>NC_139247.1:2451655-3651655 GCF_977018435.1 Lepisma saccharinum | reverse complement strand
AACAAAAATTAGGGTGGGGTTTGTAATATAAATAAATATATAATACAAATACCTTGAAAAATAATAATAATAATAACAACAACATGAAACCAAAAGGAGTTGTATTCCAAATTCCATATTACGATCTTAAAAATTTAAAAACTAATTCGATTTTAACTAAAAAAAAAACAGGAAAAGAAGAGACAATGTATAGCCAAAGGAAATGGAATTAAATTATTACTCAGTACGCCACAATTAAAAAGATTGCAAAATACAAGAAAGAAAACACATAGTGGAGGATTCATATTCAGTATTCCAGCTATTTTAGCAGCATTGGGGCAGTTGGGAGCTTAGGTGGGGGCAGTGCGGCTATAGCCAAAACTGTAATTAATTAAAAAAAGAATAAGGCAGAACTAGAAGAGCAGAAGCGTCATAATCTTGCCATGGAGAAAAAATTAGGCAGTAGTGTGAAGTCCAGAGCACTCAAAAAATTAAAAAAAAGAAGAAGCACTCACGAACCAAGACATTGAATCTTTAGTTAAGATATTTAAAATTAAACACTTCAGGGGGGTTTTCATGTCTGATTCTCTCCCTAAAGGTAGTCTCCACTCTCGAGAATGTGGTGCGATGAATGTAGACAAGTCCGAAAATATCGGTACCCACTGGATATGCTATTATAAACAAAATAACAATGTTTTTATTTTCGATTCTTTCGGAGGGGTACCAACTACAGAATTAATTCGTTACTTAAAACATGTTAAGGTTTATTACAACGACGATCGTATTCAAGATTTCGATCAAATTATATGTGGCCATGTTTGCATTACGATGCTCAGAATATTAAATAAAATACCAAACATCAAATTCAAAGATTTTCAGAAAGCTGTATTATATATTAAATATGGTAATTTTTCATCTCTCCAGCGAGACTTCGGTCTTGAAACTACATCTTCACGATGATATTATCTATCCAAAATCCATAGCTCTGAGCGCATTCTACAGTATGTATCTAATTCGGAATGTAACTAACTACAACAATTATACATTAGTAGGTAATGAAAAACTTATTATTCCTCCCGGACAGTATAACTTATCTACTTTACAATCTGAACTTGTAAACACCGTATTGATATCTCAAAATTCTGTAACACACAGAGTGGAGATTGTGTCTACCAATGAAACAGTGAACTTAACTACCATGGGGGAACTTCTAGGTTTCCCCAACAATAGCAAATTAGAACCAGGTGTTAGTTACATAGGTAAATTTATACCGAAATTCTTAGGTATTGAGACATTACATATTCACTGCAACATTGCCAAAGGTATGATTATCAAATCTGAAGAAAATTCGATTTTTAGCCACAAGGAAACAGGTATCATTGCTACATTTAAACCAAATTCAGAATTTATGGAACCCATCTTCTATTCCCCAATCCCACTAGTCTATTTCCCTGTTTCTATTGATAAAGTTAATTACACAGAGAGAACAATTACAAATAATAAAAATGAAATCATCCATTTTGTTGGTGATAATAGCACTGCGATAATAGAAATTAATATTTAAAAAATATAAATAAATACCAAGATGAAAAATATCGAGAGTTATGAGTTGCAGTCATTCCCTCCAAACAGGAGGACATTTGCAAATTTGATTCAGCCCAGCAAAGAGATACAGTATGACATCACGGCGGGGGATGGGTTCATTTATCCACATAGATCAGATCTGTATATAAAATTTGATATTGTATAACAAAGTAATGGTGAAGAATATCCCCCTCCGGGGCTAATGTAAAACTTATAGAAAAGTTTGTTTCATTCTTATTCTGTCAAATTGAAATTAGGAAGCATGGTACAGTGATTGACAGGATTGATTGCCCTGACATTACATCCACTACAGTGGGGACATTGAAACTATCCAAATCAGAGAGTGCATATTATAAAGTTGGTGGGTTCGAAGCTGGAACAAAAATTCAAGCAAAAAGTCATACAGTACTGTTCCCCATGAGATTGCTATTTGGCTTCTTCTCTGATTATAAAGAAAGTATGTAGAAGGTGGTTTGAGTGTCATATTTCGCAGAGCACACAATGATCATAATGCCATCATGAGATAAAAAACTTTAAATGCAGATGGAACAGCTAATGAGGCTAGTTTACCCGAAGTTGCGAAATGTGTGATCCAGTCTATGGAGTTGCGAATGCCTATAGTTGAATATGAGTCAAATTATGCTCTAAAATACAAAGCCAACATTTTGAAAAATCCTCAAATTCCAATTCAATTTTATACTTATCAATGCATACAGAAGCCTGTGGAGGGTAATTTTTTTTTAATTCGACATTACTAATCAGTTTGAATCTTTACAATACGATATGCCAGAGTTTGTAGCTGTGTTGTTTCAGACAGGGAGAGATGACAATCAGGAAAAGTATAGCAGGCAGTTTGATAATTGTAAAGTTAAATGTGTATTTAAAGAATGGTAGAAATGAGGTGTTCCCTCGTGAACATTATAATTTAAACATTACAGAACAAGATTATTTGAAGTTATATGAAGCATTTAGTGCTTTTAAGAGAGTGACTGAAGGAAACATAGACATGTATTATAATCCAGATGAGTTCATAGTTCACAGAACAATGTTTTTAATAAATGCATCAAAAAGTAAATTGGTAGTTATAAATGATCGACCTAATGTAAAATTGATATGTGAATTTCATGAAACTCTACTGGAAAATACTACATGTAGTGCTATATTAATAGTAGACAAGTCATATGTATATCATGTAAAGAATGAGAGAGTGATAGAACAATTTTAGATAGAAGAGAATAGAATATAGAATTTTATTATTTTATTATTTAGGCTAGATAGAAATATATGAATAATTATATATAACATTAAAAAAATATAAATATTTTTTATCAACTTTTTAATTTACATTTATTACAATGTTTTCTTATATTATAGTGTCCATATTCTCTAGTATGGATGTTACAATCTAATATTTCTAATTTATTGTCATGGCCATCGAGGGCTATTTTATTTTTTATTGTAGTATAAACAACATGATTTTTGTTGGTAAGATAATATGCAGACATTAATTTTTTCATTAAACAATTTTTAAAATCATCCATTGTCAGTCTTACTATATTTGATCGTTTCACACCCTTAGCTTTTTAATTTCTTCTTCTTTTTCATCTATTTTGACACAATACATTTTTGCTCTGCTTCCAGCAAATTCTGATATTATAGATCCTGCTGCTTCATCTTTCATTTTTCCAGGGATCATCTATTTTTCAACACTGTATAATAAATTATATATTGGACAATCTTTTGGATAGTTACTAAAATCAAAATGTTCTTTCATATCTAGTAAATCTTTGTACAAATCCTCTGTTTCTATTTCATATATAAAACTATCAGTATCCATGTATGCTACTTCTATTTTATTTTCGTATCTAGTTTGCATCACATCATAATGAAATTTATACATTTCTAATTTAGATAATTCAAGAATTGTAACACCCACAGCTATTGGCAGATCACACACTACATAGGTGTTACTTCTTTCAATAAGAGTCATATTTTCAGTAATTTCTCTAAAACTTTTGTATGTAGGATCAGCAATAAGTTTCAAAAGTTTTTCCCAATTGGTCACCAAACTACACCTCAATCGATTTTTTTGTTCTCTAAAAATTTTCCATATATGGCATTAATTATTAATTTATAAAGATCTTTCAAAACTTTAGAATTTGTTTGTATTCGATTCTTTGTATCTTCCATAATATATTGAGCTAACCATTTTGTTTGATCAAATTTTAAACCTTTATGGATTTTTGTTAATATCATACCTTGCTTCAAATAATATTGTAACAGTCGATAATGAACCACATAATGATATTTGTTTTCGAATGTTAACATTAATTTTTTTCTTCTGTACCAGGAACTTTTTGAGACACTGGTACCATAGATAATCCGTGGCGTCTCTCATGACACCATGGTGGGTATAGCATATCAACTTCCAATAGAAAACCTTTAGAATAATCTTCAGACCAATTAGGGAAATCCCTGTCTTCAAGTTCTTCCTGGGTCATCCATTCGTAATTACCGATTGGGAGTGATTGAGTCATGACATACCCATATAAATTGTTCATATCAATATAGTGAATATATTTATATTTTTTATTAGCATCATAATTAGATAAATATTCATTGTTTGCTTTTATATATCTTAAAGGACACTGTACTATACCACCACGTATAGCAGATTCAAGAAATGTAAACTGTTCAGTATCTTCGAGAAGACCAATTTCAACTCCAGTATTTAAATGCATAGCTTGCCAAGATAAACCAGGTGTTGTACACATAAAAACAGGATCCAAATTATATTTTTCAAAACAATTTTTTCGAGAAGTGTCGAACACATCAGCCAACAAGAGAACATCTAATTTCAAATAATGATCATGATAATCTTCCATTGTTTCGCAACCTAGCATGTCCCAAATTGTGTTTGCAAGTTGATAATCTTCCTCGCTACATTCTTTATCCTGAAGATGGTTATAAAATGCTTCTCTCGGTGGTAACTGTGTCTCTTTAAATTTTTCAAAATCATTCATGTATTGATAGGTGTAGACTCATTTTCTCATTAGCAAATTTATATCATATTGCCCAAATTCTTCTTTTGTATAAATAAATTTGTCTTCGGTTAACGGTTTGACTAGAGTAGCTAAACTGCTGAAAAGAAACTGATATGAATCCAAAAATTTAAGAACAACTGTTCTTTCATTTTCTAATCTGATAGTTTTCTCTAAAATAATATATTTTTCTTTAGTCTGTGATATAATATTAATATTCTCTGCATCATAATCTAATTCTTTAATAAATAAATGTGCATCAAAATTTTTTAAATTGTGAATAATTACTGGAATAAAAAAATGGTTTTTGTATTTTCAAGTTACATGAATTACAAATCGTATGGATATATTTTCCATTAAAATGGTTGTGATGTTTCTTTTTTTGATTATCTAAATCAAAATTACCTTTACAGTATTTGCAACGTATAGCATTATTGTATTATTATATTCCTGTTGTTCTTCTGGTGTAAGTTTCTTCATTGGTTTTTCTTTATGTAAGAATGGAGCAAGAATTTTTACCCACTCTCGAAGTGTTTCAATAATTTTTTTTGGCTGCATCATCACCTCGATATATAAACAGTTCTCTTAAGTTATCTGGTATCTGGATCCCATAACTATTTACTAATTTTAGTCCAAAACTACAAGCTTCATGCTTAGCTATATGTCTTGTATATGATGTACTTGAATCTTGGTTAACGTTGTTTGCTATTAGTTTTTGTATTTTTTCCAAATCAGCAGAGATTATAAATGGATGTTTTGCAGTGCCTTAAACATAGAAAATTTTATACTTCTCTTTGGAAATTTGTAAGTTACATGAGGATGAGTATTACAATTTTTAATATGTTGCTCTAATTGTTGTTCGCTTGATATTTTACCCCTTCCATAAAATATTTTCAGACATCTATCACATACAGTAATTTTACCATGATGTAGTGTTACTTGACTTTTTGTCAATGTTTGGAGATCCTGTATGAAACAGTAGTGTTCTTTGTTACTTTTTAACATATAATAAATTTATAGTGCATATATCATGTGGTGATGAATGATTCTGTTTGAGTACATGAATATTATTATTTGTTTCATCATAACCATAAACATGAACAGCTATCGATCGATTATTGTGTTGTTTGTATTGTTTTTCAAATTGCTTGATAGCTAAGATGTCTACTGGATATTTTATTCCTTTCATAGCTTTTTTAAATTTTATTTCAAATTTTTTATATTTGTAGACACGATTTTTATGATCTTTATGAAAATGTGCTGTGATGCACCAAAGAAAACATTTATTGTCATCATTTTGAATATTCAATACACCTTTTTTGTTTCTTATCTGTTCTAGTAACCTAAAATAACTAGATGCCATTTTCAATTCAAGTTTATGGTTTGTATCACAAAGTGACCATCCTTAATTTCTTCTATCAAAATTTTCATGTTTTCACTTAAGTTCTTTACAAAAGCTATCATAAATATCATCTAATTGATGTTTGTTATTATAGTGTAGAATTTTTGTAAGAGTATAATGATAAAAATTGTCTTCTTTATTTTTAGAAGAATTTATATAGTTTGATGATAAAATAAAATTTGTTTTGAGAGAACATATTGTAAGTTGACTTCATTATTTATATCAGTTGAATCATATATAATATGATCTCAAAAATTTTCATTATTAATTTTTTTATAATTAAGTTTGGAATTAGTTTTATATATACAAAAATTATTATTTTTGGTTTCTTAAATTTATGTAAAAAAATTATAAAATTTGAGATTGGTTTTATATATACACCAAAAAAAATTAAGATGATTTATTTTTAAATAAAATAATAAAAAATTATGTAACTTAAAGAACAAAAAATACAAAAATATACTATACATCGTAATAAATATTTGCTTTTTTATATGTTAGTATAAAAAAGTATACATTTTTTTGGTAATTAACAAACCTCCTCTCTGTTTACTTTGATCAAAATCTGTTTTAAAGTCACAACACTGGACGATATGAGAATATGGAAGTACGGTATCTGCGGCTCAGATATAAATGGACCGAAAGTATACTGATGTATTTTGCAAAAAATTTTAAAATTGAAGTTTGCTTTCAATTATTTTTTACAGTTAAAAAGTAATGGATTTCGCTTTAGTTATTAGAAAAAAGTGAAATTTTAAAAAATAGTGGTATCATAGGGAGAAATTATTTGAAATTTTGAGTGTTTTATAGTTACGAAATCAACTAAAACCTTGATTTTTTTGTTAAATAACACTTAGAGAGCTTACTATGAAATTGTTAGATTTTGGGAGGTGGCCGCTCGTGTCCTATCTCTGACTACTGCTCCGTACAGTAATATACGAGGAAGAAAATACGAGGAACTACTTAACAACCCTTCCTGATATTTTTAAGGTATTTAGGAAAGCAATATTCCATACTACCAGTTTTTCATTAGTACAAGAAGGGACAACAACGAGCTACTGCTTTGATTGTGTTCAATCTTGTGCATTGAAAATAAACAAATCTAGCAATAAATTCTCTTTTGAACTTAATATCACAGTTTTCATAATATAAATTATTTGTTCTTCTTCACTAGATATTGGTCGACACATTTTTCCAATTTTTTACACTCAAGTTCATTATATCGGTATCTCAGATGGTGCTGAGGAACAAACATCTTCGTCCTAAGATTCCTACCTTGACTTCTTAGTCTAGCAGCATCTTTATATTTGTTAAATTTGCAGACCAATCTTGTTCTGACTCTTTATTTAAAAATATTCAGGATTCGTTGGCTGATCCCCAGAGGCAGTGGTTGTTTTCTTAAACATCGTAAAACGTTTGTGATTATTCTTGCACCTTATATTGTTTTGTAATGATCCCAGAACACTAAATACACACACTTGGAACAGGCACAACTTTCTTCTTTCATGAAGGACCTCACATAACATCTGCATGGAAATAGGATTGTTAGTATCACGAGCACAGAAATCACCACATGAATTTAGGTCGAAATTCTCAAAGGCGGGTTTCTTGGTTCTATGTTGCGACAAAGGAACTTCACTGCCAGATGAGGAATTTCCTTTGTTTCCTATCAATAGCAATAATCACGATTCCTGTATACAACTTTTGTTCTGGCTTCCAATGATTTGAACTCTTCCAAATCATAGAAAAAAATGCCAAATGGATATTTGAGTTTAGAGGCGAGACGGTACGTGTCAAGAATGTTGGGTCCACTAAAAACTTGATTTTTTCTAGTAACAAAATACTATAGCTAAGGAAATACAGAAATATGTGTCGTATATATATGTACCATCGTTAATGACTTTAATGCCTTTTGGAATTTCCTTTTCGGTTTCCGACAAAGTAAAAACCGTTTCCTTGCAACAATATATCCAACAATTCGGTCAATGTCAAAAACTTCCCGTCGTTAAAAATGGTATTTACACACACACACACATACAATGGACAAGGCGACCGTATCTCAGTTTGTGCTGGAAAATTTTCATCACAAAGAGACATAACTCGAGATACGACAGTTGTGACAATTACTTTTTCGCTAAATGCTGAGATACGACACTTTGACAAATCCTAAAAAAAACTAAATACTCGGAAACGGATAATATTTCAGGGACGTCGATTTTCCAGATTGTGAGGACCACCATATACTACGCGTAGGTGAAATATATCAAATTTCGCTCCTTTTGACATACGACACTTTGTGAGGAGTCGCCAAAATTTTGACGTTTTTTCTTGGTTTCCTTGTCAATTTTATTAGAGTCAAATGTAATTTATTTGACACTTAATTCTTTTTCTTGCTGTTTATTTGTTTTCGCTATTACTTCAACATAATGTGCTTGTATGTACGTTAACATTTTTGAGAGTTTAAAATTTCAGACTTTGACAAACGAGGTTATTAACCTTATGTCGAACATTGCGACACACATATTAGGATTACTCCAAAGTTCAACACCCGTGTTGAATACTCGACACGCTAAATAAAACTAGTTCACATTAACAATGACCAATATTTGGAGTGAAAATGAATCAGGTCTCAAATTGTAACATTATAACAAGAGTTCAATAATTTACAAACCAATGTGCAGGAATTGAAAGACAAAAAAATACCGAGCAAGATAATATAGCATGCCATTATTGACTGTCTTGAAATATATTATAGAATCATTGTGATCCCTGTTGAGCGATCTTAAAGGAAATCAATAACACAATGTAGTTAATGTTAATTTCCTCCAGGGACGGCGACAGGGGTGGGCACGGGTGGGCAAGCGCCCACACAAAAATTCCTGTGCCCACCCGCTTGCCCACCCAATCAAATTGAACAAGTACATAATACTTGGGGATATGTGAATGTTTGAATAAATAGGTGTATTCTGGTGTTCATTACATGTGTATGTTACTCATAAATATTATCTATACTAGAAAAGTTCACATATTATCATCCCATAAAAAGCTGTCTTAACTTTGGCATTAGAAAGCAAAAGAAATTACTAGAGAACTTGAAACAAAATAAACTGTCACCAATTGAATACTTCTATGATTAGAAGCAGCTAGTAGACGTAGGAAGTGTAAAATTATGCAGGGTATGGTCAAGATGAGATCAGGAGTTAGGGTGATCTTGAGGACTGCAGCTCTGGACCTTCACTGGGGAAAACTACTTGGAAATGTACTGCATAAAGAATAAAAGGAGATACTTCGGATGTGATTAAAAAAATGTAGAAATACGTACAACTAACCACCCCATGTACTAGCTTAGCGAAAAGTTATAACTGAAACTATGGATAGGATTGGAGAGGGGTCTTGGTGTTGTAAGCTCCGAGCCTTCACATATAGAAATCCAAGCCTACGCATGATAAAATAATCTCTAAATAAACAAATAAAAAAACCATCTTAGCATTGCTTCAACCAGCAACACAATAAATTTTTTCGACTTTTTAATTAGGTCCAGAAGTGTCTCTTTCTTCATTTCATTGCAATTTTTACATACATGTCATCTTCAAATATCTACGTGGTATACAAACAACAACTTTGTATTAGTTCTACTAATAAATACTAAGAAGAAGTAATAACAATAATGACTACAATACCGAGGTGTATACATTTTGATGTAACAGTTACGTGAGTTTGGGAAAAGCAACGGAATTATTGAATTGATAATGGGTGGCTAATTCTATTTAGAAATCCTAGTTCCACACATACATTTTGTTATCAGTTACGTAATCATGCTATTTTTCTTGTGGTTAACTTACGTACAATTAAAAGAAGAAAGGGGTTGGTAGGAAAGCTTTGTTTTGAGGGCGTCGGAGAACTAATCACGATAAGAATGGTTTAAACTTTAGAAGCATCAGAGGTTCAGCCGAAAAGGTCAACAGAATCGGTAGATGCAAATGAAGTAAAGAAAAAGGTGTCATGAAGTAAATATTAGAAAATTTTGTTTCTTTGTTTTTAAATCCACTTTTATGCTCAGATAGGCTAATCGGGACTAAACCTACAGTTTAAATTGGAGTCCGAACCAGTGTGCATTGTGCTTCCACCAGGGGAGGGGGCAGTAGAAGCCAGAACCTCTTCATTATAAGAGGCCAACGTTATGTCATTGGAGATAAAATATATAGAAATAACTCGCAGGGAACGTGTTATATTATCACCATCGAAGATGCGTTCATTTAAAAGGGTGTATTGCCAGAGAGAAATGTTTGAGACTTTCGGAAAAGAACGTTATTGTTCACGGAGTTAGCTGCCTTGATCCAAGAATGAAACAATGTGAAACTGAAACTACCACCTCAACTTTCGAAGTGGTATGAACTAATGAAACTCCACTTTTGGAAGAGTAAATTGTTGCTGATTCTACTGATTTGTTCTATGTGAAGTAATTTGGCTAATGGTGACTATGAGGTTCAATGGTGATTAGATGAAAGTGACGAAGGGTGAAAACAAATACACGCAGACACTGAAGACTTCGCCTCTTAATGCGAAGACTTTTCAACGAAAAAAGTGAACTGTCCTTGTCCCCAAGTTTTAGCACCCGATCGCCGTTACTGCAAACATACATGCAGATACATTTGTCAGTTGCAATAACCTTGCAAGCCACGAAAAGTGATCATTGACCCCCAAATTTCAGTCAAAAACTCATTTGATGAAAATAAAATGATCAGGAACATGCACTTAAATTACGAGAAAGTAATTTTAATCTTCACCATTGTCTACCATTGCACTTGAAGGACAAAATGTGATGCAACCGATTCATATTTATTTCACTACGTTGACATGATTGAAAGAATGTGATTAGAATGTATGGCTGCCCACACACAAAAACTTCCTTGAAATAATTGTGTCCATCGGAGACAAAGAAATGGAACAAGATGCGACAATAGATTAGAAATGAAAGAGGAAAGTCTGCAAGTTAAGAGAAACATTTGAAAATTGGAACGAGTGAAAAGGAGAAATAGGTAACAAGGAGAGAAAGATATAAGAAGGCATTAAAGAGTAAAAAAAGAAAAAATGAAAAGTAAAGGGAAAAGAAGTGTAGGCAAATTGGGAGTGTAAGAGAGGATGGGATACATATATTATATACATACATACGTATATGTCATACATATATATATGGCCTTACATTTATAACTGCCCACCCTAATCTATCAATATACAGCTTCTGCCACCCAGTGAAAAATTTCTGGAGCCGCCCCTGATTTCCTCGTTCATAAACACACACACACACAGAGGCATATGTACACAAACATTTTGCTTGGAGAAGATCTTTAATTATTGTAACAATCGAAGCTATATATACATATATTCGATATTTACAGTAATTGTTGAAATTCTCCAAGTGATATGTGCATGTTTACACATGACATGCATGTTTGTTACAAAACTTCGCATATAAAGATAAACAGACAACCGTTCAACCTAAGTACGACAATAGCAGTGTAAGAGGAGTGCCCAGTCAATGACAAGTATTACAATTCAAGACGTACAACAAAAGCCAAAACTTCAACCAGAAGACAGGGAAACGAATTTAGTTTCGAATAGGTTCTCTGATACGAGATTAATGAGGCTGTTCGTGCAAAACGTTTCCGAGGCAGTGCTACCCCTTTTGTATCCCTAAAGAATTTCGTTCATTTCGATGCACTAAGCTTTACATTGGGGAGCGATAGGAAGGCTATTCAAGCTTTACTTTCAAAGCAGGTAAGAAAATCTCTCCACACTAGCGTAGATAGGAAAATGACTTGCATCTCATTGGAAGAAGTTGAGTCGTGAAAATCTTCGTCTCCCAATGTTTTAGTGTAAGGTAAAAAATATCTCTTCGTAATTACGATTGAGATTGTAGTGATCAGAGTGTTGGTAGGATGTAACCAGATCATCATCTTTACTATTTTTGAATATATTGGATGGAAGGTGAAGGGAATTAATTCGTTTTCTTGGTGGGAAGGGAGGGAAGGGAATGGGGTCCCTGGCACGAGATTAATTTCTTTGTAAACCCCGGGTGGGCAGGGAAGGGGTCCCTGGCACGAGATTAAGTTCTTTGTAAACCCCGGTCCCTGGAAGGGATTAATTTTAGTGTAAGCCTCATTTGACGTTTACACTAATGATTTAATTACTTAATTAAGGCTTGGTGTCAGAGTTGTGACAAGAGCAATGACAAAATTCAAACACGGCAGAGCGTTGTATGCGAAATGATCTAGATCATATTCAAAGAAATTGAGTAAAGAAAGACTTCGTTTAACAATGTTTTGGTGTAAGATCGAAGATATTTCTTCGTAACTACTATTGCGATTGTAGTGAGTTTGAGTGTTAGTAGGATGTAACCAGATCATCATCTTTATTATTTTTGGATATATCTTGGAGGGAAGGGGAAGGGAACTAATTATTTTTCTTGGTGGGAAGGGAGGGAAGGGAATGGGGTCCCTGGCACGAGATTAATTTCCTTCTAATCCCCGGGTGGGCAGGGAAGGGGTCCCTGGCACGAAATTAAGTTCTTTGTAAACCCCGGTCCCTGGAAGGGATTAATTTTAGTTTAAGCCTCATTTGAGGTTTACACTAATGATTTAATTACTTAATTAAGGCTTGGTGTCAGAGTTGTGACAACAGCAATGACAAAATTCAAACACGGCAGAGCGTTGTTTGCGAAATGATCTAGATCCCATTCAAATAAATTGAGTAAAGAAAGACTTCGTTTAACAATGTTTTGGTGTAAGATCAAAGATATCTCTTCGTAACTACAATTGCGATTGTAGTGAGTTGAGTGTTAGTAGGATGTAACCAGATCATCATCTTTATTATTTTTGGATATATCTAGGAGGGAAGGGGAAGGGAACTAATTATTTTTCTTGGTGGGAAGGGAGGGAAGGGAATGGGTTCCCTGGCACGAGATTAATTTCTTTGTAAACCCCGGGTGGGCAGGGAAGGGGTCCCTGGCACGAGATTAAGTTCTTTGTAAACCCCTGTCCCTGGACGGGATTAATTTTAGTGTCAGCCTCACTTGAGGTTTACACTAATGATTTATTTAATTAATTAACGATTGGTGTCAGTTGTATTAACAACAATCACAAAATTAAAAAAAATATCGTCATAGCGTTGTTTGCGAAATGATCCACATCATATTTGAAGATATCTAGTCGTAAAAGACTTCGTTTACCGATGTATTGTTCTAAGATTGAAAATATATCTTCGTAATTTCTATTGAGATTGAAGTGAGCTAACTGTAGGTACGATATAACTGGTAGAAATCTCTTTAAATAAACAACAGTCATTTTTTGAAATCTCGTCTCTGTTTTGAAAGCTTTTGTAAGGTACACCTCCCTCTCTTTAATATTTCCTTAATGCTGGATTCCTTCATTTTTAAAGTCTATTTCAAACAACCATTCCTGATATTTTTAAGATATTTATGAAAGTAGTATTCCATACTACCAGTTTTTCATTAGTAGAAGAAGGGACAATAACGAGCTACTGCTTTGATTGTGTTCAATCGGGTGCCTTGAAAAGAAACAAATCTAGCAATAAATTCCATTTTGAACTTAAGATAAGAGTTTTCATAATATAAATTATTTGTTCTTCTTCACTAGATATTAGTCGACACATTTTTCCAATTTTTTACACTCAAGTTCATTATATCGGTATCTCAGATGGTGCTGAGGAACAAATATCTTCGTCCTAAGATTCCAACCTTGACTTCTTAATCTAGCAGCATCTTTATATTTGTTAAATTTGCAGACCAATCTTGTTCTGACTCTTTACTTAAAAATATTGGCTGATCCCCAGAGGCAGTGGTTGTTTTCTTAAACATCGTAATTAGTTTGTGATTATTCTTGCACCTTATATTGTTTTGAAATGATCCCAGAACACTAAATACATACACTTGGGACAGGCACAACTTTCTTCTTTCATGAAGGACCTCACATAACATCTGCATGGAAATAGGATTGTTAGTATCACAAGCACAGAAATCACCACATGAATTTAGGTCGAAATTCTCAAAAGCGGTTTTCTTGGTTCTATGTTGCGACAAAGGAATTTCCTTTGTTTCCTATCAATAGCAATAATCACGATTCCTGTATGCTACTTTTGTTGTGTCTTCCAATGATTTGAACTCTTCCAAATCATAGCAAAAAATGCCAAATGGATATTTGAGTTTAGAGGCAAGACGGTACGTGTCAAGAATGTTGGGTCCACTAAAAACTTGATTTTTTCTTGTAACAAAATACTATAGCTAAGGAAATACAGATATATGTGTCGTATATATATGTACCATCGTTAATGACTTTAATGCCTTTTGGAATTTCCTTTTCGGTTTCCGACAAAGTAAAAACCGTTTCCTTGCAACAATATATCCAACAATTCTGTCAATATCAAAAACTTTGAGTCGTTAAAAATGGTATTTACACACACACACAATGGATCAGGCGACCGTATCTCAGTTTTTGGTGGAAAATTTTCGTCACAAAGAGACATAACTCGAGATACGACAATTGTGACAATTACTTTTTCGCTAAATGCTGAGATACGACACTTTGACAAATCCTAAAAAAACTAAATACTCGGAAACGGATAATACTTCAGGGATGCCGATTTTCCAGATTGTGAAGACCACCATATACTACACGTAGGTTAAATATATCAAATTTCGCTCCTTTTTACATACGACACTTTGTGAGGAGTCGCCAAAATTTTGACTGGTTTTCTTGGTTTCCTTGTCAATTTTATTAGTCAAATGTAATTTATTTGACACTTAATTCTTTTTCTTGCTGTTTATTTGTTTTCACTATTACTTCAACATAATGTGCTTGTATGTACGTTAACATTTTTGAGAGTTTAAAATCTAAGACTTTGACAAACGAGGTTATAACCTTATGTCGAACATTGCGACACACATATTAGGATTACTCCAAAGTTCAACACCCGTGTTGAATACTCGACACGCTAAATAAAACTAGTTCACATTAACAATGACCAATATTTGGAGTGAAAATGAATCAGGTCTCAAATTGTAACATTATAACAAGAGTTCAATAATTTACAAACCAATGTGCAGAAATTGAAAGACAAAAAATACCGAGCAAGATAATATAGCATGCCATTATTGACTGTCTTGAAATATATTATAGAATCATTGTGATCCCTGTTGACCGATCTTAAAGGAAATCAATAACACAATGTAGTTAATGTTAATTTCCTCGTTCATAAACACACACACAGAGGCATATGTACACAAACATTTTGCTTGGAGAAGATCTTTAATTATTGTAACAATCGAAGCTATATATACATATATTCGATATTTACAGTAATTGTTGAAATTCTCCAAGTGATATGTGCATGTTTACACATGAGATGCATGTTTGTTACAAAACTTCACATATAAAGATAAACTGACAGCCGTACAACCTAAGTACGACAATAGCAGTGTAACAGGAGTGCCCAGTCAATGACAAGTAATACAATTCAAGACGTACAGCAAAGGCCAAAACTTCAACCAGAAGACAGGGAAACGAATTTAATTTCGAATAGGTTCTCTGATACGAGATTAATGAGGCTGTTCGTGCAAAACGTTTCCGAGGCAGTGCTACCCCTTTTGAATCCCTAAAAAATTTCGTTCATTTCGATGCACTAAGCTTTACATTGGAGAGCGATAGGAAGGCTATTCAAGCTTTACTTTCAAAGGAGGTAAGAAAATCTCTCCACACTAGGGTAGATAGGAAAATGACTTGCATCTCATTGGAAGAAGTTGAGTCGTGAAAATCTTCGTCTCCCAATGTTTTAGCGTAAGGTAAAAAATATCTCTTCGTAATTACAATTGAGATTGTAATGATCAGAGTGTTGGTAGGATGTAACCAGATCATCATCTTTACTATTTTTGAATATATTGGAGGGAAGGTGAAGGGAATTAATTCGTTTTCTTGGTGGGAAGGGAGGGAAGGGAATGGGGTCCCTGGCACGAGATTAATTTCTTTGTAAACCCCGGGTGGGCAGGGAAGGGGTCCCTGGCACGAGATCAAGTTCTTTGTAAACCCCGGTCCCTGGAAGGGATTAATTTTAGTGTAAGCCTCATTTGAGGTTTACACTAATGATTTAATTACTTAATTAAGGCTTGGTGTGAGAGTTGTGACAACAGCAATGACAAAATTCAAACACGGCAGAGCGTTGTTTGCGAAATGATCTAGATCGCATTCAAAGAAATTGAGTAAAGAAAGACTTCGTTTAACAATGTTTTGGTGTAAGATCGAAGATATTTCTTCGTAACTACTATTGCGATTGTAGTGAGTTGAGTGTTAGTAGGATGTAACCAGATCATCATCTTTATTATTTTTGGATATATCTTGGAGGGAAGTGGAAGGGAACTAATTATTTTTCTTGGTGGGAAGGGAGGGAAGGGAATGGGTTCCCTGGCACGAGATTAATTTCTTTGTAAACCCCGGGTGGGCAGGGAAGGGGTCCCTGGCACGAGATTAAGTTCTTTGTAAACCCCTGTCCCTGGACGGGATTAATTTTAGTGTCAGCCTCACTTGAGGTTTACACTAATGATTTATTTAATTAATTAACGATTGGTGTCAGTTGTATCAACAACAATCACAAAATTAAAAAAAATATCGTCATAGCGTTGTTTGCGAAATGATCCACATCATATTTGAAGATATCTAGTCGTAAAAGACTTCGTTTACCGATGTATTGTTCTAAGATTGAAAATATATCTTCGTAATTTCTATTGAGATTGAAGTGAGCTAACTGTAGGTACGATATAACTGGTAGAAATCTCTTTAAATAAACAACAGTCATTTTTTGAAATCTCGTCTCTGTTTTGAAAGCTTTTGTAAGGTACACCTCCCTCTCTTTAATATTTCCTTAATGCTGGATTCCTTCATTTTTAAAGTCTATTTCAAACAACCATTCCTGATATTTTTAAGATATTTATGAAAGTAGTATTCCATACTACAAGTTTTTCATTAGTAGAAGAAGGGACAATAACGAGCTACTGCTTTGATTGTGTTCAATCGGGTGCCTTGAAAAGAAACAAATCTAGCAATAAATTCCATTTTGAACTTAAGATAAGAGTTTTCATAATATAAATTATTTGTTCTTCTTCACTAGATATTAGTCGACACATTTTTCCAATTTTTTACACTCAAGTTCATTATATCGGTATCTCAGATGGTGCTGAGGAACAAATATCTTCGTCCTAAGATTCCAACCTTGACTTCTTAATCTAGCAGCATCTTTATATTTGTTAAATTTGCAGACCAATCTTGTTCTGACTCTTTACTTAAAAATATTGGCTGATCCCCAGAGGCAGTGGTTGTTTTCTTAAACATCGTAATTAGTTTGTGATTATTCTTGCACCTTATATTGTTTTGAAATGATCCCAGAACACTAAATACATACACTTGGGACAGGCACAACTTTCTTCTTTCATGAAGGACCTCACATAACATCTGCATGGAAATAGGATTGTTAGTATCACAAGCACAGAAATCACCACATGAATTTAGGTCGAAATTCTCAAAAGCGGTTTTCTTGGTTCTATGTTGCGACAAAGGAATTTCCTTTGTTTCCTATCAATAGCAATAATCACGATTCCTGTATGCTACTTTTGTTGTGTCTTCCAATGATTTGAACTCTTCCAAATCATAGCAAAAAATGCCAAATGGATATTTGAGTTTAGAGGCAAGACGGTACGTGTCAAGAATGTTGGGTCCACTAAAAACTTGATTTTTTCTTGTAACAAAATACTATAGCTAAGGAAATACAGAAATATGTGTCGTATATATATGTACCATCGTTAATGACTTTAATGCCTTTTGGAATTTCCTTTTCGGTTTCCGACAAAGTAAAAACCGTTTCCTTGCAACAATATATCCAACAATTCTGTCCATATCAAAAACTTTGAGTCGTTAAAAATGGTATTTACACACACACACAATGGATCAGGCGACCGTATCTCAGTTTTTGGTGGAAAATTTTCGTCACAAAGAGACATAACTCGAGATACGACAATTGTGACAATTACTTTTTCGCTAAATGCTGAGATACGACACTTTGACAAATCCTAAAAAAACTAAATACTCGGAAAGGGATAATACTTCAGGGATGCCGATTTTCCAGATTGTGAAGACCACCATATACTACACGTAGGTTAAATATATCAAATTTCGCTCCTTTTTACATACGACACTTTGTGAGGAGTCGCCAAAATTTTGACTGGTTTTCTTGGTTTCCTTGTCAATTTTATTAGAGTCAAATGTAATTTATTTGACACTTAATTCTTTTTCTTGCTGTTTATTTGTTTTCACTATTACTTCAACATAATGTGCTTGTATGTACGTTAACATTTTTGAGAGTTTAAAATCTAAGACTTTGACAAACGAGGTTATAACCTTATGTCGAACATTGCGACACACATATTAGGATTACTCCAAAGTTCAACACCCGTGTTGAATACTCGACACGCTAAATAAAACTAGTTCACATTAACAATGACCAATATTTGGAGTGAAAATGAATCAGGTCTCAAATTGTAACATTATAACAAGAGTTCAATAATTTACAAACCAATGTGCAGAAATTGAAAGACAAAAAATACCGAGCAAGATAATATAGCATGCCATTATTGACTGTCTTGAAATATATTATAGAATCATTGTGATCCCTGTTGACCGATCTTAAAGGAAATCAATAACACAATGTAGTTAATGTTAATTTCCTCGTTCATAAACACACACACAGAGGCATATGTACACAAACATTTTGCTTGGAGAAGATCTTTAATTATTGTAACAATCGAAGCTATATATACATATATTCGATATTTACAGTAATTGTTGAAATTCTCCAAGTGATATGTGCATGTTTACACATGAGATGCATGTTTGTTACAAAACTTCACATATAAAGATAAACTGACAGCCGTACAACCTAAGTACGACAATAGCAGTGTAACAGGAGTGCCCAGTCAATGACAAGTAATACAATTCAAGACGTACAGCAAAGGCCAAAACTTCAACCAGAAGACAGGGAAACGAATTTAATTTCGAATAGGTTCTCTGATACGAGATTAATGAGGCTGTTCGTGCAAAACGTTTCCGAGGCAGTGCTACCCCTTTTGTATCCCTAAAGAATTTCGTTCATTTCGATGCACTAAGCTTTACATTGGAGAGCGATAGGAAGGCTATTCAAGCTTTACTTTCAAAGCAGGTAAGAAAATCTCTCCACACTAGGGTAGATAGGAAAATGACTTGCATCTCATTGGAAGAAGTTGAGTCGTGAAAATCTTCGTCTCCCAATGTTTTAGCGTAAGGTAAAAAATATCTCTTCGTAATTACAATTGAGATTGTAATGATCAGAGTGTTGGTAGGATGTAACCAGATCATCATCTTTACTATTTTTGAATATATTGGAGGGAAGGTGAAGGGAATTAATTCGTTTTCTTGGTGGGAAGGGAGGGAAGGGAATGGGGTCCCTGGCACGAGATTAATTTCTTTGTAAACCCCGGGTGGGCAGGGAAGGGGTCCCTGGCACGAGATCAAGTTCTTTGTAAACCCCGGTCCCTGGAAGGGATTAATTTTAGTGTAAGCCTCATTTGAGGTTTACACTAATGATTTAATTACTTAATTAAGGCTTGGTGTCAGAGTTGTGACAACAGCAATGACAAAATTCAAACACGGCAGAGCGTTGTTTGCGAAATGATCTAGATCGCATTCAAAGAAATTGAGTAAAGAAAGACTTCGTTTAACAATGTTTTGGTGTAAGATCGAAGATATTTCTTCGTAACTACTATTGCGATTGTAGTGAGTTGAGTGTTAGTAGGATGTAACCAGATCATCATCTTTATTATTTTTGGATATATCTTGGAGGGAAGTGGAAGGGAACTAATTATTTTTCTTGGTGGGAAGGGAGGGAAGGGAATGGGTTCCCTGGCACGAGATTAATTTCTTTGTAAACCCCGGGTGGGCAGGGAAGGGGTCCCTGGCACGAGATTAAGTTCTTTGTAAACCCCTGTCCCTGGACGGGATTAATTTTAGTGTCAGCCTCACTTGAGGTTTACACTAATGATTTATTTAATTAATTAACGATTGGTGTCAGTTGTATCAACAACAATCACAAAATTAAAAAAAATATCGTCATAGCGTTGTTTGCGAAATGATCCACATCATATTTGAAGATATCTAGTCGTAAAAGACTTCGTTTACCGATGTATTGTTCTAAGATTGAAAATATATCTTCGTAATTTCTATTGAGAATGAAGTGAGCTAACTGTAGGTACGATATAACTGGTAGAAATCTCTTTAAATAAACAACAGTCATTTTTTGAAATCTCGTCTCTGTTTTGAAAGCTTTTGTAAGGTACACCTCCCTCTCTTTAATATTTCCTTAATGCTGGATTCCTTCATTTTTAAAGTCTATTTCAAACAACCATTCCTGATATTTTTAAGATATTTATGAAAGTAGTATTCCATACTACCAGTTTTTCATTAGTAGAAGAAGGGACAATAACGAGCTACTGCTTTGATTGTGTTCAATCGGGTGCCTTGAAAAGAAACAAATCTAGCAATAAATTCCATTTTGAACTTAAGATAAGAGTTTTCATAATATAAATTATTTGTTCTTCTTCACTAGATATTAGTCGACACATTTTTCCAATTTTTTACACTCAAGTTCATTATATCGGTATCTCAGATGGTGCTGAGGAACAAATATCTTCGTCCTAAGATTCCAACCTTGACTTCTTAATCTAGCAGCATCTTTATATTTGTTAAATTTGCAGACCAATCTTGTTCTGACTCTTTACTTAAAAATATTGGCTGATCCCCAGAGGCAGTGGTTGTTTTCTTAAACATCGTAATTAGTTTGTGATTATTCTTGCACCTTATATTGTTTTGAAATGATCCCAGAACACTAAATACATACACTTGGGACAGGCACAACTTTCTTCTTTCATGAAGGACCTCACATAACATCTGCATGGAAATAGGATTGTTAGTATCACAAGCACAGAAATCACCACATGAATTTAGGTCGAAATTCTCAAAAGCGGTTTTCTTGGTTCTATGTTGCGACAAAGGAATTTCCTTTGTTTCCTATCAATAGCAATAATCACGATTCCTGTATGCTACTTTTGTTGTGTCTTCCAATGATTTGAACTCTTCCAAATCATAGCAAAAAATGCCAAATGGATATTTGAGTTTAGAGGCAAGACGGTACGTGTCAAGAATGTTGGGTCCACTAAAAACTTGATTTTTTCTTGTAACAAAATACTATAGCTAAGGAAATACAGAAATATGTGTCGTATATATATGTACCATCGTTAATGACTTTAATGCCTTTTGGAATTTCCTTTTCGGTTTCCGACAAAGTAAAAACCGTTTCCTTGCAACAATATATCCAACAATTCTGTCAATATCAAAAACTTTGAGTCGTTAAAAATGGTATTTACACACACACACAATGGATCAGGCGACCGTATCTCAGTTTTTGGTGGAAAATTTTCGTCACAAAGAGACATAACTCGAGATACGACAATTGTGACAATTACTTTTTCGCTAAATGCTGAGATACGACACTTTGACAAATCCTAAAAAAACTAAATACTCGGAAACGGATAATACTTCAGGGATGCCGATTTTCCAGATTGTGAAGACCACCATATACTACACGTAGGTTAAATATATCAAATTTCGCTCCTTTTTACATACGACACTTTGTGAGGAGTCGCCAAAATTTTGACTGGTTTTCTTGGTTTCCTTGTCAATTTTATTAGAGTCAAATGTAATTTATTTGACACTTAATTCTTTTTCTTGCTGTTTATTTGTTTTCACTATTACTTCAACATAATGTGCTTGTATGTACGTTAACATTTTTGAGAGTTTAAAATCTAAGACTTTGACAAACGAGGTTATAACCTTATGTCGAACATTGCGACACACATATTAGGATTACTCCAAAGTTCAACACCCGTGTTGAATACTCGACACGCTAAATAAAACTAGTTCACATTAACAATGACCAATATTTGGAGTGAAAATGAATCAGGTCTCAAATTGTAACATTATAACAAGAGTTCAATAATTTACAAACCAATGTGCAGAAATTGAAAGACAAAAAATACCGAGCAAGATAATATAGCATGCCATTATTGACTGTCTTGAAATATATTATAGAATCATTGTGATCCCTGTTGACCGATCTTAAAGGAAATCAATAACACAATGTAGTTAATGTTAATTTCCTCGTTCATAAACACACACACAGAGGCATATGTACACAAACATTTTGCTTGGAGAAGATCTTTAACTATTGTAACAATCGAAGCTATATATACACATATATTCGATATTTACAGTAATTGTTGAAATTCTCCAAGTGATATGTGCATGTTTACACATGAGATGCATGTTTGTTACAAAACTTCACATATAAAGATAAACTGACAGCCGTACAACCTAAGTACGACAATAGCAGTGTAACAGGAGTGCCCAGTCAATGACAAGTAATACAATTCAAGACGTACAGCAAAGGCCAAAACTTCAACCAGAAGACAGGGAAACGAATTTAATTTCGAATAGGTTCTCTGATACGAGATTAATGAGGCTGTTCGTGCAAAACGTTTCCGAGGCAGTGCTACCCCTTTTGTATCCCTAAAGAATTTCGTTCATTTCGATGCACTAAGCTTTACATTGGAGAGCGATAGGAAGGCTATTCAAGCTTTACTTTCAAAGCAGGTAAGAAAATCTCTCCACACTAGGGTAGATAGCAAAATGACTTGCATCTCATTGGAAGAAGTTGAGTCGTGAAAATCTTCGTCTCCTAATGTTTTAGCGTAAGGTAAAAAATATCCCTTCGTAATTACAATTGAGATTGTAATGATCAGAGTGTTGGAAGGATGTAACCAGATCATCATCTTTACTATTTTTGAATATATTGGAGGGAAGGTGTAGGGAATTAATTCGTTTTCTTGGTGGGAAGGGAGGGAAGGGAATGGGGTCCCTGGCACGAGATTAATTTCTTTGTAAACCCCGGGTGGGCAGGGAAGGGGTCCCTGGCACGAGATTAAGTTCTTTGTAAACCCCGGTCCCTGGAAGGGATTAATTTTAGTGTAAGCCTCATTTGAGGTTTACACTAATGATTTAATTACTTAATTAAGGCTTGGTGTGAGAGTTGTGACAACAGCAATGACAAAATTCAAACACGGCAGAGCGTTGTTTGCGAAATGATCTAGATCGCATTCAAAGAAATTGAGTAAAGAAAGACTTCGTTTAACAATGTTTTGGTGTAAGATCGAAGATATTTCTTCGTAACTACTATTGCGATTGTAGTGAGTTGAGTGTTAGTAGGATGTAACCAGATCATCATCTTTATTATTTTTGGATATATCTTGGAGGGAAGTGGAAGGGAACTAATTATTTTTCTTGGTGGGAAGGGAGGGAAGGGAATGGGGTCCCTGGCACGAGATTAATTTCTTTGTAAACCCCGGGTTGGCAGGGAAGGGGTCCTTGGCACGAGATTAAGTTCTTTGTAAACCCCTGTCCCTGGACGGGATTAATTTTAGTGTAAGCCTCACTTGAGGTTTACACTAATGATTTATTTAATTAATTAACGATTGGTGTCACAGTTGTGACAACAACAATCACAAAATTTAAAAAAGAATCGTCATAGCGTTCTTTGCGAAATGATCCTCATCATATTTGAAGGAATCTAGTCGTAAAAGAATTCGTTTACCGATGTCTTGTTCTAAGATTGAAAATATTTCTTCGTAATTACTATTGAGATTGAAGTGAGCTAACTGTAGGTACGATATAACTCGTAGAAATCTCTTTAAATAAACAACAGTCATTTTTTGAAATCTCGTCTCTGTTTTGAAAGCTTTTGTAAGGTACACCTCCCTCTCTTTAATATTTCCAAAATGCTGGATTCCTTCATTTTTAAAGTCTATTTCAAACAACCATTCCTGATATTTTTAAGGTATTTATGAAAGTAGTATTCCATACTACCAGTTTTTCATTAGTAGAGGAAGGGACAATAACGAGCTACTGCTTTGATTGTGTTCAATCGGGTGCCTTGAAAAGAAACAAATCTAGCAATAAATTCCATTTTGAACTTAAGATCAGAGTTTTCATAATATAAATTATTTGTTCTTCTTCACTAGATATTAGTCGACACATTTTTCCAATTTTTTACACTCAAGTTCATTATATCGGTATCTCAGATGGTGCTGAGGAACAAATATCTTCGTCCTAAGATTCCAACCTTGACTTCTTAATCTAGCAGCATCTTTATATTTGTTAAATTTGCAGACCAATCTTGTTCTGACTCTTTACTTAAAAATATTGGCTGATCCCCAGAGGCAGTGGTTGTTTTCTTAAACATCGTAATTAGTTTGTGATTATTCTTGCACCTTATATTGTTTTGAAATGATCCCAGAACACTAAATACATACACTTGGAACAGGCACAACTTTCTTCTTTCATGAAGGACCTCACATAACATCTGCATGGAAATAGGATTGTTAGTATCACAAGCACAGAAATCACCACATGAATTTAGGTCGAAATTCTCAAAAGCGGTTTTCTTGGTTCTATGTTGCGACAAAAGAATTTCCTTTGTTTCCTATCAATAGCAATAATCACGATTCCTGTATGCTACTTTTGTTGTGTCTTCCAATGATTTGAACTCTTCCAAATCATAGCAAAAAATGCCAAATGGATATTTGAGTTTAGAGGCAAGACGGTACGTGTCAAGAATGTTGGGTCCACTAAAAACTTGATTTTTTCTAGTAACAAAATACTATAGCTAAGGAAATACAGAAATATGTGTCGTATATATATGTACCATCGTTAATGACTTTAATGCCTTTTGGAATTTCCTTTTCGGTTTCCGACAAAGTAAAAACCGTTGCCTTGCAACAATATATCCAACAATTCTGTCAATATCAAAAACTTTGAGTCGTTAAAAATGGTATTTACACACACACACAATGGATCAGGCGACCGTATCTCAGTTTTTGGTGGAAAATTTTCGTCACAAAGAGACATAACTCGAGATACGACAATTGTGACAATTACTTTTTCGCTAAATGCTGAGATACGACACTTTGACAAATCCTAAAAAACTAAATACTCGGAAACGGATAATACTTCAGGGATGTCGATTTTCCAGATTGTGAAGACCACCATATACTACACGTAGGTTAAATATATCAAATTTCGCTCCTTTTTACATACGACACTTTGTGAGGAGTCGCCAAAATTTTGACTGGTTTTCTTGGTTTCCTTGTCAATTTTATTAGAGTCAAATGTAATTTATTTGACACTTAATTCTTTTTCTTGCTGTTTATTTGTTTTCACTATTACTTCAACATAATGTGCTTGTATGTACGTTAACATTTTTGAGAGTTTAAAATCTAAGACTTTGACAAACGAGGTTATTAACCTTATGTCGAACATTGCGACACACATATTAGGATTACTCCAAAGTTCAACACCCGTGTTGAATACTCGACACGCTAAATAAAACTAGTTCACATTAACAATGACCAATATTTGGAGTGAAAATTAATCAGGTCTCAAATTGTAACATTATAACAAGAGTTCAATAATTTACAAACCAATGTGCAGAAATTGAAAGACAGAAAATACCGAGCAAGATAATATAGCATGCCATTATTGACTGTCTTGAAATATATTATAGAATCATTGTGATCCCTGTTGAGCGATCTTAAAGGAAATCAATAACACAATGTAGTTAATGTTAATTTCCTCGTTCATAAACACACACACAGAGGCATATGTACACAAACGTTTTGCTTGGAGAAGATCTTTAATTATTGTAACAATCGAAGCTATATATACATATATTCGATATTTACAGTAATTGTTGAAATTCTCCAAGTGATATGTGCATGTTTACACATGAGATGCATGTTTGTTACAAAACTTCACATATAAAGATAAACTGACAGCCGTACAACCTAAGTACGACAATAGCAGTGTAACAGGAGTGCCCAGTCAATGACAAGTAATACAATTCAAGACGTACAGCAAAGGCCAAAACTTCAACCAGAAGACAGGGAAACGAATTTAATTTCGAATAGGTTCTCTGATACGAGATTAATGAGGCTGTTCGTGCAAAACGTTTCCGAGGCAGTGCTACCCCTTTTGTATCCCTAAAGAATTTCGTTCATTTCGATGCACTAAGCTTTACATTGGAGAGCGATAGGAAGGCTATTCAAGCTTTACTTTCAAAGCAGGTAAGAAAATCTCTCCACACTAGGGTAGATAGGAAAATGACTTGCATCTCATTGGAAGAAGATGAGTCGTGAAAATCTTCGTCTCCCAATGTTTTAGCGCAAGGTAAAATATATCTCTTCGTAATTACAATTGAGATTGTAATGATCAGAGTGTTGGTAGGATGTAACCAGATCATCATCTTTACTATTTTTGAATATATTGGAGGGAAGGTGAAGGGAATTAATTCGTTTTCTTGGTGGGAAGGGAGGGAAGGGAATGGGGTCCCTGGCACGAGATTAATTTCTTTGTAAACCCCGGGTGGGCAGGGAAGGGGTCCCTGGCACGAGATCAAGTTCTTTGTAAACCCCGGTCCCTGGAAGGGATTAATTTTAGTGTAAGCCTCATTTGAGGTTTACACTAATGATTTAATTACTTAATTAAGGCTTGGTGTGAGAGTTGTGACAACAGCAATGACAAAATTCAAACACGGCAGAGCGTTGTTTGCGAAATGATAAAGATCGCATTCAAAGAAATTGAGTAAAGAAAGACTTCGTTTAACAATGTTTTGGTGTAAGATCGAAGATATTTCTTCGTAACTACTATTGCGATTGTAGTGAGATGAGTGTTAGTAGGATGTAACCAGATCATCATCTTTATTATTTTTGGATATATCTTGGAGGGAAGTGGAAGGGAACTAATTATTTTTCTTGGTGGGAAGAGAGGGAAGGGAATGGGGTCCCTGGCACGAGATTAATTTCTTTGTAAACCCCGGGTGGGCAGGGAAGGGGTCCCTGGCACGAGATTAAGTTCTTTGTAAACCCCTGTCCCTGGACGGGATTAATTTTAGTGTAAGCCTCACTTGAGGTTTACACTAATGATATATTTAATTAATTAACGATTGGTGTCACAGTTGTGACAACAACAATCACAAAATTTAAAAAAGAATCGTCATAGCGTTCTTTGCGAAATGATCCTCACCATATTTGAATTAATCTAGTCGTAAAAGAATTCGTTTACCGATGTCTTGTTCTAAGATTGAAAATATTTCTTCGTAATTACTATTGAGATTGAAGTGAGCTAACTGTAGGTACGATATAACTCGTAGAAATCTCTTTAAATAAACAACAGTCATTTTTTGAAATCTCGTCTCTGTTTTGAAAGCTTTTGTAAGGTACACCTCCCTCTCTTTAATATTTCCAAAATGCTGGATTCCTTCATTTTTAAAGTCTATTTCAAACAACCATTCCTGATATTTTTAAGGTATTTATGAAAGTAGTATTCCATACTACCAGTTTTTCATTAGTAGAGGAAGGGACAATAACGAGCTACTGCTTTGATTGTGTTCAATCGGGTGCCTTGAAAAGAAACAAATCTAGCAATAAATTCCATTTTGAACTTAAGATTAGAGTTTTCATAATATAAATTATTTGTTCTTCTTCACTAGATATTAGTTGACACATTTTTCCAATTTTTTACACTCAAGTTCATTATATCGGTATCTCAGATGGTGCTGAGGAACAAATATCTTCGTCCTAAGATTCCAACCTTGACTTCTTAATCTAGCAGCATCTTTATATTTGTTAAATTTGCAGACCAATCTTGTTCTGACTCTTTACTTAAAAATATTGGCTGATCCCCAGAGGCAGTGGTTGTTTTCTTAAACATCGTAATTAGTTTGTGATTATTCTTGCAACTTATATTGTTTTGAAATGATCCCAGAACACTAAATACATACACTTGGGACAGGCACAACTTTCTTCTTTCATGAAGGACCTCACATAACATCTGCATGGAAATAGGATTGTTAGTATCACAAGCACAGAAATCACCACATGAATTTAGGTCGAAATTCTCAAAAGCGGTTTTCTTGGTTCTATGTTGCGACAAAGGAATTTCCTTTGTTTCCTATCAATAGCAATAATCACGATTCCTGTATGCTACTTTTGTTGTGTCTTCCAATGATTTGAACTCTTCCAAATCATAGCAAAAAATGCCAAATGGATATTTGAGTTTAGAAGCGAGACGGTACGTGTCAAGAATGTTGGGTCCACTAAAAACTTGATTTTTTCTAGTAACAAAATACTATAGCTAAGGAAATTCAGAAATATGTGTCGTATATATATGTACCATCGTTAATGACTTTAATGCCTTTTGGAATTTTCTTTTCGGTTTCCGACAAAGTAAAAACCGTTTCCTTGCAACAATATATCCAACAATTCTGTCAATATCAAAAAGTTTGAGTCGCTAAAAATGATATTTACACACACACACACAATGGATCAGGCGACCGTATCTCAGTTTGTGGTGGAAAATTTTCGTCACAAAGAGACATAACTCGAGATACGACACTTGTGACAATTACTTTTTCGCTAAGTGCTGAGATACGACACTTTGACAAATCCTAAAAAAACTAAATACTCGGAAACGGATAATACTTCAGGGACGTCGATTTTCCAGATTGTGAAGACCACCATATACTACACGTAGGTGAAATATATCAAATTTCGCTCCTTTTTACATACGACACTTTGTGAGGAGTCGCCAAAATTTTGACTGGTTTTCTTGGTTTCCTTGTCAATTTTATTAGAGTCAAATGTAATTTATTTGACACTTAATTCTTTTTCTTGCTGTTTATTTCTTTTCACTATTACTTCAACATAATGTGCTTGTATATACGTTAACATTTTTGAGAGTTTAAAATCTAAGACTTTGACAAACGAGGTTATTAACCTTATGTCGAACATTGCGACACACATATTAGGATTACTCCAAAGTTCAACACCCATGTTGAATACTCGACACGCTAAATAAAACTAGTTCACATTAACAATGACCAATATTTGGAGTGAAAATGAATCAGGTCTCAAATTGTAACATAATAACAAGAGTTCAATAATTTACAAACCAATGTGCAGAAATTGAAAGACAAAAAAATACCGAGCAAGATAATATAGCATGCCATTATTGACTGTCTTGAAATATATTATAGAATCATTGTGATCCCTGTTGAGCGATCTTAAAGGAAATCAATAACACAATGTAGTTAATGTTAATTTCCTCGTTCATAAACACACACACAGAGGCATATGTACACAAACATTTTGCTTGGAGAAGATCTTTAACTATTGTAACAATCGAAGCTATATATACATATATTCGATATTTACAGTAATTGTTGAAATTCTCCAAGTGATATGTGCATGTTTACACATGAGATGCATGTTTGTTACAAAACTTCACATATAAAGATAAACTGACAGCCGTACAACCTAAGTACGACAATAGCAGTGTAACAGGAGTGCCCAGTCAATGACAAGTAATACAATTCAAGACGTACAGCAAAGGCCAAAACTTCAACCAGAAGACAGGGAAACGAATTTAATTTCGAATAGGTTCTCTGATACGAGATTAATGAGGCTGTTCGTGCAAAACGTTTCCGAGGCAGTGCTACCCCTTTTGTATCCCTAAAGAATTTCGTTCATTTCGATGCACTAAGCTTTACATTGGAGAGCGATAGGAAGGCTATTCAAGCTTTACTTTCAAAGCAGGTAAGAAAATCTCTCCACACTAGGGTAGATAGCAAAATGACTTGCATCTCATTGGAAGAAGTTGAGTCGTGAAAATCTTCGTCTCCTAATGTTTTAGCGTAAGGTAAAAAATATCCCTTCGTAATTACAATTGAGATTGTAATGATCAGAGTGTTGGAAGGATGTAACCAGATCATCATCTTTACTATTTTTGAATATATTGGAGGGAAGGTGTAGGGAATTAATTCGTTTTCTTGGTGGGAAGGGAGGGAAGGGAATGGGGTCCCTGGCACGAGATTAATTTCTTTGTAAACCCCGGGTGGGCAGGGAAGGGGTCCCTGGCACGAGATTAAGTTCTTTGTAAACCCCGGTCCCTGGAAGGGATTAATTTTAGTGTAAGCCTCATTTGAGGTTTACACTAATGATTTAATTACTTAATTAAGGCTTGGTGTGAGAGTTGTGACAACAGCAATGACAAAATTCAAACACGGCAGAGCGTTGTTTGCGAAATGATCTAGATCGCATTCAAAGAAATTGAGTAAAGAAAGACTTCGTTTAACAATGTTTTGGTGTAAGATCGAAGATATTTCTTCGTAACTACTATTGCGATTGTAGTGCGTTGAGTGTTAGTAGGATGTAACCAGATCATCATCTTTATTATTTTTGGATATATCTTGGAGGGAAGTGGAAGGGAACTAATTATTTTTCTTGGTGGGAAGGGAGGGAAGGGAATGGGGTCCCTGGCACGAGATTAATTTCTTTGTAAACCCCGGGTGGGCAGGGAAGGGGTCCTTGGCACGAGATTAAGTTCTTTGTAAACCCCTGTCCCTGGACGGGATTAATTTTAGTGTAAGCCTCACTTGAGGTTTACACTAATGATTTATTTAATTAATTAACGATTGGTGTCACAGTTGTGACAACAACAATCACAAAATTTAAAAAAGAATCGTCATAGCGTTCTTTGCGAAATGATCCTCATCATATTTGAAGGAATCTAGTCGTAAAAGAATTCGTTTACCGATGTCTTGTTCTAAGATTGAAAATATTTCTTCGTAATTACTATTGAGATTGAAGTGAGCTAACTGTAGGTACGATATAACTCGTAGAAATCTCTTTAAATAAACAACAGTCATTTTTTGAAATCTCGTCTCTGTTTTGAAAGCTTTTGTAAGGTACACCTCCCTCTCTTTAATATTTCCAAAATGCTGGATTCCTTCATTTTTAAAGTCTATTTCAAACAACCATTCCTGATATTTTTAAGGTATTTATGAAAGTAGTATTCCATACTACCAGTTTTTCATTAGTAGAGGAAGGGACAATAACGAGCTACTGCTTTGATTGTGTTCAATCGGGTGCCTTGAAAAGAAACAAATCTAGCAATAAATTCCATTTTGAACTTAAGATCAGAGTTTTCATAATATAAATTATTTGTTCTTCTTCACTAGATATTAGTCGACACATTTTTCCAATTTTTTACACTCAAGTTCATTATATCGGTATCTCAGATGGTGCTGAGGAACAAATATCTTCGTCCTAAGATTCCAACCTTGACTTCTTAATCTAGCAGCATATTTATATTTGTTAAATTTGCAGACCAATCTTGTTCTGACTCTTTACTTAAAAATATTGGCTGATCCCCAGAGGCAGTGGTTGTTTTCTTAAACATCGTAATTAGTTTGTGATTATTCTTGCAACTTATATTGTTTTGAAATGATCCCAGAACACTAAATACATACACTTGGAACAGGCACAACTTTCTTCTTTCATGAAGGACCTCACATAACATCTGCATGGAAATAGGATTGTTAGTATCACAAGCACAGAAATCACCACATGAATTTAGGTCGAAATTCTCAAAAGCGGTTTTCTTGGTTCTATGTTGCGACAAAGGAATTTCCTTTGTTTCCTATCAATAGCAATAATCACGATTCCTGTATGCTACTTTTGTTGTGTCTTCCAATGATTTGAACTCTTCCAAATCATAGCAAAAAGTGCCAAATGGATATTTGAGTTTAGAAGCGAGACGGTACGTGTCAAGAATGTTGGGTCCACTAAAAACTTGATTTTTTCTAGTAACAAAATACTATAGCTAAGGAAATACAGAAATATGTGTCGTATATATATGTACCATCGTTAATGACTTTAATGCCTTTTGGAATTTTCTTTTCGGTTTCCGACAAAGTAAAAACCGTTTCCTTGCAACAATATATCCAACAATTCTGTCAATATCAAAAAGTTTGAGTCGCTAAAAATGATATTTACACACACACACACAATGGATCAGGCGACCGTATCTCAGTTTGTGGTGGAAAATTTTCGTCACAAAGAGACATAACTCGAGATACGACAGTTGTGACAATTACTTCTTCGCTAAGTGCTGAGATACGACACTTTGACAAATCCTAAAAAAACTAAATACTCGGAAACGGATAATACTTCAGGGACGTCGATTTTCCAGATTGTGAAGACCACCATATACTACACGTAGGTGAAATATATCAAATTTCGCTCCTTTTTACATACGACACTTTGTGAGGAGTCGCCAAAATTTTGACTGGTTTTCTTGGTTTCCTTGTCAATTTTATTAGAGTCAAATGTAATTTATTTGACACTTAATTCTTTTTCTTGCTGTTTATTTGTTTTCACTATTACTTCAACATAATGTGCTTGTATATACGTTAACATTTTTGAGAGTTTAAAATCTAAGACTTTGACAAACGAGGTTATTAACCTTATGTCGAACATTGCGACACACATATTAGGATTACTCCAAAGTTCAACACCCATGTTGAATACTCGACACGCTAAATAAAACTAGTTCACATTAACAATGACCAATATTTGGAGTGAAAATGAATCAGGTCTCAAATTGTAACATTATAACAAGAGTTCAATAATTTACAAACCAATGTGCAGAAATTGAAAGACAAAAAATACCGAGCAAGATAATATAGCATGCCATTATTGACTGTCTTGAAATATATTATAGAATCATTGTGATCCCTGTTGACCGATCTTAAAGGAAATCAATAACACAATGTAGTTAATGTTAATTTCCTCGTTCATAAACACACACACAGAGGCATATGTACACAAACATTTTGCTTGGAGAAGATCTTTAATTATTGTAACAATCGAAGCTATATATACATATATTCGATATTTACAGGAATTGTTGAAATTCTCCAAGTGATATGTGCATGTTTACACATGAGATGCATGTTTGTTACAAAACTTCACATATAAAGATAAACTGACAGCCGTACAACCTAAGTACGACAATAGCAGTGTAACAGGAGTGCCCAGTCAATGACAAGTAATACAATTCAAGACGTACAGCAAAGGCCAAAACTTCAACCAGAAGACAGGGAAACGAATTTAATTTCGAATAGGTTCTCTGATACGAGATTAATGAGGCTGTTCGTGCAAAACGTTTCCGAGGCAGTGCTACCCCTTTTGTATCCCTAAAGAATTTCGTTCATTTCGATGCACTAAGCTTTACATTGGAGAGCGATAGGAAGGCTATTCAAGCTTTACTTTCAAAGCAGGTAAGAAAATCTCTCCACACTAGGGTAGATAGCAAAATGACTTGCATCTCATTGGAAGAAGTTGAGTCGTGAAAATCTTCGTCTCCTAATGTTTTAGCGTAAGGTAAAAAATATCCCTTCGTAATTACAATTGAGATTGTAATGATCAGAGTGTTGGAAGGATGTAACCAGATCATCATCTTTACTATTTTTGAATATATTGGAGGGAAGGTGTAGGAAATTAATTCGTTTTTTTGGTGGGAAGGGAGGGAAGGGAATGGGGTCCCTGGCACGAGATTAATTTCTTTGTAAACCCCGGGTGGGCAGGGAAGGGGTCCCTATCACGAGATTAAGTTCTTTGTAAACCCCGGTCCCTGGAAGGGATTAATTTTAGTGTAAGCCTCATTTGAGGTTTACACTAATGATTTAATTACTTAATTAAGGCTTGGTGTGAGAGTTGTGACAACAGCAATGACAAAATTCAAACACGGCAGAGCGTTGTTTGCGAAATGATCTAGATCGCATTCAAAGAAATTGAGTAAAGAAAGACTTCATTTAACAATGTTTTGGTGTAAGATCGAAGATATTTCTTCGTAACTACTATTGCGATTGTAGTGAGTTGAGTGTTAGTAGGATGTAACCAGATCATCATCTTTATTATTTTTGGATATATCTTGGAGGGAAGGGGAAGGGAACTAATTATTTTTCTTGGTGGGAAGGGAGGGAAGGGAATGGGGTCCCTGGCACGAGATTAATTTCTTTGTAAACCCCGGGTGGGCAGGGAAGGGGTCCTTGGCACGAGATTAAGTTCTTTGTAAACCCCTGTCCCTGGACGGGATTAATTTTAGTGTAAGCCTCACTTGAGGTTTACACTAATGATTTATTTAATTAATTAACGATTGGTGTCACAGTTGTGACAACAACAATCACAAAATTTAAAAAAGAATCGTCATAGCGTTCTTTGCGAAATGATCCTCATCATATTTGAAGGAATCTAGTCGTAAAAGAATTCGTTTACCGATGTCTTGTTCTAAGATTGAAAATATTTCTTCGTAATTACTATTGAGATTGAAGTGAGCTAACTGTAGGTACGATATAACTCGTAGAAATCTCTTTAAACAACAGTCATTTTTTGAAATCTCGTCTCTGTTTTGAAAGCTTTTGTAAGGTACACCTCCCTCTCTTTAATATTTCCAAAATGCTGGATTCCTTCATTTTTAAAGTCTATTTCAAACAACCATTCCTGATATTTTTAAGGTATTTATGAAAGTAGTATTCCATACTACCAGTTTTTCATTAGTAGAGGAAGGGACAATAACGAGCTACTGCTTTGATTGTGTTCAATCGGGTGCCTTGAAAAGAAACAAATCTAGCAATAAATTCCATTTTGAACTTAAGATCAGAGTTTTCATAATATAAATTATTTGTTCTTCTTCACTAGATATTAGTCGACACATTTTTCCAATTTTTTACACTCAAGTTCATTATATCGGTATCTCAGATGGTGCTGAGGAACAAATATCTTCGTCCTAAGATTCCAACCTTGACTTCTTAATCTAGCAGCATCTTTATATTTGTTAAATTTGCAGACCAATCTTGTTCTGACTCTTTACTTAAAAATATTGGCTGATCCCCAGAGGCAGTGGTTGTTTTCTTAAACATCGTAATTAGTTTGTGATTATTCTTGCAACTTATATTGTTTTGAAATGATCCCAGAACACTAAATACATACACTTGGAACAGGCACAACTTTCTTCTTTCATGAAGGACCTCACATAACATCTGCATGGAAATAGGATTGTTAGTATCACAAGCACAGAAATCACCACATGAATTTAGGTCGAAATTCTCAAAAGCGGTTTTCTTGGTTCTATGTTGCGACAAAGGAATTTCCTTTGTTTCCTATCAATAGCAATAATCACGATTCCTGTATGCTACTTTTGTTGTGTCTTCCAATGATTTGAACTCTTCCAAATCATAGCAAAAAGTGCCAAATGGATATTTGAGTTTAGAAGCGAGACGGTACGTGTCAAGAATGTTGGGTCCACTAAAAACTTGATTTTTTCTAGTAACAAAATACTATAGCTAAGGAAATACAGAAATATGTGTCGTATATATATGTACCATCGTTAATGACTTTAATGCCTTTTGGAATTTTCTTTTCGGTTTCCGACAAAGTAAAAACCGTTTCCTTGCAACAATATATCCAACAATTCTGTCAATATCAAAAAGTTTGAGTCGCTAAAAATGATATTTACACACACACACACAATGGATCAGGCGACCGTATCTCAGTTTGTGGTGGAAAATTTTCGTCACAAAGAGACATAACTCGAGATACGACAGTTGTGACAATTACTTCTTCGCTAAGTGCTGAGATACGACACTTTGACAAATCCTAAAAAAACTAAATACTCGGAAACGGATAATACTTCAGGGACGTCGATTTTCCAGATTGTGAAGACCACCATATACTACACGTAGGTGAAATATATCAAATTTCGCTCCTTTTTACATACGACACTTTGTGAGGAGTCGCCAAAATTTTGACTGGTTTTCTTGGTTTCCTTGTCAATTTTATTAGAGTCAAATGTAATTTATTTGACACTTAATTCTTTTTCTTGCTGTTTATTTGTTTTCACTATTACTTCAACATAATGTGCTTGTATATACGTTAACATTTTTGAGAGTTTAAAATCTAAGACTTTGACAAACGAGGTTATTAACCTTATGTCGAACATTGCGACACACATATTAGGATTACTCCAAAGTTCAACACCCATGTTGAATACTCGACACGCTAAATAAAACTAGTTCACATTAACAATGACCAATATTTGGAGTGAAAATGAATCAGGTCTCAAATTGTAACATTATAACAAGAGTTCAATAATTTACAAACCAATGTGCAGAAATTGAAAGACAAAAAATACCGAGCAAGATAATATAGCATGCCATTATTGACTGTCTTGAAATATATTATAGAATCATTGTGATCCCTGTTGACCGATCTTAAAGGAAATCAATAACACAATGTAGTTAATGTTAATTTCCTCGTTCATAAACACACACACAGAGGCATATGTACACAAACATTTTGCTTGGAGAAGATCTTTAATTATTGTAACAATCGAAGCTATATATACATATATTCGATATTTACAGGAATTGTTGAAATTCTCCAAGTGATATGTGCATGTTTACACATGAGATGCATGTTTGTTACAAAACTTCACATATAAAGATAAACTGACAGCCGTACAACCTAAGTACGACAATAGCAGTGTAACAGGAGTGCCCAGTCAATGACAAGTAATACAATTCAAGACGTACAGCAAAGGCCAAAACTTCAACCAGAAGACAGGGAAACGAATTTAATTTCGAATAGGTTCTCTGATACGAGATTAATGAGGCTGTTCGTGCAAAACGTTTCCGAGGCAGTGCTACCCCTTTTGTATCCCTAAAGAATTTCGTTCATTTCGATGCACTAAGCTTTACATTGGAGAGCGATAGGAAGGCTATTCAAGCTTTACTTTCAAAGCAGGTAAGAAAATCTCTCCACACTAGGGTAGATAGGAAAATGACTTGCATCTCATTGGAAGAAGTTGAGTCGTGAAAATCTTCGTCTCCTAATGTTTTAGCGTAAGGTAAAAAATATCCCTTCGTAATTACAATTGAGATTGTAATGATCAGAGTGTTGGTAGGATGTAACCAGATCATCATCTTTACTATTTTTGAATATATTGGAGGGAAGGTGAAGGAAATTAATTCGTTTTCTTGGTGGGAAGGGAGGGAAGGGAATGGGGTCCCTGGCACGAGATTAATTTCTTTGTAAACCCCGGGTGGGCAGGGAAGGGGTCCCTGGCACGAGATTAAGTTCTTTGTAAACCCCGGTCCCTGGAAGGGATTAATTTTAGTGTAAGCCTCATTTGAGGTTTACACTAATGATTTAATTACTTAATTAAGGCTTGGTGTGAGAGTTGTGACAACAGCAATGACAAAATTCAAACACGGCAGAGCGTTGTTTGCGAAATGATCTAGATCGCATTCAAAGAAATTGAGTAAAGAAAGACTTCGTTTAACAATGTTTTGGTGTAAGATCGAAGATATTTCTTCGTAACTACTATTGCGATTGTAGTGAGTTGAGTGTTAGTAGGATGTAACCAGATCATCATCTTTATTATTTTTGGATATATCTTGGAGGGAAGTGGAAGGGAACTAATTATTTTTCTTGGTGGGAAGGGAGGGAAGGGAATGGGGTCCCTGGCACGAGATTAATTTCTTTGTAAACCCCGGGTGGGCAGGGAAGGGGTCCTTGGCACGAGATTAAGTTCTTTGTAAACCCCTGTCCCTGGACGGGATTAATTTTAGTGTAAGCCTCACTTGAGGTTTACACTAATGATTTATTTAATTAATTAACGATTGGTGTCACAGTTGTGACAACAACAATCACAAAATTTAAAAAAGAATCGTCATAGCGTTCTTTGCGAAATGATCCTCATCATATTTGAAGGAATCTAGTCGTAAAAGAATTCGTTTACCGATGTCTTGTTCTAAGATTGAAAATATTTCTTCGTAATTACTATTGAGATTGAAGTGAGCTAACTGTAGGTACGATATAACTCGTAGAAATCTCTTTAAATAAACAACAGTCATTTTTTGAAATCTCGTCTCTGTTTTGAAAGCTTTTGTAAGGTACACCTCCCTCTCTTTAATATTTCCAAAATGCTGGATTCCTTCATTTTTAAAGTCTATTTCAAACAACCATTCCTGATATTTTTAAGGTATTTATGAAAGTAGTATTCCATACTACCAGTTTTTCATTAGTAGAGGAAGGGACAATAACGAGCTACTGCTTTGATTGTGTTCAATCGGGTGCCTTGAAAAGAAACAAATCTAGCAATAAATTCCATTTTGAACTTAAGATCAGAGTTATCATAATATAAATTATTTGTTCTTCTTCACTAGATATTAGTCGACACATTTTTCCAATTTTTTACACTCAAGTTCATTATATCGGTATCTCAGATGGTGCTGAGGAACAAATATCTTCGTCCTAAGATTCCAACCTTGACTTCTTAATCTAGCAGCATCTTTATATTTGTTAAATTTGCAGACCAATCTTGTTCTGACTCTTTACTTAAAAATATTGGCTGATCCCCAGAGGCAGTGGTTGTTTTCTTAAACATCGTAATTAGTTTGTGATTATTCTTGCACCTTATATTGTTTTGAAATGATCCCAGAACACTAAATACATACACTTGGAACAGGCACAACTTTCTTCTTTCATGAAGGACCTCACATAACATCTGCATGGAAATAGGATTGTTAGTATCACAAGCACAGAAATCACCACATGAATTTAGGTCGAAATTCTCAAAAGCGGTTTTCTTGGTTCTATGTTGCGACAAAGGAATTTCCTTTGTTTCCTATCAATAGCAATAATCACGATTCCTGTATGCTACTTTTGTTGTGTCTTCCAATGATTTGAACTCTTCCAAATCATAGCAAAAAATGCCAAATGGATATTTGAGTTTAGAGGCAAGACGGTACGTGTCAAGAATGTTGGGTCCACTAAAAACTTGATTTTTTCTAGTAACAAAATACTATAGCTAAGGAAATACAGAAATATGTGTCGTATATATATGTACCATCGTTAATGACTTTAATGCCTTTTGGAATTTCCTTTTCGGTTTCCGACAAAGTAAAAACCGTTTCCTTGCAACAATATATCCAACAATTCTGTCAATATCAAAAACTTTGAGTCGCTAAAAATGGTATTTACACACACACACACACACACAATGGATCAGGCGACCGTATCTCAGTTTGTGGTGGAAAATTTTCGTCACAAAGAGACATAACTCGAGATACGACAGTTGTGACAATTACTTTTTCGCTAAGTGCTGAGATACGACACTTTGACAAATCCTAAAAAAACTAAATACTCGGAAACGGATAATACTTCAGGGACGTCGATTTTCCAGATTGTGAAGACCACCATATACTACACGTAGGTGAAATATATCAAATTTCGCTCCTTTTTACATACGACACTTTGTGAGGAGTCGCCAAAATTTTGACTGGTTTTTTTGGTTTCCTTGTCAATTTTATTAGAGTCAAATGTAATTTATTTGACACTTAATTCTCTTTCTTGCTGTTTATTTCTTTTCACTATTACTTCAACATAATGTGCTTGTATATACGTTAACATTTTTGAGAGTTTAAAATCTAAGACTTTGACAAACGAGGTTATTAACCTTATGTCGAACATTGCGACACACATATTAGGATTACTCCAAAGTTCAACACCCATGTTGAATACTCGACACGCTAAATAAAACTAGTTCACATTAACAATGACCAATATTTGGAGTGAAAATGAATCAGGTCTCAAATTGTAACATAATAACAAGAGTTCAATAATTTACAAACCAATGTTCAGAAATTGAAAGACAAAAAAATACCGAGCAAGATAATATAGCATGCCATTATTGACTGTCTTGAAATATATTATAGAATCATTGTGATCCCTGTTGAGCGATCTTAAAGGAAATCAATAACACAATGTAGTTAATGTTAATTTCCTCGTTCATAAACACACACACAGAGGCATATGTACACAAACATTTTGCTTGGAGAAGATCTTTAATTATTGTAACAATCGAAGTTATATATACATATATTCGATATTTACAGTAATTGTTGAAATTGTCCAAGTGATATGTGCATGTTTACACATGAGATGCATGTTTGTTACAAAACTTCACATATAAAGATAAACTGACAGCCGTACAACCTAAGTACGACAATAGCAGTGTAACAGGAGTGCCCAGTCAATGACAAGTAATACAATTCAAGACGTACAGCAAAGGCCAAAACTTCAACCAGAAGACAGGGAAACGAATTTAATTTCGAATATGTTCTCTGATACGAGATTAATGAGGCTGTTCGTGCAAAACGTTTCCGAGGCAGTGCTACCCCTTTTGTATCCCTAAAGAATTTCGTTCATTTCGATGCACTAAGCTTTACATTGGAGAGCGATAGGAAGGCTATTCAAGCTTTACTTTCAAAGCAGGTAAGAAAATCTCTCCACACTAGGGTAGATAGGAAAATGACTTGCATCTCATTGGAAGAAGTTGAGTCGTGAAAATCTTCGTCTCCCAATGTTTTAGCGTAAGGTAAAAAATCTCTCTTCGTAATTACAATTGAGATTGTAATGATCAGAGTGTTGGTAGGATGTAACCAGATCATCATCTTTACTATTTTTGAATATATTGGAGGGAAGGTGAAGGGAATTAATTCGTTTTCTTGGTGGGAAGGGAGGGAAGGGAATGGGGTCCCTGGCACGAGATTAATTTCTTTGTAAACCCCGGGTGGGCAGGGAAGGGGTCCCTGGCACGAGATCAAGTTCTTTGTAAACCCCGGTCCCTGGAAGGGATTAATTTTAGTGTAAGCCTCATTTGAGGTTTACACTAATGATTTAATTACTTAATTAAGGCTTGGTGTGAGAGTTGTGACAACAGCAATGACAAAATTCAAACACGGCAGAGCGTTGTTTGCGAAATGATCTAGATCGCATTCAAAGAAATTGAGTAAAGAAAGACTTCGTTTAAAAATGTTTTGGTGTAAGATCGAAGATATCTCTTCGTAACTACTATTGCGATTGTAGTGAGTTGAGTGTTAGTAGGATGTAACCAGATCATCATCTTTATTATTTTTGGATATATCTAGGAGGGAAGGGGAAGGGAACTAATTATTTTTCTTGGTGGGAAGGGAGGGAAGGGAATGGGGTCCCTGGCACGAGATTAATTTCTTTGTAAACCCCGGGTGGGCAGGGAAGGGGTCCTTGGCACGAGATTAAGTTCTTTGTAAACCCCTGTCCCTGGACGGGATTAATTTTAGTGTAAGCCTCACTTGAGGTTTACACTAATGATTTATTTAATTAATTAACGCTTGGTGTCAGTTGTATCAACAACAATCACAAAATTAAAAAAAATATCGTCATAGCGTTCTTTGCGAAATGATCCACATCATATTTGAAGATATCTAGTCGTAAAAGACTTCGTTTACCGATGTCTTGTTCTAAGATTGAAAATATTTCTTCGTAATTACTATTGAGATTGAAGTGAGCTAACTGTAGGTACGATATAACTCGTAGAAATCTCTTTAAATAAACAACAGTCATTTTTTGAAATCTCGTCTCTGTTTTGAAAGCTTTTGTAAGGTACACCTCCCTCTCTTTAATATTTCCTTAATGCTGGATTCCTTCATTTTTAAAGTCTATTTCAAACAACCATTCCTGATATTTTTAAGGTATTTATGAAAGTAGTATTCCATACTACCAGTTTTTCATTAGTAGAGGAAGGGACAATAACGAGCTACTGCTTTGATTGTGTTCAATCGGGTGCCTTGAAAAGAAACAAATCTAGCAATAAATTCCATTTTGAACTTAAGATAAGAGTTTTCATAATATAAATTATTTGTTCTTCTTCACTAGATATTAGTCGACACATTTTTCCAATTTTTTACACTCAAGTTCATTATATCGGTATCTCAGATGGTGCTGAGGAACAAATATCTTGGTCCTAAGATTCCAACCTTGACTTCTTAATCTAGCAGCATCTTTATATTTGTTAAATTTGCAGACCAATCTTGTTCTGACTCTTTACTTAAAAATATTGGCTGATCCCCAGAGGCAGTGGTTGTTTTCTTAAACATCGTAATTAGTTTGTGATTATTCTTGCACCTTATATTGTTTTGAAATGATCCCAGAACACTAAATACATACACTTGGAACAGGCACAACTTTCTTCTTTCATGAAGGACCTCACATAACATCTGCATGGAAATAGGATTGTTAGTATCACAAGCACAGAAATCACCACATGAATTTAGGTCGAAATTCTCAAAAGCGGGTTTCTTGGTTCTATGTTGCGACAAAGGAATTTCCTTTGTTTCCTATCAATAGCAATAATCACGTTTCCTGTATGCTACTTTTGTTGTGTCTTCCAATGATTTGAACTCTTCCAAATCATAGCAAAAAATGCCAAATGGATATTTGAGTTTAGAGGCAAGACGGTACGTGTCAAGAATGTTGGGTCCACTAAAAACTTGATTTTTTCTAGTAACAAAATACTATAGCTAAGGAAATACAGAAATATGTGTCGTATATATATGTACCATCGTTAATGACTTTAATGCCTTTTGGAATTTCCTTTTCGGTTTCCGACAAAGTAAAAACCGTTTCCTTGCAACAATATATCCAACAATTCTGTCATTATCAAAAACTTTGAGTCGCTAAAAATGGTATTTACACACACACACACACACAATGGATCAGGCGACCGTATCTCAGTTTGTGGTGGAAAATTTTCGTCACAAAGAGACATAACTCGAGATACGACAGTTGTGACAATTACTTTTTCGCTAAGTGCTGAGATACGACACTTTGACAAATCCTAAAAAAACTAAATACTCGGAAACGGATAATACTTCAGGGACGTCGATTTTCCAGATTGTGAAGACCACCATATACTACACGTAGGTGAAATATATCAAATTTCGCTCCTTTTTACATACGACACTTTGTGAGGAGTCGCCAAAATTTTGACTGGTTTTCTTGGTTTCCTTGTCAATTTTATTAGAGTCAAATGTAATTTATTTGACACTTAATTCTCTTTCTTGCTGTTTATTTCTTTTCACTATTACTTCAACATAATGTGCTTGTATATACGTTAACATTTTTGAGAGTTTAAAATCTAAGACTTTGACAAACGAGGTTATTAACCTTATGTCGAACATTGCGACACACATATTAGGATTACTCCAAAGTTCAACACCCGTGTTGAATACTCGACACGCTAAATAAAACTAGTTCACATTAACAATGAACAATATTTGGAGTGAAAATGAATCAGGTCTCAAATTGTAACATAATAACAAGAGTTCAATAATTTACAAACCAATGTGCAGAAATTGAAAGACAAAAAAATACCGAGCAAGATAATATAGCATGCCATTATTGACTGTCTTGAAATATATTATAGAATCATTGTGATCCCTGTTGAGCGATCTTAAAGGAAATCAATAACACAATGTAGTTAATGTTAATTTCCTCGTTCATAAACACACACACAGAGGCATATGTACACAAACATTTTGCTTGGAGAAGATCTTTAACTATTGTAACAATCGAAGCTATATATACATATATTCGATATTTACAGTAATTGTTGAAATTCTCCAAGTGATATGTGCATGTTTACACATGAGATGCATGTTTGTTACAAAACTTCACATATAAAGATAAACTGACAGCCGTACAACCTAAGTACGACAATAGCAGTGTAACAGGAGTGCCCAGTCAATGACAAGTAATACAATTCAAGACGTACAGCAAAGGCCAAAACTTCAACCAGAAGACAGGGAAACGAATTTAATTTCGAATATGTTCTCTGATACGAGATTAATGAGGCTGTTCGTGCAAAACGTTTCCGAGGCAGTGCTACCCCTTTTGTATCCCTAAAGAATTTCGTTCATTTCGATGCACTAAGCTTTACATTGGAGAGGGATAGGAAGGCTATTCAAGCTTTACTTTCAAAGCAGGTAAGAAAATCTCTCCACACTAGGGTAGATAGGAAAATGACTTGCATCTCATTGGAAGAAGTTGAGTCGTGAAAATCTTCGTCTCCCAATGTTTTAGCGTAAGGTAAAAAATCTCTCTTCGTAATTACAATTGAGATTGTAATGATCAGAGTGTTGGTAGGATGTAACCAGATCATCATCTTTACTATTTTTGAATATATTGGAGGGAAGGTGAAGGGAATTAATTCGTTTTCTTGGTGGGAAGGGAGGGAAGGGAATGGGGTCCCTGGCACGAGATTAATTTCTTTGTAAACCCCGGGTGGGCAGGGAAGGGGTCCCTGGCACGAGATCAAGTTCTTTGTAAACCCCGGTCCCTGGAAGGGATTAATTTTAGTGTAAGCCTCATTTGAGGTTTACACTAATGATTTAATTACTTAATTAAGGCTTGGTGTGAGAGTTGTGACAACAGCAATGACAAAATTCAAACACGGCAGAGCGTTGTTTGCGAAATGATCTAGATCGCATTCAAAGAAATTGAGTAAAGAAAGACTTCGTTTAAAAATGTTTTGGTGTAAGATCGAAGATATCTCTTCGTAACTACTATTGCGATTGTAGTGAGTTGAGTGTTAGTAGGATGTAACCAGATCATCATCTTTATTATTTTTGGATATATCTAGGAGGGAAGGGGAAGGGAACTAATTATTTTTCTTGGTGGGAAGGGAGGGAAGGGAATGGGGTCCCTGGCACGAGATTAATTTCTTTGTAAACCCCGGGTGGGCAGGGAAGGGGTCCTTGGCACGAGATTAAGTTCTTTGTAAACCCCTGTCCCTGGACGGGATTAATTTTAGTGTAAGCCTCACTTGAGGTTTACACTAATGATTTATTTAATTAATTAACGCTTGGTGTCAGTTGTATCAACAACAATCACAAAATTAAAAAAAATATCGTCATAGCGTTCTTTGCGAAATGATCCACATCATATTTGAAGATATCTAGTCGTAAAAGACTTCGTTTACCGATGTCTTGTTCTAAGATTGAAAATATTTCTTCGTAATTACTATTGAGATTGAAGTGAGCTAACTGTAGGTACGATATAACTCGTAGAAATCTCTTTAAATAAACAACAGTCATTTTTTGAAATCTCGTCTCTGTTTTGAAAGCTTTTGTAAGGTACACCTCCCTCTCTTTAATATTTCCAAAATGCTGGAATCCTTCATTTTTAAAGTCTATTTCAAACAACCATTCCTGATATTTTTAAGGTATTTATGAAAGTAGTATTCCATACTACCAGTTTTTCATTAGTAGAGGAAGGGACAATAACGAGCTACTGCTTTGATTGTGTTCAATCGGGTGCCTTGAAAAGAAACAAATCTAGCAATAAATTCCATTTTGAACTTAAGATCAGAGTTTTCATAATATAAATTATTTGTTCTTCTTCACTAGATATTAGTCGACACATTTTTCCAATTTTTTACACTCAAGTTCATTATATCGGTATCTCAGATGGTGCTGAGGAACAAATATCTTGGTCCTAAGATTCCAACCTTGACTTCTTAATCTAGCAGCATCTTTATATTTGTTAAATTTGCAGACCAATCTTGTTCTGACTCTTTACTTAAAAATATTGGCTGATCCCCAGAGGCAGTGGTTGTTTTCTTAAACATCGTAATTAGTTTGTGATTATTCTTGCACCTTATATTGTTTTGAAATGATCCCAGAACACTAAATACATACACTTGGAACAGGCACAACTTTCTTCTTTCATGAAGGACCTCACATAACATCTGCATGGAAATAGGATTGTTAGTATCACAAGCACAGAAATCACCACATGAATTTAGGTCGAAATTCTCAAAAGCGGGTTTCTTGGTTCTATGTTGCGACAAAGGAATTTCCTTTGTTTCCTATCAATAGCAATAATCACGATTCCTGTATGCTACTTTTGTTGTGTCTTCCAATGATTTGAACTCTTCCAAATCATAGCAAAAAATGCCAAATGGATATTTGAGTTTAGAGGCAAGACGGTACGTGTCAAGAATGTTGGGTCCACTAAAAACTTGATTTTTTCTAGTAACAAAATACTATAGCTAAGGAAATACAGAAATATGTGTCGTATATATATGTACCATCGTTAATGACTTTAATGCCTTTTGGAATTTCCTTTTCGGTTTCCGACAAAGTAAAAACCGTTTCCTTGCAACAATATATCCAACAATTCTGTCATTATCAAAAACTTTGAGTCGCTAAAAATGGTATTTACACACACACACACACACAATGGATCAGGCGACCGTATCTCAGTTTGTGGTGGAAAATTTTCGTCACAAAGAGACATAACTCGAGATACGACAGTTGTGACAATTACTTTTTCGCTAAGTGCTGAGATACGACACTTTGACAAATCCTAAAAAAACTAAATACTCGGAAACGGATAATACTTCAGGGACGTCGATTTTCCAGATTGTGAAGACCACCATATACTACACGTAGGTGAAATATATCAAATTTCGCTCCTTTTTACATACGACACTTTGTGAGGAGTCGCCAAAATTTTGACTGGTTTTCTTGGTTTCCTTGTCAATTTTATTAGAGTCAAATGTAATTTATTTGACACTTAATTCTCTTTCTTGCTGTTTATTTCTTTTCACTATTACTTCAACATAATGTGCTTGTATATACGTTAACATTTTTGAGAGTTTAAAATCTAAGACTTTGACAAACGAGGTTATTAACCTTATGTCGAACATTGCGACACACATATTAGGATTACTCCAAAGTTCAACACCCGTGTTGAATACTCGACACGCTAAATAAAACTAGTTCACATTAACAATGAACAATATTTGGAGTGAAAATGAATCAGGTCTCAAATTGTAACATAATAACAAGAGTTCAATAATTTACAAACCAATGTTCAGAAATTGAAAGACAAAAAAATACCGAGCAAGATAATATAGCATGCCATTATTGACTGTCTTGAAATATATTATAGAATCATTGTGATCCCTGTTGAGCGATCTTAAAGGAAATCAATAACACAATGTAGTTAATGTTAATTTCCTCGTTCATAAACACACACACAGAGGCATATGTACACAAACATTTTGCTTGGAGAAGATCTTTAATTATTGTAACAATCGAAGCTATATATACATATATTCGATATTTACAGTAATTGTTGAAATTCTCCAAGTGATATGTGCATGTTTACACATGAGATGCATGTTTGTTACAAAACTTCACATATAAAGATAAACTGACAGCCGTACAACCTAAGTACGACAATAGCAGTGTAACAGGAGTGCCCAGTCAATGACAAGTAATACAATTCAAGACGTACAGCAAAGGCCAAAACTTCAACCAGAAGACAGGGAAACGAATTTAATTTCGAATATGTTCTCTGATACGAGATTAATGAGGCTGTTCGTGCAAAACGTTTCCGAGGCAGTGCTACCCCTTTTGTATCCCTAAAGAATTTCGTTCATTTCGATGCACTAAGCTTTACATTGGAGAGCGATAGGAAGGCTATTCAAGCTTTACTTTCAAAGCAGGTAAGAAAATCTCTCCACACTAGGGTAGATAGGAAAATGACTTGCATCTCATTGGAAGAAGTTGAGTCGTGAAAATCTTCGTCTCCCAATGTTTTAGCGTAAGGTAAAAAATCTCTCTTCGTAATTACAATTGAGATTGTAATGATCAGAGTGTTGGTAGGATGTAACCAGATCATCATCTTTACTATTTTTGAATATATTGGATGGAAGGTGAAGGGAATTAATTCGTTTTCTTGGTGGGAAGGGAGGGAAGGGAATGGGGTCCCTGGCACGAGATTAATTTCTTTGTAAACCCCGGGTGGGCAGGGAAGGGGTCCCTGGCACGAGATCAAGTTCTTTGTAAACCCCGGTCCCTGGAAGGGATTAATTTTAGTGTAAGCCTCACTTGAGGTTTACACTAATGATTTATTTAATTAATTAACGCTTGGTGTCAGTTGTATCAACAACAATCACAAAATTAAAAAAAATATCGTCATAGCGTTCTTTGCGAAATGATCCACATCATATTTGAAGATATCTAGTCGTAAAAGACTTCGTTTACCGATGTCTTGTTCTAAGATTGAAAATATTTCTTCGTAATTACTATTGAGATTGAAGTGAGCTAACTGTAGGTACGATATAACTCGTAGAAATCTCTTTAAATAAACAACAGTCATTTTTTGAAATCTCGTCTCTGTTTTGAAAGCTTTTGTAAGGTACACCTCCCTCTCTTTAATATTTCCTTAATGCTGGATTCCTTCATTTTTAAAGTCTATTTCAAACAACCATTCCTGATATTTTTAAGGTATTTATGAAAGTAGTATTCCATACTACCAGTTTTTCATTAGTAGAGGAAGGGACAATAACGAGCTACTGCTTTGATTGTGTTCAATCGGGTGCCTTGAAAAGAAACAAATCTAGCAATAAATTCCATTTTGAACTTAAGATCAGAGTTTTCATAATATAAATTATTTGTTCTTCTTCACTAGATATTAGTCGACACATTTTTCCAATTTTTTACACTCAAGTTCATTATATCGGTATCTCAGATGGTGCTGAGGAACAAATATCTTCGTCCTAAGATTCCAACCTTGACTTCTTAATCTAGCAGCATCTTTATATTTGTTAAATTTGCAGACCAATCTTGTTCTGACTCTTTACTTAAAAATATTGGCTGATCCCCAGAGGCAGTGGTTGTTTTCTTAAACATCGTAATTAGTTTGTGATTATTCTTGCACCTTATATTGTTTTGAAATGATCCCAGAACACTAAATACATACACTTGGAACAGGCACAACTTTCTTCTTTCATGAAGGACCTCACATAACATCTGCATGGAAATAGGATTGTTAGTATCACAAGCACAGAAATCACCACATGAATTTAGGTCGAAATTCTCAAAAGCGGTTTTCTTGGTTCTATGTTGCGACAAAAGAATTTCCTTTGTTTCCTATCAATAGCAATAATCACGATTCCTGTATGCTACTTTTGTTGTGTCTTCCAATGATTTGAACTCTTCCAAATCATAGCAAAAAATGCCAAATGGATATTTGAGTTTAGAGGCAAGACGGTACGTGTCAAGAATGTTGGGTCCACTAAAAACTTGATTTTTTCTAGTAACAAAATACTATAGCTAAGGAAATACAGAAATATGTGTCGTATATATATGTACCATCGTTAATGACTTTAATGCCTTTTGGAATTTCCTTTTCGGTTTCCGACAAAGTAAAAACCGTTTCCTTGCAACAATATATCCAACAATTCTGTCATTATCAAAAACTTTGAGTCGCTAAAAATGGTATTTACACACACACACACACACAATGGATCAGGCGACCGTATCTCAGTTTGTGGTGGAAAATTTTCGTCACAAAGAGACATAACTCGAGATACGACAGTTGTGACAATTACTTTTTCGCTAAGTGCTGAGATACGACACTTTGACAAATCCTAAAAAAACTAAATACTCGGAAACGGATAATACTTCAGGGACGTCGATTTTCCAGATTGTGAAGACCACCATATACTACACGTAGGTGAAATATATCAAATTTCGCTCCTTTTTACATACGACACTTTGTGAGGAGTCGCCAAAATTTTGACTGGTTTTCTTGGTTTCCTTGTCAATTTTATTAGAGTCAAATGTAATTTATTTGACACTTAATTCTCTTTCTTGCTGTTTATTTCTTTTCACTATTACTTCAACATAATGTGCTTGTATATACGTTAACATTTTTGAGAGTTTAAAATCTAAGACTTTGACAAACGAGGTTATTAACCTTATGTCGAACATTGCGACACACATATTAGGATTACTCCAAAGTTCAACACCCGTGTTGAATACTCGACACGCTAAATAAAACTAGTTCACATTAACAATGAACAATATTTGGAGTGAAAATGAATCAGGTCTCAAATTGTAACATAATAACAAGAGTTCAATAATTTACAAACCAATGTTCAGAAATTGAAAGACAAAAAAATACCGAGCAAGATAATATAGCATGCCATTATTGACTGTCTTGAAATATATTATAGAATCATTGTGATCCCTGTTGAGCGATCTTAAAGGAAATCAATAACACAATGTAGTTAATGTTAATTTCCTCGTTCATAAACACACACACAGAGGCATATGTACACAAACATTTTGCTTGGAGAAGATCTTTAATTATTGTAACAATCGAAGCTATATATACATATATTCGATATTTACAGTAATTGTTGAAATTCTCCAAGTGATATGTGCATGTTTACACATGAGATGCATGTTTGTTACAAAACTTCACATATAAAGATAAACTGACAGCCGTACAACCTAAGTACGACAATAGCAGTGTAACAGGAGTGCCCAGTCAATGACAAGTAATACAATTCAAGACGTACAGCAAAGGCCAAAACTTCAACCAGAAGACAGGGAAACGAATTTAATTTCGAATATGTTCTCTGATACGAGATTAATGAGGCTGTTCGTGCAAAACGTTTCCGAGGCAGTGCTACCCCTTTTGTATCCCTAAAGAATTTCGTTCATTTCGATGCACTAAGCTTTACATTGGAGAGCGATAGGAAGGCTATTCAAGCTTTACTTTCAAAGCAGGTAAGAAAATCTCTCCACACTAGGGTAGATAGGAAAATGACTTGCATCTCATTGGAAGAAGTTGAGTCGTGAAAATCTTCGTCTCCCAATGTTTTAGCGTAAGGTAAAAAATCTCTCTTCGTAATTACAATTGAGATTGTAATGATCAGAGTGTTGGTAGGATGTAACCAGATCATCATCTTTACTATTTTTGAATATATTGGATGGAAGGTGAAGGGAATTAATTCGTTTTCTTGGTGGGAAGGGAGGGAAGGGAATGGGGTCCCTGGCACGAGATTAATTTCTTTGTAAACCCCGGGTGGGCAGGGAAGGGGTCCCTGGCACGAGATCAAGTTCTTTGTAAACCCCGGTCCCTGGAAGGGATTAATTTTAGTGTAAGCCTCACTTGAGGTTTACACTAATGATTTATTTAATTAATTAACGCTTGGTGTCAGTTGTATCAACAACAATCACAAAATTAAAAAAAATATCGTCATAGCGTTCTTTGCGAAATGATCCACATCATATTTGAAGATATCTAGTCGTAAAAGACTTCGTTTACCGATGTCTTGTTCTAAGATTGAAAATATTTCTTCGTAATTACTATTGAGATTGAAGTGAGCTAACTGTAGGTACGATATAACTCGTAGAAATCTCTTTAAATAAACAACAGTCATTTTTTGAAATCTCGTCTCTGTTTTGAAAGCTTTTGTAAGGTACACCTCCCTCTCTTTAATATTTCCTTAATGCTGGATTCCTTCATTTTTAAAGTCTATTTCAAACAACCATTCCTGATATTTTTAAGGTATTTATGAAAGTAGTATTCCATACTACCAGTTTTTCATTAGTAGAGGAAGGGACAATAACGAGCTACTGCTTTGATTGTGTTCAATCGGGTGCCTTGAAAAGAAACAAATCTAGCAATAAATTCCATTTTGAACTTAAGATCAGAGTTTTCATAATATAAATTATTTGTTCTTCTTCACTAGATATTAGTCGACACATTTTTCCAATTTTTTACACTCAAGTTCATTATATCGGTATCTCAGATGGTGCTGAGGAACAAATATCTTCGTCCTAAGATTCCAACCTTGACTTCTTAATCTAGCAGCATCTTTATATTTGTTAAATTTGCAGACCAATCTTGTTCTGACTCTTTACTTAAAAATATTGGCTGATCCCCAGAGGCAGTGGTTGTTTTCTTAAACATCGTAATTAGTTTGTGATTATTCTTGCACCTTATATTGTTTTGAAATGATCCCAGAACACTAAATACATACACTTGGAACAGGCACAACTTTCTTCTTTCATGAAGGACCTCACATAACATCTGAATGGAAATAGGATTGTTAGTATCACAAGCACAGAAATCACCACATGAATTTAGGTCGAAATTCTCAAAAGCGGTTTTCTTGGTTCTATGTTGCGACAAAAGAATTTCCTTTGTTTCCTATCAATAGCAATAATCACGATTCCTGTATGCTACTTTTGTTGTGTCTTCCAATGATTTGAACTCTTCCAAATCATAGCAAAAAATGCCAAATGGATATTTGAGTTTAGAGGCAAGACGGTACGTGTCAAGAATGTTGGGTCCACTAAAAACTTGATTTTTTCTAGTAACAAAATACTATAGCTAAGGAAATACAGAAATATGTGTCGTATATATATGTACCATCGTTAATGACTTTAATGCCTTTTGGAATTTCCTTTTCGGTTTCCGACAAAGTAAAAACCGTTTCCTTGCAACAATATATCCAACAATTCTGTCATTATCAAAAACTTTGAGTCGCTAAAAATGGTATTTACACACACACACACACACAATGGATCAGGCGACCGTATCTCAGTTTGTGGTGGAAAATTTTCGTCACAAAGAGACATAACTCGAGATACGACAGTTGTGACAATTACTTTTTCGCTAAGTGCTGAGATACGACACTTTGACAAATCCTAAAAAAACTAAATACTCGGAAACGGATAATACTTCAGGGACGTCGATTTTCCAGATTGTGAAGACCACCATATACTACACGTAGGTGAAATATATCAAATTTCGCTCCTTTTTACATACGACACTTTGTGAGGAGTCGCCAAAATTTTGACTGGTTTTCTTGGTTTCCTTGTCAATTTTATTAGAGTCAAATGTAATTTATTTGACACTTAATTCTCTTTCTTGCTGTTTATTTCTTTTCACTATTACTTCAACATAATGTGCTTGTATATACGTTAACATTTTTGAGAGTTTAAAATCTAAGACTTTGACAAACGAGGTTATTAACCTTATGTCGAACATTGCGACACACATATTAGGATTACTCCAAAGTTCAACACCCGTGTTGAATACTCGACACGCTAAATAAAACTAGTTCACATTAACAATGAACAATATTTGGAGTGAAAATGAATCAGGTCTCAAATTGTAACATAATAACAAGAGTTCAATAATTTACAAACCAATGTTCAGAAATTGAAAGACAAAAAAATACCGAGCAAGATAATATAGCATGCCATTATTGACTGTCTTGAAATATATTATAGAATCATTGTGATCCCTGTTGAGCGATCTTAAAGGAAATCAATAACACAATGTAGTTAATGTTAATTTCCTCGTTCATAAACACACACACAGAGGCATATGTACACAAACATTTTGCTTGGAGAAGATCTTTAATTATTGTAACAATCGAAGCTATATATACATATATTCGATATTTACAGTAATTGTTGAAATTCTCCAAGTGATATGTGCATGTTTACACATGAGATGCATGTTTGTTACAAAACTTCACATATAAAGATAAACTGACAGCCGTACAACCTAAGTACGACAATAGCAGTGTAACAGGAGTGCCCAGTCAATGACAAGTAATACAATTCAAGACGTACAGCAAAGGCCAAAACTTCAACCAGAAGACAGGGAAACGAATTTAATTTCGAATATGTTCTCTGATACGAGATTAATGAGGCTGTTCGTGCAAAACGTTTCCGAGGCAGTGCTACCCCTTTTGTATCCCTAAAGAATTTCGTTCATTTCGATGCACTAAGCTTTACATTGGAGAGCGATAGGAAGGCTATTCAAGCTTTACTTTCAAAGCAGGTAAGAAAATCTCTCCACACTAGGGTAGATAGGAAAATGACTTGCATCTCATTGGAAGAAGTTGAGTCGTGAAAATCTTCGTCTCCCAATGTTTAAGCGTAAGGTAAAAAATCTCTCTTCGTAATTACAATTGAGATTGTAATGATCAGAGTGTTGGTAGGATGTAACCAGATCATCATCTTTACTATTTTTGAATATATTGGAGGGAAGGTGAAGGGAATTAATTCGTTTTCTTGGTGGGAAGGGAGGGAAGGGAATGGGGTCCCTGGCACGAGATTAATTTCTTTGTAAACCCCGGGTGGGCAGGGAAGGGGTCCCTGGCACGAGATCAAGTTCTTTGTAAACCCCGGTCCCTGGAAGGGATTAATTTTAGTGTAAGCCTCACTTGAGGTTTACACTAATGATTTATTTAATTAATTAACGCTTGGTGTCAGTTGTATCAACAACAATCACAAAATTAAAAAAAATATCGTCATAGCGTTCTTTGCGAAATGATCCACATCATATTTGAAGATATCTAGTCGTAAAAGACTTCGTTTACCGATGTCTTGTTCTAAGATTGAAAATATTTCTTCGTAATTACTATTGAGATTGAAGTGAGCTAACTGTAGGTACGATATAACTCGTAGAAATCTCTTTAAATAAACAACAGTCATTTTTTGAAATCTCGTCTCTGTTTTGAAAGCTTTTGTAAGGTACACCTCCCTCTCTTTAATATTTCCAAAATGCTGGATTCCTTCATTTTTAAAGTCTATTTCAAACAACCATTCCTGATATTTTTAAGGTATTTATGAAAGTAGTATTCCATACTACCAGTTTTTCATTAGTAGAGGAAGGGACAATAACGAGCTACTGCTTTGATTGTGTTCAATCGGGTGCCTTGAAAAGAAACAAATCTAGCAATAAATTCCATTTTGAACTTAAGATCAGAGTTTTCATAATATAAATTATTTGTTCTTATTCACTAGATATTAGTCGACACATTTTTCCAATTTTTTACACTCAAGTTCATTATATCGGTATCTCAGATGGTGCTGAGGAACAAATATCTTCGTCCTAAGATTCCAACCTTGACTTCTTAATCTAGCAGCATCTTTATATTTGTTAAATTTGCAGACCAATCTTGTTCTGACTCTTTACTTAAAAATATTGGCTGATCCCCAGAGGCAGTGGTTGTTTTCTTAAACATCGTAATTAGTTTGTGATTATTCTTGCACCTTATATTGTTTTGAAATGATCCCAGAACACTAAATACATACACTTGGAACAGGCACAACTTTCTTCTTTCATGAAGGACCTCACATAACATCTGCATGGAAATAGGATTGTTAGTATCACAAGCACAGAAATCACCACATGAATTTAGGTCGAAATTCTCAAAAGCGGTTTTCTTGGTTCTATGTTGCGACAAAGGAATTTCCTTTGTTTCCTATCAATAGCAATAATCACGATTCCTGTATTCTACTTTTGTTGTGTCTTCCAATGATTTGAACTCTTCCAAATTATAGCAAAAAATGCCAAATGGATATTTGAGTTTAGAGGCAAGACGGTACGTGTCAAGAATGTTGGGTCCACTAAAAACTTGATTTTTTCTAGTAACAAAATACTATAGCTAAGGAAATACAGAAATATGTGTCGTATATATATGTACCATCGTTAATGACTTTAATGCCTTTTGGAATTTCCTTTTCGGTTTCCGACAATGTAAAAACCGTTTCCTTGCAACAATATATCCAACAATTCGGTCAATATCAAAAACTTTGAGTCGTTAAAAATGGTATTTACACACACACACACAATGGATCAGGCGACCGTATCTCAGTTTGTGGTGGAAAATTTTCGTCACAAAGAGACATAACTCGAGATACGACAGTTGTGACAATTACTTTTTCGATAAATGCTGAGATACGACACTTTGACAAATCCTAAAAAAACTAAATACTCGGAAACGGATAATACTTCAGGGATGTCGATTTTCCAGATTGTGAAGACCACCATATACTACACGTAGGTTAAATATATCAAATTTCGCTCCTTTTTACATACGACACTTTGTGAGGAGTCGCCAAAATTTTGACTGGTTTTCTTGGTTTCCTTGTCAATTTTATTAGAGTCAAATGTAATTTATTTGACACTTAATTCTTTTTCTTGCTGTTTATTTGTTTTCACTATTACTTCAACATAATGTGCTTGTATGTACGTTAACATTTTTGAGAGTTTAAAATCTAAGACTTTGAAAAACGAGGTTATTAACCTTATGTCGAACATTGCGACACACATATTAGGATTACTCCAAAGTTCAGCACCCGTGTTGAATACTCGACACGCTAAATAAAACTAGTTCACATTAACAATGAGCAATATTTGGAGTGAAAATGAATCAGGTCTCAAATTGTAACATTATAACAAGAGTTCAATAATTTACAAACCAATGTGCAGAAATTGAAAGACAAAAAATACCGAGAAAGATAATATAGCATGCCATTATTGACTGTCTTGAAATATATTATAGAATCATTGTGATCCCTGTTGAGCGATCTTAAAGGAAATCAATAACACAATGTAGTTAATGTTAATTTCCTCGTTCATAAACACACACACAGAGGCATATGTACACAAACATTTTGCTTGGAGAAGATCTTTAATTATTGTAACAATCGAAGCTATATATACATATATTCGATATTTACAGTAATTGTTGAAATTCTCCAAGTGATATGTGCATGTTTACACATGAGATGCATGTTTGTTACAAAACGTCACATATAAAGATAAACTGACAGCCGTACAACCTAAGTACGACAATAGCAGTGTAACAGGAGTGCCCAGTCAATGACAAGTAATACAATTCAAGACGTACAGCAAAGGCCAAAACTTCAACCAGAAGACAGGGAACCGAATTTAATTTCGAATAGGTTCTCTGATACGAGATTAATGAGGCTGTTCGTGCAAAACGTTTCCGAGGCAGTGCTACCCCTTTTGTATCCCTAAAGAATTTCGTTCATTTCGATGCACTAAGCTTTACATTGGAGAGCGATAGGAAGGCTATTCAAGCTTTACTTTCAAAGCAGGTAAGAAAATCCCTCCACACTAGGGTAGATAGGAAAATGACTTGCATCTCATTGGAAGAAGATGAGTCGTGAAAATCTTCGTCTCCCAATGTTTTAGCGCAAGGTAAAATATATCTCTTCGTAATTACAATTGAGATTGTAATGATCAGAGTGTTGGTAGGATGTAACCAGATCATCATCTTTACTATTTTTGAATATATTGGAGGGAAGGTGAAGGGAATTAATTCGTTTTCTTGGTGGGAAGGGAGGGAAGGGAATGGGGTCCCTGGCACGAGATTAATTTCTTTGTAAACCCCGGGTGGGCAGGGAAGGGGTCCCTGGCACGAGATCAAGTTCTTTGTAAACCCCGGTTTCTGGAAGGGATTAATTTTAGTGTAAGCCTCATTTGAGGTTTACACTAATGATTTAATTACTTAATTAAGGCTTGGTGTGAGAGTTGTGACAACAGCAATGACAAAATTCAAACACGGCAGAGCGTTGTTTGCGAAATGATCTAGATCGCATTCAAAGAAATTGAGTAAAGAAAGACTTCGTTTAACAATGTTTTGGTGTAAGATCGAAGATATTTCTTCGTAACTACTATTGCGATTGTAGTGAGATGAGTGTTAGTAGGATGTAACCAGATCATCATCTTTATTATTTTTGGATATATCTTGGAGGGAAGTGGAAGGGAACTAATTATTTTTCTTGGTGGGAAGAGAGGGAAGGGAATGGGGTCCCTGGCACGAGATTAATTTCTTTGTAAACCCCGGGTGGGCAGGGAAGGGGTCCCTGGCACGAGATTAAGTTCTTTGTAAACCCCTGTCCCTGGACGGGATTAATTTTAGTGTAAGCCTCACTTGAGGTTTACACTAATGATTTATTTAATTAATTAACGATTGGTGTCACAGTTGTGACAACAACAATCACAAAATTTAAAAAAGAATCGTCATAGCGTTCTTTGCGAAATGATCCTCACCATATTTGAAGGAATCTAGTCGTAAAAGAATTCGTTTACCGATGTCTTGTTCTAAGATTGAAAATATTTCTTCGTAATTACTATTGAGATTGAAGTGAGCTAACTGTAGGTACGATATAACTCGTAGAAATCTCTTTAAATAAACAACAGTCATTTTTTGAAATCTCGTCTCTGTTTTGAAAGCTTTTGTAAGGTACACCTCCCTCTCTTTAATATTTCCAAAATGCTGGATTCCTTCATTTTTAAAGTCTATTTCAAACAACCATTCCTGATATTTTTAAGGTATTTATGAAAGTAGTATTCCATACTACCAGTTTTTCATTAGTAGAGGAAGGGACAATAACGAGCTACTGCTTTGATTGTGTTCAATCGGGTGCCTTGAAAAGAAACAAATCTAGCAATAAATTCCATTTTGAACTTAAGATCAGAGTTTTCATAATATAAATTATTTGTTCTTCTTCACTAGATATTAGTCGACACATTTTTCCAATTTTTTACACTCAAGTTCATTATATCGGTATCTCAGATGGTGCTGAGGAACAAATATCTTCGTCCTAAGATTCCAACCTTGACTTCTTAATCTAGCAGCATCTTTATATTTGTTAAATTTGCAGACCAATCTTGTTCTGACTCTTTACTTAAAAATATTGGCTGATCCCCAGAGGCAGTGGTTGTTTTCTTAAACATCGTAATTAGTTTGTGATTATTCTTGCAACTTATATTGTTTTGAAATGATCCCAGAACACTAAATACATACACTTGGAACAGGCACAACTTTCTTCTTTCATGAAGGACCTCACATAACATCTGCATGGAAATAGGATTGTTAGTATCACAAGCACAGAAATCACCACATGAATTTAGGTCGAAATTCTCAAAAGCGGTTTTCTTCGTTCTATGTTGCGACAAAGGAATTTCCTTTGTTTCCTATCAATAGCAATAATCACGATTCCTGTATGCTACTTTTGTTGTGTCTTCCAATGATTTGAACTCTTCCAAATCATAGCAAAAAATGCCAAATGGATATTTGAGTTTAGAAGCGAGACGGTACGTGTCAAGAATGTTGGGTCCACTAAAAACTTGATTTTTTCTAGTAACAAAATACTATAGCTAAGGAAATATAGAAATATGTGTCGTATATATATGTACCATCGTTAATGACTTTAATGCCTTTTGGAATTTTCTTTTCGGTTTCCGACAAAGTAAAAACCGTTTCCTTGCAACAATATATCCAACAATTCTGTCAATATCAAAAAGTTTGAGTCGCTAAAAATGATATTTACACACACACACACAATGGATCAGGCGACCGTATCTCAGTTTGTGGTGGAAAATTTTCGTCACAAAGAGACATAACTCGAGATACGACAGTTGTGACAATTACTTCTTCGCTAAGTGCTGAGATACGACACTTTGACAAATCCTAAAAAAACTAAATACTCGGAAACGGATAATACTTCAGGGACGTCGATTTTCCAGATTGTGAAGACCACCATATACTACACGTAGGTGAAATATATCAAATTTCGCTCCTTTTTACATACGACACTTTGTGAGGAGTCGCCAAAATTTTGACTGGTTTTCTTGGTTTCCTTGTCAATTTTATTAGAGTCAAATGTAATTTATTTGACGCTTAATTCTTTTTCTTGCTGTTTATTTCTTTTCACTATTACTTCAACATAATGTGCTTGTATATACGTTAACATTTTTGAGAGTTTAAAATCTAAGACTTTGACAAACGAGGTTATTAACCTTATGTCGAACATTGCGACACACATATTAGGATTACTCCAAAGTTCAACACCCATGTTGAATACTCGACACGCTAAATAAAACTAGTTCACATTAACAATGACCAATATTTGGAGTGAAAATGAATCAGGTCTCAAATTGTAACATAATAACAAGAGTTCAATAATTTACAAACCAATGTGCAGAAATTGAAAGACAAAAAAATACCGAGCAAGATAATATAGCATGCCATTATTGACTGTCTTGAAATATATTATAGAATCATTGTGATCCCTGTTGAGCGATCTTAAAGGAAATCAATAACACAATGTAGTTAATGTTAATTTCCTCGTTCATAAACACACACACAGAGGCATATGTACACAAACATTTTGCTTGGAGAAGATCTTTAACTATTGTAACAATCGAAGCTATATATACATATATTCGATATTTACAGTAATTGTTGAAATTCTCCAAGTGATATGTGCATGTTTACACATGAGATGCATGTTTGTTACAAAACTTCACATATAAAGATAAACTGACAGCCGTAAAACCTAAGTACGACAATAGCAGTGTAACAGGAGTGCCCAGTCAATGACAAGTAATACAATTCAAGACGTACAGCAAAGGCCAAAACTTCAACCAGAAGACAGGGAAACGAATTTAATTTCGAATAGGTTCTCTGATACGAGATTAATGAGGCTGTTCGTGCAAAACGTTTCCGAGGCAGTGCTACCCCTTTTGTATCCCTAAAGAATTTCGTTCATTTCGATGCACTAAGCTTTACATTGGAGAGCGATAGGAAGGCTATTCAAGCTTTACTTTCAAAGCAGGTAAGAAAATCTCTCCACACTAGGGTAGATAGGAAAATGACTTGCATCTCATTGGAAGAAGTTGAGTCGTGAAAATCTTCGTCTCCCAATGTTTTAGCGTAAGGTAAAAAATATCCCTTCGTAATTACAATTGAGATTGTAATGATCAGAGTGTTGGTAGGATGTAACCAGATCATCATCTTTACTATTTTTGAATATATTGGAGGGAAGGTGAAGGAAATTAATTCGTTTTCTTGGTGGGAAGGGAGGGAAGGGAATGGGGTCCCTGGCACGAGATTAATTTCTTTGTAAACCCCGGGTGGGCAGGGAAGGGGTCCCTGGCACGAGATCAAGTTCTTTGTAAACCCCGGTCCCTGGAAGGGATTAATTTTAGTGTAAGCCTCATTTGAGGTTTACACTAATGATTTAATTACTTAATTAAGGCTTGGTGTGAGAGTTGTGACAACAGCAATGACAAAATTCAAACACGGCAGAGCGTTGTTTGCGAAATGATCTAGATCGCATTCAAAGAAATTGAGTAAAGAAAGACTTCGTTTAACAATGTTTTGGTGTAAGATCGAAGATATTTCTTCGTAACTACTATTGCGATTGTAGTGAGTTGAGTGTTAGTAGGATGTAACCAGATCATCATCTTTATTATTTTTGGATATATCTTGGAGGCAAGGGGAAGGGAACTAATTATTTTTCTTGGTGGGAAGGGAGGGAAGGGAATGGGTTCCCTGGCACGAGATTAATTTCTTTGTAAACCCCGGGTGGGCAGGGAAGGGGTCCTTGGCACGAGATTAAGTTCTTTGTAAACCCCTGTCCCTGGACGGGATTAATTTTAGTGTAAGCCTCACTTGAGGTTTACACTAATGATTTATTTAATTAATTAACGATTGGTGTCACAGTTGTGACAACAACAATCACAAAATTTAAAAAAGAATCGTCATAGCGTTCTTTGCGAAATGATCCTCATCATATTTGAAGGAATCTAGTCGTAAAAGAATTCGTTTACCGATGTCTTGTTCTAAGATTGAAAATATTTCTTCGTAATTACTATTGAGATTGAAGTGAGCTAACTGTAGGTACGATATAACTCGTAGAAATCTCTTTAAATAAACAACAGTCATTTTTTGAAATCTCGTCTCTGTTTTGAAAGCTTTTGTAAGGTACACCTCCCTCTCTTTAATATTTCCAAAATGCTGGATTCCTTCATTTTTAAAGTCTATTTCAAACAACCATTCCTGATATTTTTAAGGTATTTATGAAAGTAGTATTCCATACTACCAGTTTTTCATTAGTAGAGGAAGGGACAATAACGAGCTACTGCTTTGATTGTGTTCAATCGGGTGCCTTGAAAAGAAACAAATCTAGCAATAAATTCCATTTTGAACTTAAGATCAGAGTTTTCATAATATAAATTATTTGTTCTTCTTCACTAGATATTAGTCGACACATTTTTCCAATTTTTTACACTCAAGTTCATTATATCGGTATCTCAGATGGTGCTGAGGAACAAATATCTTCGTCCTAAGATTCCAACCTTGACTTCTTAATCTAGCAGCATCTTTATATTTGTTAAATTTGCAGACCAATCTTGTTCTGACTCTTTACTTAAAAATATTGGCTGATCCCCAGAGGCAGTGGTTGTTTTCTTAAACATCGTAATTAGTTTGTGATTATTCTTGCACCTTATATTGTTTTGAAATGATCCCAGAACACTAAATACATACACTTGGAACAGGCACAACTTTCTTCTTTCATGAAGGACCTCACATAACATCTGAATGGAAATAGGATTGTTAGTATCACAAGCACAGAAATCACCACATGAATTTAGGTCGAAATTCTCAAAAGCGGTTTTCTTGGTTCTATGTTGCGACAAAGGAATTTCCTTTGTTTCCTATCAATAGCAATAATCACGATTCCTGTATGCTACTTTTGTTGTGTCTTCCAATGATTTGAACTCTTCCAAATCATAGCAAAAAATGCCAAATGGATATTTGAGTTTAGAGGCAAGACGGTACGTGTCAAGAATGTTGGGTCCACTAAAAACTTGATTTTTTCTAGTAACAAAATACTATAGCTAAGGAAATACAGAAATATGTGTCGTATATATATGTACCATCGTTAATGACTTTAATGCCTTTTGGAATTTCCTTTTCGGTTTCCGACAAAGTAAAAACCGTTTCCTTGCAACAATATATCCAACAATTCTGTCAATATCAAAAACTTTGAGTCGTTAAAACTGGTATTTACACACACACACAATGGATCAGGCGACCGTATCTCAGTTTTTGGTGGAAAATTTTCGTCACAAAGAGACATAACTCGAGATACGACAATTGTGACAATTACTTTTTCGCTAAATGCTGAGATACGACACTTTGACAAATCATAAAAAAACTAAATACTCGGAAACAGATAATACTTCAGGTATGTCGATTTTCCAGATTGTGAAGACCACCATATACTACACGTAGGTGAAATATATCAAATTTCGCTCCTTTTTACATACGACACTTTGTGAGGAGTCGCCAAAATTTTGACTGGTTTTCTTGGTTTCCTTGTCAATTTTATTAGAGTCAAATGTAATTTATTTGACACTTAATTCTTTTTCTTGCTGTTTATTTGTTTTCACTATTACTTCAACATAATGTGCTTGTATGTACGTTAACATTTTTGAGAGTTTAAAATCTAAGACTTTGACAAACGAGGTTATTAACCTTATGTCGAACATTGCGACACACATATTAGGATTACTCCAAAGTTCAACACTCGTGTTGAATACTCGACACGCTAAATAAAACTAGTTCACATTAACAATGACCAATATTTGGAGTGAAAATGAATCAGGTCTCAAATTGTAACATTATAACAAGAGTTCAATAATTTACAAACCAATGTGCAGAAATTGAAAGACAAAAAATACCGAGCAAGATAATATAGCATGCCATTATTGACTGTCTTGAAATATATTATAGAATCATTGTGATCCCTGTTGAGCGATCTTAAAGGAAATCAATAACACAATGTAGTTAATGTTAATTTCCTCGTTCATAAACACACACACAGAGGCATATGTACACAAACATTTTGCTTGGAGAAGATCTTTAATTATTGTAACAATCGAAGCTATATATACATATATTCGATATTTACAGTAATTGTTGAAATTCTCCAAGTGATATGTGCATGTTTACACATGAGATGCATGTTTGTTACAAAACTTCACATATAAAGATAAACTGACAGCCGTACAACCTAAGTACGACAATAGCAGTGTAACAGGAGTGCCCAGTCAATGACAAGTAATACAATTCAAGACGTACAGCAAAGGCCAAAACTTCAACCAGAAGACAGGGAAACGAATTTAATTTCGAATAGGTTCTCTGATACGAGATTAATGAGGCTGTTCGTGCAAAACTTTTCCGAGGCAGTGCTACCCCTTTTGTATCCCTAAAGAATTTCGTTCATTTCGATGCACTAAGCTTTACATTGGAGAGGGATAGGAAGGCTATTCAAGCTTTACTTTCAAAGCAGGTAAGAAAATCTCTCCACACTAGGGTAGATAGGAAAATGACTTGCATCTCATTGGAAGAAGTTGAGTCGTGAAAATCTTCGTCTCCCAATGTTTTAGCGTAAGGTAAAAAATCTCTCTTCGTAATTACAATTGAGATTGTAATGATCAGAGTGTTGGTAGGATGTAACCAGATCATCATCTTTACTATTTTTGAATATATTGGAGGGAAGGTGAAGGGAATTAATTCGTTTTCTTGGTGGGAAGGGAGGGAAGGGAATGGGGTCCCTGGCACGAGATTAATTTCTTTGTAAACCCCGGGTGGGCAGGGAAGGGGTCCCTGGCACGAGATCAAGTTCTTTGTAAACCCCGGTCCCTGGAAGGGATTAATTTTAGTGTAAGCCTCATTTGAGGTTTACACTAATGATTTAATTACTTAATTAAGGCTTGGTGTGAGAGTTGTGACAATAGCAATGACAAAATTCAAACACGGCAGAGTGTTGTTTGCGAAATGATCTAGATCGCATTCAAAGAAATTGAGTAAAGAAAGACTTCGTTTAAAAATGTTTTGGTGTAAGATCGAAGATATCTCTTCGTAACTACTATTGCGATTGTACTGAGTTGAGTGTTAGTAGGATGTAACCAGATCATCATCTTTATTATTTTTGGATATATCTAGGAGGGAAGGGGAAGGGAACTAATTATTTTTCTTGGTGGGAAGGAAGGGAAGGGAATGGGGTCCCTGGCACGAGATTAATTTCTTTGTAAACCCCGGGTGGGCAGGGAAGGGGTCCTTGGCACGAGATTAAGTTCTTTGTAAACCCCTGTCCCTGGACGGGATTAATTTTAGTGTCAGCCTCACTTGAGGTTTACACTAATGATTTATTTAATTAATTAACGCTTGGTGTCAGTTGTATCAACAACAATCACAAAATTAAAAAAAAATATCGTCATAGCGTTCTTTGCGAAATGATCCACATCATATTTGAAGATATCTAGTCGTAAAAGACTTCGTTTACCGATGTCTTGTTCTAAGATTGAAAATATTTCTTCGTAATTACTATTGAGATTGAAGTGAGCTAACTGTAGGTACGATATAACTCGTAGAAATCTCTTTAAATACACAACAGTCATTTTTTGAAATCTCGTCTCTGTTTTGAAAGCTTTTGTAAGGTACACCTCCCTCTCTTTAATATTTCCAAAATGCTGGATTCCTTCATTTTTAAAGTCTATTTCAAACAACCATTCCTGATATTTTTAAGGTATTTATGAAAGTAGTATTCCATACTACCAGTTTTTCATTAGTAGAGGAAGGGACAATAACGAGCTACTGCTTTGATTGTGTTCAATCGGGTGCCTTGAAAAGAAACAAATCTAGCAATAAATTCCATTTTGAACTTAAGATCAGAGTTTTCATAATATAAATTATTTGTTCTTCTTCACTAGATATTAGTCGACACATTTTTCCAATTTTTTACACTCAAGTTCATTATATCGGTACCTCAGATGGTGCTGAGGAACAAATATCTTCGTCCTAAGATTCCAACCTTGACTTCTTAATCTAGCAGCATCTTTATATTTGTTAAATTTGCAGACCAATCTTGTTCTGACTCTTTACTTAAAAATATTGGCTGATCCCCAGAGGCAGTGGTTGTTTTCTTAAACATCGTAATTAGTTTGTGATTATTCTTGCACCTTATATTGTTTTGAAATGATCCCAGAACACTAAATACATACACTTGGAACAGGCACAACTTTCTTCTTTCATGAAGGACCTCACATAACATTTGCATGGAAATAGGATTGTTAGTATCACAAGCACAGAAATCACCACATGAATTTAGGTCGAAATTCTCAAAGGCGGGTTTCTTGGTTCTATGTTGCGACAAAGGAATTTCCTTTGTTTCCTATCAATAGCAATAATCACAATTCCTGTATGCTACTTTTGTTTTGTCTTCCAATGATTTGAACTCTTCCAATTCATAGCAAAAAATGCCAAATGGATATTTGAGTTTAGAGGCAAGACGGTACGTGTCAAGAATGTTGGGTCCACTAAAAACTTGATTTTTTCTAGTAACAAAATACTATAGTTAAGGAAATACAGAAATATGTGTCGTATATATATGTACCATCGTTAATGACTTTAATGCCTTTTGGAATTTCCTTTTCGGTTTCCGACAAAGTAAAAACCGTTTCCTTGCAACAATATATCCAACAATTCTGTCAATATCAAAAACTTTGAGTCGTTAAAACTGGTATTTACACACACACACAATGGATCAGGCGACCGTATCTCAGTTTTTGGTGGAAAATTTTCGTCACAAAGAGACATAACTCGAGATACGACAATTGTGACAATTACTGTTTCGCTAAATGCTGAGATACGACACTTTGACAAATCCTAAAAAAACTAAATACTCGGAAACGGATAATACTTCAGGGATGTCGATTTTCCAGATTGTGAAGACCACCATATACTACACGTAGGTGAAATATATCAAATTTCGCTCCTTTTTACATACGACACTTTGTGAGGAGTCGCCAAAATTTTGACTGGTTTTCTTGGTTTCCTTGTCAATTTTATTAGAGTCAAATGTAATTTATTTGACACTTAATTCTTTTTCTTGCTGTTTATTTGTTTTCACTATTACTTCAACATAATGTGCTTGTATGTACGTTAACATTTTTGAGAGTTTAAAATCTAAGACTTTGACAAACGAGGTTATTAACCTTATGTCGAACATTGCGACACACATATTAGGATTACTCCAAAGTTCAACACCCGTGTTGAATACGCGACACGCTAAATAAAACTAGTTCACATTAACAATGACCAATATTTGGAGTGAAAATGAATCAGGTCTCAAATTGTAACATTATAACAAGAGTTCAATAATTTACAAACCAATGTGCAGAAATTGAAAGACAAAAAATACCGAGCAAGATAATATAGCATGCCATTATTGACTGTCTTGAAATATATTATAGAATCATTGTGATCCCTGTTGAGCGATCTTAAAGGAAATCAATAACACAATGTAGTTAATGTTAATTTCCTCGTTCATAAACACACACACAGAGGCATATGTACACAAACATTTTGCTTGGAGAAGATCTTTAATTATTGTAACAATCGAAGCTATATATACATATATTCGATATTTACAGTAATTGTTGAAATTCTCCAAGTGATATGTGCATGTTTACACATGAGATGCATGTTTGTTACAAAACTTCACATATAAAGATAAACTGACAGCCGTACAACCTAAGTACGACAATAGCAGTGTAACAGGAGTGCCCAGTCAATGACAAGTAATACAATTCAAGACGTACAGCAAAGGCCAAAACTTCAACCAGAAGACAGGGAAACGAATTTAATTTCGAATAGGTTCTCTGATACGAGATTAATGAGGCTGTTCGTGCAAAACGTTTCCGAGGCAGTGCTACCCCTTTTGTATCCCTAAAGAATTTCGTTCATTTCGATGCACTAAGCTTTACATTGGAGAGGGATGGGAAGGCTATTCAAGCTTTACTTTCAAAGCAGGTAAGAAAATCTCTCCACACTAGGGTAGATAGGAAAATGACTTGCATCTCATTGGAAGAAGTTGAGTCGTGAAAATCTTCGTCTCCCAATGTTTTAGCGTAAGGTAAAAAATCTCTCTTCGTAATTACAATTGAGATTGTAATGATCAGAGTGTTGGTAGGATGTAACCAGATCATCATCTTTACTATTTTTGAATATATTGGAGGGAAGGTGAAGGGAATTAATTCGTTTTCTTGGTGGGAAGGGAGGGAAGGGAATGGGGTCCCTGGCACGAGATTAATTTCTTTGTAAACCCCGGGTGGGCAGGGAAGGGGTCCCTGGCACGAGATCAAGTTCTTTGTAAACCCCGGTCCCTGGAAGGGATTAATTTTAGTGTAAGCCTCATTTGAGGTTTACACTAATGATTTAATTACTTAATTAAGGCTTGGTGTGAGAGTTGTGACAATAGCAATGACAAAATTCAAACACGGCAGAGTGTTGTTTGCGAAATGATCTAGATCGCATTCAAAGAAATTGAGTAAAGAAAGACTTCGTTTAAAAATGTTTTGGTGTAAGATCGAAGATATCTCTTCGTAACTACTATTGCGATTGTAGTGAGTTGAGTGTTAGTAGGATGTAACCAGATCATCATCTTTATTATTTTTGGATATATCTAGGAGGGAAGGGGAAGGGAACTAATTATTTTTCTTGGTGGGAAGGAAGGGAAGGGAATGGGGTCCCTGGCACGAGATTAATTTCTTTGTAAACCCCGGGTGGGCAGGGAAGGGGTCCTTGGCACGAGATTAAGTTCTTTGTAAACCCCTGTCCCTGGACGGGATTAATTTTAGCTTCAGCCTCACTTGAGGTTTACACTAATGATTTATTTAATTAATTAACGCTTGGTGTCAGTTGTATCAACAACAATCACAAAATTAAAAAAAAATATCGTCATAGCGTTCTTTGCGAAATGATCCACATCATATTTGAAGATATCTAGTCGTAAAAGACTTCGTTTACCGATGTCTTGTTCTAAGATTGAAAATATTTCTTCGTAATTACTATTGAGATTGAAGTGAGCTAACTGTAGGTACGATATAACTCGTAGAAATCTCTTTAAATACACAACAGTCATTTTTTGAAATCTCGTCTCTGTTTTGAAAGCTTTTGTAAGGTACACCTCCCTCTCTTTAATATTTCCAAAATGCTGGATTCCTTCATTTTTAAAGTCTATTTCAAACAACCATTCCTGATATTTTTAAGGTATTTATGAAAGTAGTATTCCATACTACCAGTTTTTCATTAGTAGAGGAAGGGACAATAACGAGCTACTGCTTTGATTGTGTTCAATCGGGTGCCTTGAAAAGAAACAAATCTAGCAATAAATTCCATTTTGAACTTAAGATCAGAGTTTTCATAATATAAATTATTTGTTCTTCTTCACTAGATATTAGTCGACACATTTTTCCAATTTTTTACACTCAAGTTCATTATATCGGTATCTCAGATGGTGCTGAGGAACAAATATCTTCGTCCTAAGATTCCAACCTTGACTTCTTAATCTAGCAGCATCTTTATATTTGTTAAATTTGCAGACCAATCTTGTTCTGACTCTTTACTTAAAAATATTGGCTGATCCCCAGAGGCAGTGGTTGTTTTCTTAAACATCGTAATTAGTTTGTGATTATTCTTGCACCTTATATTGTTTTGAAATGATCCCAGAACACTAAATACATACACTTGGAACAGGCACAACTTTCTTCTTTCATGAAGGACCTCACATAACATTTGCATGGAAATAGGATTGTTAGTATCACAAGCACAGAAATCACCACATGAATTTAGGTCGAAATTCTCAAAGGCGGGTTTCTTGGTTCTATGTTGCGACAAAGGAATTTCCTTTGTTTCCTATCAATAGCAATAATCACAATTCCTGTATGCTACTTTTGTTTTGTCTTCCAATGATTTGAAATCTTCCAATTCATAGCAAAAAATGCCAAATGGATATTTGAGTTTAGAGGCAAGACGGTACGTGTCAAGAATGTTGGGTCCACTAAAAACTTGATTTTTTCTAGTAACAAAATACTATAGTTAAGGAAATACAGAAATATGTGTCGTATATATATGTACCATCGTTAATGACTTTAATGCCTTTTGGAATTTCCTTTTCGGTTTCCGACAAAGTAAAAACCGTTTCCTTGCAACAATATATCCAACAATTCTGTCAATATCAAAAACTTTGAGTCGTTAAAACTGGTATTTACACACACACACAATGGATCAGGCGACCGTATCTCAGTTTTTGGTGGAAAATTTTCGTCACAAAGAGACATAACTCGAGATACGACAATTGTGACAATTACTGTTTCGCTAAATGCTGAGATACGACACTTTGACAAATCCTAAAAAAACTAAATACTCGGAAACGGATAATACTTCAGGGATGTCGATTTTCCAGATTGTGAAGACCACCATATACTACACGTAGGTGAAATATATCAAATTTCGCTCCTTTTTACATACGACACTTTGTGAGGAGTCGCCAAAATTTTGACTGGTTTTCTTGGTTTCCTTGTCAATTTTATTAGAGTCAAATGTAATTTATTTGACACTTAATTCTTTTTCTTGCTGTTTATTTGTTTTCACTATTACTTCAACATAATGTGCTTGTATGTACGTTAACATTTTTGAGAGTTTAAAATCTAAGACTTTGACAAACGAGGTTATTAACCTTATGTCGAACATTGCGACACACATATTAGGATTACTCCAAAGTTCAACACCCGTGTTGAATACTCGACACGCTAAATAAAACTAGTTCACATTAACAATGACCAATATTTGGAGTGAAAATGAATCAGGTCTCAAATTGTAACATTATATCAAGAGTTCAATAATTTACAAACCAATGTGCAGAAATTGAAAGACAAAAAATACCGAGCAAGATAATATAGCATGCCATTATTGACTGTCTTGAAATATATTATAGAATCATTGTGATCCCTGTTGAGCGATCTTAAAGGAAATCAATAACACAATGTAGTTAATGTTAATTTCCTCGTTCATAAACACACACACAGAGGCATATGTACACAAACATTTTGCTTGGAGAAGATCTTTAATTATTGTAACAATCGAAGCTATATATACATATATTCGATATTTACAGTAATTGTTGAAATTCTCCAAGTGATATGTGCATGTTTACACATGAGATGCATGTTTGTTACAAAACTTCACATATAAAGATAAACTGACAGCCGTACAACCTAAGTACGACAATAGCAGTGTAACAGGAGTGCCCAGTCAATGACAAGTAATACAATTCAAGACGTACAGCAAAGGCCAAAACTTCAACCAGAAGACAGGGAAACGAATTTAATTTCGAATAGGTTCTCTGATACGAGATTAATGAGGCTGTTCGTGCAAAACGTTTCCGAGGCAGTGCTACCCCTTTTGTATCCCTAAAGAATTTCGTTCATTTCGATGCACTAAGCTTTACATTGGAGAGGGATAGGAAGGCTATTCAAGCTTTACTTTCAAAGCAGGTAAGAAAATCTCTCCACACTAGGGTAGATAGGAAAATGACTTGCATCTCATTGGAAGAAGTTGAGTCGTGAAAATCTTCGTCTCCCAATGTTTTAGCGTAAGGTAAAAAATCTCTCTTCGTAATTACAATTGAGATTGTAATGATCAGAGTGTTGGTAGGATGTAACCAGATCATCATCTTTACTATTTTTGAATATATTGGATGGAAGGTGAAGGGAATTAATTCGTTTTCTTGGTGGGAAGGGAGGGAAGGGAATGGGGTCCCTGGCACGAGATTAATTTCTTTGTAAACCCCGGGTGGGCAGGGAAGGGGTCCCTGGCACGAGATCAAGTTCTTTGTAAACCCCGGTCCCTGGAAGGGATTAATTTTAGTGTAAGCCTCATTTGAGGTTTACACTAATGATTTAATTACTTAATTAAGGCTTGGTGTGAGAGTTGTGACAATAGCAATGACAAAATTCAAACACGGCAGAGTGTTGTTTGCGAAATGATCTAGATCGCATTCAAAGAAATTGAGTAAAGAAAGACTTCGTTTAAAAATGTTTTGGTGTAAGAGCGAAGATATCTCTTCGTAACTACTATTGCGATTGTACTGAGTTGAGTGTTAGTAGGATGTAACCAGATCATCATCTTTATTATTTTTGGATATATCTAGGAGGGAAGGGGAAGGGAACTAATTATTTTTCTTGGTGGGAAGGAAGGGAAGGGAATGGGGTCCCTGGCACGAGATTAATTTCTTTGTAAACCCCGGGTGGGCAGGGAAGGGGTCCTTGGCACGAGATTAAGTTCTTTGTAAACCCCTGTCCCTGGACGGGATTAATTTTAGTGTCAGCCTCACTTGAGGTTTACACTAATGATTTATTTAATTAATTAACGCTTGGTGTCAGTTGTATCAACAACAATCACAAAATTAAAAAAAAATATCGTCATAGCGTTCTTTGCGAAATGATCCACATCATATTTGAAGATATCTAGTCGTAAAAGACTTCGTTTACCGATGTCTTGTTCTAAGATTGAAAATATTTCTTCGTAATTACTATTGAGATTGAAGTGAGCTAACTGTAGGTACGATATAACTCGTAGAAATCTCTTTAAATACACAACAGTCATTTTTTGAAATCTCGTCTCTGTTTTGAAAGCTTTTGTAAGGTACACCTCCCTCTCTTTAATATTTCCAAAATGCTGGATTCCTTCATTTTTAAAGTCTATTTCAAACAACCATTCCTGATATTTTTAAGGTATTTATGAAAGTAGTATTCCATACTACCAGTTTTTCATTAGTAGAGGAAGGGACAATAACGAGCTACTGCTTTGATTGTGTTCAATCGGGTGCCTTGAAAAGAAACAAATCTAGCAATAAATTCCATTTTGAACTTAAGATCAGAGTTTTCATAATATAAATTATTTGTTCTTCTTCACTAGATATTAGTCGACACATTTTTCCAATTTTTTACACTCAAGTTCATTATATCGGTATCTCAGATGGTGCTGAGGAACAAATATCTTCGTCCTAAGATTCCAACCTTGACTTCTTAATCTAGCAGCATCTTTATATTTGTTAAATTTGCAGACCAATCTTGTTCTGACTCTTTACTTAAAAATATTGGCTGATCCCCAGAGGCAGTGGTTGTTTTCTTAAACATCGTAATTAGTTTGTGATTATTCTTGCACCTTATATTGTTTTGAAATGATCCCAGAACACTAAATACATACACTTGGAACAGGCACAACTTTCTTCTTTCATGAAGGACCTCACATAACATTTGCATGGAAATAGGATTGTTAGTATCACAAGCACAGAAATCACCACATGAATTTAGGTCGAAATTCTCAAAGGCGGGTTTCTTGGTTCTATGTTGCGACAAAGGAATTTCCTTTGTTTCCTATCAATAGCAATAATCACAATTCCTGTATGCTACTTTTGTTTTGTCTTCCAATGATTTGAACTCTTCCAATTCATAGCAAAAAATGCCAAATGGATATTTGAGTTTAGAGGCAAGACGGTACGTGTCAAGAATGTTGGGTCCACTAAAAACTTGATTTTTTCTAGTAACAAAATACTATAGTTAAGGAAATACAGAAATATGTGTCGTATATATATGTACCATCGTTAATGACTTTAATGCCTTTTGGAATTTCCTTTTCGGTTTCCGACAAAGTAAAAACCGTTTCCTTGCAACAATATATCCAACAATTCTGTCAATATCAAAAACTTTGAGTCGTTAAAACTGGTATTTACACACACACACAATGGATCAGGCGACCGTATCTCAGTTTTTGGTGGAAAATTTTCGTCACAAAGAGACATAACTCGAGATACGACAATTGTGACAATTACTGTTTCGCTAAATGCTGAGATACGACACTTTGACAAATCCTAAAAAAACTAAATACTCGGAAACGGATAATACTTCAGGGATGTCGATTTTCCAGATTGTGAAGACCACCATATACTACACGTAGGTGAAATATATCAAATTTCGCTCCTTTTTACATACGACACTTTGTGAGGAGTCGCCAAAATTTTGACTGGTTTTCTTGGTTTCCTTGTCAATTTTATTAGAGTCAAATGTAATTTATTTGACACTTAATTCTTTTTCTTGCTGTTTATTTGTTTTCACTATTACTTCAACATAATGTGCTTGTATGTACGTTAACATTTTTGAGAGTTTAAAATCTAAGACTTTGACAAACGAGGTTATTAACCTTATGTCGAACATTGCGACACACATATTAGGATTACTCCAAAGTTCAACACCCGTGTTGAATACTCGACACGCTAAATAAAACTAGTTCACATTAACAATGACCAATATTTGGAGTGAAAATGAATCAGGTCTCAAATTGTAACATTATAACAAGAGTTCAATAATTTACAAACCAATGTGCAGAAATTGAAAGACAAAAAATACCGAGCAAGATAATATAGCATGCCATTATTGACTGTCTTGAAATATATTATAGAATCATTGTGATCCCTGTTGAGCGATCTTAAAGGAAATCAATAACACAATGTAGTTAATGTTAATTTCCTCGTTCATAAACACACACACAGAGGCATATGTACACAAACATTTTGCTTGGAGAAGATCTTTAATTATTGTAACAATCGAAGCTATATATACATATATTCGATATTTACAGTAATTGTTGAAATTCTCCAAGTGATATGTGCATGTTTACACATGAGATGCATGTTTGTTACAAAACTTCACATATAAAGATAAACTGACAGCCGTACAACCTAAGTACGACAATAGCAGTGTAACAGGAGTGCCCAGTCAATGACAAGTAATACAATTCAAGACGTACAGCAAAGGCCAAAACTTCAACCAGAAGACAGGGAAACGAATTTAATTTCGAATAGGTTCTCTGATACGAGATTAATGAGGCTGTTCGTGCAAAACGTTTCCGAGGCAGTGCTACCCCTTTTGTATCCCTAAAGAATTTCGTTCATTTCGATGCACTAAGCTTTACATTGGAGAGCGATAGGAAGGCTATTCAAGCTTTACTTTCAAAGCAGGTAAGAAAATCTCTCCACACTAGGGTAGATAGGAAAATGACTTGCATCTCATTGGAAGAAGTTGAGTCGTGAAAATCTTCGTCTCCCAATGTTTTAGCGTAAGGTAAAAAATATCTCTTCGTAATTACAATTGAGATTGTAATGATCAGAGTGTTGGTAGGATGTAACCAGATCATCATCTTTACTATTTTTGAATATATTGGAGGGAAGGTGAAGGGAATTAATTCGTTTTCTTGGTGGGAAGGGAGGGAAGGGAATGGGGTCCCTGGCACGAGATTAATTTCTTTGTAAACCCCGGGTGGGCAGGGAAGGGGTCCCTGGCACGAGATCAAGTTCTTTGTAAACCCCGGTCCCTGGAAGGGATTAATTTTAGTGTAAGCCTCATTTGAGGTTTACACTAATGATTTAATTACTTCATTAAGGCTTGGTGTGAGAGTTGTGACAACACCAATGACAAAATTCAAACACGGCAGAGCGTTGTTTGCGAAATGATCTAGATCGCATTCAAAGAAATTGAGTAAAGAAAGACTTCGTTTAACAATGTTTTGGTGTAAGATCGAAGATATTTCTTCATAACTACTATTGGGATTGTACTGAGTTGAGTGTTAGTAGGATGTAACCAGATCATCATCTTTATTATTTTTGGATATATCTAGGAGGGAAGGGGAAGGGAACTAATTATTTTTCTTGGTGGGAAGGAAGGGAAGGGAATGGGGTCCCTGGCACGAGATTAATTTCTTTGTAATCCCCGGGTGGGCAGGGAAGGGGTCCTTGGCACGAGATTAAGTTCTTTGTAAACCCCTGTCCCTGGACGGGATTAATTTTAGTGTCAGCCTCACTTGAGGTTTACACTAATGATTTATTTAATTAATTAACGCTTGGTGTCAGTTGTATCAACAACAATCACAAAATTAAAAAAAATATCGTCATAGCGTTCTTTGCGAAATGATCCACATCATATTTGAAGATATCTAGTCGTAAAAGACTTCGTTTTCCGATGTCTTGTTCTAAGATTGAAAATATTTCTTCGTAATTACTATTGAGATTGAAGTGAGCTAACTGTAGGTACGATATAACTCGTAGAAATCTCTTTAAATACACAACAGTCATTTTTTGAAATCTCGTCTCTGTTTTGAAAGCTTTTGTAAGGTACACCTCCCTCTCTTTAATATTTCCAAAATGCTGGATTCCTTCATTTTTAAAGTCTATTTCAAACAACCATTCCTGATATTTTTAAGGTATTTATGAAAGTAGTATTCCATACTACCAGTTTTTCATTAGTAGAGGAAGGGACAATAACGAGCTACTGCTTTGATTGTGTTCAATCGGGTGCCTTGAAAAGAAACAAATCTAGCAATAAATTCCATTTTGAACTTAAGATCAGAGTTTTCATAATATAAATTATTTGTTCTACTTCACTAGATATTAGTCGACACATTTTTCCAATTTTTTACACTCAAGTTCATTATATCGGTATCTCAGATGGTGCTGAGGAACAAATATCTTCGTCCTAAGATTCCAACCTTGACTTCTTAATCTAGCAGCATCTTTATATTTGTTAAATTTGCAGACCAATCTTGTTCTGACTCTTTACTTAAAAATATTGGCTGATCCCCAGAGGCAGTGGTTGTTTTCTTAAACATCGTAATTAGTTTGTGATTATTCTTGCACCTTATATTGTTTTGAAATGATCCCAGAACACTAAATACATACACTTGGAACAGGCACAACTTTCTTCTTTCATGAAGGACCTCACATAACATCTGCATGGAAATAGGATTGTTAGTATCACAAGCACAGAAATCACCACATGAACTTAGGTCGAAATTCTCAAAAGCGGTTTTCTTGGTTCTATGTTGCGACAAAGGAATTTCCTTTGTTTCCTTTCAATAGCAATAATCACGATTCCTGTATGCTACTTTTGTTGTGTCTTCCAATGATTTGAACTCTTCCAAATCATAGCAAAAAATGCCAAATGGATATTTGAGTTTAGAGGCAAGACGGTACGTGTCAAGAATGTTGGGTCCACTAAAAACTTGATTTTTTCTAGTAACAAAATACTATAGCTAAGGAAATACAGAAATATGTGTCGTATATATATGTACCATCGTTAATGACTTTAATGCCTTTTGGAATTTTCTTTTCGGTTTCCGACAAAGTAAAAACCGTTTCCTTGCAACAATATATCCAACAATTCTGTCAATATCAAAAACTTTGAGTCGTTAAAAATGGTATTTACACACACACACAATGGATCAGGCGACCGTATCTCAGTTTTTGGTGGAAAATTTTCGTCACAAAGAGACATAACTCGAGATACGACAATTGTGACAATTACTTTTTCGCTAAATGCTGAGATACGACACTTTGACAAATCCTAAAAAAACTAAATACTCGGAAACAGATAATACTTCAGGTATGTCGATTTTCCAGATTGTGAAGACCACCATATACTACACGTACGTGAAATATATCAAATTTCGCTCCTTTTTACATACGACACTTTGTGAGGAGTCGCCAAAATTTTGACTGGTTTTCTTGGTTTCCTTGTCAATTTTATTAGAGTCAAATGTAATTTATTTGACACTTAATTCTTTTTCTTGCTGTTTATTTGTTTTCACTATTACTTCAACATAATGTGCTTGTATGTACGTTAACATTTTTGAGAGTTTAAAATCTAAGACTTTGACAAACGAGGTTATTAACCTTATGTCGAACATTGCGACACACATATTAGGATTACTCCAAAGTTCAACACCCGTGTTGAATACTCGACACGCTAAATAAAACTAGTTCACATTAACAATGACCAATATTTGGAGTGAAAATGAATCAGGTCTCAAATTGTAACATTATAAAAAGAGTTCAATAATTTACAAACCAATGTTCAGAAATTGAAAGACAAAAAATACCGACCAAGATAATATAGCATGCCATTATTGACTGTCTTGAAATATATTATAGAATCATTGTGATCCCTGTTGAGCGATCTTAAAGGAAATCAATAACACAATGTAGTTAATGTTAATTTCCTCGTTCATAAACACACACACAGAGGCATATGTACACAAACATTTTGCTTGGAGAAGATCTTTAATTATTGTAACAATCGAAGCTATATATACATATATTCGATATTTACAGTAATTGTTGAAATTCTCCAAGTGATATGTGCATGTTTACACATGAGATGCATGTTTGTTACAAAACTTCACATATAAAGATAAACTGACAGCCGTACAACCTAAGTACGACAATAGCAGTGTAACAGGAGTGCCCAGTCAATGACAAGTAATACAATTCAAGACGTACAGCAAAGGCCAAAACTTCAACCAGAAGACAGGGAAACGAATTTAATTTCGAATAGGTTCTCTGATACGAGATTAATGAGGCTGTTCGTGCAAAACGTTTCCGAGGCAGTGCTACCCCTTTTGTATCCCTAAAGAATTTCGTTCATTTCGATGCACTAAGCTTTACATTGGAGAGCGATAGGAAGGCTATTCAAGCTTTACTTTCAAAGCAGGTAAGAACATCTCTCCACACTAGGGTAGATAGGAAAATGACTTGCATCTCATTGGAAGAAGTTGAGTCGTGAAAATCTTCGTCTCCCAATGTTTTAGCGTAAGGTAAAAAATCTCTCTTCGTAATTACAATTGAGATTGTAATGATCAGAGTGTTGGTAGGATGTAACCAGATCATCATCTTTACTATTTTTGAATATATTGGAGGGAAGGTGAAGGGAATTAATTCGTTTTCTTGGTGGGAAGGGAGGGAAGGGAATGGGGTCCCTGGCACGAGATTAATTTCTTTGTAAACCCCGGGTGGGCAGGGAAGGGGTCCCTGGCACGAGATCAAGTTCTTTGTAAACCCCGGTCCCTGGAAGGGATTAATTTTAGTGTAAGCCTCATTTGAGGTTTACACTAATGATTTAATTACTTAATTAAGGCTTGGTGTGAGAGTTGTGACAACACCAATGACAAAATTCAAACACGGCAGAGCGTTGTTTGCGAAATGATCTAGATCGCATTCAAAGAAATTGAGGAAAGAAAGACTTCGTTTAACAATGTTTTGGTGTAAGATCGAAGATATTTCTTCGTAACTACTATTGCGATTGTAGTGAGTTGAGTGTTAGTAGGATGTAACCAGATCATCATCTTTATTATTTTTGGATATATCTTGGAGGGAAGGGGAAGGGAATTAATTCGTTTTCTCGGAAGGAAGGGAGGGAAGGGAATGGGGTCCCTGGCACGAGAATAATTTCTTTGTAAACCCCGGGTGGGCAGGGAAGGGGTCCCTGGCACGAGATTAAGTTCTTTGTAAACCCCTGTCCCTGGACGGGATTAATTTTAGTGTAAGCCTCACTTGAGGTTTACACTAATGATTTATTTAATTAATTAACGATTGGTGTCACAGTTGTGACAACAACAATCACAAAATTTAAAAAAGAATCGTCATAGCGTTCTTTGCGAAATGATCCTCATCATATTTGAAGGAATCTAGTCGTAAAAGAATTCGTTTACCGATGTCTTGTTCTAAGATTGAAAATATTTCTTCGTAATTACTATTGAGATTGAAGTGAGCTAACTGTAGGTACGATATAACTCGTAGAAATCTCTTTAAATAAACAACAGTCATTTTTTGAAATCTCGTCTCTGTTTTGAAAGCTTTTGTAAGGTACACCTCCCTCTCTTTAATATTTCCTTAATGCTGGATTCCTTCATTTTTAAAGTCTATTTCAAACAACCATTCCTGATATTTTTAAGGTATTTATGAAAGTAGTATTCCATACTTCCAGTTTTTCATTAGTAGAGGAAGGGACAATAACGAGCTACTGCTTTGATTGTGTTCAATCGGGTGCCTTGAAAAGAAACAAATCTAGCAATAAATTCCATTTTGAACTTAAGATCAGAGTTTTCATAATATAAATTATTTGTTCTTCTTCACTAGATATTAGTCGACACATTTTTCCAATTTTTTACACTCAAGTTCATTATATCGGTACCTCAGATGGTGCTGAGGAACAAATATCTTCGTCCTAAGATTCCAACCTTGACTTCTTAATCTAGCAGCATCTTTATATTTGTTAAATTTGCAGACCAATCTTGTTCTGACTCTTTACTTAAAAATATTGGCTGATCCCCAGAGGCAGTGGTTGTTTTCTTAAACATCGTAATTAGTTTGTGATTATTCTTGCACCTTATATTGTTTTGAAATGATCCCAGAACACTAAATACATACACTTGGGACAGGCACAACTTTCTTCTTTCATGAAGGACCTCACATAACATCTGCAAGGAAATAGGATTGTTAGTATCACAAGAACAGAAATCACCACATGAATTTAGGTCGAAATTCTCAAAAGCGGTTTTCTTGGTTCTATTTTGCGACAAAGGAATTTCCTTTGTTTCCTATCAATAGCAATAATCACGATTCCTGTATGCTACTTTTGTTGTGTCTTCCAATGATTTGAACTCTTCCAAATCATAGCAAAAAATGCCAAATGGATATTTGAGTTTAGAGGCAAGACGGTACGTGTCAAGAATGTTGGGTCCACTAAAAACTTGATTTTTTCTAGTAACAAAATACTATAGCTAAGGAAATACAGAAATATGTGTCGTATATATATGTACCATCGTTAATGACTTTAATGCCTTTTGGAATTTCCTTTTCGGTTTCCGACAAAGTAAAAACCGTTTCCTTGCAACAATATATCCAACAATTCTGTCAATATCAAAAACTTTGAGTCGTTAAAAATGGTATTTACACACACACACAATGGATCAGGCGACCGTATCTCAGTTTTTGGTGGAAAATTTTCGTCACAAAGAGACATAACTCGAGATACGACAATTGTGACAATTACTTTTTCGCTAAATGCTGAGATACGACACTTTGACAAATCCTAAAAAAAACTAAATACTCGGAAACGGATAATACTTCAGGGATGTCGATTTTCCAGATTGTGATGACCACCATATACTACACGTAGGTGAAATATATCAAATTTCGCTCCTTTTTACATACGACACTTTGTGAGGAGTCGCCAAAATTTTGACTGGTTTTCTTGGTTCCCTTGTCAATTTTATTAGAGTCAAATGTAATTTATTTGACACTTAATTCTTTTTCTTGCTGTTTATTTGTTTTCACTATTACTTCAACATAATGTGCTTGTATGTACGTTAACATTTTTGAGAGTTTAAAATCTAAGACTTTGACAAACGAGGTTATTAACCTTATGTCGAACATTGCGACACACATATTAGGATTACTCCAAAGTTCAACACCCGTGTTGAATACTCGACACGCTAAATAAAACTAGTTCAAATTAACAATGACCAATATTTGGAGTGAAAATGAATCAGGTCTCAAATTGTAACATTATAACAAGAGTTCAATAATTTACAAACCAATGTGCAGAAATTGAAAGACAAAAAATACCGAGCAAGATAATATAGCATGCCATTATTGACTGTCTTGAAATATATTATAGAATCATTGTGATCCCTGTTGAGCGATCTTAAAGGAAATCAATAACACAATGTAGTTAATGTTAATTTCCTCGTTCATAAACACACACACAGAGGCATATGTACACAAACATTTTGCTTGGAGAAGATCTTTAATTATTGTAACAATCGAAGCTATATATACATATATTCGATATTTACAGTAATTGTTGAAATTCTCCAAGTGATATGTGCATGTTTACACATGAGATGCATGTTTGTTACAAAACATCACATATAAAGATAAACTGACAGCCGTACAACCTAAGTACGACAATAGCAGTGTAACAGGAGTGCCCAGTCAATGACAAGTAATACAATTCAAGACGTACAGCAAAGGCCAAAACTTCAACCAGAAGACAGGGAAACGAATTTAATTTCGAATAGGTTCTCTGATACGAGATTAATGAGGCTGTTCGTGCAAAACGTTTCCGAGGCAGTGCTACCCCTTTTGTATCCCTAAAGAATTTCGTTCATTTCGATGCACTAAGCTTTACATTGGAGAGCGATAGGAAGGCTATTCAAGCTTTACTTTCAAAGCAGGTAAGAAAATCTCTCCACACTAGGGTAGATAGGAAAATGACTTGCATCTCATTGGAAGAAGTTGAGTCGTGAAAATCTTCGTCTCCCAATGTTTTAGCGTAAGGTAAAAAATATCTCTTCGTAATTACAATTGAGATTGTAATGATCAGAGTGTTGGTAGGATGTAACCAGATCATCATCTTTACTATTTTTGAATATATTGGAGGGAAGGTGAAGGGAATTAATTCGTTTTCTTGGTGGGAAGGGAGGGAAGGGAATGGGGTCCCTGGCACGAGATTAATTTCTTTGTAAACCCCGGGTGGGCAGGGAAGGGGTCCCTGGCACGAGATCAAGTTCTTTGTAAACCCCGGTCCCTGGAAGGGATTAATTTTAGTGTAAGCCTCATTTGAGGTTTACACTAATGATTTAATTACTTAATTAAGGCTTGGTGTGAGAGTTGTGACAACACCAATGACAAAATTCAAACACGGCAGAGCGTTGTTTGCGAAATTATCTAGATCGCATTCAAAGAAATTGAGTAAAGAAAGACTTCGTTTAAAAATGTTTTGGTGTAAGATCGAAGATATCTCTTCGTAACTACTATTGCGATTGTAGTGAGTTGAGTGTTAGTAGGATGTAACCAGATCATCATCTTTATTATTTTTGGATATATCTAGGAGGGAAGGGGAAGGGAACTAATTATTTTTCTTGGTGGGAAGGGAGGGAAGGGAATGGGGTCCCTGGCACGAGATTAATTTCTTTGTAAACCCCGGGTGGGCAGGGAAGGGGTCCCTGGCACGAGATTAAGTTCTTTGTAAACCCCTGTCCCTGGACGGGATTAATTTTAGTGTAAACCTCACTTGAGGTTTACACTAATGATTTATTTAATTAATTAACGATTGGTGTCACAGTTGTGACAACAACAATCACAAAATTTAAAAAAGAATCGTCATAGCGTTCTTTGCGAAATGATCCTCATCATATTTGAAGGAATCTAGTCGTAAAAGAATTCGTTTACCGATGTCTTGTTCTAAGATTGAAAATATTTCTTCGTAATTACTATTGAGATTGAAGTGAGCTAACTGTAGGTACGATATAACTCGTAGAAATCTCTTTAAATAAACAACAGTCATTTTTTGAAATCTCGTCTCTGTTTTGAAAGCTTTTGTAAGGTACACCTCCCTCTCTTTAATATTTCCTTAATGCTGGATTCCTTCATTTTTAAAGTCTATTTCAAACAACCATTCCTGATATTTTTAAGGTATTTATGAAAGTAGTATTCCATACTACCAGTTTTTCATTAGTAGAGGAAGGGACAATAACGAGCTACTGCTTTGATTGTGTTCAATCGGGTGCCTTGAAAAGAAACAAATCTAGCAATAAATTCCATTTTGAACTTAAGATCAGAGTTTTCATAATATAAATTATTTGTTCTTCTTCACTAGATATTAGTCGACACATTTTTCCAATTTTTTACACTCAAGTTCATTATATCGGTATCTCAGATGGTGCTGAGGAACAAATATCTTCGTCCTAAGATTCCAACCTTGACTTCTTAATCTAGCAGCATCTTTATATTTGTTAAATTTGCAGACCAATCTTGTTCTGACTCTTTACTTAAAAATATTGGCTGATCCCCAGAGGCAGTGGTTGTTTTCTTAAACATCGTAATTAGTTTGTGATTATTCTTGCACCTTATATTGTTTTGAAATGATCCCAGAACACTAAATACATACACTTGGGACAGGCACAACTTTCTTCTTTCATGAAGGACCTCACATAACATCTGCAAGGAAATAGGATTGTTAGTATCACAAGCACAGAAATCACCACATGAATTTAGGTCGAAATTCTCAAAAGCGGTTTTCTTGGTTCTATTTTGCGACAAAGGAATTTCCTTTGTTTCCTATCAATAGCAATAATCACGATTCCTGTATGCTACTTTTGTTGTGTCTTCCAATGATTTGAACTCTTCCAAATCATAGCAAAAAATGCCAAATGGATATTTGAGTTTAGAGGCAAGACGGTACGTGTCAAGAATGTTGGGTCCACTAAAAACTTGATTTTTTCTAGTAACAAAATACTATAGCTAAGGAAATACAGAAATATGTGTCGTATATATATGTACCATCGTTAATGACTTTAATGCCTTTTGGAATTTCCTTTTCGGTTTCCGACAAAGTAAAAACCGTTTCCTTGCAACAATATATCCAACAATTCTGTCAATATCAAAAACTTTGAGTCGTTAAAAATGGTATTTACACACACACACAATGGATCAGGCGACCGTATCTCAGTTTTTGGTGGAAAATTTTCGTCACAAAGAGACATAACTCGAGATACGACAATTGTGACAATTACTTTTTCGCTAAATGCTGAGATACGACACTTTGACAAATCCTAAAAAAAACTAAATACTCGGAAACGGATAATACTTCAGGGATTTCGATTTTCCAGATTGTGATGACCACCATATACTACACGTAGGTGAAATATATCAAATTTCGCTCCTTTTTACATACGACACTTTGTGAGGAGTCGCCAAAATTTTGACTGGTTTTCTTGGTTCCCTTGTCAATTTTATTAGAGTCAAATGTAATTTATTTGACACTTAATTCTTTTTCTTGCTGTTTATTTGTTTTCACTATTACTTCAACATAATGTGCTTGTATGTACGTTAACATTTTTGAGAGTTTAAAATCTAAGACTTTGACAAACGAGGTTATTAACCTTATGTCGAACATTGCGACACACATATTAGGATTACTCCAAAGTTCAACACCCGTGTTGAATACTCGACACGCTAAATAAAACTAGTTCACATTAACAATGACCAATATTTGGAGTGAAAATGAATCAGGTCTCAAATTGTAACATTATAACAAGAGTTCAATAATTTACAAACCAATGTGCAGAAATTGAAAGACAAAAAATACCGAGCAAGATAATATAGCATGCCATTATTGACTGTCTTGAAATATTATATAGAATCATTGTGATCCCTGTTGAGCGATCTTAAAGGAAATCAATAACACAATGTAGTTAATGTTAATTTCCTCGTTCATAAACACACACACAGAGGCATATGTACACAAACATTTTGCTTGGAGAAGATCTTTAATTATTGTAACAATCGAAGCTATATATACATATATTCGATATTTACAGTAATTGTTGAAATTCTCCAAGTGATATGTGCATGTTTACACATGAGATGCATGTTTGTTACAAAACATCACATATAAAGATAAACTGACAGCCGTACAACCTAAGTACGACAATAGCAGTGTAACAGGAGTGCCCAGTCAATGACAAGTAATACAATTCAAGACGTACAGCAAAGGCCAAAACTTCAACCAGAAGACAGGGAAACGAATTTAATTTCGAATAGGTTCTCTGATACGAGATTAATGAGGCTGTTCGTGCAAAACGTTTCCGAGGCAGTGCTACCCCTTTTGTATCCCTAAAGAATTTCGTTCTTTTCGATGCACTAAGCTTTACATTGGAGAGCGATAGGAAGGCTATTCAAGCTTTACTTTCAAAGCAGGTAAGAAAATCTCTCCACACTAGGGTAGATAGGAAAATGACTTGCATCTCATTGGAAGAAGTTGAGTCGTGAAAATCTTCGTCTCCCAATGTTTTAGCGTAAGGTAAAAAATATCTCTTCGTAATTACAATTGAGATTGTAATGATCAGAGTGTTGGTAGGATGTAACCAGATCATCATCTTTACTATTTTTGAATATATTGGAGGGAAGGTGAAGGGAATTAATTCGTTTTCTTGGTGGGAAGGGAGGGAAGGGAATGGGGTCCCTGGCACGAGATTAATTTCTTTGTAAACCCCGGGTGGGCAGGGAAGGGGTCCCTGGCACGAGATCAAGTTCTTTGTAAACCCCGGTCCCTGGAAGGGATTAATTTTAGTGTAAGCCTCATTTGAGGTTTACACTAATGATTTAATTACTTAATTAAGGCTTGGTGTGAGAGTTGTGACAACAGCAATGACAAAATTCAAACACGGCAGAGCGTTGTTTGCGAAATGATCTAGATCGCATTCAAAGAAATTGAGTAAAGAAAGACTTCGTTTAACAATGTTTTGGTGTAAGATCGAAGATATTTCTTCGTGACTACAATTGCGATTGTAGTGAGTTGAGTGTTAGTAGGATGTAACCAGATCATCATCTTTATTATTTTTGGATATATCTAGGAGGGAAGTGGAAGGGAACTAATTATTTTTCTTGGTGGGAAGGGAGGGAAGGGAATGGGGTCCCTGGCACGAGATTAATTTCTTTGTAAACCCCGGGTGGGCAGGGAAGGGGTCCCTGGCACGAGATTAAGTTCTTTGTAAACCCCTGTCCCTGGACGGGATTAATTTTAGTGTAAGCCTCACTTGAGGTTTACACTAATGATTTATTTAATTAATTAACGATTGGTGTCACAGTTGTGACAACAACAATCACAAAATTTAAAAAAGAATCGTCATAGCGTTCTTTGCGAAATGATCCTCATCATATTTGAAGGAATCTAGTCGTAAAAGAATTCGTTTACCGATGTCTTGTTCTAAGATTGAAAATATTTCTTCGTAATTACTATTGAGATTGAAGTGAGCTAACTGTAGGTACGATATAACTCGTAGAAATCTCTTTAAATAAACAACAGTCATTTTTTGAAATCTCGTCTCTGTTTTGAAAGCTTTTGTAAGGTACACCTCCCTCTCTTTAATATTTCCTTAATGCTGGATTCCTTCATTTTTAAAGTCTATTTCAAACAACCATTCCTGATATTTTTAAGGTATTTATGAAAGTAGTATTCCATACTACCAGTTTTTCATTAGTAGAGGAAGGGACAATAACGAGCTACTGCTTTGATTGTGTTCAATCGGGTGCCTTGAAAAGAAACAAATCTAGCAATAAATTCCATTTTGAACTTAAGATCAGAGTTTTCATAATATAAATTATTTGTTCTTCTTCACTAGATATTAGTCGACACATTTTTCCAATTTTTTACACTCAAGTTCATTATATCGGTATCTCAGATGGTGCTGAGGAACAAATATCTTCGTCCTAAGATTCCAACCTTGACTTCTTAATCTAGCAGCATCTTTATATTTGTTAAATTTGCAGACCAATCTTGTTCTGACTCTTTACTTAAAAATATTGGCTGATCCCCAGAGGCAGTGGTTGTTTTCTTAAACATCGTAATTAGTTTGTGATTATTCTTGCACCTTATATTGTTTTGAAATGATCCCAGAACACTAAATACATACACTTGGGACAGGCACAACTTTCTTCTTTCATGAAGGACCTCACATAACATCTGCAAGGAAATAGGATTGTTAGTATCACAAGCACAGAAATCACCATATGAATTTAGGTCGAAATTCTCAAAAGCGGTTTTCTTGGTTCTATTTTGCGACAAAGGAATTTCCTTTGTTTCCTATCAATAGCAATAATCACGATTCCTGTATACTACTTTTGTTGTGTCTTCCAATGATTTGAACTCTTCCAAATCATAGCAAAAAATGCCAAATGGATATTTGAGTTTAGAGGCAAGACGGTACGTGTCAAGAATGTTGGGTCCACTAAAAACTTGATTTTTTCTAGTAACAAAATACTATAGCTAAGGAAATACAGAAATATGTATCGTATATATATGTACCATCGTTAATGACTTTAATGCCTTTTGGAATTTCCTTTTCGGTTTCCGACAAAGTAAAAACCGTTTCCTTGCAACAATATATCCAACAATTCTGTCAATATCAAAAACTTTGAGTCGTTAAAAATGGTATTTACACACACACACACAATGGATCAGGCGACCGTATCTCAGTTTTTGGTGGAAAATTTTCGTCACAAAGAGACATAACTCGAGATACGACAATTGTGACAATTACTTTTTCGCTAAATGCTGAGATACGACACTTTGACAAATCCTAAAAAAAACTAAATACTCGGAAACGGATAATACTTCAGGGATTTCGATTTTCCAGATTGTGATGACCACCATATACTACACGTAGGTGAAATATATCAAATTTCGCTCCTTTTTACATACGACACTTTGTGAGGAGTCGCCAAAATTTTGACTGGTTTTCTTGGTTTCCTTGTCAATTTTATTAGAGTCAAATGTAATTTATTTGACACTTAATTCTTTTTCTTGCTGTTTATTTGTTTTCACTATTACTTCAACATAATGTGCTTGTATGTACGTTAACATTTTTGAGAGTTTAAAATCTAAGACTTTGACAAACGAGGTTATTAACCTTATGTCGAACATTGCGACACACATATTAGGATTACTCCAAAGTTCAACACCCGTGTTGAATACTCGACACGCTAAATAAAACTAGTTCAAATTAACAATGACCAATATTTGGAGTGAAAATGAATCAGGTCTCAAATTGTAACATTATAACAAGAGTTCAATAATTTACAAACCAATGTGCAGAAATTGAAAGACAAAAAATACCGAGCAAGATAATATAGCATGCCATTATTGACTGTCTTGAAATATATTATAGAATCATTGTGATCCCTGTTGAGCGATCTTAAAGGAAATCAATAACACAATGTAGTTAATGTTAATTTCCTCGTTCATAAACACACACACAGAGGCATATGTACACAAACATTTTGCTTGGAGAAGATCTTTAATTATTGTAACAATCGAAGCTATATATACATATATTCGATATTTACAGTAATTGTTGAAATTCTCCAAGTGATATGTGCATGTTTACACATGAGATGCATGTTTGTTACAAAACATCACATATAAAGATAAACTGACAGCCGTACAACCTAAGTACGACAATAGCAGTGTAACAGGAGTGCCCAGTCAATGACAAGTAATACAATTCAAGACGTACAGCAAAGGCCAAAACTTCAACCAGAAGACAGGGAAACGAATTTAATTTCGAATAGGTTCTCTGATACGAGATTAATGAGGCTGTTCGTGCAAAACTTTTCCGAGGCAGTGCTACCCCTTTTGTATCCATAAAGAATTTCGTTCATTTCGATGCACTAAGCTTTACATTGGAGAGCGATAGGAAGGCTATTCAAGCTTTACTTTCAAAGCAGGTAAGAAAATCTCTCCACACTAGGGTAGATAGGAAAATGACTTGCATCTCATTGGAAGAAGTTGAGTCGTGAAAATCTTCGTCTCCCAATGTTTTAGCGTAAGGTAAAAAATATCTCTTCGTAATTACAATTGAGATTGTAATGATCAGAGTGTTGGTAGGATGTAACCAGATCATCATCTTTACTATTTTTGAATATATTGGAGGGAAGGTGAAGGGAATTAATTCGTTTTCTTGGTGGGAAGGGAGGGAAGGGAATGGGGTCCCTGGCACGAGATTAATTTCTTTGTAAACCCCGGGTGGGCAGGGAAGGGGTCCCTGGCACGAGATCAAGTTCTTTGTAAACCCCGGTCCCTGGAAGGGATTAATTTTAGTGTAAGCCTCATTTGAGGTTTACACTAATGATTTAATTACTTAATTAAGGCTTGGTGTGAGAGTTGTGACAACACCAATGACAAAATTCAAACACGGCAGAGCGTTGTTTGCGAAATGATCTAGATCGCATTCAAAGAAATTGAGTAAAGAAAGACTTCGTTTAACAATGTTTTGGTGTAAGATCGAAGATATTTCTTCGTAACTACTATTGCGATTGTAGTGAGTTGAGTGTTAGTAGGATGTAACCAGATCATCATCTTTATTATTTTTGGATATATCTTGGAGGGAAGGGGAAGGGAATTAATTCGTTTTCTTGGTGGGAAGGGAGGGAAGGGAATGGGGTCCCTGGCACGAGATTAATTTCTTTGTAAACCCCGGGTGGGCAGGGAAGGGGTCCCTGGCACGAGATTAAGTTCTTTGTAAACCCCTGTCCCTGGACGGGATTAATTTTAGTGTAAGCCTCATTTGAGGTTTACACTAATGATTTAATTACTTAATTAAGGCTTGGTGTGAGAGTTGTGACAACAGCAATGACAAAATTTAAAAAAGAATCGTCATAGCGTTCTTTGCGAAATGATCCTCATCATATTTGAAGATATCTAGTCGTAAAAGACTTCGTTTACCGATGTCTTGTTCTAAGATTGAAAATATTTCTTCGTAATTACTATTGAGATTGAAGTGAGCTAACTGTAGGTACGATATAACTCGTAGAAATCTCTTTAAATAAACAACAGTCATTTTTTGAAATCTCGTCTCTGTTTTGAAAGCTTTTGTAAGGTACACCTCCCTCTCTTTAATATTTCCAAAATGCTGGATTCCTTCATTTTTAAAGTCTATTTCAAACAACCATTCCTGATATTTTTAAGGTATTTATGAAAGTAGTATTCCATACTACCAGTTTTTCATTAGTAGAGGAAGGGACAATAACGAGCTACTGCTTTGATTGTGTTCAATCGGGTGCCTTGAAAAGAAACAAATCTAGCAATAAATTCCATTTTGAACTTAAGATCAGAGTTTTCATAATATAAATTATTTGTTCTTCTTCACTAGATATTAGTCGACACATTTTTCCAATTTTTTACACTCAAGTTCATTATATCGGTATCTCAGATGGTGCTGAGGAACAAATATCTTCGTCCTAAGATTCCAACCTTGACTTCTTAATCTAGCAGCATCTTTATATTTGTTAAATTTGCAGACCAATCTTGTTCTGACTCTTTACTTAAAAATATTGGCTGATCCCCAGAGGCAGTGGTTGTTTTCTTAAACATCGTAATTAGTTTGTGATTATTCTTGCACCTTATATTGTTTTGAAATGATCCCAGAACACTAAATACATACACTTGGAACAGGCACAACTTTCTTCTTTCATGAAGGACCTCACATAACATCTGCATGGAAATAGGATTGTTAGTATCACAAGCACAGAAATCACCACATGAATTTAGGTCGAAATTCTCAAAAGCGGTTTTCTTGGTTCTATGTTGCGACAAAGGAATTTCCTTTGTTTCCTATCAATAGCAATAATCACGATTCCTGTATTCTACTTTTGTTGTGTCTTCCAATGATTTGAACTCTTCCAAATTATAGCAAAAAATGCCAAATGGATATTTGAATTTAGAGGCAAGACGGTACGTGTCAAGAATGTTGGGTCCACTAAAAACTTGATTTTTTCTAGTAACAAAATACTATAGCTAAGGAAATACAGAAATATGTGTCGTATATATATGTACAATCGTTAATGACTTTAATGCCTTTTGGAATTTCCTTTTCGGTTTCCGACAAAGTAAAAACCGTTTCCTTGCAACAATATATCCAACAATTCGGTCAATATCAAAAACTTTGAGTCGTTAAAAATGGTATTTACACACACACACACAATGGATCAGGCGACCGTATCTCAGTTTGTGGTGGAAAATTTTCGTCACAAAGAGACATAACTCGAGATACGACAATTGTGACAATTACTTTTTCGCTAAATGCTGAGATACGACACTTTGACAAATCCTAAAAAAACTAAATACTCGGAAACGGATAATACTTCAGGGATGTCGATTTTCCAGATTGTGAAGACCACCATATACTACACGTACGTGAAATATATCAAATTTCGCTCCTTTTTACATACGACACTTTGTGAGGAGTCGCCAAAATTTTGACTGGTTTTCTTGGTTTCCTTGTCAATTTTATTAGAGTCAAATGTAATTTATTTGACACTTAATTCTTTTTCTTGCTGTTTATTTGTTTTCACTATTACTTCAACATAATGTGCTTGTATGTACGTTAACATTTTTGAGAGTTTAAAATCTAAGACTTTGACAAACGAGGTTATTAACCTTATGTCGAACATTGCGACACACCTATTAGGATTACTCCAAAGTTCAACACCCGTGTTGAATACTCGACACGCTAAATAAAACTAGTTCAAATTAACAATGACCAATATTTGGAGTGAAAATGAATCAGGTCTCAAATTGTAACATTATAACAAGAGTTCAATAATTTACAAACCAATGTGCAGAAATTGAAAGACAAAAAATACCGAGCAAGATAATATAGCATGCCATTATTGACTGTCTTGAAATATATTATAGAATCATTGTGATCCCTGTTGAGCGATCTTAAAGGAAATCAATAACACAATGTAGTTAATGTTAATTTCCTCGTTCATAAACACACACACAGAGGCATATGTACACAAACATTTTGCTTGGAGAAGATCTTTAATTATTGTAACAATCGAAGCTATATATACATATATTCGATATTTACAGTAATTGTTGAAATTCTCCAAGTGATATGTGAGTAGTGTGTTTGATACTACGGACAGGACCGGAAAGGAAGAGCTCCCCTCAAACAGCTTTGCTACACTTAAAACTTGCTCAACATGCCAATATGAGCTTTTTGAGCAAGTGTGGAATTTTGTCTAATTCAAGATTTTTGTAAAAATGCCCTCGGGAATTTTTCAGAAAAGAAGAGCTCTTCTTATGCAGATTTGCTATACTTAAAACTTGCTCAACATGTTTATTTGTTCAAGTGTAGCACCTGCCTAACCCAAGAATTTTATAATTCGGAAAATATCAACCCCCCCCCCTCAAGCAGATTTACAAAAATTGCATCAGTTTGTCTATAAACTTGTATCCATACCCACCTATACATATTTACTTCAGGTTTAAGTTCAATTGGATACTATTCAATTTGCTTATCCAATATTAAAACAATACAATATGCAGAGCCTACCTCTAGAATTGCTTCGTGTTTGCATGTTTCTCCTCTGTGTCAGTGTATGGAATTCCCGAGACGGTAGTATTGATTTTTGCTTTGCCCTCAGCGCCAGTATTTACAGAAATTCCCGAGTATTGCATCATTCAGTATTGCGAGACTGACTGAGGAGAATAGATGTGTTGATACAGTACTTCTCATACTTACAGGTTTAAATTCATATTGAACAATATAAAATCTGTTATTTGTTGTAATCCACTCATATTTAGAGTCAAGCTTATATTTGTCCCAGCCTGTTATACATAACAAGGTTATTGCTATTCAAGATATGCATGTTTGTGCAGGCATTTGCGCTGGGTCAGTGTGAATGATTTTCCACTTGTGGGCTATTGGTTTTACAACCTGTCATAAGATTAATATTATTAATATTAATCCATAGAGATTAGATTTAAAACCCAGGAAATTTTATATAAATACCAAAGCCAAAATATTAAGTGTATACACACCTACACACATACACACACACACACAAAGCACACAGCTGAACCCAACTGATATTTTTTATTCAGTATAAAGTTTTGAATTGAATCCTAGGAAATTGTATATAATAAACAACAGCAAAAATGCTGAATCAAAAATATTGCAATCAGTGCAATAAAAATATATTTAGCTCTAATTTTGCCAGACACCAAAAAATTTGTAACCCAGATAAATACAGAACTCCCACAAAAATTTGCCCCAAATGCAATAGAAAATACAGCATGCAATACTTCACATATACACATAAAGATACTTGCTCTGCACAGTCATCAATATTGCCCTCTCAACCATCCACATCTGCTCTGAAAAGAAGGCACGAAGTACCTCTTAATGCCAGAGCAGCAAAGCAGCCACGCTATGAACCCATCCGTAGCAGTTTTAACGGCCAATTAAGGGATCACCGGTTTGTATCAGAGCCAAGATGCGGCATTGAGAATTTCTTGAACAGTGTAAATCCTAAAGTGCAGGCAATTCTAAATGCACAAAATGGCTCTTATAAGCTCTCCCTCAAATTGTTTGTACAATATAAGAAACCAAATGACACAAAATTTACACACCCCCATGTAACAGAAACTGTACCGGTATATTCAAACGCAAATTTAGACACAATAATAAGCAGATTGATGGATCAACTGAACATGAAACACTCTGAATTTGCGGCAAAAGAGTCCGGATGGAGCCTATGTGGCTCTTCGCACAAGTTATATGTTAATATTTCTGAATTCAGCCCATTGCAAGGATCTACATATCTGCCATTACCTGCCAATATCAAAAACAAAAGAGCCGTGGTCAATATAAAAAATAATGACGCGAAATGCTTTTTGTGGTGTATATTAGCTGCTTTGTTTCCAGTTTCAAGGCATCCAGAGAGAGTAACTTATTACAAACAGCATGAACATCTTTTTGACGATGCAATGGAGGGTTTAGAATATCCAATGTCTGTTCAGAATATTGATAAATTTGAAAAAAGGGCCAGGCACATCGATGGCAAACAATTATCTATTAATGTATTTATTTGTTCCACTGGCAATTGCCCGATAGCACCTCTCAGAATCAGTACAATTGATGATGAATCTGCTATTCCGATTGATCTGCTCTTGATTGAAGGGGATGGCACACATCATTATACTCTGATACATAATCTTGAAGCTTTGGTGAGAACACAACTAGACAAATCCAATACAATATTCAAGTTGTGCAGAAGATGCTTAACTATATTTGATGGTCAAAAAATGGTAAATGGGGTTCGTGAAAAAAATGCAGAAATTGCCAAAAACAAGTTAATTGAGCATCTGAAATACTGTGGGAATCATAAACCTGTTCATATGGTGATGCCCAATCCAAGTGAAAATTGCAAATTCAAAAAGTCTGAAGCCTTGTTGGAACACCCGGCATATATTGTCTGGGATTCCGAATCAAATCTCAAATCTCTTGCATTCTGCAATCCAGATCCCGAAGAATCTTCAGCTACACCATACCAGCAACATGAACCTTCCAGCTTTTGTTATGTGGTTGTACAGGATGGTATTGTTACTAAAGAATATTCATACAAGGGACCAAATGCCATCAAAATATTTGCACATAGAATAGAAAATGAGTGCCGTGACATAGCATATAACATCTTATTAAAATCAAAGCCTATGTTGCCTTTAACAGAGGAACAGATTGAAGATTTCAACAATGCAGAAAAATGCCCGGTATGTGATTGTGAATTTTCAGATACAAATATCAAGGTTCATCACCATTCTCATACAGATGGTCGATATAAACAGGCCCTGTGTAATAGCTGTAATATTAAGATCAAGAGACCAAGATTTATCCCCATATTTTGCCATGGAGCATCCAATTATGATTTCCATCATCTGATCAGGTACGAGGGGTTTGAGAAGCAGAATTTAAATATTTTAGCTGAAAATGATGAGAAATATATATCTATTAGCAAGATAATTAAAGTTGATGGTGTTCCTATTCAATTAAGATTTCTTGATTCTTACAGATTTTTATCTGCTAGCCTGGATACACTGGCCACTCAATTATCTGATGATCAATTCAAAATCACACGTGCCTCGTTTCCAAATCAGGACCTGAAATTAATTAGGCGGAAGGGTGTATATCCATATGACTATGTTACAGATTTTTCTAAATTTGATGAGTGTTCCCTGCCACCACAAGAAGCATTTTACAGCAGAATCAGAGGATCTGGAATCACTGATGAAGATTATCACCATGCCCAATTGATGTGGAACAATTTAAAATGCAAGACATTTGGTGATTATCACATGGCATATTTGAAACTTGACGTCACCCTCTTAGCTGATATATTGCAGGCATTCAGAAAATCTTCCATGCAAAATTATAAACTGGACCCAGTGTATTTTTACAGTGCCCCGGGCCTAGCATGGGCTGCAACGTTTTTGAACACCAAAATGCAATTGGATCTGATCCACGATCAAGATATGTATCTGTTTATGGAGAAATGTATAAGAGGGGGGATGGTGCAATGTTCCCAGAGATATGCCAGAGCAAATAACAAGCATATGCCTGATTATGATCCAGCACGGCCATCAAATTATATACTGTATGTAGATGCAAACAACCTCTATGGTCACGCTATGATGGATAAACTGCCATATGCAGGGCTTGAATGGGTTGAAGATTTCAATATTGAGGATCTTCAGGACTTTGATGACAGTGACTGTGGCCTCTTCTTAGAGGTTGATCTGACAATTCCTGATGATTTGCACAATAAATTTTCTGACCTGCCCCCAATTCCCGAGGTTCAGTGCTCGCCTGGCTCTAAACAGAAGAAGCTCATGATGACACTGGAGCCGAAACAAGGCTATGTCATATATTACAAAAACCTCCAGTTCCTGATGAAACATGGTGTTCAAGTGACCAAAGTTGGCAAAGTCTTAAGGTTCAGGCACTCAAGATGGTTGAAGTCATATATTGATACAAACACAGAGCTTCGAACATCTGCAAAGAGTCAATTTGATAAGGCCTTGTTTAAATTGATGGTGAATTCAGTGTATGGCAAAACAATTGAAAATGTCAGGAAACATACCGATGTTAAAATAATTACTGACCCCAGACTGAGCAAAAAATTGGTTGCAAAGCCCAACTTCAATTACAGAAGAATTTATGATGAGCACATGGCACTTTTCAACATGATGAAAACAAAGATCAAATTTGATAAACCTATTTATGTAGGGGCTGTGATATTGGAATTGTCCAAATTACATATGTTAATATTGTATTATGATGTGCTGAAACCTTTTTATGGTGATCGTGTAAAATTATTGTACATGGACACGGATAGTTTTATTCTTGATATTCAAACAGAAGATGTTTATCAAGATATGTCACAGCCTGAATTGTTTCAATACTTTGATACCAGTGAACATACAAGAATTCAACCCCACAACAAAAAGGTGCCTGGCAAGTTAAAAGATGAGACATGTGGTGATGTTATTGTGGAATTTGCTGGGTTAAGTGCCAAGGTGTACAGTTTTAAAACATGTAGTGCTGTTGTCAAAAAGGCCAAGGGTATTGGCAGAGTTACTGTGGAAAAAGATCTTGTATTTGAAGATTATAAAAATTGCATCAAATCACAGAGTTCAATTAGAACATCAGAAAATAGAATTCAGAGTGAGGATCACTTGTTGACTAGCAATATTGTAAGAAAAGTGGCCCTGGACCCACATGATGACAAGAGATGCATTTTATCATGTGGCATACATACTTTACCTTGGGGGCATTGTGATTTGAAAAATGGGGATCAATGCCCAATTACAGAGCATGATTTGAAATAAATAAACATGCCTATGAACTTATTTGGGTTCAAAAAACAGGCTATTATGGATCTGCCAACACCACAACCCTCTCCTGATATGCTGTCTAAACTGAGTGGCTTGTTAATTATTCATCTGAACAGCATATTTACAGATAATGATGATGAAACAGGCAAAACATTGTACATATTTAACAATAATTTAAATCACTACCAATTACCTGTAGGTGGTCAATTGCAATTTATTACAACTCCCGAGGGTGATGTTAAAATTTCAGTAGGGAGAAATATTTATAGAATTAAGCACTCAAACATGGTTTCTGGCACTGTATATACTGTTTCTGCTGGTGACTGCTTATATATTGAGGTCCCGGGATCATATGACAAGCTTATACCCTTTTTTATAGAATTAAGAATCAGATACTCTATAATAAATAACCACTAAAACAAAAATGCCTAATGATATATTTGGCCATACAAGGCATGAAGATCACAGTGATGAGATTCTGATGCTTGATGTCAGAGTCAAGAAATTAAGAAGTGATTTACAAGCTTTACAAACCACACTCAATGCCAGCCTTCAATTAGAAATTACAAATTTACAATCACAATGCATGGACCCTCTTCTTAAAATTGATTCTGAACTCAAAGTGCTGCTTCAGAAATATACTGATCTGGCCACATTGGATAATTTTCAAAGTTTAGAAGAAGCTGTAGCAGCTCTTCAAGCCAAATTTAAGACCCAGGCCACCAACTCTGAGCAATTGAAACAGCAATTGGAAGAGCAGATAAATAATGTCCAGACACAACTCCAAACAATTGTCAAAAGCATAAAATCACAAGAAGATTTTGATCTAGTGATTTCCACTCTAAAGGAACAGATTCAGTCACTCCAGATACCTAATCTGGATCCTCTGAACAATGCCATAGCCGAGGTTAAAGAAAAAATTGAGACACTTGAAAATTTTATGAACAACTTGCCATCTTCTGATGCTTTGAATGCAATAACTCGGAGTGTTGCAAATATCAAGCTGCAACTTGAAACATATGAAGATTTTGGAAAAATTCAAAGTTCCATAACCCATCTTGAAGGTACAATAGCAGCAGTGCAAAGTGATTTGGCAAATGTACTAGAATCCCGATTGCCTGGAATTGTAGACACACTTGTCAGTGTCCAGCAACAGATCACAAAGCTTGAAAACCTCAACACTGAATCTGAGCTATCTCATTTTCATCACTTGATCGATGATATCCAAACAAAACTTGAAATTTTACAACAATCAACACCCACTCAGGCAGATATAGCCCTGCTCCAAAATGCTATGCAAAATGTGGCTGATGCTTCTGAATTAAACAATGTAAAATTGGCACTTGAATTTTTACAAAATACAGTATCAAATCTTCCCACATCACAGGAACTTAAAAATATTAAGAGAGCTGTGAATCGCATATTGAAATCAGAAGATATCAAGAATATCCAGACAGAGATCAAACATCTCACTCAGACAGTGGCCACTCTACCAACCAATCAACATATTAATGAATTGCATGCCCTGTTTGAGGATATCAGAAGACAGGTCCATGATCTTACTGCTCAAAATTCAAAATTGGCAGTTGTTGAAAATTTACAGCAAATTGTAGCTAATATCAAGCAACAGCTAGGGACCATGGAATCCAATCAAGCAAATGCTCTGTCTGTTTTTGCCACCCAGCTTCAAGAGATTGTGCAACAATACAAGAAACTTGTTGTGGACATAAAAATAAAGCCAGGCCATGATGATGTTGTTAGGACCATCAATGAGCACCTTGAATCTGTAACAAGCAGATTGCTTACAGCAGAAAAAGAAATAACAGGCATAATCGAGAATCCAAAACATACAGTAATTCTTGAATTGTACAGCATCCCCAACAAAGAATATGATTCACCATTTACACCAGGTGGCAAAATATATATGCTGTCCCCTGCACAATTTTATTACCAGTTTTTTGTTGGGGGCACACTTAGACCAATCAAGATCAAATATTGGCTTCAACCACAGGCACACCACTACCCCACCTTATCAATAACAAATGCTGACAACAAACCAAAAATCACCAGTGTAGAGTTAGAGGATTTTACAGATCCCAATACATTAGAAACAGCCTATACTGAAGATGATGGCACTCTGGAATTTAAAATACAAATAGGGGACAAATTATATTTAGAAAATCCTGCAGTATCAGCTGCTGAACACCCCATAGTTGCAATATTCTTGTTTACATATTATGTCTAGACAAATTATTGTTGATGAACTACACAGACAAGCCAGACATAATTTTAAGAGACTCCCAGTAGTCACAAAGGGCATAGATGATTTTTGGCAGAGCGACTTGATTGAGTTGTCAAGTGGACAGTTGAAAAACTTAGACAAAATCAACAAGGGCTACAAGTATCTACTCACTGTCATAGATACATTTTCAAAATTTGCCTGGGCTGTGCCACTCAAATCCAAGACTGGAAAATGTGTTACAGAAGCCATCAGGACAATCATCAATCATTCAGGAAGATCACCGCGCTATTTGCAAACAGATAATGGCAAAGAATTTTATAATTCAGTGTTTCAACAATTTATTAAAAGCCAGGCAATAAAACATTACTCGAGTTACAGTGATCTCAAAGCCTCAATTGTAGAGAGATTCAACAGAACCTTAAAAAATCTTATGTATAAACAATTTACCCTCCAAGGTAATTATAAATGGCTTAATATTCTTCCAGAACTTCTACATAAATATAACAATTCTGTCCATTCCACAATCAACATGAAACCCTCTGAAGTAACTTCATCTGATGAGCAAAAATTGATCAGGACTGTTTATTATCCTAGATACCAGCCAACAACAAGAAAGGCCAAATACAGGGTGGGCGATCAAGTAAGAATCAGCAAATATAAGCACTTATTCAAAAGAGGCTTTACTAGAAACTGGAGCACCGAATTATTTACAGTGGTTCAAGTTAAACCCGGGACCCTTAACACATATATAATAAAAGATCACCGAGGAGAAATTCTCAAAGGCAGGTTCTATGAAGAAGAACTCAGCAAAACTAAACAGCCTGACACATATCTCATAGAAAAAATAATCCGCAGAAAAGGCAACAAGTTACTTGTCAAATGGCTAGGACTTCCAGAACACAGCTGGATCGATGCAGACAAAATAATAATATGAGCACCTGGGATGTTATAAAGAGGCTGCCAGAACCTGAACAGCAGAATAAGAGAAATGGCGACCTGCTACCTGATAATATTAGGTGTCTTATTGTTGGGCCATCTGCTTGTGGTAAAACTACACTAATGGTTGATAATTTTTTATTGGCACCCAACTGGCTAGACTGGAAAAACAGGCACTTGTATATCTTCTCTAAGAGCTTGGAACAATTAAAATATCAGCAGCTGATGAAGCTATATGATGGACTGGATATAGCCACTTTTGAACCAGATGTTAAGCCACTTGATGAATGTCTCGATAATTCTGTTGTTGTGTTTGATGACATTATACTGGATAATCAAAACAAGGTTAGAAATTTCTTTACACAGGGCCGACACAAAAACATTGATTGCTTCTACCTGGCACAGACTTTTTCTAAAATTCCGAAGCAACTGATCCGGGACAACAGCAATTTTATATGTGTGTTTCATCAAGACCATACCAACCTCAAACACATACATGATGAATATGTAGGTGGGGACCTGAGCTACAATGATTTTTCTAAATTTTGCAGCAGGTGCTGGAACCAGGACAGTTATGGGTTTGTCACTATTGATATGACAAGAACACCTAACACTGGCAAATACAGAAATAAAATCAACAATTTTCTAGACGTTGAGACATAAATAAATAACCATGAAAAGGCCAATCATTGATGATCTTAAGTTAAGAGATTATCTTGTAAAAAGATTTAAGGGATGGAAATCAGAGAACCGTGGAATTTATGAAAAACACAAACAAACAGAACAGCCTGTAATTGATGCTATTAATAATTTAGGTAAGAATATCAAAACTGTTACAGAGCAGAATCAAAATTTGCTCACAGAGCTTGTACCTGTAGCTGCAAGGAACATATTAGATTATCCATTCACCCCACTTTCCAGTATTCATACACCTAGTCCTGTTGCTCCTAGAAGAATTGAAGCTACACAGGATCCTATTGAATTGGGTCTTCTTGCTCAAAAATATTTAACCACACCTAAAGACAACAAAGATGAGGTGTTTGGCTTATATGCCGACACAGAGCTTGACGGGAGCATCATTCATAGAATTGGTAATTTCAGAGTAACTTTTATGGGAGATGATATCATTGTTTATTCAGAATCTCGTCTCGGAGAAAAAGGTGCTTTTGTTAAGTACCCCGGCACACCTGGATTGTGGGAACTGATGACTAGGAAGAGGCCTGGCAGCTATACAGATCAAGATTATGAGCATTACAAAGAAATATTAATAAAATCAGATGCTCTATACCAGAACAATGATCCCACACAAAAAAGAGTCAAGTCGAGCAGTGGAGCAAAATACAATAATTTAATCAAGCCCATATGGTCACAGATCAAGACTGGCAGTGGAATCAAACAATACAACACCCTGCCTAAAGAATTTGTGTGGGTTGATGATGTCAGGAAACTTGTAGATAGGTTATTGGTGATAGCCGGGGAGGAAAATGCTGGCAACCACAATTTTTACAATGAAAAGATTGGAATTATGGACATGATAAGCACCAAATTGTCTAATTTTATAGTGAATGACCCTAAGGGGATTGGATATCTCATAAAAATTATTAATACTCTACCACCTAAATTTTGGAATATCTCTGAGGGTCGGGGCCTTGTTAATGACATTATAAACAAGCTGCCATTTGAACTACATATTCCAGGCTATCAGTATTGTGGTCCAGGCACAAAACTGGATCATAGATTAAACAGAGGGGACCCTGGTGTTAATCCCCTAGATGCTGCTTGTAGAGACCATGACATAGCATACAACACACATTCTGATCTTGACAAGAGACATGTTGCAGACAAGAAATTAGAAGAGGCTGCATTTGGTAGATTTGTAAGCAAAGATGCTTCTTTGAGTGAGAAAATAGCAGCATTGGGGACCACCATAGCTATGAGCACCAAACAAAAACTGGGGTGGGGGTTGTGAATATGTATATAATAAACCTACAATGAAGGCCAAGGGTGTTATGTATCAAATACCTTATGCAGGTCTCAAATCTCTTAAAACTATTGACAGTCTTTTGACCAAAAAGCAGCGCAAGAAAAAAAGCTCTTGTCTTGCAAAGGGTCATGGTATGAAATTGTTGCTTAGTACCCCCCAATTAAAAAAATTACAGCAATCTAGAAAAAAATCACATGTGGGGGGATTCATATTTACTATCCCTGCCATCTTAGCTGCTCTTGGGGCTGTAGGGAGCTTGGCTGGGGGATCAGCTGCCATAGCAAAAACAGTAATAGATGCCAAGAAAAATAGGGCAGAATTAGATGAGCAGAAGCGACATAACCTGGCCATGGAGAAAAAAGGCAAAGGTGTTAAGAGAGCCATGAATAAGTTTAAAAAAAACAAGAGCCGCTTACAAACCAAGATATTGAAGCTTTAATCAAGCCACTGGGCATCAAACATTTTAGGGGTGTGTACATGTCTGATTCTTTACCGGAACAACCACTCAACAAAGAGTGTGGCATTGTTAATTTGGATGAGTACAAAAATCAGGGCACTCACTGGATCTGTTATCTTAAATATTTAAACAATGAGGCATTTGTGTTTGATTCATTTGGAGGTATTCCACCTGAAAATTTAATAAAATATCTAAAATCAGCTAATCTTTATTACAATAATGCCCGTGTTCAAAACTTCAAAGATGTTAATTGCGGACATTTGTGTTTATCTGTTCTCAGATATATGTCTCAAATAAATAAACCATCAATTGAAGATTTTCAAAAAGCCTTGTGGTATTTAAAACATCATGGGGGTATTCCATCTCACCAGCCAAAATTCAATATTGAAACTCAAATTGCATGATGACATAGTGTATCCCAAAACAATAGCTCTCAGAGCATTTTACGGCATGTACCTGATACCTAATATTACACACCACAACAATACAATTGCAGTAGGGGATCAAAAAATTGTCATCACTCCAGGGCAGTATAATCTGTCCACTCTAAATGCACAATTACCCAGAGGTGTAGTGTTAAGTCAAAATTCTGTCACTCACAGAGTAGAAATTGTATCTGCTACAGAAACAGTGGATCTGGGTACTATAGGAGAGCTGTTAGGATTCGAGAACAACACAAAACTTGAACCGGCCATCAAACACACTGCTATGAATATACCCAAATTCTTAGCCATAGAGACTCTGAATATTCACTGTAATGTGGCCGAGGGTATGATCACCAAATCAAATGGCATAGGCACTCACAAACAAACTGGCATCATTGCAACATTCAAACCTAATTCTGAATTCATGGAGCCCATCATCTACAATCCATCCCCAACATTATATTTTCCTGTGTGCCATAATAGAATAGATTATATTGAATTGATGGTCACTAATGAAAAAGAAGAATTAGTTGATTTTGCTGGAGCCACAACAACTGCTATCATAGAAATTAATATTTAAATAAAAATACATACAATGGAAAATATTGAGAGTTATGAGCTACAATCATTCCCCCCAAACAGGAGGACATTTGCAAATTTAAATCAACCCAACACAGAAATAGAGGTTGATCTTGATGTAGGGGATGGCTTTATACACCCTCACAGAGCAGATCTATACATCAAATTTGATGTCGTAAAGCTCGATGGTACAGATTATCCGGCAAATACAAATATAAGACTTGTAGACAATTTTGTGCCGCATCTGTTTTCTGAAATTGAGATCAGAAAGCATGGCGTTGTTATAAACAGAATAGATTATCCCGGCATTACCTCCACGGCTTTGGCCACTCTAAAATTATCCAAAACAGAGGCTTCATACTACCAAATAATTGGATTTGAAGCTGGTGAGAAAATATTATCAAAAAGCCACACAGTGCTGTTCCCCATGCGCCTGTTGCCAGGATTCTTCTCGGATTACAAAGAAATTATGTGGAAGGGGGGGTTAAGAATTACATTTAGAAGAGCTGCCAATGATAATAATGCTTTGATGAGGTACAGTGCGATAAACCCTACAGGAGAAGCTCTGCCTAATACCCTACCTGATGAAGGCAAGTGCATTATTCAGACTATGGAGTTAAGAATCCCTGTTGTTGAGTATGAAGCCAGTTACGCTCTTAAATACAAAGCAGATATTCTAAAAAATCCACAGGTTCCTCTGCAATTTTACACATATCAATGCGTACAGAAGGTTGCCACTGGTACTTATTATGAATTTGATGCCACAAATTCATTCTCCAGTATTCAATTTGACATGCCTGATTTTGTGGTGGTTCTGTTTCAGACTGGGAGACACAACAATCAGGAAAAAAATTCAAGCAAATTTGATAACTGCAACATCAAGAACATATATCTTAAAAATGGGAGAAATGAGGTCTTTCCTAGAGAAAATTACAATTTAGACATTTCCAAGGATGATTTTCTTAAATTATATGAAGCTTTTTCTTCCTTCAAGCGCGTCACTACTGGCAGTACTGATATATATTACACACCAGATGAATTCAAAGCACGGAGACCCATGTTTGTAATTAACACTTCAAAAAGGAAACAAGTTGTGGTTAATGACAGGACAAACATTAAAATTATCTGTGAATTCCACGAGGCTTTACCAGATGACACCATATGTAGCGTTATTCTCATAGGTGAAAAATCATATGTTTATGATGTAAAAAATGAGCGGGTCACAGAGCAGTTCTAGAGGCCCGATTCAAACACAAAGGCCCTTTGGATATAAAACAACACTTTACCGTCAGAAAATATATTACCTACCCATTTTTTACCACCTCTGCTCGTAGCAGATACCTACCCAAAATACAATACATTTGCCAAAAGCTGAAATACAGAAATATTGTAATTCTGTAAGTTACAGACTTGTGTGCAACAAGACCAAGCCTAAATGCAATTCAGTTTGCATGACAATATCCGAGAAGGAATTTCCTCAATATGATGGATGGTCCCTGAAAGGGTGCATAGTGTAGATAAGAATTTCTCTTTGAGTTCCATGACAAATGACATGTAATTTCCCTCGGAAAAGGCACAGTACAGGTAATATCAACAGATATAATCACTCAGGCATTTACTAATGACGATGAATAACTCTGAAAAGACACAATAAAGATTATATCTATTGACATACAACTTCCAGGCATTTACTAATGGGACTGATCAAAAGATTATAAGAACATGGAAAACATGTTTTGTTCGCTCTTTCCCATTTACGCACAACTCGGGAAGCAAAAATCAATACATAACCTTGTTATGGCTAGACTAGAGGTAGGCTCTGCATATTGTATTGTTTTAATATTGGATAAGCAAATTGAATAGTATCCAATTGAACTTAAACCTGAAGTAAATATGTATAGGTGGGTATGGATACAAGTTTATAGACAAACTGATGCAATTTTTGTAAATCTGCTTGAGGGGGGGGGGGTTGATATTTTCCGAATTATAAAATTCTTGGGTTAGGCAGGTGCTACACTTGAACAAATAAACAGGTTGAGCAAGTTTTAAGTATAGCAAATCTGCATAAGAAGAGCTCTTCTTTTCTGAAAAATTCCCGAGGGCATTTTTACAAAAATCTTGAATTAGACAAAATTCCACACTTGCTCAAAAAGCTCATATTGGCATGTTGAGCAAGTTTTAAGTGTAGCAAAGCTGTTTGAGGGGAGCTCTTCCTTTCCGGTCCTGTCCGTAGTATCAAACACACTACTTATGTGCATGTTTACACATGAGATGCATGTTTGTTACAAAACTTCACATATAAAGATAAACTGACAGCCGTACAACCTAAGTACGACAATAGCAGTGTAACAGGAGTGCCCAGTCAATGACAAGTAATACAATTCAAGACGTACAGCAAAGGCCAAAACTTCAACCAGAAGACAGGGAAACGAATTTAATTTCGAATAGGTTCTCTGATACGAGATTAATGAGCCTGTTCGTGCAAAACGTTTCCGAGGCAGTGCTACCCCTTTTGTATCCCTAAAGAATTTCGTTCATTTCGATGCACTAAGCTTTACATTGGAGAGCGATAGGAAGGCTATTCAAGCTTTACTTTCAAAGCAGGTAAGAAAATCTCTCCACACTAGGGTAGATAGGAAAATGACTTGCATCTCATTGGAAGAAGTTGAGTCGTGAAAATCTTCGTCTCCCAATGTTTTAGCGTAAGGTAAAAAATATCTCTTCGTAATTACAATTGAGATTGTAATGATCAGAGTGTTGGTAGGATGTAACCAGATCATCATCTTTACTATTTTTGAATATATTGGAGGGAAGGTGAAGGGAATTAATTCGTTTTCTTGGTGGGAAGGGAGGGAAGGGAATGGGGTCCCTGGCACGAGATTAATTTCTTTGTAAACCCCGGGTGGGCAGGGAAGGGGTCCCTGGCACGAGATCAAGTTCTTTGTAAACCCCGGTCCCTGGAAGGGATTAATTTTAGTGTAAGCCTCATTTGAGGTTTACACTAATGATTTAATTACTTAATTAAGGCTTGGTGTGAGAGTTGTAACAACACCAATGACAAAATTCAAACACGGCAGAGCGTTGTTTGCGAAATGATCTAGATCGCATTCAAAGAAATTGAGTAAAGAAAGACTTCGTTTAACAATGTTTTGGTGTAAGATCGAAGATATTTCTTCGTAACTACTATTGCGATTGTAGTGAGTTGAGTGTTAGTAGGATGTAACCAGATCATCATCTTTATTATTTTTGGATATATCTTGGAGGGAAGGGGAAGGGAATTAATTCGTTTTCTTGGTGGGAAGGGAGGGAAGGGAATGGGGTCCCTGGCACGAGAATAATTTCTTTGTAAACCCCGGGTGGCCAGGGAAGGGGTCCCTGGCACGAGATTAAGTTCTTTGTAAACCCCGGTCCCTGGAAGGGATTAATTTTAGTGTAAGCCTCATTTGAGGTTTACACTAATGATTTAATTACTTAATTAAGGCTTGGTGTGAGAGTTGTGACAACAGCAATGACAAAATTTAAAAAAGAATCGTCATAGCGTTCTTTGCGAAATGATCCTCATCATATTTGAAGCTATCTAGTCGTAAAAGACTTCGTTTACCGATGTCTTGTTCTAAGATTGAAAATATTTCTTCGTAATTACTATTGAGATTGAAGTGAGCTAACTGTAGGTACGATATAACTCGTAGAAATCTCTTTAAATAAACAACAGTCATTTTTTGAAATCTCGTCTCTGTTTTGAAAGCTTTTGTAAGGTACACCTCCCTCTCTTTAATATTTCCAAAATGCTGGATTCCTTCATTTTTAAAGTCTATTTCAAACAACCATTCCTGATATTTTTAAGGTATTTATGAAAGTAGTATTCCATACTACCAGTTTTTCATTAGTAGAGGAAGGGACAATAACGAGCTACTGCTTTGATTGTGTTCAATCGGGTGCCTTGAAAAGAAACAAATCTAGCAATAAATTCCATTTTGAACTTAAGATCAGAGTTTTCATAATATAAATTATTTGTTCTTCTTCACTAGATATTAGTCGACACATTTTTCCAATTTTTTACACTCAAGTTCATTATATCGGTATCTCAGATGGTGCTGAGGAACAAATATCTTCGTCCTAAGATTCCAACCTTGACTTCTTAATCTAGCAGCATCTTTATATTTGTTAAATTTGCAGACCAATCTTGTTCTGACTCTTTACTTAAAAATATTGGCTGATCCCCAGAGGCAGTGGTTGTTTTCTTAAACATCGTAATTAGTTTGTGATTATTCTTGCACCTTATATTGTTTTGAAATGATCCCAGAACTAAATACATACACTTGGGACAGGCACAACTTTCTTCTTTCATGAAGGACCTCACATAACATCTGCAAGGAAATAGGATTGTTAGTATCACAAGCACAGAAATCACCACATGAATTTAGGTCGAAATTCTCAAAAGCGGTTTTCTTGGTTCTATGTTGCGACAAAGGAATTTCCTTTGTTTCCTATCAATAGCAATAATCACGATTCCTGTATGCTACTTTTGTTGTGTCTTCCAATGATTTGAACTCTTCCAAATCATAGCAAAAAATGCCAAATGGATATTTGAGTTTAGAGGCAAGACGGTACGTGTCAAGAATGTTGGGTCCACTAAAAACTTGATTTTTTCTAGTAACAAAATACTATAGCTAAGGAAATACAGAAATATGTATCGTATATATATGTACCATCGTTAATGACTTTAATGCCTTTTGGAATTTCCTTTTCGGTTTCCGACAAAGTAAAAACCGTTTCCTTGCAACAATATATCCAACAATTCTGTCAATATCAAAAACTTTGAGTCGTTAAAAATGGTATTTACACACACACACACAATGGATCAGGCGACCGTATCTCAGTTTTTGGTGGAAAATTTTCGTCACAAAGAGACATAACTCGAGATACGACAATTGTGACAATTACTTTTTCGCTAAATGCTGAGATACGACACTTTGACAAATCCTAAAAAAAACTAAATACTCGGAAACGGAAAATACTTCAGGGATGTCAATTTTCCAGATTGTGATGACCACCATATACTACACGTAGGTGAAATATATCAAATTTCGCTCCTTTTTACATACGACACTTTGTGAGGAGTCGCCAAAATTTTGACTGGTTTTCTTGGTTTCCTTGTCAATTTTATTAGAGTCAAATGTAATTTATTTGACACTTAATTCTTTTTCTTGCTGTTTATTTGTTTTCACTATTACTTCAACATAATGTGCTTGTATGTACGTTAACATTTTTTAGAGTTTAAAATCTAAGACTTTGACAAACGAGGTTATTAACCTTATGTCGAACATTGCGACACACATATTAGGATTACTCCAAAGTTCAACTCCCGTGTTGAATACTCGACACGCTAAATAAAACTAGTTCAAATTAACAATGACCAATATTTGGAGTGAAAATGAATCAGGTCTCAAATTGTAACATTATAACAAGAGTTCAATAATTTACAAACCAATGTGCAGAAATTGAAAGACAAAAAATACCGAGCAAGATAATATAGCATGCCATTATTGACTGTCTTGAAATATATTATAGAATCATTGTGATCCCTGTTGAGCGATCTTAAAGGAAATCAATAACACAATGTAGTTAATGTTAATTTCCTCGTTCATAAACACACACACAGAGGCATATGTACACAAACATTTTGCTTGGAGAAGATCTTTAATTATTGTAACAATCGAAGCTATATATACATATATTCGATATTTACAGTAATTGTTGAAATTCTCCAAGTGATATGTGCATGTTTACACATGAGATGCATGTTTGTTACAAAACATCACATATAAAGATAAACTGACAGCCGTACAACCTAAGTACGACAATAGCAGTGTAACAGGAGTGCCCAGTCAATGACAAGTAATACAATTCAAGACGTACAGCAAAGGCCAAAACTTCAACCAGAAGACAGGGAAACGAATTTAATTTCGAATAGGTTCTCTGATACGAGATTAATGAGGCTGTTCGTGCAAAACGTTTCCGAGGCAGTGCTACCCCTTTTGTATCCCTAAAGAATTTCGTTCATTTCGATGCACTAAGCTTTACATTGGAGAGCGATAGGAAGGCTATTCAAGCTTTACTTTCAAAGCAGGTAAGAAAATCTCTCCACACTAGGGTAGATAGGAAAATGACTTGCATCTCATTGGAAGAAGTTGAGTCGTGAAAATCTTCGTCTCCCAATGTTTTAGCGTAAGGTAAAAAATATCTCTTCGTAATTACAATTGAGATTGTAATGATCAGAGTGTTGGTAGGATGTAACCAGATCATCATCTTTACTATTTTTGAATATATTGGAGGGAAGGTGAAGGGAATTAATTCGTTTTCTTGGTGGGAAGGGAGGGAAGGGAATGGGGTCCCTGGCACGAGATTAATTTCTTTGTAAACCCCGGGTGGGCAGGGAAGGGGTCCCTGGCACGAGATCAAGTTCTTTGTAAACCCCGGTCCCTGGAAGGGATTAATTTTAGTGTAAGCCTCATTTGAGGTTTACACTAATGATTTAATTACTTAATTAAGGCTTGGTGTGAGAGTTGTGACAACAGCAATGACAAAATTCAAACACGGCAGAGCGTTGTTTGCGAAATGATCTAGATCGCATTCAAAGAAATTGAGTAAAGAAAGACTTCGTTTAACAATGTTTTGGTGTAAGATCGAAGATATTTCTTCGTAACTACTATTGCGATTGTAGTGAGTTGAGTGTTAGTAGGATGTAACCAGATCATCATCTTTATTATTTTTGGATATATCTTGGAGGGAAGGGGAAGGGAATTAATTCGTTTTCTTGGTGGGAAGGGAGGGAAGGGAATGGGGTCCCTGGCACGAGATTAATTTCTTTGTAAACCCCGGGTGGGCAGGGAAGGGGTCCCTGGCACGAGATTAAGTTCTTTGTAAACCCCGGTCCCTTAAAGGGATTAATTTTAGTGTAAGCCTCATTTGAGGTTTACACTAATGATTTAATTACTTAATTAAGGCTTGGTGTGAGAGTTGTGACAACAGCAATGACAAAATTTAAAAAAGAATCGTCATAGCGTTCTTTGCGAAATGATCCTCATCATATTTGAAGATATCTAGTCGTTAAAGACTTCGTTTACCGATGTCTTGTTCTAAGATTGAAAATATTTCTTCGTAATTACTATTGAGATTGAAGTGAGCTAACTGTAGGTACGATATAACTCGTAGAAATCTCTTTAAATAAACAACAGTCATTTTTTGAAATCTCGTCTCTGTTTTGAAAGCTTTTGTAAGGTACACCTCCCTCTCTTTAATATTTCCTTAATGCTGGATTCCTTCATTTTTAAAGTCTATTTCAAACAACCATTCCTGATATTTTTAAGGTATTTATGAAAGTAGTATTCCATACTACCAGTTTTTCATTAGTAGAGGAAGGGACAATAACGAGCTACTGCTTTGATTGTGTTCAATTGGGTGCCTTGAAAAGAAACAAATCTAGCAATAAATTCCATTTTGAACTTAAGATCAGAGTTTTCATAATATAAATTATTTGTTCTTCTTCACTAGATATTAGTCGACACATTTTTCCAATTTTGTACACTCAAGTTCATTATATCGGTATCTCAGATGGTGCTGAGGAACAAATATCTTCGTCCTAAGATTCCAACCTTGACTTCTTAATCTAGCAGCATCTTTATATTTGTTAAATTTGCAGACCAATCTTGTTCTGACTCTTTACTTAAAAATATTGGCTGATCCCCAGAGGCAGTGGTTGTTTTCTTAAACATCGTAATTAGTTTGTGATTATTCTTGCACCTTATATTGTTTTGAAATGATCCCAGAACACTAAATACATACACTTGGAACAGGCACAACTTTCTTCTTTCATGAAGGACCTCACATAACATCTGCATGGAAATAGGATTGTTAGTATCACAAGCACAGAAATCACCACATGAACTTAGGTCGAAATTCTCAAAAGCGGTTTTCTTGGTTCTATGTTGCGACAAAGGAATTTCCTTTGTTTCCTATCAATAGCAATAATCACGATTCCTGTATGCTACTTTTGTTGTGTCTTCCAATGATTTGAACTCTTCCAAATCATAGCAAAAAATGCCAAATGGATATTTGAGTTTAGAGGCAAGACGGTACGTGTCAAGAATGTTGGGTCCACTAAAAACTTGATTTTTTCTAGTAACAAAATACTATAGCTAAGGAAATACAGAAATATGTGTCGTATATATATGTACCATCGTTAATGACTTTAATGCCTTTTGGAATTTCCTTTCCGGTTTCCGACAAAGTAAAAACCGTTTCCTTGCAACAATATATCCAACAATTCGGTCAATATCAAAAACTTTGAGTCGTTAAAAATGGTATTTACACACACACACAATGGATCAGGCGACCGTATCTCAGTTTTTGGTGGAAAATTTTCGCCACAAAGAGACATAACTCGAGATACGACAATTGTGACAATTACTTTTTCGCTAAATGCTGAGATACGACACTTTGACAAATCCTAAAAAAACTAAATACTCGGAAACAGATAATACTTCAGGTATGTCGATTTTCCAGATTGTGAAGACCACCATATACTACACGTACGTGAAATATATCAAATTTCGCTCCTTTTTACATACGACACTTTGTGAGGAGTCGCCAAAATTTTGACTGGTTTTCTTGGTTTCCTTGTCAATTTTATTAGAGTCAAATGTAATTTATTTGACACTTAATTCTTTTTCTTGCTGTTTATTTGTTTTCACTATTACTTCAACATAATGTGCTTGTATGTACGTTAACATTTTTGAGAGTTTAAAATCTAAGACTTTGACAAACGAGGTTATTAACCTTATGTCGAACATTGCGACACACATATTAGGATTACTCCAAAGTTCAACACCCGTGTTGAATACTCGACACGCTAAATAAAACTAGTTCACATTAACAATGACCAATATTTGGAGTGAAAATGAATCAGGTCTCAAATTGTAACATTATAATAAGAGTTCAATAATTTACAAACCAATGTGCAGAAATTGAAAGACAAAAAATACCGAGCAAGATAATATAGCATGCCATTATTGACTGTCTTGAAATATATTATAGAATCATTGTGATCCCTGTTGAGCGATCTTAAAGGAAATCAATAACACAATGTAGTTAATGTTAATTTCCTCGTTCATAAACACACACACAGAGGCATATGTACACAAACATTTTGCTTGGAGAAGATCTTTAATTATTGTAACAATCGAAGCTATATATACATATATTCGATATTTACAGTAATTGTTGAAATTCTCCAAGTGATATGTGCATGTTTACACATGAGATGCATGTTTGTTACAAAACTTCACATATAAAGATAAACTGACAGCCGTACAACCTAAGTACGACAATAGCAGTGTAACAGGAGTGCCCAGTCAATGACAAGTAATACAATTCAAGACGTACAGCAAAGGCCAAAACTTCAACCAGAAGACAGGGAAACGAATTTAATTTCGAATAGGTTCTCTGATACGAGATTAATGAGGCTGTTCGTGCAAAACGTTTCCGAGGCAGTGCTACCCCTTTTGTATCCCTAAAGAATTTCGTTCATTTCGATGCACTAAGCTTTACATTGGAGAGCGATAGGAAGGCTATTCAAGCTTTACTTTCAAAGCAGGTAAGAAAATCTCTCCACACTAGGGTAGATAGGAAAATGACTTGCATCTCATTGGAAGAAGTTGAGTCGTGAAAATCTTCGTCTCCCAATGTTTTAGCGTAAGGTAAAAAATATCTCTTCGTAATTACAATTGAGATTGTAATGATCAGAGTGTTGGTAGGATGTAACCAGATCATCATCTTTACTATTTTTGAATATATTGGAGGGAATTTGAAGGGAATTAATTCGCTTTCTTGGTGGGAAAGGAGGGAAGGGAATGGGGTCCCTGGCACGAGATTAATTTCTTTGTTAACCCCGGGTGGGCAGGGAAGGGGTCCCTGGCACGAGATCAAGTTCTTTGTAAACCCCGGTCCCTGGAAGGGATTAATTTTAGTGTAAGCCTCATTTGAGGTTTACACTAATGATTTAATTACTTAATTAAGGCTTGGTGTGAGAGTTGTGACAACACCAATGACAAAATTCAAACACGGCAGAGCGTTGTTTGCGAAATGATCTAGATCGCATTCAAAGAAATTGAGTAAAGAAAGACTTCGTTTAACAATGTTTTGGTGTAAGATCGAAGATATTTCTTCGTAACTACTATTGCGATTGTAGTGAGTTGAGTGTTAGTAGGATGTAACCAGATCATCATCTTTATTATTTTTGGATATATCTTGGAGGGAAGGGGAAGGGAATTAATTCGTTTTCTTGGTGGGAAGGGAGGGAAGGGAATGGGGTCCCTGGCACGAGAATAATTTCTTTGTAAACCCCGGGTGGGCAGGGAAGGGGTCCCTGGCACGAGATTAAGTTCTTTGTAAACCCCTGTCCCTGGACGGGATTAATTTTAGTGTAAGCCTCACTTGAGGTTTACACTAATGATTTATTTAATTAATTAACGATTGGTGTCACAGTTGTGACAACAACAATCACAAAATTTAAAAAAGAATCGTCATAGCGTTCTTTGCGAAATGATCCTCATCATATTTGAAGGAATCTAGTCGTAAAAGAATTCGTTTACCGATGTCTTGTTCTAAGATTGAAAATATTTCTTCGTAATTACTATTGAGATTGAAGTGAGCTAACTGTAGGTACGATATAACTCGTAGAAATCTCTTTAAATAAACAACAGTCATTTTTTGAAATCTCGTCTCTGTTTTGAAGGCTTTTGTAAGGTACACCTCCCTCTCTTTAATATTTCCAAAATGCTGGATTCCTTCATTTTTAAAGTCTATTTCAAACAACCATTCCTGATATTTTTAAGGTATTTATGAAAGTAGTATTCCATACTACCAGTTTTTCATTAGTAGAGGAAGGGACAATAACGAGCTACTGCTTTGATTGTGTTCAATCGGGTGCCTTGAAAAGAAACAAATCTAGCAATAAATTCCATTTTGAACTTAAGATCAGAGTTTTCATAATATAAATTATTTGTTCTTCTTCACTAGATATTAGTCGACACATTTTTCCAATTTTTTACACTCAAGTTCATTATATCGGTATCTCAGATGGTGCTGAGGAACAAATATCTTCGTCCTAAGATTCCAACCTTGACTTCTTAATCTAGCAGCATCTTTATATTTGTTAAATTTGCAGACCAATCTTGTTCTGACTCTTTACTTAAAAATATTGGCTGATCCCCAGAGGCAGTGGTTGTTTTCTTAAACATCGTAATTAGTTTGTGATTATTCTTGCACCTTATATTGTTTTGAAATGATCCCAGAACACTAAATACATACACTTGGGACAGGCACAACTTTCTTCTTTCATGAAGGACCTCACATAACATCTGCAAGGAAATAGGATTGTTAGTATCACAAGCACAGAAATCACCACATGAATTTAGGTCGAAATTCTCAAAAGCGGTTTTCTTGGTTCTATGTTGCGACAAAGGAATTTCCTTTGTTTCCTATCAATAGCAATAATCACGATTCCTGTATGCTACTTTTGTTGTGTCTTCCAATGATTTGAACTCTTCCAAATCATAGCAAAAAATGCCAAATGGATATTTGAGTTTAGAGGCAAGACGGTACGTGTCAAGAATGTTGGGTCCACTAAAAACTTGATTTTTTCTAGTAACAAAATACTATAGCTAAGGAAATACAGAAATATGTGTCGTATATATATGTACCATCGTTAATGACTTTAATGCCTTTTGGAATTTCCTTTTCGGTTTCCGACAAAGTAAAAACCGTTTCCTTGCAACAATATATCCAACAATTCTGTCAATATCAAAAACTTTGAGTCGTTAAAAATGGTATTTACACACACACACAATGGATCAGGCGACCGTATCTCAGTTTTTGGTGGAAAATTTTCGTCACAAAGAGACATAACTCGAGATACGACAATTGTGACAATTACTTTTTCGCTAAATGCTGAGATACGACACTTTGACAAATCCAAAAAAAAACTAAATACTCGGAAACGGATAATACTTCAGGGATGTCGATTTTCCAGATTGTGATGACCACCATATACTACACGTAGGTGAAATATATCAAATTTCGCTCCTTTTTACATACGACACTTTGTGAGGAGTCGCCAAAATTTTGACGGGTTTTCATGGTTTCCTTGTCAATTTTATTAGAGTCAAATGTAATTTATTTGACACTTAATTCTTTTTCTTGCTGTTTATTTGTTTTCACTATTACTTCAACATAATGTGCTTGTATGTACGTTAACATTTTTGAGAGTTTAAAATCTAAGACTTTGACAAACGAGGTTATTAACCTTATGTCGAACATTGCGACACACATATTAGGATTACTCCAAAGTTCAACACCCGTGTTGAATACTCGACACGCTAAATAAAACTAGTTCAAATTAACAATGACCAATATTTGGAGTGAAAATGAATCAGGTCTCAAATTGTAACATTATAACAAGAGTTCAATAATTTACAAACCAATGTGCAGAAATTGAAAGACAAAAAATACCGAGCAAGATAATATAGCATGCCATTATTGACTGTCTTGAAATATATTATAGAATCATTGTGATCCCTGTTGAGCGATCTTAAAGGAAATCAATAACACAATGTAGTTAATGTTAATTTCCTCGTTCATAAACAGACACACAGAGGCATATGTACACAAACATTTTGCTTGGAGAAGATCTTTAATTATTGTAACAATCGAAGCTATATATACATATATTCGATATTTACAGTAATTGTTGAAATTCTCCAAGTGATATGTGCATGTTTACACATGAGATGCATGTTTGTTACAAAACATCACATATAAAGATAAACTGACAGCCGTACAACCTAAGTACGACAATAGCAGTGTAACAGGAGTGCCCAGTCAATGACAAGTAATACAATTCAAGACGTACAGCAAAGGCCAAAACTTCAACCAGAAGACAGGGAAACGAATTTAATTTCGAATAGGTTCTCTGATACGAGATTAATGAGGCTGTTCGTGCAAAACGTTTCCGAGGCAGTGCTACCCCTTTTGTATCCCTAAAGAATTTCGTTCATTTCGATGCACTAAGCTTTACATTGGAGAGCGATAGGAAGGCTATTCAAGCTTTACTTTCAAAGCAGGTAAGAAAATCTCTCCACACTAGGGTAGATAGGAAAATGACTTGCATCTCATTGGAAGAAGTTGAGTCGTGAAAATCTTCGTCTCCCAATGTTTTAGCGTAAGGTAAAAAATATCTCTTCGTAATTACAATTGAGATTGTAATGATCAGAGTGTTGGTAGGATGTAACCAGATCATCATCTTTACTATTTTTGAATATATTGGAGGGAAGGTGAAGGGAATTAATTCGTTTTCTTGGTGGGAAGGGAGGGAAGGGAATGGGGTCCCTGGCACGAGATTAATTTCTTTGTAAACCCCGGGTGGGCAGGGAAGGGGTCCCTGGCACGAGATCAAGTTCTTTGTAAACCCCGGTCCCTGGAAGGGATTAATTTTAGTGTAAGCCTCATTTGAGGTTTACACTAATGATTTAATTACTTAATTAAGGCTTGGTGTGAGAGTTGTGACAACACCAATGACAAAATTCAAACACGGCAGAGCGTTGTTTGCGAAATGATCTAGATCGCATTCAAAGAAATTGAGGAAAGAAAGACTTCGTTTAACAATGTTTTGGTGTAAGATCGAAGATATTTCTTCGTAACTACTATTGCGATTGTAGTGAGTTGAGTGTTAGTAGGATGTAACCAGATCATCATCTTTATTATTTTTGGATATATCTTGGAGGGAAGTGGAAGGGAACTAATTATTTTTCTTGGTGGGAAGGGAGGGAAGGGAATGGGGTCCCTGGCACGAGATTAATTTCTTTGTAAACCCCGGGTGGGCAGGGAAGGGCTCCCTGGCACGAGATTAAGTTCTTTGTAAACCCCTGTCCCTGGACGGGATTAATTTTAGTGTAAGCCTCACTTGAGGTTTACACTAATGATTTATTTAATTAATTAACGATTGGTGTCACAGTTGTGACAACAACAATCACAAAATTAAAGAAAAAATCGTCATAGCGTTCTTTGCGAAATGATCCTCATCATATTTGAAGGAATCTAGTAGTAAAAGAATTCGTTTACCGATGTCTTGTTCTAAGATTGAAAATATTTCTTCGTAATTACTATTGAGATTGAAGTGAGCTAACTGTAGGTACGATATAACTCGTAGAAATCTCTTTAAATAAACAACAGTCATTTTTTGAAATCTCGTCTCTGTTTTGAAAGCTTTTGTAAGGTACACCTCCCTCTCTTTAATATTTCCAAAATGCTGGATTTCTTCATTTTTAAAGTCTATTTCAAACAACCATTCCTGATATTTTTAAGGTATTTATGAAAGTAGTATTCCATACTACCAGTTTTTCATTAGTAGAGGAAGGGACAATAACGAGCTACTGCTTTGATTGTGTTCAATCGGGTGCCTTGAAAAGAAACAAATCTAGCAATAAATTCCATTTTGAACTTAAGATCAGAGTTTTCATAATATAAATTATTTGTTCTTCTTCACTAGATATTAGTCGACACATTTTTCCAATTTTTTACACTCAAGTTCATTATATCGGTATCTCAGATGGTGCTGAGGAACAAATATCTTCGTCCTAAGATTCCAACCTTGACTTCTTAATCTAGCAGCATCTTTATATTTGTTAAATTTGCAGACCAATCTTGTTCTGACTCTTTACTTAAAAATATTGGCTGCTCCCCAGAGGCAGTGGTTGTTTTCTTAAACATCGTAATTAGTTTGTGATTATTCTTGCACCTTATATTGTTTTGAAATGATCCCAGAACACTAAATACATACACTTGGGACAGGCACAACTTTCTTCTTTCATGAAGGACCTCACATAACATCTGCATGGAAATAGGATTGTTAGTATCACAAGCACAGAAATCACCACATGAATTTAGGTCGAAATTCTCAAAAGCTGTTTTCTTGGTTCTATGTTGCGACAAAAGAATTTCCTTTGTTTCCTATCAATAGCAATAATCACGATTCCTGTATGCTACTTTTGTTGTGTCTTCCAATGATTTGAACTCTTCCAAATCATAGCAAAAAATGCCAAATGGATATTTGAGTTTAGAGGCAAGACGGTACGTGTCAAGAATGTTGGGTCCACTAAAAACTTGATTTTTTCTAGTAACAAAATACTATAGCTAAGGAAATACAGAAATATGTGTCGTATATATATGTACCATCGTTAATGACTTTAATGCCTTTTGGAATTTCCTTTTCCGTTTCCGACAAAGTAAAAACCGTTTCCTTGCAACAATATATCCAACAATTCTGTCAATATCAAAAACTTTGAGTCGTTAAAAATTGTTTTTACACACATACACAATGGATCAGGCGACCGTATCTCAGTTTTTGGTGGAAAATTTTCGTCACAAAGAGACATAACTCGAGATACGACAATTGTGACAATTACTGTTTCGCTAAATGCTGAGATACGACACTTTGACAAATCCTAAAAAAACTAAATACTCGGAAACGGATAATACTTCAGGGATGTCGATTTTCCAGATTGTGAAGACCACCATATACTACACGTAGGTGAAATATATCAAATTTCGCTCCTTTTTACATACGACACTTTGTGAGGAGTCGCTAAAAATTTGACTGGTTTTCTTGGTTTCCTTGTCAATTTTATTAGAGTCAAATGTAATTTATTTGACACTTAATTCTTTTTCTTGCTGTTTATTTGTTTTCACTATTACTTCAACATAATGTGCTTGTATGTACGTTAACATTTTTGAGAGTTTAAAATCTAAGACTTTGACAAACGAGGTTATTAACCTTATGTCGAACATTGCGACACACATATTAGGATTACTCCAAAGTTCAATACCCGTGTTGAATACTCGACACGCTAAATAAAACCAGTTCACATTAACAATGACCAATATTTGGAGTGAAAATGAATCAGGTCTCAAATTGTAACATTATAACAAGAGTTCAATAATTTACAAACCAATGTGCAGAAATTGAAAGACAGAAAATACCGAGCAAGATAATATAGCATGCCATTATTGACTGTCTTGAAATATATTATAGAATCATTGTGATCCCTGTTGAGCGATCTTAAAGGAAATCAATAACACAATGTAGTTAATGTTAATTTCCTCGTTCATAAACACACACACAGAGTCATATGTACACAAACATTTTGCTTGGAGAAGATCTTTAATTATTGTAACAATCGAAGCTATATATACATATATTCGATATTTACAGTAATTGTTGAAATTCTCCAAGTGATATGTGCATGTTTACACATGAGATGCATGTTTGTTACAAAACTTCACATATAAAGATAAACTGACAGCCGTACAACCTAAGTACGACAATAGCAGTGTAACAGGAGTGCCCAGTCAATGACAAGTAATACAATTCAAGACGTACAGCAAAGGCCAAAACTTCAACCAAAAGACAGGGAAACGAATTTAATTTCGAATAGGTTCTCTGATACGAGATTAATGAGGCTGTTCGTGCAAAACGTTTCCGAGGCAGTGCTACCCCTTTTGTATCCCTAAAGAATTTCGTTCATTTCGATGCACTAAGCTTTACATTGGAGAGCGATAGGAAGGCTATTCAAGCTTTATTTCAAAGCAGGTAAGAAAATCTCTCCACACTAGGGTAGATAGGAAAATGACTTGCATCTCATTGGAAGAAGTTGAGTCGTGAAAATCTTCGTCTCCCAATGTTTTAGCGTAAGGTAAAAAATATCTCTTCGTAATTACAATTGAGATTGTAATGATCAGAGTGTTGGTAGGATGTAACCAGATCATCATCTTTACTATTTTTGAATATATTGGAGGGAAGGTGAAGGGAATTAATTCGTTTTCTTGGTGGGAAGGGAGGGAAGGGAATGGGGTCCCTGGCACGAGATTAATTTCTTTGTAAACCCCGGGTGGGCAGGGAAGGGGTCCCTGGCACGAGATTAAGTTCTTTGTAAACCCCGGTCCCTGGAAGGGATTAATTTTAGTGTAAGCCTCATTTGAGGTTTACACTAATGATTTAATTACTTAATTAAGGCTTGGTGTGAGAGTTGTGACAACACCAATGACAAAATTCAAACACGGCAGAGCGTTGTTTGCGAAATGATCTAGATCGCATTCAAAGAAATTGAGTAAAGAAAGACTTCGTTTAACAATGTTTTGGTGTAAGATCGAAGATATTTCTTCGTAACTACTATTGCGATTGTAGTGAGTTGAGTGTTAGTAGGATGTAACCAGATCATCATCTTTATTATTTTTGGATATATCTTGGAGGGAAGGGGAAGGGAACTAATTATTTTTCTTGGTGGGAAGGGAGGGAAGGGAATGGGGTCCCTGGCACGAGATTAATTTCTTTGTAAACCCCGGGTGGGCAGGGAAGGGGTCCCTGGCACGAGATTAAGTTCTTTGTAAACCCCTGTCCCTGGACGGGATTAATTTTAGTGTAAGCCTCACTTGAGGTTTACACTAATGATTTATTTAATTAATTAACGATTGGTGTCACAGTTGTGACAACAACAATCACAAAATTTAAAAAAGAATCGTCATAGCGTTCTTTGCGAAATGATCCTCATCATATTTGAAGGAATCTAGTCGTAAAAGAATTCGTTTACCGATGTCTTGTTCTAAGATTGAAAATATTTCTTCGTAATTACTATTGAGATTGAAGTGAGCTAACTGTAGGTACGATATAACTCGTAGAAATCTCTTTAAATAAACAACAGTCATTTTTTGAAATCTCGTCTCTGTTTTGAAAGCTTTTGTAAGGTACACCTCCCTCTCTTTAATATTTCCTTAATGCTGGATTCCTTCATTTTTAAAGTCTATTTCAAACAACCATTCCTGATATTTTTAAGGTATTTATGAAAGTAGTATTCCATACTACCAGTTTTTCATTAGTAGAGGAAGGGACAATAACGAGCTACTGCTTTGATTGTGTTCAATCGGGTGCCTTGAAAAGAAACAAATCTAGCAATAAATTCCATTTTGAACTTAAGATCAGAGTTTTCATAATATAAATTATTTGTTCTTCTTCACTAGATATTAGTCGACACATTTTTCCAATTTTTTACACTCAAGTTCATTATATCGGTATCTCAGATGGTGCTGAGGAACAAATATCTTCGTCCTAAGATTCCAACCTTGACTTCTTAATCTAGCAGCATCTTTATATTTGTTAAATTTGCAGACCAATCTTGTTCTGACTCTTTACTTAAAAATATTGGCTGATCCCCAGAGGCAGTGGTTGTTTTCTTAAACATCGTAATTAGTTTGTGATTATTCTTGCAACTTATATTGTTTTGAAATGATCCCAGAACACTAAATACATACACTTGGAACAGGCACAACTTTCTTCTTTCATGAAGGACCTCACATAACATCTGCATGGAAATAGGATTGTTAGTATCACAAGCACAGAAATCACCACATGAATTTAGGTCGAAATTCTCAAAAGCGGGTTTCTTGGTTCTATGTTGCGACAAAGGAATTTCCTTTGTTTCCTATCAATAGCAATAATCACGATTCCTGTATGCTACTTTTGTTGTGTCTTCCAATGATTTGAACTCTTCCAAATCATAGCAAAAAGTGCCAAATGGATATTTGAGTTTAGAAGCGAGACGGTACGTGTCAAGAATGTTGGGTCCACTAAAAACTTGATTTTTTCTAGTAACAAAATACTATAGCTAAGGAAATACAGAAATATGTGTCGTATATATATGTACCATCGTTAATGACTTTAATGCCTTTTGGAATTTCCTTTTCGGTTTCCGACAAAGTAAAAACCGTTTCCTTGCAACAATATATCCAACAATTCTGTCAATATCAAAAACTTTGAGTCGTTAAAAATGGTACTTACACACACACACAATGGATCAGGCGACCGTATCTCAGTTTTTGGTGGAAAATTTTCGTCACAAAGAGATATAACTCGAGATACGACAATTGTGACAATTACTTTTTCGCTAAATGCTGAGATACGACACTTTGACAAATCCTAAAAAAACTAAATACTCGGAAACGGATAATACTTCAGGGATGTCGATTTTCCAGATTGTGATGACCACCATATACTACACGTAGGTGAAATATATCAAATTTCGCTCCTTTTTACATACGACACTTTGTGAGGAGTCGCCAAAATTTTGACTGGTTTTCTTGGTTTCCTTGTCAATTTTATTAGAGTCAAATGTAATTTATTTGACACTTAATTCTTTTTCTTGCTGTTTATTTGTTTTCACTATTACTTCAACATAATGTTCTTGTATGTACGTTAACATTTTTGAGAGTTTAAAATCTAAGACTTTGACAAACGAGGTTATTAACCTTATGTCGAACATTGCGACACACATATTAGGATTACTCCAAAGTTCAACACCCGTGTTGAATACTCGACACGCTAAATAAAACTAGTTCACATTAACAATGACCAATATTTGGAGTGAAAATGAATCAGGTCTCAAATTGTAACATTATAACAAGAGTTCAATAATTTACAAACCAATGTGCAGAAATTGAAAGACAAAAAATACCGAGCAAGATAATATAGCATGCCATTATTGACTGTCTTGAAATATATTATAGAATCATTGTGATCCCTGTTGAGCGATCTTAAAGGAAATCAATAACACAATGTAGTTAATGTTAATTTCCTCGTTCATAAACACACACACAGAGGCATATGTACACAAACATTTTGCTTGGAGAAGATCTTTAATTATTGTAACAATCGAAGCTATATATACATATATTCGATATTTACAGTAATTGTTGAAATTCTCCAAGTGATATGTGCATGTTTACACATGAGATGCATGTTTGTTACAAAACTTCACATATAAAGATAAACTGACAGCCGTACAACCTAAGTACGACAATAGCAGTGTAACAGGAGTGCCCAGTCAATGACAAGTAATACAATTCAAGACGTACAGCAAAGGCCAAAACTTCAACCAAAAGACAGGGAAACGAATTTAATTTCGAATAGGTTCTCTGATACGAGATTAATGAGGCTGTTCGTGCAAAACGTTTCCGAGGCAGTGCTACCCCTTTTGTATCCCTAAAGAATTTCGTTCATTTCGATGCACTAAGCTTTACATTGGAGAGCGATAGGAAGGCTATTCAAGCTTTACTTTCAAAGCAGGTAAGAAAATCTCTCCACACTAGGGTAGATAGGAAAATGACTTGCATCTCATTGGAAGAAGTTGAGTCGTGAAAATCTTCGTCTCCCAATGTTTTAGCGTAAGGTAAAAAATATCTCTTCGTAATTACAATTGAGATTGTAATGATCAGAGTGTTGGTAGGATGTAACCAGATCATCATCTTTACTATTTTTGAATATATTGGAGGGAAGGTGAAGGGAATTAATTCGTTTTCTTGGTGGGAAGGGAGGGAAGGGAATGGGGTCCCTGGCACGAGATTAATTTCTTTGTAAACCCCGGGTGGGCAGGGAAGGGGTCCCTGGCACGAGATTAAGTTCTTTGTAAACCCCGGTCCCTGGAAGGGATTAATTTTAGTGTAAGCCTCATTTGAGGTTTACACTAATGATTTAATTACTTAATTAAGGCTTGGTGTGAGAGTTGTGACAACAGCAATGACAAAATTCAAACACGGCAGAGCGTTGTTTGCGAAATGATCTAGATCGCATTCAAAGAAATTGAGTAAAGAAAGACTTCGTTTAACAATGTTTTGGTGTAAGATCGAAGATATTTCTTCGTAACTACTATTGCGATTGTAGTGAGTTGAGTGTTAGTAGGATGTAACCAGATCATCATCTTTATTATTTTTGGATATATCTTGGAGGGAAGGGGAAGGGAATTAATTCGTTTTCTTGGTGGGAAGGGAGGGAAGGGAATGGGGTCCCTGGCACGAGATTAATTTCTTTGTAAACCCCGGGTGGGCAGGGAAGGGGTCCCTGGCACGAGATTAAGTTCTTTGTAAACCCCTGTCCCTGGACGGGATTAATTTTAGTGTAAGCCTCACTTGAGGTTTACACTAATGATTTATTTAATTAATTAACGATTGGTGTCACAGTTGTGACAACAACAATCACAAAATTTAAAAAAGAATCGTCATAGCGTTCTTTGCGAAATGATCCTCATCATATTTGAAGGAATCTAGTCGTAAAAGAATTCGTTTACCGATGTCTTGTTCTAAGATTGAAAATATTTCTTCGTAATTACTATTGAGATTGAAGTGAGCTAACTGTAGGTACGATATAACTCGTAGAAATCTCTTTAAATAAACAACAGTCATTTTTTGAAATCTCGTCTCTGTTTTGAAAGCTTTTGTAAGGTACACCTCCCTCTCTTTAATATTTCCAAAATGCTGGATTCCTTCATTTTTAAAGTCTATTTCAAACAACCATTCCTGATATTTTTAAGGTATTTATGAAAGTAGTATTCCATACTACCAGTTTTTCATTAGTAGAGGAAGGGACAATAACGAGCTACTGTTTTGATTGTGTTCAATCGGGTGCCTTGAAAAGAAACAAATCTAGCAATAAATTCCATTTTGAACTTAAGATCAGAGTTTTCATAATATAAATTATTTGTTCTTCTTCACTAGATATTAGTCGACACATTTTTCCAATTTTTTACACTCAAGTTCATTATATCGGTATCTCAGATGGTGCTGAGGAACAAATATCTTCGTCCTAAGATTCCAACCTTGACTTCTTAATCTAGCAGCATCTTTATATTTGTTAAATTTGCAGACCAATCTTGTTCTGACTCTTTACTTAAAAATATTGGCTGCTCCCCAGAGGCAGTGGTTGTTTTCTTAAACATCGTAATTAGTTTGTGATTATTCTTGCACCTTATATTGTTTTGAAATGATCCCAGAACACTAAATACATACACTTGGGACAGGCACAACTTTCTTCTTTCATGAAGGACCTCACATAACATCTGCATGGAAATAGGATTGTTAGTATCACAAGCACAGAAATCACCACATGAATTTAGGTCGAAATTCTCAAAAGCTGTTTTCTTGGTTCTATGTTGCGACAAAAGAATTTCCTTTGTTTCCTATCAATAGCAATAATCACGATTCCTGTATGCTACTTTTGTTGTGTCTTCCAATGATTTGAACTCTTCCAAATCATAGCAAAAAATGCCAAATGGATATTTGAGTTTAGAGGCAAGACGGTACGTGTCAAGAATGTTGGGTCCACTAAAAACTTGATTTTTTCTAGTAACAAAATACTATAGCTAAGGAAATACAGAAATATGTGTCGTATATATATGTACCATCGTTAATGACTTTAATGCCTTTTGGAATTTCCTTTTCCGTTTCCGACAAAGTAAAAACCGTTTCCTTGCAACAATATATCCAACAATTCTGTCAATATAAAAAACTTTGAGTCGTTAAAAATTGTTTTTACACACATACACAATGGATCAGGCGACCGTATCTCAGTTTTTGGTGGAAAATTTTCGTCACAAAGAGACATAACTCGAGATACGACAATTGTGACAATTACTGTTTCGCTAAATGCTGAGATACGACACTTTGACAAATCCTAAAAAAACTAAATACTCGGAAACGGATAATACTTCAGGGATGTCGATTTTCCAGATTGTGAAGACCACCATATACTACACGTAGGTGAAATATATCAAATTTCGCTCCTTTTTACATACGACACTTTGTGAGGAGTCGCTAAAAATTTGACTGGTTTTCTTGGTTTCCTTGTCAATTTTATTAGAGTCAAATGTAATTTATTTGACACTTAATTCTTTTTCTTGCTGTTTATTTGTTTTCACTATTACTTCAACATAATGTGCTTGTATGTACGTTAACATTTTTGAGAGTTTAAAATCTAAGACTTTGACAAACGAGGTTATTAACCTTATGTCGAACATTGCGACACACATATTAGGATTACTCCAAAGTTCAATACCCGTGTTGAATACTCGACACGCTAAATAAAACCAGTTCACATTAACAATGACCAATATTTGGAGTGAAAATGAATCAGGTCTCAAATTGTAACATTATAACAAGAGTTCAATAATTTACAAACCAATGTGCAGAAATTGAAAGACAGAAAATACCGAGCAAGATAATATAGCATGCCATTATTGACTGTCTTGAAATATATTATAGAATCATTGTGATCCCTGTTGAGCGATCTTAAAGGAAATCAATAACACAATGTAGTTAATGTTAATTTCCTCGTTCATAAACACACACACAGAGTCATATGTACACAAACATTTTGCTTGGAGAAGATCTTTAATTATTGTAACAATCGAAGCTATATATACATATATTCGATATTTACAGTAATTGTTGAAATTCTCCAAGTGATATGTGCATGTTTACACATGAGATGCATGTTTGTTACAAAACTTCACATATAAAGATAAACTGACAGCCGTACAACCTAAGTACGACAATAGCAGTGTAACAGGAGTGCCCAGTCAATGACAAGTAATACAATTCAAGACGTACAGCAAAGGCCAAAACTTCAACCAAAAGACAGGGAAACGAATTTAATTTCGAATAGGTTCTCTGATACGAGATTAATGAGGCTGTTCGTGCAAAACGTTTCCGAGGCAGTGCTACCCCTTTTGTATCCCTAAAGAATTTCGTTCATTTCGATGCACTAAGCTTTACATTGGAGAGCGATAGGAAGGCTATTCAAGCTTTATTTCAAAGCAGGTAAGAAAATCTCTCCACACTAGGGTAGATAGGAAAATGACTTGCATCTCATTGGAAGAAGTTGAGTCGTGAAAATCTTCGTCTCCCAATGTTTTAGCGTAAGGTAAAAAATATCTCTTCGTAATTACAATTGAGATTGTAATGATCAGAGTGTTGGTAGGATGTAACCAGATCATCATCTTTACTATTTTTGAATATATTGGAGGGAAGGTGAAGGGAATTAATTCGTTTTCTTGGTGGGAAGGGAGGGAAGGGAATGGGGTCCCTGGCACGAGATTAATTTCTTTGTAAACCCCGGGTGGGCAGGGAAGGGGTCCCTGGCACGAGATTAAGTTCTTTGTAAACCCCGGTCCCTGGAAGGGATTAATTTTAGTGTAAGCCTCATTTGAGGTTTACACTAATGATTTAATTACTTAATTAAGGCTTGGTGTGAGAGTTGTGACAACACCAATGACAAAATTCAAACACGGCAGAGCGTTGTTTGCGAAATGATCTAGATCGCATTCAAAGAAATTGAGTAAAGAAAGACTTCGTTTAACAATGTTTTGGTGTAAGATCGAAGATATTTCTTCGTAACTACTATTGCGATTGTAGTGAGTTGAGTGTTAGTAGGATGTAACCAGATCATCATCTTTATTATTTTTGGATATATCTTGGAGGGAAGGGGAAGGGAACTAATTATTTTTCTTGGTGGGAAGGGAGGGAAGGGAATGGGGTCCCTGGCACGAGATTAATTTCTTTGTAAACCCCGGGTGGGCAGGGAAGGGGTCCCTGGCACGAGATTAAGTTCTTTGTAAACCCCTGTCCCTGGACGGGATTAATTTTAGTGTAAGCCTCACTTGAGGTTTACACTAATGATTTATTTAATTAATTAACGATTGGTGTCACAGTTGTGACAACAACAATCACAAAATTTAAAAAAGAATCGTCATAGCGTTCTTTGCGAAATGATCCTCATCATATTTGAAGGAATCTAGTCGTAAAAGAATTCGTTTACCGATGTCTTGTTCTAAGATTGAAAATATTTCTTCGTAATTACTATTGAGATTGAAGTGAGCTAACTGTAGGTACGATATAACTCGTAGAAATCTCTTTAAATAAACAACAGTCATTTTTTGAAATCTCGTCTCTGTTTTGAAAGCTTTTGTAAGGTACACCTCCCTCTCTTTAATATTTCCTTAATGCTGGATTCCTTCATTTTTAAAGTCTATTTCAAACAACCATTCCTGATATTATTAAGGTATTTATGAAAGTAGTATTCCATACTACCAGTTTTTCATTAGTAGAGGAAGGGACAATAACGAGCTACTGCTTTGATTGTGTTCAATCGGGTGCCTTGAAAAGAAACAAATCTAGCAATAAATTCCATTTTGAACTTAAGATCAGAGTTTTCATAATATAAATTATTTGTTCTTCTTCACTAGATATTAGTCGACACATTTTTCCAATTTTTTACACTCAAGTTCATTATATCGGTATCTCAGATGGTGCTGAGGAACAAATATCTTCGTCCTAAGATTCCAACCTTGACTTCTTAATCTAGCAGCATCTTTATATTTGTTAAATTTGCAGACCAATCTTGTTCTGACTCTTTACTTAAAAATATTGGCTGATCCCCAGAGGCAGTGGTTGTTTTCTTAAACATCGTAATTAGTTTGTGATTATTCTTGCAACTTATATTGTTTTGAAATGATCCCAGAACACTAAATACATACACTTGGAACAGGCACAACTTTCTTCTTTCATGAAGGACCTCACATAACATCTGCATGGAAATAGGATTGTTAGTATCACAAGCACAGAAATCACCACATGAATTTAGGTCGAAATTCTCAAAAGCGGGTTTCTTGGTTCTATGTTGCGACAAAGGAATTTCCTTTGTTTCCTATCAATAGCAATAATCACGATTCCTGTATGCTACTTTTGTTGTGTCTTCCAATGATTTGAACTCTTCCAAATTATAGCAAAAAGTGCCAAATGGATATTTGAGTTTAGAAGCGAGACGGTACGTGTCAAGAATGTTGGGTCCACTAAAAACTTGATTTTTTCTAGTAACAAAATACTATAGCTAAGGAAATACAGAAATATGTGTCGTATATATATGTACCATCGTTAATGACTTTAATGCCTTTTGGAATTTCCTTTTCGGTTTCCGACAAAGTAAAAACCGTTTCCTTGCAACAATATATCCAACAATTCTGTCAATATCAAAAACTTTGAGTCGTTAAAAATGGTACTTACACACACACACAATGGATCAGGCGACCGTATCTCAGTTTTTGGTGGAAAATTTTCGTCACAAAGAGATATAACTCGAGATACGACAATTGTGACAATTACTTTTTCGCTAAATGCTGAGATACGACACTTTGACAAATCCTAAAAAAACTAAATACTCGGAAACGGATAATACTTCAGGGATGTCGATTTTCCAGATTGTGATGACCACCATATACTACACGTAGGTGAAATATATCAAATTTCGCTCCTTTTTACATACGACACTTTGTGAGGAGTCGCCAAAATTTTGACTGGTTTTCTTGGTTTCCTTGTCAATTTTATTAGAGTCAAATGTAATTTATTTGACACTTAATTCTTTTTCTTGCTGTTTATTTGTTTTCACTATTACTTCAACATAATGTTCTTGTATGTACGTTAACATTTTTGAGAGTTTAAAATCTAAGACTTTGACAAACGAGGTTATTAACCTTATGTCGAACATTGCGACACACATATTAGGATTACTCCAAAGTTCAACACCCGTGTTGAATACTCGACACGCTAAATAAAACTAGTTCACATTAACAATGACCAATATTTGGAGTGAAAATGAATCAGGTCTCAAATTGTAACATTATAACAAGAGTTCAATAATTTACAAACCAATGTGCAGAAATTGAAAGACAAAAAATACCGAGCAAGATAATATAGCATGCCATTATTGACTGTCTTGAAATATATTATAGAATCATTGTGATCCCTGTTGAGCGATCTTAAAGGAAATCAATAACACAATGTAGTTAATGTTAATTTCCTCGTTCATAAACACACACACAGAGGCATATGTACACAAACATTTTGCTTGGAGAAGATCTTTAATTATTGTAACAATCGAAGCTATATATACATATATTCGATATTTACAGTAATTGTTGAAATTCTCCAAGTGATATGTGCATGTTTACACATGAGATGCATGTTTGTTACAAAACTTCACATATAAAGATAAACTGACAGCCGTACAACCTAAGTACGACAATAGCAGTGTAACAGGAGTGCCCAGTCAATGACAAGTAATACAATTCAAGACGTACAGCAAAGGCCAAAACTTCAACCAAAAGACAGGGAAACGAATTTAATTTCGAATAGGTTCTCTGATACGAGATTAATGAGGCTGTTCGTGCAAAACGTTTCCGAGGCAGTGCTACCCCTTTTGTATCCCTAAAGAATTTCGTTCATTTCGATGCACTAAGCTTTACATTGGAGAGCGATAGGAAGGCTATTCAAGCTTTACTTTCAAAGCAGGTAAGAAAATCTCTCCACACTAGGGTAGATAGGAAAATGACTTGCATCTCATTGGAAGAAGTTGAGTCGTGAAAATCTTCGTCTCCCAATGTTTTAGCGTAAGGTAAAAAATATCTCTTCGTAATTACAATTGAGATTGTAATGATCAGAGTGTTGGTAGGATGTAACCAGATCATCATCTTTACTATTTTTGAATATATTGGAGGGAAGGTGAAGGGAATTAATTCGTTCTCTTGGTGGGAAGGGAGGGAAGGGAATGGGGTCCCTGGCACGAGATTAATTTCTTTGTAAACCCCGGGTGGGCAGGGAAGGGGTCCCTGGCACGAGATTAAGTTCTTTGTAAACCCCGGTCCCTGGAAGGGATTAATTTTAGTGTAAGCCTCATTTGAGGTTTACACTAATGATTTAATTACTTAATTAAGGCTTGGTGTGAGAGTTGTGACAACAGCAATGACAAAATTCAAACACGGCAGAGCGTTGTTTGCGAAATGATCTAGATCGCATTCAAAGAAATTGAGTAAAGAAAGACTTCGTTTAACAATGTTTTGGTGTAAGATCGAAGATATTTCTTCGTAACTACTATTGCGATTGTAGTGAGTTGAGTGTTAGTAGGATGTAACCAGATCATCATCTTTATTATTTTTGGATATATCTTGGAGGGAAGGGGAAGGGAACTAATTATTTTTCTTGGTGGGAAGGGAGGGAAGGGAATGGGGTCCCTGGCACGAGATTAATTTTTTTGTAAACCCCGGGTGGGCAGGGAAGGGCTCCCTGGCACGAGATTAAGTTCTTTGTAAACCCCTGTCCCTGGACGGGATTAATTTTAGTGTAAGCCTCACTTGAGGTTTACACTAATGATTTATTTAATTAATTAACGATTGGTGTCACAGTTGTGACAACAACAATCACAAAATTTAAAAAAGAATCGTCATAGCGTTCTTTGCGAAATGATCCTCATCATATTTGAAGGAATCTAGTCGTAAAAGAATTCGTTTACCGATGTCTTGTTCTAAGATTGAAAATATTTCTTCGTAATTACTATTGAGATTGAAGTGAGCTAACTGTAGGTACGATATAACTCGTAGAAATCTCTTTAAATAAACAACAGTCATTTTTTGAAATCTCGTCTCTGTTTTGAAAGCTTTTGTAAGGTACACCTCCCTCTCTTTAATATTTCCAAAATGCTGGATTCCTTCATTTTTAAAGTCTATTTCAAACAACCATTCCTGATATTTTTAAGGTATTTATGAAAGTAGTATTCCATACTACCAGTTTTTCATTAGTAGAGGAAGGGACAATAACGAGCTACTGTTTTGATTGTGTTCAATCGGGTGCCTTGAAAAGAAACAAATCTAGCAATAAATTCCATTTTGAACTTAAGATCAGAGTTTTCATAATATAAATTATTTGTTCTTCTTCACTAGATATTAGTCGACACATTTTTCCAATTTTTTACACTCAAGTTCATTATATCGGTATCTCAGATGGTGCTGAGGAACAAATATCTTCGTCCTAAGATTCCAACCTTGACTTCTTAATCTAGCAGCATCTTTATATTTGTTAAATTTGCAGACCAATCTTGTTCTGACTCTTTACTTAAAAATATTGGCTGATCCCCAGAGGCAGTGGTTGTTTTCTTAAACATCGTAATTAGTTTGTGATTATTCTTGCACCTTATATTGTTTTGAAATGATCCCAGAACACTAAATACATACACTTGGAACAGGCACAACTTTCTTCTTTCATGAAGGACCTCACATAACATCTGCATGGAAATAGGATTGTTAGTATCACAAGCACAGAAATCACCACATGAATTTAGGTCGAAATTCTCAAAAGCGGTTTTCTTGGTTCTATGTTGCGACAAAGGAATTTCCTTTGTTTCCTATCAATAGCAATAATCACGATTCCTGTATGCTACTTTTGTTGTGTCTTCCAATGATTTGAAATCTTCCAAATCATAGCAAAAAATGCCAAATGGATATTTGAGTTTAGAGGCAAGACGGTACGTGTCAAGAATGTTGGGTCCACTAAAAACTTGATTTTTTCTAGTAACAAAATACTATAGCTAAGGAAATACAGAAATATGTGTCGTATATATATGTACCATCGTTAATGACTTTAATGCCTTTTGGAATTTCCTTTTCGGTTTCCGACAAAGTAAAAACCGTTTCCTTGCAACAATATATCCAACAATTCTGTCAATATCAAAAACTTTGAGTCGTTAAAAATGGTATTTACACACACACACAATGGATCAGGCGACCGTATCTCAGTTTTTGGTGGAAAATTTTCGTCACAAAGAGACATAACTCGAGATACGACAATTGTGACAATTACTTTTTCGCTAAATGCTGAGATACGACACTTTGACAAATCCTAAAAAAACTAAATACTCGGAAACGGATAATACTTCAGGGATGTCGATTTTCCAGATTATGAAGACCACCATATACTACACGTAGGTGAAATATATCAAATTTCGCTCCTTTTTACATACGACACTTTGTGAGGAGTCGCCAAAATTTTGACTGGTTTTCTTGGTTTCCTTGTCAATTTTATTAGAGTCAAATGTAATTTATTTGACACTTAATTCTTTTTCTTGCTGTTTATTTGTTTTCACTATTACTTCAACATAATGTGCTTGTATGTACGTTAACATTTTTGAGAGTTTAAAATCTAAGACTTTGACATACGAGGTTATTAACCTTATGTCGAACATTGCGACACACATATTAGGATTACTCCAAAGTTCAACACCCGTGTTGAATACTCGACACGCTAAATCAAAATAGTTCACATTAACAATGACCAATATTTGGAGTGAAAATGAATCAGGTCTCAAATTGTAACATTATAACAAGAGTTCAATAATTTACAAACCAATGTGCAGAAATTGAAAGACAAAAAATACCGAGCAAGATAATATAGCATGCCATTATTGACTGTCTTGAAATATATTATAGAATCATTGTGATCCCTGTTGACCGATCTTAAAGGAAATCAATAACACAATGTAGTTAATGTTAATTTCCTCGTTCATAAACACACACACAGAGGCATATGTACACAAACATTTTGCTTGGAGAAGATCTTTAATTATTGTAACAATCGAAGCTATATATACATATATTCGATATTTACAGTAATTGTTGAAATTTTCCAAGTGATATGTGCATGTTTACACATGAGATGCATGTTTGTTACAAAACTTCACATATAAAGATAAACTGACAGCCGTACAACCTAAGTACGACAATAGCAGTGTAACAGGAGTGCCCAGTCAATGACAAGTAATACAATTCAAGACGTACAGCAAAGGCCAAAACTTCAACCAGAAGACAGGGAAACGAATTTAATTTCGAATAGGTTCTCTGATACGAGATTAATGAGGCTGTTCGTGCAAAACGTTTCCGAGGCAGTGCTACCCCTTTTGTATCCCTAAAGAATTTCGTTCATTTCGATGCACTAAGCTTTACATTGGAGAGCGATAGGAAGGCTATTCAAGCTTTACTTTCAAAGCAGGTAAGAAAATCTCTCCACACTAGGGTAGATAGGAAAATGACTTGCATCTCATTGGAAGAAGTTGAGTCGTGAAAATCTTCGTCTCCCAATGTTTTAGCGTAAGGTAAAAAATATCTCTTCGTAATTACAATTGAGATTGTAATGATCAGAGTGTTGGTAGGATGTAACCAGATCATCATCTTTACTATTTTTGAATATATTGGAGGGAAGGTGAAGGGAATTAATTCGTTTTCTTGGTGGAAAGGGAGGGAAGGGAATGGGGTCCCTGGCACGAGATTAATTTCTTTGTAAACCCCGGGTGGGCAGGGAAGGGGTCCCTGGCACGAGATCAAGTTCTTTGTAAACCCCGGTCCCTGGAAGGGATTAATTTTAGTGTAAGCCTCATTTGAGGTTTACACTAATGATTTAATTACTTAATTAAGGCTTGGTGTGAGAGTTGTGACAACAGCAATGACAAAATTCAAACACGGCAGAGCGTTGTTTGCGAAATGATCTAGATCGCATTCAAAGAAATTGAGTAAAGAAAGACTTCGTTTAACAATGTTTTGGTGTAAGATCGAAGATATTTCTTCGTAACTACTATTGCGATTGTAGTGAGTTGAGTGTTAGTAGGATGTAACCAGATCATCATCTTTATTATTTTTGGATATATCTTGGAGGGAAGTGGAAGGGAACTAATTATTTTTCTTGGTGGGAAGGGAGGGAAGGGAATGGGGTCCCTGGCACGAGATTAATTTCTTTGTAAACCCCGGGTGGGCAGGGAAGGGGTTCCTGGCACGAGATTAAGTTCTTTGTAAACCCCTGTCCCTGGACGGGATTAATTTTAGTGTAAGCCTCACTTGAAATTTACACTAATGATTTATTTAATTAATTAACGATTGGTGTCACAGTTGTGACAACAACAATCACAAAATTTAAAAAAGAATCGTCATAGCGTTCTTTGCGAAATGATCCTCATCATATTTGAAGGAATCTAGTCGTAAAAGAATTCGTTTACCGATGTCTTGTTCTAAGATTGAAAATATTTCTTCGTAATTACTATTGAGATTGAAGTGAGCTAACTGTAGGTACGATATAACTCGTAGAAATCTCTTTAAATAAACAACAGTCATTTTTTGAAATCTCGTCTCTGTTTTGAAAGCTTTTGTAAGGTACACCTCCCTCTCTTTAATATTTCCAAAATGCTGGATTCCTTCATTTTTAAAGTCTATTTCAAACAACCATTCCTGATATTTTTAAGGTATTTATGAAAGTAGTATTCCATACTACCAGTTTTTCATTAGTAGAGGAAGGGACAATAACGAGCTACTGCTTTGATTGTGTTCAATCGGGTGCCTTGAAAAGAAACAAATCTAGCAATAAATTCCATTTTGAACTTAAGATCAGAGTTTTCATAATATAAATTATTTGTTCTTCTTCACTAGATATTAGTCGACACATTTTTCCAATTTTTTACACTCAAGTTCATTATATCGGTATCTCAGATGGTGCTGAGGAACAAATATCTTCGTCCTAAGATTCCAACCTTGACTTCTTAATCTAGCAGCATCTTTATATTTGTTAAATTTGCAGACCAATCTTGTTCTGACTCTTTACTTAAAAATATTGGCTGATCCCCAGAGGCAGTGGTTGTTTTCTTAAACATCGTAATTAGTTTGTGATTATTCTTGCACCTTATATTGTTTTGAAATGATCCCAGAACACTAAATACATACACTTGGAACAGGCACAACTTTCTTCTTTCATGAAGGACCTCACATAACATCTGCATGGAAATAGGATTGTTAGTATCACAAGCACAGAAATCACCACATGAATTTAGGTCGAAATTCTCAAAAGCGGGTTTCTTGGTTCTATGTTGCGACAAAGGAATTCCCTTTGTTTCCTATCAATAGCAATAATCACGATTCCTGTATGCTACTTTTGTTGTGTCTTCCAATGATTAGAACTCTTCCAAATCATAGCAAAAAGTGCCAAATGGATATTTGAGTTTAGAGGCAAGACGGTACGTGTCAAGAATGTTGGGTCCACTAAAATCTTGATTTTTTTCTAGTAACAAAATACTATAGCTAAGGAAATACAGAAATATGTGTCGTATATATATGTACCATCGTTAATGACTTTAATGCCTTTTGGAATTTCCTTTTCGGTTTCCGACAAAGTAAAAACCGTTTCCTTGCAACAATATATCCAACAATTCTGTCAATATCAAAAACTTTGAGTCGTTAAAAATGGTATTTACACACACACACAATGGATCAGGCGACCGTATCTCAGTTTTTGGTGGAAAATTTTCGTCACAATGAGACATAACTCGAGATACGACAATTGTGACAATTACTTTTTCGCTAAATGCTGAGATACGACACTTTGACAAATCCTAAAAAAACTAAATACTCGGAAACGGATAATACTTCAGGGATGTCGATTTTCCAGATTGTGAAGACCACCATATACTACACGTAGGTGAAATATATCAAATTTCGCTCCTTTTTACATACGACACTTTGTGAGGAGTCGCCAAAATTTTGACTGGTTTTCTTGGTTTCCTTGTCAATTTTATTTGAGTCAAATGTAATTTATTTGACACTTAATTCTCTTTCTTGCTGTTTATTTCTTTTCACTATTACTTCAACATAATGTGCTTGTATATACGTTAACATTTTTGAGAGTTTAAATCTAAGACTTTGACAAACGAGGTTATTAACCTTATGTCGAACATTGCGACACACATATTAGGATTACTCCAAAGTTCAACACCCGTGTTGAATACTCGACACGCTAAATAAAACTAGTTCACATTAACAATGACCAATATTTGGAGTGAAAATGAATCAGGTCTCAAATTGTAACATTATAACAAGAGTTCAATAATTTACAAACCAATGTGCAGAAATTGAAAGACAAAAAATACCGAGCAAGATAATATAGCATGCCATTATTGACTGTCTTGAAATATATTATAGAATCATTGTGATCCCTGTTGAGCGATCTTAAAGGAAATCAATAACACAATGTAGTTAATGTTAATTTCCTCGTTCATAAACACACACACAGAGGCATATGTACACAAACATTTTGCTTGGAGAAGATCTTTAATTATTGTAACAATCGAAGCTATATATACATATATTCGATATTTACAGTAATTGTTGAAATTCTCCAAGTGATATGTGCATGTTTACACATGAGATGCATGTTTGTTACAAAACTTCACATATAAAGATAAACTGACAGCCGTACAACCTAAGTACGACAATAGCAGTGTAACAGGAGTGCCCAGTCAATGACAAGTAATACAATTCAAGACGTACAGCAAAGGCCAAAACTTCAACCAGAAGACAGGGAAACGAATTTAATTTCGAATAGGTTCTCTGATACGAGATTAATGAGGCTGTTCGTGCAAAACGTTTCCGAGGCAGTGCTACCCCTTTTGTATCCCTAAAGAATTTCGTTCATTTCGATGCACTAAGCTTTACATTGGAGAGCGATAGGAAGGCTATTCAAGCTTTACTTTCAAAGCAGGTAAGAAAATCTCTCCACTAGGGTAGATAGGAAAATGACTTGCATCTCATTGGAAAAAGTTGAGTCGTGAAAATCTTCGTCTCCCAATGTTTTAGCGTAAGGTATAAAATATCTCTTCGTAATTACAATTGAGATTGTAATGATCAGAGTGTTGGTAGGATGTAACCAGATCATCATCTTTACTATTTTTGAATATATTGGAGGGAAGGTGAAGGGAATTAATTCGTTTTCTTGGTGGGAAGGGAGGGAAGGGAATGGGGTCCCTGGCACGAGATTAATTTCTTTGTAAACCCCGGGTGGGCAGGGAAGGGGTCCCTGGCACGAGATCAAGTTCTTTGTAAACCCCGGTCCCTGGAAGGGATTAATTTTAGTGTAAGCCTCATTTGAGGTTTACACTAATGATTTAATTACTTAATTAAGGCTTGGTGTGAGAGTTGTGACAACAGCAATGACAAAATTCAAACACGGCAGAGCGTTGTTTGCGAAATGATCTAGATCGCATTCAAAGAAATTGAGTAAAGAAAGACTTCGTTTAACAATGTTTTGGTGTAAGATCGAAGATATTTCTTCGTAACTACTATTGCGATTGTAGTGAGTTGAGTGTTAGTAGGATGTAACCAGATCATCATCTTTACTATTTTTGGATATATCTTGGAGGGAAGTGGAAGGGAACTAATTATTTTTCTTGGTGGGAAGGGAGGGAAGGGAATGGTGTCCCTGGCACGAGATTAATTTCTTTGTAAACCCCGGGTGGGCAGGGAAGGGGTCCCTGGCACGAGATTAAGTTCTTTGTAAACCCCTGTCCCTGGACGGGATTAATTTTAGTGTAAGCCTCACTTGAGGTTTACACTAATGATTTATTTAATTAATTAACGATTGGTGTCACAGTTGTGACAACAACAATCACAAAATTTAAAAAAGAATCGTCATAGTGTTCTTTGCGAAATGATCCTCATCATATTTGAAGATATCTAGTCGTAAAAGAATTCGTTTACCGATGTCTTGTTCTAAGATTGAAAATATTTCTTCGTAATTACTATTGAGATTGAAGTGAGCTAACTGTAGGTACGATATAACTCGTAGAAATCTCTTTAAATAAACAACAGTCATTTTTTGAAATCTCGTCTCTGTTTTGAAAGCTTTTGTAAGGTACACCTCCCTCTCTTTAATATTTCCAAAATGCTGGATTCCTTCATTTTTAAAGTCTATTTCAAACAACCATTCCTGATATTTTTAAGGTATTTATGAAAGTAGTATTCCATACTACCAGTTTTTCATTAGTAGAGGAAGGGACAATAACGAGCTACTGCTTTGATTGTGTTCAATCGGGTGCCTTGAAAAGAAACAAATCTAGCAATAAATTCCATTTTGAACTTAAGATCAGAGTTTTCATAATATAAATTATTTTTTCTTCTTCACTAGATATTAGTCGACACATTTTTCCAATTTTTTATACTCAAGTTCATTATATCGGTATCTCAGATGGTGCTGAGGAACAAATATCTTCGTCCTAAGATTCCAACCTTGACTTCTTAATCTAGCAGCATCTTTATATTTGTTAAATTTGCAGATCAATCTTGTTCTGACTCTTTACTTGAAAATATTGGCTGATCCCCAGAGGCAGTGGTTGTTTTCTTAAACATCGTAATTAGTTTGTGATTATTCTTGCACCTTATATTGTTTTGAAATGATCCCAGAACACTAAATACATACACTTGGAACAGGCACAACTTTCTTCTTTCATGAAGGACCTCACATAACATCTGCATGGAAATAGGATTGTTAGTATCACAAGCACAGAAATCACCACATGAATTTAGGTCGAAATTCTCAAAAGCGGGTTTCTTGGTTCTATGTTGCGACAAAGGAATTTCCTTTGTTTCCTATCAATAGCAATAATCACGATTCCTGTATGCTACTTTTGTTGTGTCTTCCAATGATTTGAACTCTTCCAAATCATAGCAAAAAATGCCAAATGGATATTTGAGTTTAGAGGCAAGACGGTACGTGTCAAGAATGTTGGGTCCACTAAAAACTTGATTTTTTCTAGTAACAAAATACTATAGCTAAGGAAATACAGAAATATGTGTCGTATATATATGTACCATCGTTAATGACTTTAATGCCTTTTGGAATTTCCTTTTCGGTTTCCGACAAAGTAAAAACCGATTCCTAGCAAAAATATATCCAACAATTCTGTCAATATCAAAAACTTTGAGTCGTTAAAAATGGTATTTACACACACACACAAAGGATCAGGCGACCGTATCTCAGTTTTTGGTGGAAAATTTTCGTCACAAAGAGACATAACTCGAGATACGACAATTGTGACAATTACTTTTTCGCTAAATGCTGAGATACGACACTTTGACAAATCCTAAAAAAACTAAATACTCGGAAACGGATAATACTTCAGGGATGTCGATTTTCCAGATTGTGAAGACCACCATATACTACACGTAGGTGAAATATATCAAATTTCGCTCCTTTTTACATACGACACTTTGTGAGGAGTCGCCAAAATTTTGACTGGTTTTCTTGGTTTCCTTGTCAATTTTATTAGAGTCAAATGTAATTTATTTGACACTTAATTCTTTTTCTTGCTGTTTATTTGTTTTCACTATTACTTCAACATAATGTGCTTGTATGTACGTTAACATTTTTGAGAGTTTAAAATCTAAGACTTTGACAAACGAGGTTATTAACCTTATGTCGAACATTGCGACACACATATTAGGATTACTCCAAAGTTCAACACCCGTGTTGAATACTCGACACGCTAAATAAAACTAGTTCACATTAACAATGACCAATATTTGGAGTGAAAATGAATCAGGTCTCAAATTGTAACATTATAACAAGAGTTCAATAATTTACAAACCAATGTGCAGAAATTGAAAGACAAAAAATACCGAGCAAGATAATATAGCATGCCATTATTGACTGTCTTGAAATATATTATAGAATCATTGTGATCCCTGTTGAGCGATCTTAAAGGAAATCAATAACACAATGTAGTTAATGTTAATTTCCTCGTTCATAAACACACACACAGAGGCATATGTACACAAACATTTTGCTTGGAGAAGATCTTTAATTATTGTAACAATCGAAGCTATATATACATATATTCGATATTTACAGTAATTGTTGAAATTCTCCAAGTGATATGTGCATGTTTACACATGAGATGCATGTTTGTTACAAAACTTTACATATAAAGATAAACTGACAGCCGTACAACCTAAGTACGACAATAGCAGTGTAACAGGAGTGCCCAGTCAATGACAAGTAATACAATTCAAGACGTACAGCAAAGGCCAAAACTTTCACCAGAAGACAGGGAAACGAATTTAATTTCGAATAGGTTCTCTGATACGAGATTAATGAGGCTGTTCGTGCAAAACGTTTCCGAGGCAGTGCTACCCCTTTTGTATCCCTAAGAAATTTCGTTCATTTCGATGCACTAAGCTTTACATTGGAGAGCGATAGGAAGGCTATTCAAGCTTTACTTTCAAAGCAGGTAAGAAAATCTCTCCACACTAGGGTAGATAGGAAAATGACTTGCATCTCATTGGAAGAAGTTGAGTCGTGAAAATCTTCGTCTCCCAATGTTTTAGCGTAAGGTAAAAAATATCTCTTCGTAATTACAATTGAGATTGTAATGATCAGAGTGTTGGTAGGATGTAACCAGATCATCATCTTTACTATTTTTGAATATATTGGAGGGAAGGTGAAGGGAATTAATTCGTTTTCTTGGTGGGAAGGGAGGGAAGGGAATGGGGTCCCCGGCACGAGATTATTTTCTTTGTAAACCCCGGGTGGGCAGGAAAGGGGTCCCTGGCACGAGATCAAGTTCTTTGTAAACCCCGGTCCCTGGAAGGGATTAATTTTAGTGTAAGCCTCATTTGAGGTTTACACTAATGATTTAATTACTTAATTAAGGCTTGGTGTGAGAGTTGTGACAACAGCAATGACAAAATTCAAACACGGCAGAGCGTTGTTTGCGAAATGATCTAGATCGCATTCAAAGAAATTGAGTAAAGAAAGACTTCGTTTAACAATGTTTTGGTGTAAGATCGAAGATATTTCTTCGTAACTACTATTGCGATTGTAGTGAGTTGAGTGTTAGTAGGATGTAACCAGATCATCATCTTTATTATTTTTGGATATATCTTGGAGGGAAGTGGAAGGGAACTAATTATTTTTCTTGGTGGGAAGGGAGGGAAGGGAATGGGGTCCCTGGCACGAGATTAATTTCTTTGTAAACCCCGGGTGGGCAGGGAAGGGGTCCCTGGCACGAGATTAAGTTCTTTGTAAACCCCTGTCCCTGGACGGGATTAATTTTAGTGTAAGCCTCACTTGAGGTTTACACTAATGATTTATTTAATTAATTAACGATTGGTGTCACAGTTGTGACAACAACAATCACAAAATTTAAAAAAGAATCGTCATAGCGTTCTTTGCGAAATGATCCTCATCATATTTGAAGGAATCTAGTCGTAAAAGAATTCGTTTACCGATGTCTTGTTCTAAGATTGAAAATATTTCTTCGTAATTACTATTGAGATTGAAGTGAGCTAACTGTAGGTACGATATAACTCGTAGAAATCTCTTTAAATAAACAACAGTCATTTTTTGAAATCTCGTCTCTGTTTTGAAAGCTTTTGTAAGGTACACCTCCCTCTCTTTAATATTTCCAAAATGCTGGATTCCTTCATTTTTAAAGTCTATTTCAAACAACCATTCCTGATATTTTTAAGGTATTTATGAAAGTAGTATTCCATACTACCAGTTTTTCATTAGTAGAGGAAGGGACAATAACGAGCTACTGCTTTGATTGTGTTCAATCGGGTGCCTTGAAAAGAAACAAATCTAGCAATAAATTCCATTTTGAACTTAAGATCAGAGTTTTCATAATATAAATTATTTGTTCTTCTTCACTAGATATTAGTCGACACATTTTTCCAATTTTTTACACTCAAGTTCATTATATCGGTATCTCAGATGGTGCTGAGGAACAAATATCTTCGTCCTAAGATTCCAACCTTGACTTCTTAATCTAGCAGCATCTTTATATTTGTTAAATTTGCAGACCAATCTTGTTCTGACTCTTTACTTAAAAATATTGGCTGATCCCCAGAGGCAGTGGTTGTTTTCTTAAACATCGTAATTAGTTTGTGATTATTCTTGCACCTTATATTGTTTTGAAATGATCCCAGAACACTAAATACATACACTTGGGACAGGCACAACTTTCTTCTTTCATGAAGGACCTCACATAACATCTGCATGGAAATAGGATTGTTAGTATCACAAGCACAGAAATCACCACATGAATTTAGGTCGATATTCTCAAAAGCGGGTTTCTTGGTTCTATATTGCGACAAAGGAATTTCCTTTGTTTCCTATCAATAGCAATAATCACGATTCCTGTATGCTACTTTTGTTGTGTCTTCCAATGATTTGAACTCTTCCAAATCATAGCAAAAAATGCCAAATGGATATTTGAGTTTAGAGGCAAGACGGTACGTGTCAAGAATGTTGGGTCCACTAAAAACTTGATTTTTTCTAGTAACAAAATACTATAGCTAAGGAAATACAGAAATATGTGTCGTATATATATGTACCATCGTTAATGACTTTAATGCCTTTTGGAATTTCCTTTTCGGTTTCCGACAAAGTAAAAACCGATTCCTAGCAAAAATATATCCAACAATTCTGTCAATATCAAAAACTTTGAGTCGTTAAAAATGGTATTTACACGCACACACAAAGGATCAGGCGACCGTATCTCAGTTTTTGGTGGAAAATTTTCGTCACAAAGAGACATAACTCGAGATACGACAATTGTGACAATTACTTTTTCGCTAAATGCTGAGATACGACACTTTGACAAATCCTAAAAAAACTAAATACTCGGAAACGGATAATACTTCAGGGATGTCGATTTTCCAGATTGTGAAGACCACCATATACTACACGTAGGTGAAATATATCAAATTTCGCTCCTTTTTACATACGACACTTTGTGAGGAGTCGCCAAAATTTTGACTGGTTTTCTTGGTTTCCTTGTCAATTTTATTAGAGTCAAATGTAATTTATTTGACACTTAATTCTTTTTCTTGCTGTTTATTTGTTTTCACTATTACTTCAACGTAATGTGCTTGTATGTACGTTAACATTTTTGAGAGTTTAAAATCTAAGACTTTGACAAACGAGGTTATTAACCTTATGTCGAACATTGCGACACACATATTAGGATTACTCCAAAGTTCAACACCCGTGTTGAATACTCGACACGCTAAATAAAACTAGTTCACATTAACAATGACCAATATTTGGAGTGAAAATGAATCAGGTCTCAAATTGTAACATTATAACAAGAGTTCAATAATTTACAAACCAATGTGCAGAAATTGAAAGACAAAAAATACCGAGCAAGATAATATAGCATGCCATTATTGACTGTCTTGAAATATATTATAGAATCATTGTGATCCCTGTTGAGCGATCTTAAAGGAAATCAATAACACAATGTAGTTAATGTTAATTTCCTCGTTCATAAACACACACACAGAGGCATATGTACACAAACATTTTGCTTGGAGAAGATCTTTAATTATTGTAACAATCGAAGCTATATATACATATATTCGATATTTACAGTAATTGTTGAAATTCTCCAAGTGATATGTGCATGTTTACACATGAGATGCATGTTTGTTACAAAACATCACATATAAAGATAAACTGACAGCCGTACAACCTAAGTACGACAATAGCAGTGTAACAGGAGTGCCCAGTCAATGACAAGTAATACAATTCAAGACGTACAGCAAAGGCCAAAACTTCAACCAGAAGACAGGGAAACGAATTTAATTTCGAATAGGTTCTCTGATACGAGATTAATGAGGCTGTTCGTGCAAAACGTTTCCGAGGCAGTGCTACCCCTTTTGTATCCCTAAGAAATTTCGTTCATTTCGATGCACTAAGCTTTACATTGGAGAGCGATAGGAAGGCTATTCAAGCTTTACTTTCAAAGCAGGTAAGAAAATCTCTCCACACTAGGGTAGATAGGAAAATGACTTGCATCTCATTGGAAGAAGTTGAGTCGTGAAAATCTTCGTCTCCCAATGTTTTAGCGTAAGGTAAAAAATATCTCTTCGTAATTACAATTGAGATTGTAATGATCAGAGTGTTGGTAGGATGTAACCAGATCATCATCTTTACTATTTTTGAATATATTGGAGGGAAGGTGAAGGGAATTAATTCGTTTTCTTGGTGGGAAGGGAGGGAAGGGAATGGGGTCCCTGGCACGAGATTATTTTCTTTGTAAACCCCGGGTGGGCAGGAAAGGGGTCCCTGGCACGAGATTAAGTTCTTTGTAAACCCCGGTCCCTGGAAGGGATTAATTTTAGTGTAAGCCTCATTTGAGGTTTACACTAATGATTTAATTACTTAATTAAGGCTTGGTGTGAGAGTTGTGACAACAGCAATGACAAAATTCAAACACGGCAGAGCGTTGTTTGCGAAATGATCTAGATCGCATTCAAAGAAATTGAGTAAAGAAAGACTTCGTTTAACAATGTTTTGGTGTAAGATCGAAGATATTTCTTCGTAACTACTATTGCGATTGTAGTGAGTTGAGTGTTAGTAGGATGTAACCAGATCATCATCTTTATTATTTTTGGATATATCTTGGAGGGAAGGGGAAGGGAACTAATTATTTTTCTTGGTGGGAAGGGAGGGAAGGGAATGGGGTCCCTGGCACGAGATTAATTTCTTTGTAAACCCCGGGTGGGCAGGGAAGGGGTCCCTGGCACGAGATTAAGTTCTTTGTAAACCCCTGTCCCTGGACGGGATTAATTTTAGTGTAAGCCTCACTTGAGGTTTACACTAATGATTTATTTAATTAATTAACGATTGGTGTCACAGTTGTGACAACAACAATCACAAAATTTAAAAAAGAATCGTCATAGCGTTCTTTGCGAAATGATCCTCATCATATTTGAAGGAATCTAGTCGTAAAAGAATTCGTTTACCGATGTCTTGTTCTAAGATTGAAAATATTTCTTCGTAATTACTATTGAGATTGAAGTGAGCTAACTGTAGGTACGATATAACTCGTAGAAATCTCTTTAAATAAACAACAGTCATTTTTTGAAATCTCGTCTCTGTTTTGAAAGCTTTTGTAAGGTACACCTCCCTCTCTTTAATATTTCCAAAATGCTGGATTCCTTCATTTTTAAAGTCTATTTCAAACAACCATTCCTGATATTTTTAAGGTATTTATGAAAGTAGTATTCCATACTACCAGTTTTTCATTAGTAGAGGAAGGGACAATAACGAGCTACTGCTTTGATTGTGTTCAATCGGGTGCCTTGAAAAGAAACAAATCTAGCAATAAATTCCATTTTGAACTTAAGATCAGAGTTTTCATAATATAAATTATTTGTTCTTCTTCACTAGATATTAGTCGACACATTTTTCCAATTTTTTACACTCAAGTTCATTATATCGGTATCTCAGATGGTGCTGAGGAACAAATATCTTCGTCCTAAGATTCCAACCTTGACTTCTTAATCTAGCAGCATCTTTATATTTGTTAAATTTGCAGACCAATCTTGTTCTGACTCTTTACTTAAAAATATTGGCTGATCCCCAGAGGCAGTGGTTGTTTTCTTGAACATCGTAATTAGTTTGTGATTATTCTTGCACCTTATATTGTTTTGAAATGATCCCAGAACACTAAATACATACACTTGGGACAGGCACAACTTTCTTCTTTCATGAAGGACCTCACATAACATCTGCATGGAAATAGGATTGTTAGTATCACAAGCACAGAAATCACCACATGAATTTAGGTCGAAATTCTCAAAAGCGGTTTTCTTGGTTCTATGTTGCGACAAAGGAATTTCCTTTGTTTCCTATCAATAGCAATAATCACGATTCCAGTATGCTACTTTTGTTGTGTCTTCCAATGATTTGAACTCTTCCAAATCATAGCAAAAAGTGCCAAATGGATATTTGAGTTTAGAAGCGAGACGGTACGTGTCAAGAATGTTGGGTCCACTAAAAACTTGATTTTTTCTAGTAACAAAATACTATAGCTAAGGAAATACAGAAATATGTGTCGTATATATATGTACCATCGTTAATGACTTTAATGCCTTTTGGAATTTCCTTTTCGGTTTCCGACAAAGTAAAAACCGTTTCCTTGCAACAATATATCCAACAATTCTCTCAATATCAAAAACTTTGAGTCGTTAAAAATGGTATTTACACAAACACACAACGGATCAGGCGACCGTATCTCAGTTTTTGGTGGAAAATTTTCGTCACAAAGAGACATAACTCGAGATACGACAATTGTGACAATTACTTTTTCGCTAAATGCTGAAATACGACACTTTGACAAATCCTAAAAAAAACTAAATACTCGGAAACGGATAATACTTCAGGGATGTCGATTTTCCAGATTGCGATGACCACCATATACTACACGTAGGTGAAATATATCAAATTTCGCTCCTTTTTACATACGACACTTCGTGAGGGGTCGCCAAAATTTTGACTGGTTTACTTGGTTTCCTTGTCAATTTTATTAGAGTCAAATGTAATTTATTTGACACTTAATTCTTTTACTTGCTGTTTATTTGTTTTCACTATTACTTCAACATAATGTGCTTGTATGTACGTTAACATTTTTGAGAGTTTAAAATCTAAGACTTTGACAAACGAGGTTATTAACCTTATGTCGAACATTGCGACACACATATTAGGATTACTCCAAAGTTCAACACCCGTGTTGAATACTCGACACGCTAAATAAAACTAGTTCACATTAACAATGACCAATATTTGGAGTGAACATGAATCAGGTCTCAAATTGTAACATTATAACAAGAGTTCAAAAATTTACAAACCAATGTGCAGAAATTGAAAGACAAAAAATACCGAGCAAGATAATATAGCATGCCATTATTGACTGTCTTGAAATATATTATAGAATCATTGTGATCCCTGTTGAGCGATCTTAAAGGAAATCAATAACACAATGTAGTTAATGTTAATTTCCTCGTTCATAAACACACACACAGAGGCATATGTACACAAACATTTTGCTTGGAGAAGATCTTTAATTATTGTAACAATCGAAGCTATATATACATATATTCGATATTTACAGTAATTGTTGAAATTCTCCAAGTGATATGTGCATGTTTACACATGAGATGCATGTTTGTTACAAAACTTCACATATAAAGATAAACTGACAGCCGTACAACCTAAGTACGACAATAGCAGTGTAACAGGAGTGCCCAGTCAATGACAAGTAATACAATTCAAGACGTACAGCAAAGGCCAAAACTTCAACCAGAAGACAGGGAAACGAATTTAATTTCGAATAGGTTCTCTGATACGAGATTAATGAGGCTGTTCGTGCAAAACGTTTCCGAGGCAGTGCTACCCCTTTTGTATCCCTAAAGAATTTCGTTCATTTCGATGCACTAAGCTTTACATTGGAGAGCGATAGGAAGGCTATTCAAGCTTTACTTTCAATGCAGGTAAGAAAATCTCTCCACACTAGGGTAGATAGGAAAATGACTTGCATCTCATTGGAAGAAGTTGAGTCGTGAAAATCTTCGTCTCCCAATGTTTTAGCGTAAGGTAAAAAATATCTCTTCGTAATTACAATTGAGATTGTAATGATCAGAGTGTTGGTAGGATGTAACCAGATCATCATCTTTACTATTTTTGAATATATTGGAGGGAAGGTGAAGGGAATTAATTCGTTTTCTTGGTGGGAAGGGAGGGAAGGGAATGGGGTCCCTGGCACGAGATTAATTTCTTTGTAAACCCCGGGTGGGCAGGGAAGGGGTCCCTGGCACGAGATTAAGTTCTTTGTAAACCCCGGTCCCTCGAAGGGATTAATTTTAGTGTAAGCCTCATTTGAGGTTTACACTAATGATTTAATTACTTAATTAAGGCTTGGTGTGAGAGTTGTGACAACAGCAATGACAAAATTCAAACACGGCAGAGCGTTGTTTGCGAAATGATCTAGATCGCATTCAAAGAAATTGAGTAAAGAAAGACTTCGTTTAACAATGTTTTGGTGTAAGATCGAAGATATTTCTTCGTAACTACTATTGCGATTGTAGTGAGTTGAGTGTTAGTAGGATGTAACCAGATCATCATCTTTATTATTTTTGGATATATCTTGGAGGGAAGGGGAAGGGAACTAATTATTTTTCTTGGTGGGAAGGGAGGGAAGGGAATGGGGTCCCTGGCACGAGATTAATTTTTTTGTAAACCCCGGGTGGGCAGGGAAGGGGTCCCTGGCACGAGATTAAGTTCTTTGTAAACCCCTGTCCCTGGACGGGATTAATTTTAGTGTAAGCCTCACTTGAGGTTTACACTAATGATTTATTTAATTAATTAACGATTGGTGTCACAGTTGTGACAACAACAATCACAAAATTTAAAAAAGAATCGTCATAGCGTTCTTTGCGAAATGATCCTCATCATATTTGAAGGAATCTAGTCGTAAAAGAATTCGTTTACCGATGTCTTGTTCTAAGATTGAAAATATTTCTTCGTAATTACTATTGAGATTGAAGTGAGCTAACTGTAGGTACGATATAACTCGTAGAAATCTCTTTAAATAAACAACAGTCATTTTTTGAAATCTCGTCTCTGTTTTGAAAGCTTTTGTAAGGTACACCTCCCTCTCTTTAATATTTCCAAAATGCTGGATTCCTTCATTTTTAAAGTCTATTTCAAACAACCATTCCTGATATTTTTAAGGTATTTATGAAAGTAGTATTCCATACTACCAGTTTTTCATTAGTAGAGGAAGGGACAATAACGAGCTACTGCTTTGATTGTGTTCAATCGGGTGCCTTGAAAAGAAACAAATCTAGCAATAAATTCCATTTTGAACTTAAGATCAGAGTTTTCATAATATAAATTATTTTTTCTTCTTCACTAGATATTAGTCGACACATTTTTCCAATTTTTTACACTCAAGTTCATTATATCGGTATCTCAGATGGTGCTGAGGAACAAATATCTTCGTCCTAAGATTCCAACCTTGACTTCTTAATCTAGCAGCATCTTTATATTTGTTAAATTTGCAGACCAATCTTGTTCTGACTCTTTACTTAAAAATATTGGCTGATCCCCAGAGGCAGTGGTTGTTTTCTTAAACATCGTAATTAGTTTGTGATTATTCTTGCACCTTATATTGTTTTGAAATGATCCCAGAACACTAAATACATACACTTGGAACAGGCACAACTTTCTTCTTTCATGAAGGACCTCACATAACATCTGCATGGAAATAGGATTGTTAGTATCACAAGCACAGAAATCACCACATGAATTTAGGTCGAAATTCTCAAAAGCGGTTTTCTTGGTTCTATGTTGCGACAAAGGAATTTCCTTTGTTTCCTATCAATAGCAATAATCACGATTCCTGTATGCTACTTTTGTTGTGTCTTCCAATGATTTGAACTCTTCCAAATCATAGCAAAAAATGCCAAATGGATATTTGAGTTTAGAGGCAAGACGGTACGTGTCAAGAATGTTGGGTCCACTAAAAACTTGATTTTTTCTAGTAACAAAATACTATAGCTAAGGAAATACAGAAATATGTGTCGTATATATATGTACCATCGTTAATGACTTTAATGCCTTTTGGAATTTCCTTTTAGGTTTCCGACAAAGTAAAAACCGTTTCCTTGCAACAATATATCCAACAATTCGGTCAATATCAAAAACTTTGAGTCGTTAAAAATGGTATTTACACACACACACAATGGATCAGGCGACCTTATCTCAGTTTTTGGTGGAAAATGTTCGTCACAAAGAGACATAACTCGAGATACGACAATTGTGACAATTACTTTTTCGCTAAATGCTGAGATACGACACTTTAACAAATCCTAAAAAAACTAAATACTCGGAAACGGATAATACTTCAGGGATGTCGATTTTCCAGATTGTGAAGACCACCATATACTACACGTAGGTGAAATATATCAAATTTCGCTCCTTTTTACATACGACACTTTGTGAGGAGTCGCCAAAATTTTGACTGGTTTTTTTGGTTTCCTTGTCAATTTTATTAGAGTCAAATGTAATTTATTTGACACTTAATTCTTTTTCTTGCTGTTTATTTGTTTTCACTATTACTTCAACATAATGTGCTTGTATGTACGTTAACATTTTTGAGAGTTTAAAATCTAAGACTTTGACAAACGAGGTTATTAACCTTATGTCGAACATTGCGACACACATATTAGGATTACTCCAAAGTTCAACACCCGTGTTGAATACTCGACACGCTAAATAAAAGTAGTTCACATTAACAATGACCAATATTTGGAGTGAAAATGAATCAGGTCTCAAATTGTAACATTATAATAAGAGTTCAATAATTTACAAACCAATGTGCAGAAATTGAAAGACAAAAAATACCGAGCAAGATAATATAGCATGCCATTATTGACTGTCTTGAAATATATTATAGAATCATTGTGATCCCTGTTGACCGATCTTAAAGGAAATCAATAACACAATGTAGTTAATGTTAATTTCCTCGTTCATAAACACACACACAGAGGCATATGTACACAAACATTTTGCTTGGAGAAGATCTTTAATTATTGTAACAATCGAAGCTATATATACATATATTCGATATTTACAGTAATTGTTGAAATTCTCCAAGTGATATGTGCATGTTTACACATGAGATGCATGTTTGTTACAAAACTTCACATATAAAGATAAACTGACAGCCGTACAACCTAAGTACGACAATAGCAGTGTAACAGGAGTGCCCAGTCAATGACAAGTAATACAATTCAAGACGTACAGCAAAGGCCAAAACTTCAACCAGAAGACAGGGAAACGAATTTAATTTCGAATAGGTTCTCTGATACGAGATTAATGAGGCTGTTCGTGCAAAACGTTTCCGAGGCAGTGCTACCCCTTTTGTATCCCTAAAGAATTTCGTTCATTTCGATGCACTAAGCTTTACATTGGAGAGCGATAGGAAGGCTATTCAAGCTTTACTTTCAAAGCAGGTAAGAAAATCTCTCCACACTAGGGTAGATAGGAAAATGACTTGCATCTCATTGGAAGAAGTTGAGTCGTGAAAATCTTCGTCTCCCAATGTTTTAGCGTAAGGTAAAAAATATCTCTTCGTAATTACAATTGAGATTGTAATGATCAGAGTGTTGGTAGGATGTAACCAGATCATCATCTTTAATATTTTTGAATATATTGGAGGGAAGGTGAAGGGAATTAATTCGTTTTCTTGGTGGGAAGGGAGGGAAGGGAATGGGGTCCCTGGCACGAGATTAATTTCTTTGTAAACCCCGGGTGGGCAGGGAAGGGGTCCCTGGCACGAGATTAAGTTCTTTGTAAACCCCGGTCCCTGGAAGGGATTAATTTTAGTGTAAGCCTCATTTGAGGTTTACACTAATGATTTAATTACTTAATTAAGGCTTGGTGTGAGAGTTGTGACAACAGCAATGACAAAATTCAAACACGGCAGAGCGTTGTTTGCGAAATGATCTAGATCGCATTCAAAGAAATTGAGTAAAGAAAGACTTCGTTTAACAATGTTTTGGTGTAAGATCGAAGATATTTCTTCGTAACTACTATTGCGATTGTAGTGAGTTGAGTGTTAGTAGGATGTAACCAGATCATCATCTTTATTATTTTTGGATATATCTTGGAGGGAAGTGGAAGGGAACTAATTATTTTTCTTGGTGGGAAGGGAGGGAAGGGAATGGGGTCCCTGGCACGAGATTAATTTCTTTGTAAACCCCGGGTGGGCAGGGAAGGGGTCCCTGGCACGAGATTAAGTTCTTTGTAAACCCCTGTCCCTGGACGGGATTAATTTTAGTGTAAGCCTCACTTGAGGTTTACACTAATGATTTATTTAATTAATTAACGATTGGTGTCACAGTTGTGACAACAACAATCACAAAATTTAAAAAAGAATCGTCATAGCGTTCTTTGCGAAATGATCCTCATCATATTTGAAGGAATCTAGTCGTAAAAGAATTCGTTTACCGATGTCTTGTTCTAAGATTGAAAATATTTCTTCGTAATTACTATTGAGATTGAAGTGAGCTAACTGTAGGTACGATATAACTCGTAGAAATCTCTTTAAATAAACAACAGTCATTTTTTGAAATCTCGTCTCTGTTTTGAAAGCTTTTGTAAGGTACACCTCCCTCTCTTTAATATTTCCAAAATGCTGGATTCCTTCATTTTTAAAGTCTATTTCAAACAACCATTCCTGATATTTTTAAGGTATTTATGAAAGTAGTATTCCATACTACCAGTTTTTCATTAGTAGAGGAAGGGACAATAACGAGCTACTGCTTTGATTGTGTTCAATCGGGTGCCTTGAAAAGAAACAAATCTAGCAATAAATTCCATTTTGAACTTAAGATCAGAGTTTTCATAATATAAATTATTTGTTCTTCTTCACTAGATATTAGTCGACACATTTTTCCAATTTTTTACACTCAAGTTCATTATATCGGTATCTCAGATGGTGCTGAGGAACAAATATCTTCGTCCTAAGATTCCAACCTTGACTTCTTAATCTAGCAGCATCTTTATATTTGTTAAATTTGCAGACCAATCTTGTTCTGACTCTTTACTTAAAAATATTGGCTGATCCCCAGAGGCAGTGGTTGTTTTCTTAAACATCGTAATTAGTTTGTGATTATTCTTGCACCTTATATTGTTTTGAAATGATCCCAGAACACTAAATACATACACTTGGAACAGGCACAACTTTCTTCTTTCATGAAGGACCTCACATAACATCTGCATGGAAATAGGATTGTTAGTATCACAAGCACAGAAATCACCACATGAATTTAGGTCGAAATTCTCAAAAGCGGTTTTCTTGGTTCTATGTTGCGACAAAGGAATTTCCTTTGTTTCCTATCAATAGCAATAATCACGATTCCTGTATGCTACTTTTGTTGTGTCTTCCAATGATTTGAACTCTTCCAAATCATAGCAAAAAATGCCAAATGGATATTTGAGTTTAGAGGCAAGACGGTACGTGTCAAGAATGTTGGGTCCACTAAAAACTTGATTTTTTCTAGTAACAAAATACTATAGCTAAGGAAATACAGAAATATGTGTCGTATATATATGTACCATCGTTAATGACTTTAATGCCTTTTGGAATTTCCTTTTCGGTTTCCGACAAAGTAAAAACCGTTTCCTTGCAACAATATATCCAACAATTCGGTCAATATCAAAAACTTTGAGTCGTTAAAAATGGTATTTACACACACACACAATGGATCAGGCGACCGTATCTCAGTTTTTGGTGGAAAATTTTCGTCACAAAGAGACATAACTCGAGATACGACAATTGTGACAATTACTTTTTCGCTAAATGCTGAGATACGACACTTTGACAAATCCTAAAAAAAACTAAATACTCGGAAACGGATAATACTTCAGGGATGTCGATTTTCCAGATTGTGATGACCACCATATACTACACGTAGGTGAAATATATCAAATTTCGCTCCTTTTTACATACGACACTTTGTGAGGAGTCGCCAAAATTTTGACTGGTTTTCTTGGTTTCCTTGTCAATTTTATTAGAGTCAAATGTAATTTATTTGACACTTAATTCTTTTTCTTGCTGTTTATTTGTTTTCACTATTACTTCAACATAATGTGCTTGTATGTACGTTAACATTTTTGAGAGTTTAAAATCTAAGACTTTGACAAACGAGGTTATTAACCTTATGTCGAACATTGCGACACACATATTAGGATTACTCCAAAGTTCAACACCCGTGTTGAATACTCGACACGCTAAATAAAACTAGTTCACATTAACAATGACCAATATTTGGAGTGAACATGAATCAGGTCTCAAATTGTAACATTATAACAAGAGTTCAATAATTTACAAACCAATGTGCAGAAATTGAAAGACAAAAAATACCGAGCAAGATAATATAGCATGCCATTATTGACTGTCTTGAAATATATTATAGAATCATTGTGATCCCTGTTGAGCGATCTTAAAGGAAATCAATAACACAATGTAGTTCATGTTAATTTCCTCGTTCATAAACACACACACAGAGGCATATGTACACAAACATTTTGCTTGGAGAAGATCTTTAATTATTGTAACAATCGAAGCTATATATACATATATTCGATATTTACAGTAATTGTTGAAATTCTCCAAGTGATATGTGCATGTTTACACATGAGATGCATGTTTGTTACAAAACTTCACATATAAAGATAAACTGACAGCCGTACAACCTAAGTACGACAATAGCAGTGTAACAGGAGTGCCCAGTCAATGACAAGTAATACAATTCAAGACGTACAGCAAAGGCCAAAACTTCAACCCGAAGACAGGGAAACGAATTTAATTTCGAATAGGTTCTCTGATACGAGATTAATGAGGCTGTTCGTGCAAAACGTTTCCGAGGCAGTGCTACCCCTTTTGTATCCCTAAAGAATTTCGTTCATTTCGATGCACTAAGCTTTACATTGGAGAGCGATAGGAAGGCTATTCAAGCTTTACTTTCAAAGCAGGTAAGAAAATCTCTCCACTAGGGTAGATAGGAAAATGACTTGCATCTCATTGGAAAAAGTTGAGTCGTGAAAATCTTCGTCTCCCAATGTTTTAGCGTAAGGTATAAAATATCTCTTCGTAATTACAATTGAGATTGTAATGATCAGAGTGTTGGTAGGATGTAACCAGATCATCATCTTTACTATTTTTGAATATATTGGAGGGAAGGTGAAGGGAATTAATTCGTTTTCTTGGTGGGAAGGGAGGGAAGGGAATGGGGTCCCTGGCACGAGATTAATTTCTTTGTAAACCGCGGGTGGGCAGGGAAGGGGTCCCTGGCACGAGATTAAGTTCTTTGTAAACCCCTGTCCTTGGACGGGATTAATTTTAGTGTAAGCCTCACTTGAGGTTTACACTAATGATTTATTTAATTAATTAACGATTGGTGTCACAGTTGTGACAAAAACAATCACAAAATTTAAAAATGAATCGTCATAGCGTTCTTTGCGAAATGATCCTCATCATATTTGAAGGAATCTAGTCGTAAAAGAATTCGTTTACCGATGTCTTGTTCTAAGATTGAAAATATTTCTTCGTAATTACTATTGAGATTGAAGTGAGCTAACTGTAGGTACGATATAACTCGTAGAAATCTCTTTAAATAAACAACAGTCATTTTTTGAAATCTCGTCTCTGTTTTGAAAGCTTTTGTAAGGTACACCTCCCTCTCTTTAATATTTCCAAAATGCTGGATTCCTTCATTTTTAAAGTCTATTTCAAACAACCATTCCTGATATTTTTAAGGTATTTATGAAAGTAGTATTCCATACTACCAGTTTTTCATTAGTAGAGGAAGGGACAATAACAAGCTACTGCTTTGATTGTGTTCAATCGGGTGCCTTGAAAAGAAACAAATCTAGCAATAAATTCCATTTTGAACTTAAGATCAGAGTTTTCCTAATATAAATTATTTGTTCTTCTTCACTAGATATTAGTCGACACATTTTTCCAATTTTTTACACTCAAGTTCATTATATCGGTATCTCAGATGGTGCTGAGGAACAAATATCTTCGTCCTAAGATTCCAACCTTGACTTCTTAATCTAGCAGCATCTTTATATTTGTTAAATTTGCAGACCAATCTTGTTCTGACTCTTTACTTAAAAATATTGGCTGATCCCCAGAGGCAGTGGTTGTTTTCTTAAACATCGTAATTAGTTTGTGATTATTCTTGCACATTATATTGTTTTGAAATGATCCCAGAACACTAAATACATACACTTGGAACAGGCACAACTTTCTTCTTTCATGAAGGACCTCACATAACATCTGCATGGAAATAGGATTGTTAGTATCACAAGCACAGAAATCACCACATGAATTTAGGTCGAAATTCTCAAAAGCGGTTTTCTTGGTTCTATGTTGCGACAAAGGAATTTCCTTTGTTTCCTATCAATAGCAATAATCACGATTCCTGTATGCTACTTTTGTTGTGTCTTCCAATGATTTTAAATCTTCCAAATCATAGCAAAAAATGCCAAATGGATATTTGAGTTTAGAGGCAAGACGGTACGTGTCAAGAATGTTGGGTCCACTAAAAACTTGATTTTTTCTAGTAACAAAATACTATAGCTAAGGAAATACAGAAATATGTGTCGTATATATATGTACCATCGTTAATGACTTTAATGCCTTTTGGAATTTCCTTTTCGGTTTCCGACAAAGTAAAAACCGTTTCCTTTCAACAATATATCCAACAATTCTGTCAATATAAAAAACTTTGAGTCGTTAAAAATGGTATTTACACACACACACACAATGGATCAGGCGACCGTATCTCAGTTTGTGGTGGAAAATTTTCGTCACAAAGAGACACAACTCGAGATACGACAGTTGTGACAATTACTTTTTCGCTAAATGCTGAGATACGACACTTTGACAAATCCTAAAAAAACGAAATACTCGGAAACGGATAATACTTCAGGGACGTCGATTTTCCAGATTGTGAGGACCACCATATACTACACGTAGGTGAAATATATCAAATTTCGCTCCTTTTTACATACGACACTTTGTGAGGAGTCGCCAAAATTTTGACTGGTTTTCTTGTTTTCCTTGTCAATTTTATTAGAGTCAAATGTAATTTATTTGACACCTAATTCTCTTTCTTGCTGTTTATTTGTTTTCACTATTACTTCAACATAATGTGCTTGTATGTACGTTAACATTTTTGAGAGTTTAAAATCTAAGACTTTGACAAACGAGGTTATTAACCTTATGTCGAACATTGCGACACACATATTAGGATTACTCCAAAGTTCAACACCCGTGTTGAATACTCGACACGCTAAATAAAACTAGTTCACATTAACAATGACCAATATTTGGAGTGAAAATGAATCAGGTCTCAAATTGTAACATTATAACAAGAGTTCAATAATTTACAAACCAATGTGCAGAAATTGAAAGACAAAAAATACCGAGCAAGATAATATAGCATGCCATTATTGACTGTCTTGAAATATATTATAGAATCATTGTGATCCCTGTTGAGCGATCTTAAAGGAAATCAATAACACAATGTAGTTAATGTTAATTTCCTCGTTCATAAACACACACACAGAGGCATATGTACACAAACATTTTGCTTGGAGAAGATCTTTAATTATTGTAACAATCGAAGCTATATATACATATATTCGATATTTACAGTAATTGTTGAAATTCTCCAAGTGATATGTGCATGTTTACACATGAGATGCATGTTTGTTACAAAACTTCACATATAAAGATAAACTGACAGCCGTACAACCTAAGTACGACAATAGCAGTGTAACAGGAGTGCCCAGTCAATGACAAGTAATACAATTCAAGACGTACAGCAAAGGCCAAAACTTCAACCAGAAGACAGGGAAACGAATTTAATTTCGAATAGGTTCTCTGATACGAGATTAATGAGGCTGTTCGTGCAAAACGTTTCCGAGGCAGTGCTACCCCTTTTGTATCCCTAAAGAATTTCGTTCATTTCGATGCACTAAGCTTTACATTGGAGAGCGATAGGAAGGCTATTCAAGCTTTACTTTCAAAGCAGGTAAGAAAATCTCTCCACACTAGGGTAGATAGGAAAATGACTTGCATCTCATTGGAAAAAGTTGAGTCGTGAAAATCTTCGTCTCCCAATGTTTTAGCGTAAGGTATAAAATATCTCTTCGTAATTACAATTGAGATTGTAATGATCAGAGTGTTGGTAGGATGTAACCAGATCATCATCTTTACTATTTTTGAATATATTGGAGGGAAGGTGAAGGGAATTAATTCGTTTTCTTGGTGGGAAGGGAGGGAAGGGAATGGGGTCCCTGGCACGAGATTAATTTCTTTGTAAACCCCGGGTGGGCAGGGAAGGGGTCCCTGGCACGAGATTAAGTTCTTTCTAAACCCCGGTCCCTGGGAGGGATTAATTTTAGTGTAAGCCTCATTTGAGGTTTACACTAATGATTTAATTACTTAATTAAGGCTTGATGTGAGAGTTGTGACAACAGCAATGACAAAATTCAAACACGGCAGAGCGTTGTTTGCGAAATGATCTAGATCGCATTCAAAGAAATTGAGTAAAGAAAGACTTCGTTTAACAATGTTTTGGTGTAAGATCGAAGATATTTCTTCGTAACTACTATTGCGATTGTAGTGAGTTGAGTGTTAGTAGGATGTAACCAGATCATCATCTTTATTATTTTTGGATATATCTTGGAGGGAAGTGGAAGGGAACTAATTATTTTTCTTGGTGGGAAGGGAGGGAAGGGAATGGGGTCCCTGGCACGAGATTAATTTCTTTGTAAACCGCGGGTGGGCAGGGAAGGGGTCCCTGGCACGAGATTAAGTTCTTTGTAAACCCCTGTCCCTGGACGGGATTAATTTTAGTGTAAGCCTCACTTGAGGTTTACACTAATGATTTATTTAATTAATTAACGATTGGTGTCACAGTTGTGACAAAAACAATCACAAAATTTAAAAATGAATCGTCATAGCGTTCTTTGCGAAATGATCCTCATCATATTTGAAGGAATCTAGTCGTAAAAGAATTCGTTTACCGATGTCTTGTTCTAAGATTGAAAATATTTCTTCGTAATTACTATTGAGATTGAAGTGAGCTAACTGTAGGTACGATATAACTCGTAGAAATCTCTTTAAATAAACAACAGTCATTTTTTGAAATCTCGTCTCTGTTTTGAAAGCTTTTGTAAGGTACACCTCCCTCTCTTTAATATTTCCAAAATGCTGGATTCCTTCATTTTTAAAGTCTATTTCAAACAACCATTCCTGATATTTTTAAGGTATTTATGAAAGTAGTATTCCATACTACCAGTTTTTCATTAGTAGAGGAAGGGACAATAACAAGCTACTGCTTTGATTGTGTTCAATCGGGTGCCTTGAAAAGAAACAAATCTAGCAATAAATTCCATTTTGAACTTAAGATCAGAGTTTTCATAATATAAATTATTTGTTCTTCTTCACTAGATATTAGTCGACACATTTTTCCAATTTTTTACACTCAAGTTCATTATATCGGTATCTCAGATGGTGCTGAGGAACAAATATCTTCGTCCTAAGATTCCAACCTTGACTTCTTAATCTAGCAGCATCTTTATATTTGTTAAATTTGCAGACCAATCTTGTTCTGACTCTTTACTTAAAAATATTGGCTGATCCCCAGAGGCAGTGGTTGTTTTCTTAAACATCGTAATTAGTTTGTGATTATTCTTGCACCTTATATTGTTTTGAAATGATCCCAGAACACTAAATACATACACTTGGAACAGGCACAACTTTCTTCTTTCATGAAGGACCTCACATAACATCTGCATGGAAATAGGATTGTTAGTATCACAAGCACAGAAATCACCACATTAATTTAGGTCGAAATTCTCAAAAGCGGTTTTCTTGGTTCTATGTTGCGACAAAGGAATTTCCTTTGTTTCCTATCAATAGCAATAATCACGATTCCTGTATGCTACTTTTGTTGTGTCTTCCAATGATTTTAAATCTTCCAAATCATAGCAAAAAATGCCAAATGGATATTTGAGTTTAGAGGCAAGACGGTACGTGTCAAGAATGTTGGGTCCACTAAAAACTTGATTTTTTCTAGTAACAAAATACTATAGCTAAGGAAATACAGAAATATGTGTCGTATATATATGTACCATCGTTAATGACTTTAATGCCTTTTGGAATTTCCTTTTCGGTTTCCGACAAAGTAAAAACCGTTTCCTTTCAACAATATATCCAACAATTCTGTCAATATAAAAAACTTTGAGTCGTTAAAAATGGTATTTACACACACACACACAATGGATCAGGCGACCGTATCTCAGTTTGTGGTGGAAAATTTTCGTCACAAAGAGACACAACTCGAGATACGACAGTTGTGACAATTACTTTTTCGCTAAATGCTGAGATACGACACTTTGACAAATCCTAAAAAAACGAAATACTCGGAAACGGATAATACTTCAGGGACGTCGATTTTCCAGATTGTGAGGACCACCATATACTACACGTAGGTGAAATATATCAAATTTCGCTCCTTTTTACATACGACACTTTGTGAGGAGTCGCCAAAATTTTGACTGGTTTTCTTGGTTTCCTTGTCAATTTTATTAGAGTCAAATGTAATTTATTTGACACCTAATTCTCTTTCTTGCTGTTTATTTGTTTTCACTATTACTTCAACATAATGTGCTTGTATGTACGTTAACATTTTTGAGAGTTTAAAATCTAAGACTTTGACAAACGAGGTTATTAACCTTATGTCGAACATTGCGACACACATATTAGGATTACTCCAAAGTTCAACACCCGTGTTGAATACTCGACACGCTAAATAAAACTAGTTCACATTAACAATGACCAATATTTGGAGTGAAAATGAATCAGGTCTCAAATTGTAACATTATAACAAGAGTTCAATAATTTACAAACCAATGTGCAGAAATTGAAAGACAAAAAATACCGAGCAAGATAATATAGCATGCCATTATTGACTGTCTTGAAATATATTATAGAATCATTGTGATCCCTGTTGAGCGATCTTAAAGGAAATCAATAACACAATGTAGTTCATGTTAATTTCCTCGTTCATAAACACACACACAGAGGCATATGTACACAAACATTTTGCTTGGAGAAGATCTTTAATTATTGTAACAATCGAAGCTATATATACATATATTCGATATTTACAGTAATTGTTGAAATTCTCCAAGTGATATGTGCATGTTTACACATGAGATGCATGTTTGTTACAAAACTTCACATATAAAGATAAACTGACAGCCGTACAACCTAAGTACGACAATAGCAGTGTAACAGGAGTGCCCAGTCAATGACAAGTAATACAATTCAAGACGTACAACAAAGGCCAAATCTTCAACCAGAAGACTGGGAAAGTAATTTAGTTTCGAATAGGTTCTCTGATATGAGATTAATGAGGCTGTACGTGCAAAACGTTTCCGAGGCAGTGCTACCCCTTTTGTATCCCTAAAGAATTTCGTTCATTTCGATGCACTAAGCTTTACATTGTAGAGCGATAGGAAGGCTATTCAAGCTTTACTTTCAAAGCAGGTAAGAAAATCTCTCCACACTAGCGTAGATAGGAAAATGACTTGCATCTCATTGGAAGAAGTTGAGTCGTGAAAATCTTCGTCTCCCAATGTTTTAGCGTAAGGTAAAAAATATCTCTTCGTAATTACGATTAAGATTGTAATGATCAAAGTGTTGGTAGGATGTAACCAGATCATCATCTTTACTATTTTTGAATATATTGGAGGGAAGGTGAAGGGAATTAATTCGTTTTGTTGGTGGGAAGGGAGGGAAGGGAATGGGGTCCCTGGCACGAGATTAATTTCTTTGTAAACCCCGGGTGGGCAGGGAAGGGGTCCCTGGAACGAGATTAAGTTCTTTGTAAACCCCGGTCCCTGGAAGGGATTAATTTTAGTGTAAGCCTCATTTGAGGTTTACACTAATGATTTAATTACTTAATTAAGGCTTGGTGTGAGAGTTGTGACAACAGCAATGACAAAATTCAAACACGGCAGAGCGTTGTTTGCGAAATGATCTAGATCGCATTCAAAGAAATTGAGTAAAGAAAGACTTCGTTTAACAATGTTTTGGTGTAAGATCGAAGATATTTCTTCGTAACTACTATTGCGATTGTAGTGAGTTGAGTGTTAGTAGGATGTAACCAGATCATATCTTTATTATTTTTGGATATATCTAGGAGGGAAGTGGAAGGGAACTAATTATTTTTCTTGGTGGGAAGGGAGGGAAGGGAATGGGGTCCCTGGCACGAGATTAATTTCTTTGTAAACCGCGGGTGGGCAGGGAAGGGGTCCCTGGCACGAGATTAAGTTCTTTGTAAACCCCTGTCCCTGGACGGGATTAATTTTAGTGTAAGCCTCACTTGAGGTTTACACTAATGATTTATTTAATTAATTAACGATTGGTGTCACAGTTGTGACAAAAACAATCACAAAATTTAAAAAAGAATCGTCATAGCGTTCCTTGCGAAATGATCCTCATCATATTTGAAGGAATCTAGTCGTAAAAGAATTCGTTTACCGATGTCTTGTTCTAAGATTGAAAATATTTCTTCGTAATTACTATTGAGATTGAAGTGAGCTAACTGTAGGTACGATATAACTCGTAGAAATCTCTTTAAATAAACAACAGTCATTTTTTGAAATCTCGTCTCTTTTTTGAAAGCTTTTGTAAGGTACACCTCCCTCTCTTTAATATTTCTAAAATGCTGGATTCCTTCATTTTTAAAGTCTATTTCAAACAACCATTCCTGATATTTTTAAGGTATTTATGAAAGTAGTATTCCATACTACCAGTCTTTCATTAGTAGAGGAAGGGACAATAACGAGCTACTGCTTTGATTGTGTTCAATCGGGTGCCTTGAAAAGAAACAAATCTAGCAATAAATTCCATTTTGAACTTAAGATCAGAGTTTTCATAATATAAATTATTTGTTCTTCTTCACTAGATATTAGTCGACACATTTTTCCAATTTTTTACACTCAAGTTCATTATATCGGTATCTCAGATGGTGCTGAGGAACAAATATCTTCGTCCTAAGATTCCAACCTTGACTTCTTAATCTAACAGCATCTTTATATTTGTTAAATTTGCAGACCAATCTTGTTCTGACTCTTTACTTAAAAATATTGGCTGATCCCCAGAGGCAGTGGTTGTTTTCTTAAACATCGTAATTAGTTTGTGATTATTCTTGCACCTTATATTGTTTTGAAATGATCCCAGAACACTAAATACATACACTTGGGACAGGCACAACTTTCTTCTTTCATGAAGGACCTCACATAACATCTGCATGGAAATAGGATTGTTAGTATCACAAGCACAGAAATCACCACATGAATTTAGGTCGAAATTCTCAAAAGCGGTTTTCTTGGTTCTATGTTGCGACAAAGGAATTTCCTTTGTTTCCTATCAATAGCAATAATCACGATTCCTGTATGCTACTTTTGTTGTGTCTTCCAATGATTTGAACTCTTCCAAATCATAGCAAAAAATGCCAAATGGATATTTGAGTTTAGAGGCAAGACGGTACGTGTCAAGAATGTTGGGTCCACTAAAAACTTGATTTTTTCTAGTAACAAAATACTATAGCTAAGGAAATACAGAAATATGTGTCGTATATATATGTACCATCGTTAATGACTTTAATGCCTTTTGGAATTTCCTTTTCGGTTTCCGACAAAGTAAAAACCGTTTCCTTGCAACAATATATCCAACAATTCGGTCAATATCAAAAACTTTGAGTCGTTAAAAATGGTATTTACACACACACACAATGGATCAGGCGACCGTATCTCAGTTTTTGGTGGAAAATTTTCGTCACAAAGAGACATAACTCGAGATACGACAATTGTGACAATTACTTTTTCGCTAAATGCTGAGATACGACACTTTGACAAATCCTAAAAAAACTAAATACTCGGAAACGGATAATACTTCAGGGACGTCGATTTTCCAGATTGTGAGGACCACCATATACTACACGTAGGTGAAATATATCAAATTTCGCTCCTTTTTACATACGACACTTTGTGAGGAGTCGCCAAAATTTTGACTGGTTTTCTTGTTTTCCTTGTCAATTTTATTAGAGTCAAATGTAATTTATTTGACACCTAATTCTTTTTCTTGCTGTTTATTTGTTTTCACTATTACTTCAACATAATGTGCTTGTATGTACGTTAACATTTTTGAGAGTTTAAAATCTAAGACTTTGACAAACGAGGTTATTAACCTTATGTCGAACATTGCGACACACATATTAGGATTACTCCAAAGTTCAATACCCGTGTTGAATACTCGACACGCTAAATAAAACTAGTTCACATTAACAATGACCAATATTTGGAGTGAAAATGAATCAGGTCTCAAATTGTAACATTATAACAAGAGTTCAATAATTTACAAACCAATGTGCAGAAATTGAAAGACAAAAAATACCGAGCAAGATAATATAGCATGCCATTATTGACTGTCTTGAAATATATTATAGAATCATTGTGATCCCTGTTGAGCGATCTTAAAGGAAATCAATAACACAATGTAGTTAATGTTAATTTCCTCGTTCATAAACACACACACAGAGGCATATGTACACAAACATTTTGCTTGGAGAAGATCTTTAATTATTGTAACAATCGAAGCTATATATACATATATTCGATATTTACAGTAATTGTTGAAATTCTCCAAGTGATATGTGCATGTTTACACATGAGATGCATGTTTGTTACAAAACTTCACATATAAACATAAACTGACAGCCGTACAACCTAAGTACGACAATAGCAGTGTAACAGGAGTGCCCAGTCAATGACAAGTAATACAATTCAAGACGTACAACAAAGGCCAAAACTTCAACCAGAAGACTGGGAAAGTAATTTAGTTTCGAATAGGTTCTCTGATACGAGATTAATGAGGCTGTACGTGCAAAACGTTTCCGAGGCAGTGCTACCCCTTTTGTATCCCTAAAGAATTTCGTTCATTTCGATGCACTAAGCTTTACATTGGAGAGCGATAGGAAGGCTATTCAAGCTTTACTTTCAAAGCAGGTAAGAAAATCTCTCCACACTAGCGTAGATAGGAAAATGACTTGCATCTCATTGGAAGAAGTTGAGTCGTGAAAATCTTCGTCTCCCAATGTTTTAGCGTAAGTTAAAAAATATCTCTTCGTAATTACGATTAAGATTGTAATGATCAGAGTGTTGGTAGGATGTAACCAGATCATCATCTTTACTATTTTTGAATATATTGGAGGGAAGGTGAAGGGAATTAATTCGTTTTCTTGGTGGGAAGGGAGGGAAGGGAATGGGGTCCCTGGCACGAGATTAATTTCTTTGTAAATCCCGGGTGGGCAGGGAAGGGGTCCCTGGCACGAGATTAAGTTCTTTGTAAACCCCGGTCCCTGGAAGGGATTAATTTTAGTGTAAGCCTCATTTGAGGTTTACACTAATGATTTAATTACTTAATTAAGGCTTGGTGTGAGAGTTGTGACAACAGCAATGACAAAATTCAAACACGGCAGAGCGTTGTTTGCGAAATGATCTAGATCGCATTCAAAGAAATTGAGTAAAGAAAGACTTCGTTTAACAATGTTTTGGTGTAAGATCGAAGATATTTCTTCGTAACTACTATTGCGATTGTAGTGAGTTGAGTGTTAGTAGGATGTAACCAGATCATCATCTTTATTATTTTTGGATATATCTTGGAGGGAAGTGGAAGGGAACTAATTATTTTTCTTGGTGGGAAGGGAGGGAAGGGAATGGGGTCCCTGGCACGAGATTAATTTCTTTGTATACCGCGGGTGGCAGGGAAGGGGTCCCTGGCACGAGATTAAGTTCTTTGTAAACCCCTGTCCCTGGACGGGATTAATTTTAGTGTAAGCCTCACTTGAGGTTTACACTAATGATTTATTTAATTAATTAACGATTGGTGTCACAGTTTTAACAACAACAATCACAAAATTTAAAAAAAAATCGTCATAGCGTTCCTTGCGAAATGATCCTCATCATATTTGAAGGAATCTAGTCGTAAAAGAATTCGTTTACCGATGTCTTGTTCTAAGATTGAAAATATTTCTTCGTAATTACTATTGAGATTGAAGTGAGCTAACTGTAGGTACGATATAACTCGTAGAAATCTCTTTAAATAAACAACAGTCATTTTTTGAAATCTCGTCTCTGTTTTGAAAGCTTTTGTAAGGTACACCTCCCTCTCTTTAATATTTCCTTAATGCTGGATTCCTTCATTTTTAAAGTCTATTTCAAACAACCATTCCTGATATTTTTAAGGTATTTATGAAAGTAGTATTCCATACTACCAGTTTTTCATTAGTAGAGGAAGGGACAATAACGAGCTACTGCTTTGATTGTGTTCAATCGGGTGCCTTGAAAAGAAACAAATCTAGCAATAAATTCCATTTTGAACTTAAGATCAGAGTTTTCATAATATAAATTATTTGTTCTTCTTCACTAGATATTAGTCGACACATTTTTCCAATTTTTTACACTCAAGTTCATTATATCGGTATCTCAGATGGTGCTGAGGAACAAATATCTTCGTCCTAAGATTCCAACCTTGACTTCTTAATCTAGCAGCATCTTTATATTTGTTAAATTTGCAGACAAATCTTGTTCTGACTCTTTACTTAAAAATATTGGCTGATCCCCAGAGGCAGTGGTTGTTTTCTTAAACATCGTAATTAGTTTGTGATTATTCTTGCACCTTATATTGTTTTGAAATGATCCCAGAACACTAAATACATACACTTGGGACAGGCACAACTTTCTTCTTTCATGAAGGACCTCACATAACATCTGCATGGAATTAGGATTGTTAGTATCACCAGCACAGAAATCACCACATGAACTTAGGTCGAAATTCTCAAAAGCGGTTTTCTTGGTTCTATGTTGCGACAAAGGAATTTCCTTTGTTTCCTATCAATAGCAATAATCACGATTCCTGTATGCTACTTTTGTTGTGTCTTCCAATGATTTGAACTCTTCCAAATCATAGCAAAAAATGCCAAATGGATATTTGAGTTTAGAGGCAAGACGGTACGTGTCAAGAATGTTGGGTCCACTAAAAACTTGATTTTTTCTAGTAACAAAATACTATAGCTAAGGAAATACAGAAATATGTGTCGTATATATATGTACCATCGTTAATGACTTTAATGCCTTTTGGAATTTCCTTTTCGGTTTCCGACAAAGTAAAAACCGTTTCCTTGCAACAATATATCCAACAATTCGGTCAATATCAAAAACTTTGAGTCGTTAAAAATGGTATTTACACACACACACACAATGGATCAGGCGACCGTATCTCAGTTTTTGGTGGAAAATTTTCGTCACAAAGAGACATAACTCGAGATACGACAATTGTGACAATTACTTTTTCGCTAAATGCTGAGATACGACACTTTGACTAATCCTAAAAAAAACTAAATACTCGGAAACGGATAATACTTCAGGGATGTCGATTTTCCAGATTGTGATGACCACCATATACTACACGTAGGAGAAATATATCAAATTTCGCTCCTTTTTACATACGACACTTTGTGAGGAGTCGCCAAAATTTTGACTGGTTTTCTTGGTTTCCTTGTCAATTTTATTAGAGTCAAATGTAATTTATTTGACACTTAATTCTTTTTCTTGCTGTTTATTTGTTTTCACTATTACTTCAACATAATGTGCTTGTATGTACGTTAACATTTTTGAGAGTTTAAAATCTAAGACTTTGACAAACGAGGTTATTAACCTTATGTCGAACATTGCGACACACATATTAGGATTACTCCAAAGTTCAACATCCGTGTTGAATACTCGACACGCTAAATAAAACTAGTTCACATTAACAATGACCAATATTTGGAGTGAAAATGAATCAGGTCTCAAATTGTAACATTATAACAAGAGTTCAATAATTTACAAACCAATGTGCAGAAATTGAAAGACAAAAAATACCGAGCAAGATAATATAGCATGCCATTATTGACTGTCTTGAAATATATTATAGAATCATTGTGATCCCTGTTGAGCGATCTTAAAGGAAATCAATAACACAATGTAGTTAATGTTAATTTCCTCGTTCATAAACACACACACAGAGGCATATGTACACAAACATTTTGCTTGGAGAAGATCTTTAATTATTGTAACAATCGAAGCTATATATACATATATTCGATATTTACAGTAATTGTTGAAATTCTCCAAGTGATATGTGCATGTTTACACATGAGATGCATGTTTGTTACAAAACTTCACATATAAAGATAAACTGACAGCCGTACAACCTAAGTACGACAATAGCAGTGTAACAGGAGTGCCCAGTCAATGACAAGTAATACAATTCAAGACGTACAGCAAAGGCCAAAACTTCAACCAGAAGACAGGGAAACGAATTTAATTTCGAATAGGTTCTCTGATACGAGATTAATGAGGCTGTTCGTGCAAAACGTTTCCGAGGCAGTGCTACCCCTTTTGTATCCCTAAAGAATTTCGTTCATTTCGATGCACTAAGCTTTACATTGGAGAGCGATAGGAAGGCTATTCAAGCTTTACTTTCAAAGCAGGTAAGGAAATCTCTCCACACTAGGGTAGATAGGAAAATGACTTGCATCTCATTGGAAGAAGTTGAGTCGTGAAAATCTTCGTCTCCCAATGCTTTAGCGTAAGGTAAAAAATATCTCTTCTTAATTACAATTGAGATTGTAATGATCAGAGTGTTGGTAGGATGTAACCAGATCATCATCTTTACTATTTTTGAATATATTGGAGGGAAGGTGAAGGGAATTAATTCGTTTTCTTGGTGGGAAGGGAGGGAAGGGAATGGGGTCCCTGGCACGAGATTAATTTCTTTGTAAACCCCGGGTGGGCAGGGAAGGGGTCCCTGGCACGAGATTAAGTTCTTTGTAAACCCCGGTCCCTGGAAGGGATTAATTTTAGTGTAAGCCTCATTTGAGGTTTACACTAATGATTTAATTACTTAATTAAGGCTTGGTGTGAGAGTTGTGACAACAGCAATGACAAAATTCAAACACGGCAGAGCGTTGTTTGCGAAATGATCTAGATCGCATTCAAAGAAATTGAGTAAAGAAAGACTTAGTTTAACAATGTTTTGGTGTAAGATCGAAGATATTTCTTCGTAACTACTATTGCGATTGTAGTGAGTTGAGTGTTAGTAGGATGTAACCAGATCAACATCTTTATTATTTTTGGATATATCTTGGAGGGAAGTGGAAGGGAACTAATTATTTTCCTTGGTGGGAAGGGAGGGAAGGGAATGGGGTCCCTGGCACGAGATTAATTTCTTTGTAAACCCCGGGTGGGCAGGGAAGGGGTCCCTGGCACGAGATTAAGTTCTTTGTAAACCCCTGTCCCTGGACGGGATTAATTTTAGTGTAAGCCTCACTTGAGGTTTACACTAATGATTTATTTAATTAATTAACGATTGGTGTCACAGTTGTGACAACAACAATCACAAAATTTAAAAAAGAATCGTCATAGCGTTCTTTGCGAAATGATCCTCATCATATTTGAAGGATCTTAAATAAATTCCATTTTGAACTTAAGATCAGAGTTTTCATAATATAAATTATTTGTTCTTCTTCACTAGATATTAGTCGACACATTTTTCCAATTTTTTACACTCAAGTTCATTATATCGGTATCTCAGATGGTGCTGAGGAACAAATATCTTCGTCCTAAGATTCCAACCTTGACTTCTTAATCTAGCAGCATCTTTATATTTGTTAAATTTGCAGACCAATCTTGTTCTGACTCTTTACTTAAAAATATTGGCTGATCCCCAGAGGCAGTGGTTGTTTTCTTAAACATCGTAATTAGTTTGTGATTATTCTTGCACCTTATATTGTTTTGAAATGATCCCAGAACACTAAATACATACACTTGGGACAGGCACAACTCTCTTCTTTCATGAAGGACCTCACATAACATCTGCATGGAATTAGGATTGTTAGTATCACCAGCACAGAAATCACCACATGAATTTAGGTCGAAATTCTCAAAAGCGGTTTTCTTGGTTCTATGTTGCGACAAAGGAATTTCCTTTGTTTCCTATCAATAGCAATAATCACGATTCCTGTATGCTACTTTTGTTGTGTCTTCCAATGATTTGAACTCTTCCAAATCATAGCAAAAAATGCCAAATGGATATTTGAGTTTAGAGGCAAGACGGTACGTGTCAAGAATGTTGGGTCCACTAAAAACTTGATTTTTTCTAGTAACAAAATACTATAGCTAAGGAAATACAGAAATATGTGTCGTATATATATGTACCATCGTTAATGACTTTAATGCCTTTTGGAATTTCCTTTTCGGTTTCCGACAAAGTAAAAACCGTTTCCTTGCAACAATATATCCAACAATTCGGTCAATATCAAAAACTTTGAGTCGTTAAAAATGGTATTTACACACACACACACAATGGATCAGGCGACCCTATCTCAGTTTTTGGTGGAAAATTTTCGTCACAAAGAGACATAACTCGAGATACGACAATTGTGACAATTACTTTTTCGCTAAATGCTGAGATACGACACTTTGACTAATCCTAAAAAAAAACTAAATACTCGGAAACGGATAATACTTCAGGGATGTCGATTTTCCAGATTGTGATGACCACCATATACTACACGTAGGAGAAATATATCAAATTTCGCTCCTTTTTACATACGACACTTTGTGAGGAGTCGCCAAAATTTTGACTGGTTTTCTTGGTTTCCTTGTCAATTTTATTAGAGTCAAATGTAATTTATTTGACACTTAATTCTTTTTCTTGCTGTTTATTTGTTTTCACTATTACTTCAACATAATGTGCTTGTATGTACGTTAACATTTTTGAGAGTTTAAAATCTAAGACTTTGACAAACGAGGTTATTAACCTTATGTCGAACATTGCGACACACATATTAGGATTACTCCAAAGTTCAACATCCGTGTTGAATACTCGACACGCTAAATAAAACTAGTTCACATTAACAATGACCAATATTTGGAGTGAAAATGAATCAGGTCTCAAATTGTAACATTATAACAAGAGTTCAATAATTTACAAACCAATGTGCAGAAATTGAAAGACAAAAAATACCGAGCAAGATAATATAGCATGCCATTATTGACTGTCTTGAAATATATTATAGAATCATTGTGATCCCTGTTGAGCGATCTTAAAGGAAATCAATAACACAATGTAGTTAATGTTAATTTCCTCGTTCATAAACACACACACAGAGGCATATGTACACAAACATTTTGCTTGGAGAAGATCTTTAATTATTGTAACAATCGAAGCTATATATACATATATTCGATATTTACAGTAATTGTTGAAATTCTCCAAGTGATATGTGCATGTTTACACATGAGATGCATGTTTGTTACAAAACTTCACATATGAAGATAAACTGACAGCCGTACAACCTAAGTACGACAATAGCAGTGTAACAGGAGTGCCCAGTCAATGACAAGTAATACAATTCAAGACGTACAGCAAAGGCCAAAACTTCAACCAGAAGACAGGGAAACGAATTTAATTTCGAATAGGTTCTCTGATACGAGATTAATGAGGCTGTTCGTGCAAAACGTTTCCGAGGCAGTGCTACCCCTTTTGTATCCCTAAAGAATTTCGTTCATTTCGATGCACTAAGCTTTACATTGGAGAGCGATAGGAAGGCTATTCAAGCTTTACTTTCAAAGCAGGTAAGAAAATCTCTCCACACTAGGGTAGATAGGAAAATGACTTGCATCTCATTGGAAGAAGTTGAGTCGTGAAAATCTTCGTCTCCCAATGCTTTAGCGTAAGGTAAAAAATATCTCTTCTTAATTACAATTGAGATTGTAATGATCAGAGTGTTGGTAGGATGTAACCAGATCATCATCTTTACTATTTTTGAATATATTGGAGGGAAGGTGAAGGGAATTAATTCGTTTTCTTGGTGGGAAGGGAGGGAAGGGAATGGGGTCACTGGCACGAGATTAATTTCTTTGTAAACCCCGGGTGGGCAGGGAAGGGGTCCCTGGCACGAGATTAAGTTCTTTGTAAACCCCGGTCCCTGGAAGGGATTAATTTTAGTGTAAGCCTCATTTGAGGTTTACACTAATGATTTAATTACTTAATTAAGGCTTGGTGTGAGAGTTGTGACAACAGCAATGACAAAATTCAAACACGGCAGAGCGTTGTTTGCGAAATGATCTAGATCGCATTCAAAGAAATTGAGTAAAGAAAGACTTCGTTTAACAATGTTTTGGTGTAAGATCGAAGATATTTCTTCGTAACTACTATTGCGATTGTAGTGAGTTGAGTGTTAGTAGGATGTAACCAGATCATCATCTTTATTATTTTTGGATATATCTTGGAGGGAAGTGGAAGGGAACTAATTATTTTTCTTGGTGGGAAGGGAGGGAAGGGAATGGGGTCCCTGGCACGAGATTAATTTCTTTGTAAACCCCGGGTGGGCAGGGAAGGGGTCCCTGGCACGAGATTAAGTTCTTTGTAAACCCCTGTCCCTGGACGGGATTAATTTTAGTGTAAGCCTCACTTGAGGTTTACACTAATGATTTATTTAATTAATTAACGATTGGTGTCACAGTTGTGACAACAACAATCACAAAATTTAAAAAAGAATCGTCATAGCGTTCTTTGCGAAATGATCCTCATCATATTTGAAGGATCTTAAATAAATTCCATTTTGAACTTAATATCAGAGTTTTCATAATATAAATTATTTGTTCTTCTTCACTAGATATTAGTCGACACATTTTTCCAATTTTTTACACTCAAGTTCATTATATCGGTATCTCAGATGGTGCTGAGGAACAAATATCTTCGTCCTAAGATTCCAACCTTGACTTCTTAATCTAGCAGCATCTTTATATTTGTTAAATTTGCAGACCAATCTTGTTCTGACTCTTTACTTAAAAATATTGGCTGATCCCCAGAGGCAGTGGTTGTTTTCTTAAACATCGTAATTAGTTTGTGATTATTCTTGCACCTTATATTGTTTTGAAATGATCCCAGAACACTAAATACATACACTTGGAACAGGCACAACTTTCTTCTTTCATGAAGGACCTCACATAACATCTGCATGGAAATAGGATTGTTAGTATCACAAGCACAGAAATCACCACATGAATTTAGGTCGAAATTCTCAAAAGCGGTTTTCTTGGTTCTATGTTGCGACAAAGGAATTTCCTTTGTTTCCTATCAATAGCAATAATCACGATTCCTGTATGCTACTTTTGTTGTGTCTTCCAATGATTTGAACTCTTCCAAATCATAGCAAAAAATGCCAAATGGATATTTGAGTTTAGAGGCAAGACGGTACGTGTCAAGAATGTTGGGTCCACTAAAAACTTGATTTTTTCTAGTAACAAAATACTATAGCTAAGGAAATACAGAAATATGTGTCGTATATATATGTACCATCGTTAATGACTTTAATGCCTTTTGGAATTTCCTTTTCGGTTTCCGACAAAGTAAAAACCGTTTCCTTGCAACAATATATCCAACAATTCGGTCAATATCAAAAACTTTGAGTCGTTAAAAATGGTATTTACACACACACGCAATGGATCAGGCGACCGTATCTCAGTTTTTGGTGGAAAATTTTCGTCACAAAGAGACATAACTCGAGATACGACAATTGTGACAATTACTTTTTCGCTAAATGCTGAGATACGACACTTTGACAAATCCTAAAAAAAAACTAAATACTCGGAAACGGATAATACTTCAGGGATGTCGATTTTCCAGATTGTGAAGACCACCATATACTACACGTAGGAGAAATATATCAAATTTCGCTCCTTTTTACATACGACACTTTGTGAGGAGTCGCCAAAATTTTGACTGGTTTTCTTGGTTTCCTTGTCAATTTTATTAGAGTCAAATGTAATTTATTTGACACTTAATTCTCTTTCTTGCTGTTTATTTGTTTTCACTATTACTTCAACATAATGTGCTTGTATGTACGTTAACATTTTTGAGAGTTTAAATCTAAGACTTTGACAAACGAGGTTATTAACCTTATGTCGAACATTGCGACACACATATTAGGATTACTCCAAAGTTCAACACCCGTGTTGAATACTCGACACGCTAAATAAAACTAGTTCACATTAACAATGACCAATATTTGGAGTGAAAATGAATCAGGTCTCAAATTGTAACATTATAACAAGAGTTCAATAATTTACAAACCAATGTGCAGAAATTGAAAGACAAAAAATACCGAGCAAGATAATATAGCATGCCATTATTGACTGTCTTGAAATATATTATAGAATCATTGTGATCCCTGTTGAGCGATCTTAAAGGAAATCAATAACACAATGTAGTTAATGTTAATTTCCTCGTTCATAAACACACACACAGAGGCATATGTACACAAACATTTTGCTTGGAGAAGATCTTTAATTATTGTAACAATCGAAGCTATATATACATATATTCGATATTTACAGTAATTGTTGAAATTCTCCAAGTGATATGTGCATGTTTACACATGAGATGCATGTTTGTTACAAAACTTCACATATAAAGATAAACTGACAGCCGTACAACCTAAGTACGACAATAGCAGTGTAACAGGAGTGCCCAGTCAATGACAAGTAATACAATTCAAGACGTACAGCAAAGGCCAAAACTTCAACCAGAAGACAGGGAAACGAATTTAATTTCGAATAGGTTCTCTGATACGAGATTAATGAGGCTGTTCGTGCAAAACGTTTCCGAGGCAGTGCTACCCCTTTTGTATCCCTAAAGAATTTCGTTCATTTCGATGCACTAAGCTTTACATTGGAGAGCGATAGGAAGGCTATTCAAGCTTTACTTTCAAAGCAGGTAAGGAAATCTCTCCACACTAGGGTAGATAGGAAAATGACTTGCATCTCATTGGAAGAAGTTGAGTCGTGAAAATCTTCGTCTCCCAATGTTTTAGCGTAAGGTAAAAAATATCTCTTCGTAATTACGATTAAGATTGTAATGATCAAAGTGTTGGTAGGATGTAACCAGATCATCATCTTTACTATTTTTGAATATATTGGAGGGAAGGTGAAGGGAATTAATTCGTTTTCTTGGTGGGAAGGGAGGGAAGGGAATGGGGTCCCTGGCACGAGATTAATTTCTTTGTAAACCCCGGGTGGGCAGGGAAGGGGTCCCTGGCACGAGATTAAGTTCTTTGTAAACCCCGGTCCCTGGAAGGGATTAATTTTAGTGTAAGCCTCATTTGAGGTTTACACTAATGATTTAATTACTTAATTAAGGCTTGGTGTGAGAGTTGTGACAACAGCAATGACAAAATTCAAACACGGCAGAGCGTTGTTTGCGAAATGATCTAGATCGCATTCAAAGAAATTGAGTAAAGAAAGACTTCGTTTAACAATGTTTTGGTGTAAGATCGAAGATATTTCTTCGTAACTACTATTGCGATTGTAGTGAGTTGAGTGTTAGTAGGATGTAACCAGATCATCATCTTTATTATTTTTGGATATATCTTGGAGGGAAGTGGAAGGGAACTAATTATTTTTCTTGGTGGGAAGGGAGGGAAGGGAATGGGGTCCCTGGAACGAGATTAATTTCTTTGTAAACCCCGGGTGGGCAGGGAAGGGGTCCCTGGCACGAGATTAAGTTCTTTGTAAACCCCTGTCCCTGGACGGGATTAATTTTAGTGTAAGCCTCACTTGAGGTTTACACTAATGATTTATTTAATTAATTAACGATTGGTGTCACAGTTGTGACAACAACAATCACAAAATTTAAAAAAGAATCGTCATAGCGTTCCTTGCGAAATGATCCTCATCATATTTGAAGGAATCTAGTCGTAAAAGAATTCGTTTACCGATGTCTTGTTCTAAGATTGAAAATATTTCTTCGTAATTACTATTGAGATTGAAGTGAGCTAACTGTAGGTACGATATAACTCGTAGAAATCTCTTTAAATAAACAACAGTCATTTTTTGAAATCTCGTCTCTGTTTTGAAAGCTTTTGTAAGGTACACCTCCCTCTCTTTAATATTTCCAAAATGCTGGATTCCTTCATTTTTAAAGTCTATTTCAAACAACCATTCCTGATATTTTTAAGGTATTTAGGAAAGTAGTATTCCATACTACCAGTTTTTCATTAGTAGAGGAAGGGACAATAACGAGCTACTGCTTTGATTGTGTTCAATCGGGTGCCTTGAAAAGAAACAAATCTAGCAATAAATTCCATTTTGAACTTAAGATCAGAGTTTTCATAATATAAATTATTTGTTCTTCTTCACTAGATATTAGTCGACACATTTTTCCAATTTTTTACACTCAAGTTCATTATATCGGTATCTCAGATGGTGCTGAGGAACAAATATCTTCGTCCTAAGATTCCAACCTTGACTTCTTAATCTAGCAGCATCTTTATATTTGTTAAATTTGCAGACCAATCTTGTTCTGACTCTTTACTTAAAAATATTGGCTGATCCCCAGAGGCAGTGGTTGTTTTCTTAAACATCGTAATTAGTTTGTGATTATTCTTGCACCTTATATTGTTTTGAAATGATCCCAGAACACTAAATACATACACTTGGAACAGGCACAACTTTCTTCTTTCATGAAGGACCTCACATAACATCTGCATGGAAATAGGATTGTTAGTATCACAAGCACAGAAATCACCACATGAATTTAGGTCGAAATTCTCAAAAGCGGTTTTCTTGGTTCTATGTTGCGACAAAGGAATTTCCTTTGTTTCCTATCAATAGCAATAATCACGATTCCTGTATGCTACTTTTGTTGTGTCTTCCAATGATTTGAACTCTTCCAAATCATAGCAAAAAATGCCAAATGGATATTTGAGTTTAGAGGCAAGACGGTACGTGTCAAGAATGTTGGGTCCACTAAAAACTTGATTTTTTCTAGTAACAAAATACTATAGCTAAGAAAATACAGAAATATGTGTCGTATATATATGTACCATCGTTAATGACTTTAATGCCTTTTGGAATTTCCTTTTCGGTTTCCGACAAAGTAAAAACCGTTTCCTTGCAACAATATATCCAACAATTCGGTCAATATCAAAAACTTTGAGTCGTTAAAAATGGTATTTACACACACACACACAATGGATCAGGCGACCCTATCTCAGTTTTTGGTGGAAAATTTTCGTCACAAAGAGACATAACTCGAGATACGACAATTGTGACAATTACTTTTTCGCTAAATGCTGAGATACGACACTTTGACTAATCCTAAAAAACTAAATACTCGGAAACGGATAATACTTCAGGGATGTCGATTTTCCAGATTGTGATGACCACCATATACTACACGTAGGAGAAATATATCAAATTTCGCTCCTTTTTACATACGACACTTTGTGAGGAGTCGCCAAAATTTTGACTGGTTTTCTTGGTTTCCTTGTCAATTTTATTAGAGTCAAATGTAATTTATTTGACACTTAATTCTTTTTCTTGCTGTTTATTTGTTTTCACTATTACTTCAACATAATGTGCTTGTATGTACGTTAACATTTTTGAGAGTTTAAAATCTAAGACTTTGACAAACGAGGTTATTAACCTTATGTCGAACATTGCGACACACATATTAGGATTACTCCAAAGTTCAACACCCGTGTTGAATACTCGACACGCTAAATAAAAGTAGTTCACATTAACAATGACCAATATTTGGAGTGAAAATGAATCAGGTCTCAAATTGTAACATTATAATAAGAGTTCAATAATTTACAAACCAATGTGCAGAAATTGAAAGACAAAAAATACCGAGCAAGATAATATAGCATGCCATTATTGACTGTCTTGAAATATATTATAGAATCATTGTGATCCCTGTTGAGCGATCTTAAAGGAAATCAATAACACAATGTAGTTAATGTTAATTTCCTCGTTCATAAACACACACACAGAGGCATATGTACACAAACATTTTGCTTGGAGAAGATCTTTAATTATTGTAACAATCGAAGCTATATATACATATATTCGATATTTACAGTAATTGTTGAAATTCTCCAAGTGATATGTGCATGTTTACACATGAGATGCATGTTTGTTACAAAACTTCACATATAAAGATAAACTGACAGCCGTACAACCTAAGTACGACAATAGCAGTGTAACAGGAGTGCCCAGTCAATGACAAGTAATACAATTCAAGACGTACAGCAAAGGCCAAAACTTCAACCAGAAGACAGGGAAACGAATTTAATTTCGAATAGGTTCTCTGATACGAGATTAATGAGGCTGTTCGTGCAAAACGTTTCCGAGGCAGTGCTACCCCTTTTGTATCCCTAAAGAATTTCGTTCATTTCGATGCACTAAGCTTTACATTGGAGAGCGATAGGAAGGCTATTCAAGCTTTACTTTCAAAGCAGGTAAGGAAATCTCTCCACACTAGGGTAGATAGGAAAATGACTTGCATCTCATTGGAAGAAGTTGAGTCGTGAAAATCTTCGTCTCCCAATGCTTTAGCGTAAGGTAAAAAATATCTCTTCTTAATTACAATTGAGATTGTAATGATCAGAGTGTTGGTAGGATGTAACCAGATCATCATCTTTACTATTTTTGAATATATTGGAGGGAAGGTGAAGGGAATTAATTCGTTTTCTTGGTGGGAAGGGAGGGAAGGGAATGGGGTCCCTGGCACGAGATTAATTTCTTTGTAAACCCCGGGTGGGCAGGGAAGGGGTCCCTGGCACGAGATTAAGTTCTTTGTAAACCCCGGTCCCTGGAAGGGATTAATTTTAGTGTAAGCCTCATTTGAGGTTTACACTAATGATTTAATTACTTAATTAAGGCTTGGTGTGAGAGTTGTGACAACAGCAATGACAAAATTCAAACACGGCAGAGCGTTGTTTGCGAAATGATCTAGATCGCATTCAAAGAAATTGAGTAAAGAAAGACTTAGTTTAACAATGTTTTGGTGTAAGATCGAAGATATTTCTTCGTAACTACTATTGCGATTGTAGTGAGTTGAGTGTTAGTAGGATGTAACCAGATCAACATCTTTATTATTTTTGGATATATCTTGGAGGGAAGTGGAAGGGAACTAATTATTTTTCTTGGTGGGAAGGGAGGGAAGGGAATGGGGTCCCTGGCACGAGATTAATTTCTTTGTAAACCCCGGGTGGGCAGGGAAGGGGTCCCTGGCACGAGATTAAGTTCTTTGTAAACCCCTGTCCCTGGACGGGATTAATTTTAGTGTAAGCCTCACTTGAGGTTTACACTAATGATTTATTTAATTAATTAACGATTGGTGTCACAGTTGTGACAACAACAATCACAAAATTTAAAAAAGAATCGTCATAGCGTTCTTTGCGAAATGATCCTCATCATATTTGAAGGATCTTAAATAAATTCCATTTTGAACTTAAGATCAGAGTTTTCATAATATAAATTATTTGTTCTTCTTCACTAGATATTAGTCGACACATTTTTCCAATTTTTTACACTCAAGTTCATTATATCGGTATCTCAGATGGTGCTGAGGAACAAATATCTTCGTCCTAAGATTCCAACCTTGACTTCTTAATCTAGCAGCATCTTTATATTTGTTAAATTTGCAGACCAATCTTGTTCTGACTCTTTACTTAAAAATATTGGCTGATCCCCAGAGGCAGTGGTTGTTTTCTTAAACATCGTAATTAGTTTGTGATTATTCTTGCACCTTATATTGTTTTGAAATGATCCCAGAACACTAAATACATACACTTGGGACAGGCACAACTCTCTTCTTTCATGAAGGACCTCACATAACATCTGCATGGAATTAGGATTGTTAGTATCACCAGCACAGAAATCACCACATGAATTTAGGTCGAAATTCTCAAAAGCGGTTTTCTTGGTTCTATGTTGCGACAAAGGAATTTCCTTTGTTTCCTATCAATAGCAATAATCACGATTCCTGTATGCTACTTTTGTTGTGTCTTCCAATGATTTGAACTCTTCCAAATCATAGCAAAAAATGCCAAATGGATATTTGAGTTTAGAGGCAAGACGGTACGTGTCAAGAATGTTGGGTCCACTAAAAACTTGATTTTTTCTAGTAACAAAATACTATAGCTAAGGAAATACAGAAATATGTGTCGTATATATATGTACCATCGTTAATGACTTTAATGCCTTTTGGAATTTCCTTTTCGGTTTCCGACAAAGTAAAAACCGTTTCCTTGCAACAATATATCCAACAATTCGGTCAATATCAAAAACTTTGAGTCGTTAAAAATGGTATTTACACACACACACACAATGGATCAGGCGACCCTATCTCAGTTTTTGGTGGAAAATTTTCGTCACAAAGAGACATAACTCGAGATACGACAATTGTGACAATTACTTTTTCGCTAAATGCTGAGATACGACACTTTGACTAATCCTAAAAAAAACTAAATACTCGGAAACGGATAATACTTCAGGGATGTCGATTTTCCAGATTGTGATGACCACCATATACTACACGTAGGAGAAATATATCAAATTTCGCTCCTTTTTACATACGACACTTTGTGAGGAGTCGCCAAAATTTTGACTGGTTTTCTTGGTTTCCTTGTCAATTTTATTAGAGTCAAATGTAATTTATTTGACACTTAATTCTTTTTCTTGCTGTTTATTTGTTTTCACTATTACTTCAACATAATGTGCTTGTATGTACGTTAACATTTTTGAGAGTTTAAAATCTAAGACTTTGACAAACGAGGTTATTAACCTTATGTCGAACATTGCGACACACATATTAGGATTACTCCAAAGTTCAACATCCGTGTTGAATACTCGACACGCTAAATAAAACTAGTTCACATTAACAATGACCAATATTTGGAGTGAAAATGAATCAGGTCTCAAATTGTAACATTATAACAAGAGTTCAATAATTTACAAACCAATGTGCAGAAATTGAAAGACAAAAAATACCGAGCAAGATAATATAGCATGCCATTATTGACTGTCTTGAAATATATTATAGAATCATTGTGATCCCTGTTGAGCGATCTTAAAGGAAATCAATAACACAATGTAGTTAATGTTAATTTCCTCGTTCATAAACACACACACAGAGGCATATGTACACAAACATTTTGCTTGGAGAAGATCTTTAATTATTGTAACAATCGAAGCTATATATACATATATTCGATATTTACAGTAATTGTTGAAATTCTCCAAGTGATATGTGCATGTTTACACATGAGATGCATGTTTGTTACAAAACTTCACATATAAAGATAAACTGACAGCCGTACAACCTAAGTACGACAATAGCAGTGTAACAGGAGTGCCCAGTCAATGACAAGTAATACAATTCAAGACGTACAGCAAAGGCCAAAACTTCAACCAGAAGACAGGGAAACGAATTTAATTTCGAATAGGTTCTCTGATACGAGATTAATGAGGCTGTTCGTGCAAAACGTTTCCGAGGCAGTGCTACCCCTTTTGTATCCCTAAAGAATTTCGTTCATTTCGATGCACTAAGCTTTACATTGGAGAGCGATAGGAAGGCTATTCAAGCTTTACTTTCAAAGCAGGTAAGAAAATCTCTCCACACTAGGGTAGATAGGAAAATGACTTGCATCTCATTGGAAGAAGTTGAGTCGTGAAAATCTTCGTCTCCCAATGCTTTAGCGTAAGGTAAAAAATATCTCTTCTTAATTACAATTGAGATTGTAATGATCAGAGTGTTGGTAGGATGTAACCAGATCATCATCTTTACTATTTTTGAATATATTGGAGGGAAGGTGAAGGGAATTAATTCGTTTTCTTGGTGGGAAGGGAGGGAAGGGAATGGGGTCACTGGCACGAGATTAATTTCTTTGTAAACCCCGGGTGGGCAGGGAAGGGGTCCCTGGCACGAGATTAAGTTCTTTGTAAACCCCGGTCCCTGGAAGGGATTAATTTTAGTGTAAGCCTCATTTGAGGTTTACACTAATGATTTAATTACTTAATTAAGGCTTGGTGTGAGAGTTGTGACAACAGCAATGACAAAATTCAAACACGGCAGAGCGTTGTTTGCGAAATGATCTAGATCGCATTCAAAGAAATTGAGTAAAGAAAGACTTCGTTTAACAATGTTTTGGTGTAAGATCGAAGATATTTCTTCGTAACTACTATTGCGATTGTAGTGAGTTGAGTGTTAGTAGGATGTAACCAGATCATCATCTTTATTATTTTTGGATATATCTTGGAGGGAAGTGGAAGGGAACTAATTATTTTTCTTGGTGGGAAGGGAGGGAAGGGAATGGGGTCCCTGGCACGAGATTAATTTCTTTGTAAACCCCGGGTGGGCAGGGAAGGGGTCCCTGGCACGAGATTAAGTTCTTTGTAAACCCCTGTCCCTGGACGGGATTAATTTTAGTGTAAGCCTCACTTGAGGTTTACACTAATGATTTATTTAATTAATTAACGATTGGTGTCACAGTTGTGACAACAACAATCACAAAATTTAAAAAAGAATCGTCATAGCGTTCTTTGCGAAATGATCCTCATCATATTTGAAGGATCTTAAATAAATTCCATTTTGAACTTAATATCAGAGTTTTCATAATATAAATTATTTGTTCTTCTTCACTAGATATTAGTCGACACATTTTTCCAATTTTTTACACTCAAGTTCATTATATCGGTATCTCAGATGGTGCTGAGGAACAAATATCTTCGTCCTAAGATTCCAACCTTGACTTCTTAATCTAGCAGCATCTTTATATTTGTTAAATTTGCAGACCAATCTTGTTCTGACTCTTTACTTAAAAATATTGGCTGATCCCCAGAGGCAGTGGTTGTTTTCTTAAACATCGTAATTAGTTTGTGATTATTCTTGCACCTTATATTGTTTTGAAATGATCCCAGAACACTAAATACATACACTTGGAACAGGCACAACTTTCTTCTTTCATGAAGGACCTCACATAACATCTGCATGGAAATAGGATTGTTAGTATCACAAGCACAGAAATCACCACATGAATTTAGGTCGAAATTCTCAAAAGCGGTTTTCTTGGTTCTATGTTGCGACAAAGGAATTTCCTTTGTTTCCTATCAATAGCAATAATCACGATTCCTGTATGCTACTTTTGTTGTGTCTTCCAATGATTTGAACTCTTCCAAATCATAGCAAAAAATGCCAAATGGATATTTGAGTTTAGAGGCAAGACGGTACGTGTCAAGAATGTTGGGTCCACTAAAAACTTGATTTTTTCTAGTAACAAAATACTATAGCTAAGGAAATACAGAAATATGTGTCGTATATATATGTACCATCGTTAATGACTTTAATGCCTTTTGGAATTTCCTTTTCGGTTTCCGACAAAGTAAAAACCGTTTCCTTGCAACAATATATCCAACAATTCGGTCAATATCAAAAACTTTGAGTCGTTAAAAATGGTATTTACACACACACGCAATGGATCAGGCGACCGTATCTCAGTTTTTGGTGGAAAATTTTCGTCACAAAGAGACATAACTCGAGATACGACAATTGTGACAATTACTTTTTCGCTAAATGCTGAGATACGACACTTTGACAAATCCTAAAAAAAAACTAAATACTCGGAAACGGATAATACTTCAGGGATGTCGATTTTCCAGATTGTGAAGACCACCATATACTACACGTAGGAGAAATATATCAAATTTCGCTCCTTTTTACATACGACACTTTGTGAGGAGTCGCCAAAATTTTGACTGGTTTTCTTGGTTTCCTTGTCAATTTTATTAGAGTCAAATGTAATTTATTTGACACTTAATTCTCTTTCTTGCTGTTTATTTGTTTTCACTATTACTTCAACATAATGTGCTTGTATGTACGTTAACATTTTTGAGAGTTTAAATCTAAGACTTTGACAAACGAGGTTATTAACCTTATGTCGAACATTGCGACACACATATTAGGATTACTCCAAAGTTCAACACCCGTGTTGAATACTCGACACGCTAAATAAAACTAGTTCACATTAACAATGACCAATATTTGGAGTGAAAATGAATCAGGTCTCAAATTGTAACATTATAACAAGAGTTCAATAATTTACAAACCAATGTGCAGAAATTGAAAGACAAAAAATACCGAGCAAGATAATATAGCATGCCATTATTGACTGTCTTGAAATATATTATAGAATCATTGTGATCCCTGTTGAGCGATCTTAAAGGAAATCAATAACACAATGTAGTTAATGTTAATTTCCTCGTTCATAAACACACACACAGAGGCATATGTACACAAACATTTTGCTTGGAGAAGATCTTTAATTATTGTAACAATCGAAGCTATATATACATATATTCGATATTTACAGTAATTGTTGAAATTCTCCAAGTGATATGTGCATGTTTACACATGAGATGCATGTTTGTTACAAAACTTCACATATAAAGATAAACTGACAGCCGTACAACCTAAGTACGACAATAGCAGTGTAACAGGAGTGCCCAGTCAATGACAAGTAATACAATTCAAGACGTACAGCAAAGGCCAAAACTTCAACCAGAAGACAGGGAAACGAATTTAATTTCGAATAGGTTCTCTGATACGAGATTAATGAGGCTGTTCGTGCAAAACGTTTCCGAGGCAGTGCTACCCCTTTTGTATCCCTAAAGAATTTCGTTCATTTCGATGCACTAAGCTTTACATTGGAGAGCGATAGGAAGGCTATTGAAGCTTTACTTTCAAAGCAGGTAAAAAAATCTCTCCACACTAGGGTAGATAGGAAAATGACTTGCATCTCATTGGAAGAAGTTGAGTCGTGAAAATCTTCGTCTCCCAATGTTTTAGCGTAAGGTAAAAAATATCTCTTCGTAATTACGATTAAGATTGTAATGATCAAAGTGTTGGTAGGATGTAACCAGATCATCATCTTTACTATTTTTGAATATATTGGAGGGAAGGTGAAGGGAATTAATTCGTTTTCTTGGTGGGAAGGGAGGGAAGGGAATGGGGTCCCTGGCACGAGATTAATTTCTTTGTAAACCCCGGGTGGGCAGGGAAGGGGTCCCTGGCACGAGATTAAGTTCTTTGTAAACCCCGGTCCCTGGAAGGGATTAATTTTAGTGTAAGCCTCATTTGAGGTTTACACTAATGATTTAATTACTTAATTAAGGCTTGGTGTGAGAGTTGTGACAACAGCAATGACAAAATTCAAACACGGCAGAGCGTTGTTTGCGAAATGATCTAGATCGCATTCAAAGAAATTGAGTAAAGAAAGACTTCGTTTAACAATGTTTTGGTGTAAGATCGAAGATATTTCTTCGTAACTACTATTGCGATTGTAGTGAGTTGAGTGTTAGTAGGATGTAACCAGATCATCATCTTTATTATTTTTGGATATATCTTGGAGGGAAGTGGAAGGGAACTAATTATTTTTCTTGGTGGGAAGGGAGGGAAGGGAATGGGGTCCCTGGAACGAGATTAATTTCTTTGTAAACCCCGGGTGGGCAGGGAAGGGGTCCCTGGCACGAGATTAAGTTCTTTGTAAACCCCTGTCCCTGGACGGGATTAATTTTAGTGTAAGCCTCACTTGAGGTTTACACTAATGATTTATTTAATTAATTAACGATTGGTGTCACAGTTGTGACAACAACAATCACAAAATTTAAAAAAGAATCGTCATAGCGTTCCTTGCGAAATGATCCTCATCATATTTGAAGGAATCTAGTCGTAAAAGAATTCGTTTACCGATGTCTTGTTCTAAGATTGAAAATATTTCTTCGTAATTACTATTGAGATTGAAGTGAGCTAACTGTAGGTACGATATAACTCGTAGAAATCTCTTTAAATAAACAACAGTCATTTTTTGAAATCTCGTCTCTGTTTTGAAAGCTTTTGTAAGGTACACCTCCCTCTCTTTAATATTTCCAAAATGCTGGATTCCTTCATTTTTAAAGTCTATTTCAAACAACCATTCCTGATATTTTTAAGGTATTTAGGAAAGTAGTATTCCATACTACCAGTTTTTCATTAGTAGAGGAAGGGACAATAACGAGCTACTGCTTTGATTGTGTTCAATCGGGTGCCTTGAAAAGAAACAAATCTAGCAATAAATTCCATTTTGAACTTAAGATCAGAGTTTTCATAATATAAATTATTTGTTCTTCTTCACTAGATATTAGTCGACACATTTTTCCAATTTTTTACACTCAAGTTCATTATATCGGTATCTCAGATGGTGCTGAGGAACAAATATCTTCGTCCTAAGATTCCAACCTTGACTTCTTAATCTAGCAGCATCTTTATATTTGTTAAATTTGCAGACCAATCTTGTTCTGACTCTTTACTTAAAAATATTGGCTGATCCCCAGAGGCAGTGGTTGTTTTCTTAAACATCGTAATTAGTTTGTGATTATTCTTGCACCTTATATTGTTTTGAAATGATCCCAGAACACTAAATACATACACTTGGAACAGGCACAACTTTCTTCTTTCATGAAGGACCTCACATAACATCTGCATGGAAATAGGATTGTTAGTATCACAAGCACAGAAATCACCACATGAATTTAGGTCGAAATTCTCAAAAGCGGTTTTCTTGGTTCTATGTTGCGACAAAGGAATTTCCTTTGTTTCCTATCAATAGCAATAATCACGATTCCTGTATGCTACTTTTGTTGTGTCTTCCAATGATTTGAACTCTTCCAAATCATAGCAAAAAATGCCAAATGGATATTTGAGTTTAGAGGCAAGACGGTACGTGTCAAGAATGTTGGGTCCACTAAAAACTTGATTTTTTCTAGTAACAAAATACTATAGCTAAGAAAATACAGAAATATGTGTCGTATATATATGTACCATCGTTAATGACTTTAATGCCTTTTGGAATTTCCTTTTCGGTTTCCGACAAAGTAAAAACCGTTTCCTTGCAACAATATATCCAACAATTCGGTCAATATCAAAAACTTTGAGTCGTTAAAAATGGTATTTACACACACACACACAATGGATCAGGCGACCCTATCTCAGTTTTTGGTGGAAAATTTTCGTCACAAAGAGACATAACTCGAGATACGACAATTGTGACAATTACTTTTTCGCTAAATGCTGAGATACGACACTTTGACTAATCCTAAAAAACTAAATACTCGGAAACGGATAATACTTCAGGGATGTCGATTTTCCAGATTGTGATGACCACCATATACTACACGTAGGAGAAATATATCAAATTTCGCTCCTTTTTACATACGACACTTTGTGAGGAGTCGCCAAAATTTTGACTGGTTTTCTTGGTTTCCTTGTCAATTTTATTAGAGTCAAATGTAATTTATTTGACACTTAATTCTTTTTCTTGCTGTTTATTTGTTTTCACTATTACTTCAACATAATGTGCTTGTATGTACGTTAACATTTTTGAGAGTTTAAAATCTAAGACTTTGACAAACGAGGTTATTAACCTTATGTCGAACATTGCGACACACATATTAGGATTACTCCAAAGTTCAACACCCGTGTTGAATACTCGACACGCTAAATAAAACTAGTTCACATTAACAATGACCAATATTTGGAGTGAAAATGAATCAGGTCTCAAATTGTAACATTATAACAAGAGTTCAATAATTTACAAACCAATGTGCAGAAATTGAAAGACAAAAAATACCGAGCAAGATAATATAGCATGCCATTATTGACTGTCTTGAAATATATTATAGAATCATTGTGATCCCTGTTGAGCGATCTTAAAGGAAATCAATAACACAATGTAGTTAATGTTAATTTCCTCGTTCATAAACACACACACAGAGGCATATGTACACAAACATTTTGCTTGGAGAAGATCTTTAATTATTGTAACAATCGAAGCTATATATACATATATTCGATATTTACAGTAATTGTTGAAATTCTCCAAGTGATATGTGCATGTTTACACATGAGATGCATGTTTGTTACAAAACTTCACATATAAAGATAAACTGACAGCCGTACAACCTAAGTACGACAATAGCAGTGTAACAGGAGTGCCCAGTCAATGACAAGTAATACAATTCAAGACGTACAGCAAAGGCCAAAACTTCAACCAGAAGACAGGGAAACGAATTTAATTTCGAATAGGTTCTCTGATACGAGATTAATGAGGCTGTTCGTGCAAAACGTTTCCGAGGCAGTGCTACCCCTTTTGTATCCCTAAAGAATTTCGTTCATTTCGATGCACTAAGCTTTACATTGGAGAGCGATAGGAAGGCTATTCAAGCTTTACTTTCAAAGCAGGTAAGAAAATCTCTCCACACTAGGGTAGATAGGAAAATGACTTGCATCTCATTGGAAGAAGTTGAGTCGTGAAAATCTTCGTCTCCCAATGCTTTAGCGTAAGGTAAAAAATATCTCTTCTTAATTACAATTGAGATTGTAATGATCAGAGTGTTGGTAGGATGTAACCAGATCATCATCTTTACTATTTTTGAATATATTGGAGGGAAGGTGAAGGGAATTAATTCGTTTTCTTGGTGGGAAGGGAGGGAAGGGAATGGGGTCCCTGGCACGAGATTAATTTCTTTGTAAACCCCGGGTGGGCAGGGAAGGGGTCCCTGGCACGAGATTAAGTTCTTTGTAAACCCCGGTCCCTGGAAGGGATTAATTTTAGTGTAAGCCTCATTTGAGGTTTACACTAATGATTTAATTACTTAATTAAGGCTTGGTGTGAGAGTTGTGACAACAGCAATGACAAAATTCAAACACGGCAGAGCGTTGTTTGCGAAATGATCTAGATCGCATTCAAAGAAATTGAGTAAAGAAAGACTTCGTTTAACAATGTTTTGGTGTAAGATCGAAGATATTTCTTCGTAACTACTATTGCGATTGTAGTGAGTTGAGTGTTAGTAGGATGTAACCAGATCATCATCTTTATTATTTTTGGATATATCTTGGAGGGAAGTGGAAGGGAACTAATTATTTTTCTTGGTGGGAAGGGAGGGAAGGGAATGGGGTCCCTGGCACGAGATTAATTTCTTTGTAAACCCCGGGTGGGCAGGGAAGGGGTCCCTGGCACGAGATTAAGTTCTTTGTAAACCCCTGTCCCTGGACGGGATTAATTTTAGTGTAAGCCTCACTTGAGGTTTACACTAATGATTTATTTAATTAATTAACGATTGGTGTCACAGTTGTGACAACAACAATCACAAAATTTAAAAAAGAATCGTCATAGCGTTCTTTGCGAAATGATCCTCATCATATTTGAAGCATCTTAAATAAATTCCATTTTGAACTTAAGATCAGAGTTTTCATAATATAAATTATTTGTTCTTCTTCACTAGATATTAGTCGACACATTTTTCCAATTTTTTACACTCAAGTTCATTATATCGGTATCTCAGATGGTGCTGAGGAACAAATATCTTCGTCCTAAGATTCCAACCTTGACTTCTTAATCTAGCAGCATCTTTATATTTGTTAAATTTGCAGACCAATCTTGTTCTGACTCTTTACTTAAAAATATTGGCTGATCCCCAGAGGCAGTGGTTGTTTTCTTAAACATCGTAATTAGTTTGTGATTATTCTTGCACCTTATATTGTTTTGAAATGATCCCAGAACACTAAATACATACACTTGGAACAGGCACAACTTTCTTCTTTCATGAAGGACCTCACATAACATCTGCATGGAAATAGGATTGTTAGTATCACAAGCACAGAAATCACCACATGAATTTAGGTCGAAATTCTCAAAAGCGGTTTTCTTGGTTCTATGTTGCGACAAAGGAATTTCCTTTGTTTCCTATCAATAGCAATAATCACGATTCCTGTATGCTACTTTTGTTGTGTCTTCCAATGATTTGAACTCTTCCAAATCATAGCAAAAAATGCCAAATGGATATTTGAGTTTAGAGGCAAGACGGTACGTGTCAAGAATGTTGGGTCCACTAAAAACTTGATTTTTTCTAGTAACAAAATACTATAGCTAAGGAAATACAGAAATATGTGTCGTATATATATGTACCATCGTTAATGACTTTAATGCCTTTTGGAATTTCCTTTTCGGTTTCCGACAAAGTAAAAACCGTTTCCTTGCAACAATATATCCAACAATTCGGTCAATATCAAAAACTTTGAGTCGTTAAAAATGGTATTTACACACACACGCAATGGATCAGGCGACCGTATCTCAGTTTTTGGTGGAAAATTTTCGTCACAAAGAGACATAACTCGAGATACGACAATTGTGACAATTACTTTTTCGCTAAATGCTGAGATACGACACTTTGACAAATCCTAAAAAAAAACTAAATACTCGGAAACGGATAATACTTCAGGGATGTCGATTTTCCAGATAGTGAAGACCACCATATACTACACGTAGGAGAAATATATCAAATTTCGCTCCTTTTTACATACGACACTTTGTGAGGAGTCGCCAAAATTTTGACTGGTTTTCTTGGTTTCCTTGTCAATTTTATTAGAGTCAAATGTAATTTATTTGACACTTAATTCTCTTTCTTGCTGTTTATTTGTTTTCACTATTACTTCAACATAATGTGCTTGTATGTACGTTAACATTTTTGAGAGTTTAAATCTAAGACTTTGACAAACGAGGTTATTAACCTTATGTCGAACATTGCGACACACATATTAGGATTACTCCAAAGTTCAACACCCGTGTTGAATACTCGACACGCTAAATAAAACTAGTTCACATTAACAATGACCAATATTTGGAGTGAAAATGAATCAGGTCTCAAATTGTAACATTATAACAAGAGTTCAATAATTTACAAACCAATGTGCAGAAATTGAAAGACAAAAAATACCGAGCAAGATAATATAGCATGCCATTATTGACTGTCTTGAAATATATTATAGAATCATTGTGATCCCGGTTGAGCGATCTTAAAGGAAATCAATAACACAATGTAGTTAATGTTAATTTCCTCGTTCATAAACACACACACAGAGGCATATGTACACAAACATTTTGCTTGGAGAAGATCTTTAATTATTGTAACAATCGAAGCTATATATACATATATTCGATATTTACAGTAATTGTTGAAATTCTCCAAGTGATATGTGCATGTTTACACATGAGATGCATGTTTGTTACAAAACTTCACATATAAAGATAAACTGACAGCCGTACAACCTAAGTACGACAATAGCAGTGTAACAGGAGTGCCCAGTCAATGACAAGTAATACAATTCAAGACGTACAGCAAAGGCCAAAATTTCAACCAGAAGACAGGGAAACGAATTTAATTTCGAATAGGTTCTCTGATACGAGATTAATGAATCTGTTCGTGCAAAACGTTTCCGAGGCAGTGCTACCCCTTTTGTATCCCTAAAGAATTTCGTTCATTTCGATGCACTAAGCTTTACATTGGAGAGCGATAGGAAGGCTATTGAAGCTTTACTTTCAAAGCAGGTAAGAAAATCTCTCCACACTAGGGTAGATAGGAAAATGACTTGCATCTCATTGGAAGAAGTTGAGTCGTGAAAATCTTCGTCTCCCAATGTTTTAGCGTAAGGTAAAAAATATCTCTTCGTAATTACGATTAAGATTGTAATGATCAAAGTGTTGGTAGGATGTAACCAGATCATCATCTTTACTATTTTTGAATATATTGGAGGGAAGGTGAAGGGAATTAATTCGTTTTCTTGGTGGGAAGGGAGGGAAGGGAATGGGGTCCCTGGCACGAGATTAATTTCTTTGTAAACCCCGGGTGGGCAGGGAAGGGGTCCCTGGCACGAGATTAAGTTCTTTGTAAACCCCGGTCCCTGGAAGGGATTAATTTTAGTGTAAGCCTCATTTGAGGTTTACACTAATGATTTAATTACTTAATTAAGGCTTGGTGTGAGAGTTGTGACAACAGCAATGACAAAATTCAAACACGGCAGAGCGTTGTTTGCGAAATGATCTAGATCGCATTCAAAGAAATTGAGTAAAGAAAGACTTCGTTTAACAATGTTTTGGTGTAAGATCGAAGATATTTCTTCGTAACTACTATTGCGATTGTAGTGAGTTGAGTGTTAGTAGGATGTAACCAGATCATCATCTTTATTATTTTTGGATATATCTTGGAGGGAAGTGGAAGGGAACTAATTATTTTTCTTGGTGGGAAGGGAGGGAAGGGAATGGGGTCCCTGGCACGAGATTAATTTCTTTGTAAACCCCGGGTGGGCAGGGAAGGGGTCCCTGGCACGAGATTAGGTTCTTTGTAAACCCCTGTCCCTGGACGGGATTAATTTTAGTGTAAGCCTCACTTGAGGTTTACACTAATGATTTATTTAATTAATTAACGATTGGTGTCACAGTTGCGACAACAACAATGACAAAATTTAAAAAAGAATCGTCATAGCGTTCTTTGCGAAATGATCCTCATCATATTTGAAGGAATCTAGTCGTAAAAGAATTCGTTTACCGATGTCTTGTTCTAAGATTGAAAATATTTCTTCGTAATTACTATTGAGATTGAAGTGAGCTAACTGTAGGTACGATATAACTCGTAGAAATCTCTTTAAATAAACAACAGTCGTTTTTTGAAATCTCGTCTCTGTTTTGAAAGCTTTTGTAAGGTACACCTCCCTCTCTTTAATATTTCCAAAATGCTGGATTCCTTCATTTTTAAAGTCTATTTCAAACAACCATTCCTGATATTTTTAAGGTATTTATGAAAGTAGTATTCCATACTACCAGTTTTTCATTAGTAGAGGAAGGGACAATAACGAGCTACTGCTTTGATTGTGTTCAATCGGGTGCCTTGAAAAGAAACAAATCTAGCAATAAATTCCATTTTGAACTTAAGATCAGAGTTTTCATAATATAAATTATTTGTTCTTCTTCACTAGATATTAGTCGACACATTTTTCCAATTTTTTACACTCAAGTTCATTATATCGGTATCTCAGATGGTGCTGAGGAACAAATATCTTCGTCCTAAGATTCCAACCTTGACTTCTTAATCTAGCAGCATCTTTATATTTGTTAAATTTGCAGACCAATCTTGTTCTGACTCTTTACTTAAAAATATTGGCTGATCCCCAGAGGCAGTGGTTGTTTTCTTAAACATCGTAATTTGTTTGTGATTATTCTTGCACCTTATATTGTTTTGAAATGATCCCAGAACACTAAATACATACACTTGGGACAGGCACAACTTTCTTCTTTCATGAAGGACCTCACATAACATCTGCATGGAAATAGGATTGTTAGTATCACAAGCACAGAAATCACCACATGAATTTAGGTCGAAATTCTCAAAAGCGGTTTTCTTGGTTCTATATTGCGACAAAGGAATTTCCTTTGTTTCCTATCAATAGCAATAATCACGATTCCTGTATGCTACTTTTGTTGTGTCTTCCAATGATTTGAACTCTTCCAAATCATAGCAAAAAATGCCAAATTGATATTTGAGTTTAGAGGCAAGACGGTACGTGTCAAGAATGTTGGGTCCACTAAAAACTTGATTTTTTCTAGTAACAAAATACTATAGCTAAGGAAATACAGAAATATGTGTCGTATATATATGTACCATCGTTAATGACTTTAATGCCTTTTGGAATTTCCTTTTCGGTTTCCGACAAAGTAAAAACCGTTTCCTTGCAACAATATATCCAACAATTCTGTCAATATCAAAAACTTTGAGTCGTTAAAAATGGTATTTACACACACACACACAATGGATCAGGCGACCGTATCTCAGTTTTTGGTGGAAAATTTTCGTCACAAAGAGACATAACTCGAGATACGACAATTGTGACAATTACTTTTTCGCTAAATGCTGAGATACGACACTTTGACAAATCCTAAAAAAACTAAATACTCGGAAACGGATAATACTTCAGGGATGTCGATTTTCCAGATTGTGAAGACCACCATATACTACACGTAGGTGAAATATATCAAATTTCGCTCCTTTTTACATACGACACTTTGTGAGGAGTCGCCAAAATTTTGACTGGTTTTCTTGTTTTCCTTGTCAATTTTATTAGAGTCAAATGTAATTTATTTGCCACTTAATTCTTTTTCTTGCTGTTTATTTGTTTTCACTATTACTTCAACATAATGTGCTTGTATGTACGTTAACATTTTTGAGAGTTTAAAATCTAAGACTTTGACAAACGAGGTTATTAACCTTATGTCGAACATTGCGACACACATATTAGGATTACTCCAAAGTTCAACACCCGTGTTGAATACTCGACACGCTAAATAAAACTAGTTCACATTAACAATGACCAATATTTGGAGTGAAAATGAATCAGGTCTCAAATTGTAACATTATAAGAAGAGTTCAATAATTTACAAACCAATGTGCAGAAATTGAAAGACAAAAAATTCCGAGCAAGATAATATAGCATGCCATTATTGACTGTCTTGAAATATATTATAGAATCATTGTGATCCCGGTTGAGCGATCTTAAAGGAAATCAATAACACAATGTAGTTAATGTTAATTTCCTCGTTCATAAACACACACACAGAGGCATATGTACACAAACATTTTGCTTGGAGAAGATCTTTAATTATTGTAACAATCGAAGCTATATATACATATATTCGATATTTACAGTAATTGTTGAAATTCTCCAAGTGATATGTGCATGTTTACACATGAGATGCATGTTTGTTACAAAACTTCACATATAAAGATAAACTGACAGCCGTACAACCTAAGTACGACAATAGCAGTGTAACAGGAGTGCCCAGTCAATGACAAGTAATACAATTCAAGACGTACAGCAAAGGCCAAAACTTCAACCAGAAGACAGGGAAACGAATTTAATTTCGAATAGGTTCTCTGATACGAGATTAATGAGGCTGTTCGTGCAAAACGTTTCCGAGGCAGTGCTACCCCTTTTGTATCCCTAAAGAATTTCGTTCATTTCGATTCACTAAGCTTTACATTGGAGAGCGATAGGAAGGCTATTCAAGCTTTACTTTCAAAGCAGGTAAGAAAATCTCTCCACACTTGCGTAGATAGGAAAATGACTTGCATCTCATTGGAAGAAGTTGAGTCGTGAAAATCTTCGTCTCCCAATGTTTTAGCGTAAGGTAAAAAATATCTCTTCGTAATTACAATTGAGATTGTAATGATCAGAGTGTTGGTAGGATGTAACCAGATCATCATCTTTACTATTTTTGAATATATTGGAGGGAAGGTGAAGGGAATTAATTCGTTTTCTTGGTGGGAAGGGAGGGAAGGGAATGGGGTCCCTGGCACGAGATTAATTTCTTTGTAAACCCCGGGTGGGCAGGGAAGGGGTCCCTGGCACGAGATTAAGTTCTTTGTAAACCCCGGTCCCTGGAAGGGATTAATTTTAGTGTAAGCCTCATTTGAGGTTTACACTAATGATTTAATTACTGAATTAAGGCTTGGTGTGAGAGTTGTGACAACAGCAATGACAAAATTCAAACACGGCAGAGCTTTGTTTGCGAAATGATCTAGATCGCATTCAAAGAAATTGAGTAAAGAAAGACTTCGTTTAACAATGTTTTGGTGTAAGATCCAAGATATTTCTTCGTAACTACTATTGCGATTGTAGTGAGTTGAGTGTTAGTAAGATGTAACCAGATCATCATCTTTATTATTTTTGGATATATCTTGGAGGGAAGTGGAAGGGAACTAATTATTTTTCTTGGTGGGAAGGGAGGGAAGGGAATGGGGTCCCTGGCACGAGATTAATTTCTTTGTAAACCCCGGGTGGGCAGGGAAGGGGTCCCTGGCACGAGATTAAGTTCTTTGTAAACCCCTGTCCCTGGACGGGATTAATTTTAGTGTAAGCCTCACTTGAGGTTTACACTAATGATTTGTTTAATTTATTAACGATTGGTGTCACAGTTGTGACAACAACAATCACAAAATTTAAAAAAGAATCGTCATAGCGTTCTTTGCGAAATGATCCTCATCATATTTGAAGGAATCTAGTCGTAAAAGAATTCGTTTACCGATGTCTTGTTCTAAGATTGAAAATATTTCTTCGTAATTACTATTGAGATTGAAGTGAGCTAACTGTAGGTACGATATAACTCGTAGAAATCTCTTTAAATAAACAACAGTCATTTTTTGAAATCTCGTCTCTGTTTTGAAAGCTTTTGTAAGGTACACCTCCCTCTCTTTAATATTTCCAAAATGCTGGATTCCTTCATTTTTAAAGTCTATTTCAAACAACCATTCCTGATATTTTTAAGGTATTTATGAAAGTAGTATTCCATACTACCAGTTTTTCATTAGTAGAGGAAGGGACAATAACGAGCTACTGCTTTGATTGTGTTCAATCGGGTGCCTTGAAAAGAAACAAATCTAGCAATAAATTCCATTTTGAACTTAAGATCAGAGTTTTCATAATATAAATTATTTGTTCTTCTTCACTAGATATTAGTCGACACATTTTTCCAATTTTTTACACTCAAGTTCATTATATTGGTATCTCAGTTGGTGCTGAGGAACAAATTTCTTCGTCCTAAGATTCCAACCTTGACTTCTTAATCTAGCAGCATCTTTATATTTGTTAAATTTGCAGACCAATCTTGTTCTGACTCTTTACTTAAAAATATTGGCTGATCCCCAGAGGCAGTGGTTGTTTTCTTAAACATCGTAATTTGTTTGTGATTATTCTTGCACCTTATATTGTTTTGAAATGATCCCAGAACACTAAATACATACACTTGAGACAGTCACAACTTTCTTCTTTCATAAAGGACCTCACATAACATCTGCATGGAAATAGGATTGTTAGTATCACAAGCACAGAAATCACCACATGAATTTAGGTCGAAATTCTCAAAAGCGGTTTTCTTGGTTCTATGTTGCGACAAAGGAATTTCCTTTGTTTCTTATCAATAGCAATAATCACGATTCCTGTATGCTACTTTTGTTGTGTCTTCCAATGATTTGAACTCTTCCAAATCATAGCAAAAAATGCCAAATGGATATTTGAGTTTAGAGGCAAGACGGTACGTGTCAAGAATGTTGGGTCCACTAAAAACTTGATTTTTTCTAGTAACAAAATACTATAGCTAAGGAAATACAGAAATATGTGTCGTATATATATGTACCATCGTTAATGACTTTAATGCCTTTTGGAATTTCCTTTTCGGTTTCCGACAAAGTAAAAACCGTTTCCTTGCAACAATATATCCAACAATTCTGTCAATATCAAAAACTTTGAGTCGTTAAAAATGGTATTTACACACACACACAATGGATCAGGCGACCGTATCTCAGTTTTTGGTGGAAAATTTTCGTCACAAAGAGACATAACTGGAGATACGACAATTGTGACAATTACTTTTTCGCTAAATGCTGAGATACGACACTTTGACAAATCCTAAAAAAACTAAATACTCGGAAACGGATAATACTTCAGGGATGTCGATTTTCCAGATTGTGAAGACCACCATATACTACACGTAGGTGAAATATATCAAATTTCGCTCCTTTTTACATACGACACTTTGTGAGGAGTCGCCAAAATTTTGACTGGTTTTCTTGGTTTCCTTGTCAATTTTATTAGAGTCAAATGTAATTTATTTGACACTTAATTCTTTTTCTTGCTGTTTATTTGTTTTCACTATTACTTCAACATAATGTGCTTGTATGTACGTTAACATTTTTGAGAGTTTAAAATCTAAGACTTTGACAAACGAGGTTATTAACCTTATGTCGAACATTGCGACACACATATTAGGATTACTCCAAAGTTCAACACCCGTGTTGAATACTCGACACGCTAAATAAAACTAGTTCACATTAACAATGACCAATATTTGGAGTGAAAATGAATCAGGTCTCAAATTGTAACATTATAACAAGAGTTCAATAATTTACAAACCAATGTGTAGAAATTGAAAGACAAAAAATACCGAGCAAGATAATATAGCATGCCATTATTGACTGTCTTGAAATATATTATAGAATCATTGTGATCCCTGTTGAGCGATCTTAAAGGAAATCAATAACACAATGTAGTTAATGTTAATTTCCTCGTTCATTAACACACACACAGAGGCATATGTACACAAACATTTTGCTTGGAGAAGATCTTTAATTATTGTAACAATCGAAGCTATATATACATATATTCGATATTTACAGTAATTGTTGAAATTCTCCAAGTGATATGTGCATGTTTACACATGAGATGCATGTTTGTTACAAAACTTCACATATAAAGATAAACTGACAGCCGTACAACCCAAGTACGACAATAGCAGTGTAACTGGAGTGCCCAGTCAATGACAAGTAATACAATTCAAGACGTACAGCAAAGGCCAAAACTTCAACCAGAAGACAGGGAAACGAATTTAATTTCCAATAGGTTCTCTGATACGAGATTAATGAGGCTGTTCGTGCAAAACGTTTCCGAGGCAGTGCTACCCCTTTTGTATCCCTAAAGAATTTCGTTCATTTCGATTCACTAAGCTTTACATTGGAGAGCGATAGGAAGGCTATTCAAACTTTACTTTCAAAGCAGGTAAGAAAATCTCTCCACACTAGGGTAGCTAGGAAAATGACTTGCATCTCATTGGAAGAAGTTGAGTCGTGAAAATCTTCGTCTCCCAATGTTTTAGCGTAAGGTAAAAAATATCTCTTCGTAATTACAATTGAGATTGTAATGATCAGAGTGTTGGTAGGATGTAACCAGTTCATCATCTTTACTATTTTTGAATATATTGGAGGGAAGGTGAAGGGAATTAATTCGTTTTCTTGGTGGGAAGGGAGGGAAGGGAATGGGGTCCCTGGCACGAGATTAATTTCTTTGTAAACCCCGGGTGGGCAGGGAAGGGGTCCCTGGCACGAGATTAAGTTCTTAGTAAACCCCGGTCCCTGGAAGGGATTAATTTTAGTGTAAGCCTCATTTGAGGTTTACACTAATGATTTAATTACTTAATTAAGGCTTGGTGTGAGAGTTGTGACAACACCAATGACAAAATTCAAACACGGCAGAGCGTTGTTTGCGAAATGATCTAGATCGCATTCAAAGAAATTGAGTAAAGAAAGACTTCGTTTAACAATGTTTTGGTGTAAGATCGAAGATATTTCTTCGTAACTACTATTGCGATTGTAGTGAGTTGAGTGTTAGTAGGATGTAACCAGATCATCATCTTTATTATTTTTGGATATATCTTGGAGGGAAGTGGAAGGGAACTAATTATTTTTCTTGGTGGGAAGGGAGGGAAGGGAATGGGGTCCCTGGCACGAGATTAATTTCTTTGTAAACCCCGGGTGGGCAGGGAAGGGGTCCCTGGCACGAGATTAAGTTCTTTGTAAACCCCTGTCCCTGGACGGGATTAATTTTAGTGTAAGCCTCACTTGAGGTTTACACTAATGATTTATTTAATTAATTAACGATTGGTGTCACAGTTGTGACAACAACAATCACAAAATTTAAAAAAGAATCGTCATAGCGTTCTTTGCGAAATGATCCTCATCATATTTGAAGGAATCTAGTCGTTAAAGAATTCGTTTACCGATGTCTTGTTCTAAGATTGAAAATATTTCTTCGTAATTACTATTGAGATTGAAGTGAGCTAACTGTAGGTACGATATAACTCGTAGAAATCTCTTTAAATAAACAACAGTCATTTTTTGAAATCTCGTCTCTGTTTTGAAAGCTTTTGTAAGGTACACCTCCCTCTCTTTAATATTTCCAAAATGCTGGATTCCTTCATTTTTAAAGTCTATTTCAAACAGCCATTCCTGATATTTTTAAGGTATTTATGAAAGTAGTATTCCATACTACCAGTTTTTCATTAGTAGAGGAAGGGACAATAACGAGCTACTGCTTTGATTGTGTTCAATCGGGTGCCTTGAAAAGAAACAAATCTAGCAATAAATTCCATTTTGAACTTAAGATCAGAGTTTTCATAATATAAATTATTTGTTCTTCTTCACTAGATATTAGTCGACACATTTTTCCAATTTTTTACACTCAAGTTCATTATATTGGTATCTCAGATGGTGCTGAGGAACAAATTTCTTCGTCCTAAGATTCCAACCTTGACTTCTTAATCTAGCAGCATCTTTATATTTGTTAAATTTGCAGACCAATCTTGTTCTGACTCTTTACTTAAAAATATTGGCTGATCCCCAGAGGCAGTGGTTGTTTTCTTAAACATCGTAATTTGTTTGTGATTATTCTTGCACCTTATATTGTTTTGAAATGATCCCAGAACACTAAATACATACACTTGGGACAGGCACAACTTTCTTCTTTCATGAAGGACCTCACATAACATCTGCATGGAAATAGGATTGTTAGTATCACAAGCACAGAAATCACCACATGAATTTAGGTCGAAATTCTCAAAAGCGGTTTTCTTGGTTCTATGTTGCGACAAAGGAATTTCCTTTGTTTCCTATCAATAGCAATAATCACGATTCCTGTATGCTACTTTTGTTGTGTCTTCCAATGATTTGAACTCTTCCAAATCATAGCAAAAAATGCCAAATGGATATTTGAGTTTAGAGGCAAGACGGTACGTGTCAAGAATGTTGGGTCCACTAAAAACTTGATTTTTTCTAGTAACAAAATACTATAGCTAAGGAAATACAGAAATATGTGTCGTATATATATGTACCATCGTTAATGACTTTAATGCCTTTTGGAATTTCCTTTTCGGTTTCCGACAAAGTAAAAACCGTTTCCTTGCAACAATATATCCAACAATTCGGTCAATATCAAAAACTTTGAGTCGTTAAAAATGGTATTTACACACACACACAATGGATCAGGCGACCGTATCTCAGTTTTTGGTGGAAAATTTTCGTCACAAAGAGACATAACTGGAGATACGACAATTGTGACAATTACTTTTTCGCTAAATGCTGAGATACGACACTTTGACAAATCCTAAAAAAACTAAATACTCGGAAACGGATAATACTTCAGGGATGTCGATTTTCCAGATTGTGAAGACCACCATATACTACACGTAGGTGAAATATATCAAATTTCGCTCCTTTTTACATACGACACTTTGTGAGGAGTCGCCAAAATTTTGACTGGTTTTCTTGGTTTCCTTGTCAATTTTATTAGAGTCAAATGTAATTTATTTGACACTTAATTCTTTTTCTTGCTGTTTATTTGTTTTCACTATTACTTCAACATAATGTGCTTGTATGTACGTTAACATTTTTGAGAGTTTAAAATCTAAGACTTTGACAAACGAGGTTATTAACCTTATGTCGAACATTGCGACACACATATTAGGATTACTCCAAAGTTCAACACCCGTGTTGAATACTCGACACGCTAAATAAAACTAGTTCACATTAACAATGACCAATATTTGGAGTGAAAATGAATCAGGTCTCAAATTGTAACATTATAACAAGAGTTCAATAATTTACAAACCAATGTGCAGAAATTGAAAGACAAAAAATTCCGAGCAAGATAATATAGCATGCCATTATTGACTGTCTTGAAATATATTATAGAATCATTGTGATCCCGGTTGAGCGATCTTAAAGGAAATCAATAACACAATGTAGTTAATGTTAATTTCCTCGTTCATAAACACACACACAGAGGCATATGTACACAAACATTTTGCTTGGAGAAGATCTTTAATTATTGTAACAATCGAAGCTATATATACATATATTCGATATTTACAGTAATTGTTGAAATTCTCCAAGTGATATGTGCATGTTTACACATGAGATGCATGTTTGTTACAAAACTTCACATATAAAGATAAACTGACAGCCGTCCAACCTAAGTACGACAATAGCAGTGTAACAGGAGTGCCCAGTCAATGACAAGTAATACAATTCAAGACGTACAGCAAAGGCCAAAACTTCAACCAGAAGACAGGGAAACGAATTTAATTTCGAATAGGTTCTCTGATACGAGATTAATGAGGCTGTTCGTGGAAAACGTTTCCGAGGCAGTGCTACCCCTTTTGTATCCCTAAAGAATTTCGTTCATTTCGATGAACTAAGCTTTACATTGGAGAGCGATAGGAAGGCTATTCAAACTTTACTTTCAAAGCAGGTAAGAAAATCTCTCCACACTAGGGTAGATAGGAAAATGACTTGCATCTCATTGGAAGAAGTTGAGTCGTGAAAATCTTCGTCTCCCAATGTTTTAGCGTAAGGTAAAAAATATCTCTTCGTAATTACATTTGAGATTGTAATGATCAGAGTGTTGGTAGGATGTAACCAGATCATCATCTTTACTATTTTTGAATATATTGGAGGGAAGGTGAAGGGAATTAATTCGTTTTCTTGGTGGGAAGGGAGGGAAGGGAATGGGGTCCCTGGCACGAGATTAATTTCTTTGTAAACCCCGGGTGGGCAGGGAAGGGGTCCCTGGAACGAGATTAAGTTCTTTGTAAACCCCGGTCCCTGGAAGGGATTAATTTTAGTGTAAGCCTCATTTGAGGTTTACACTAACGATTTAATTACTTAATTAAGGCTTGGTGCGAGAGTTGTGACAACAGCAATGACAAAATTCAAACACGGCAGAGCGTTGTTTGCGAAATGATCTAGATCGCATTCAAAGAAATTGAGTAAAGAAATACTTCGTTTAACAATGTTTTGGTGTAAGATCGAAGATATTTCTTCGTAACTACTATTGCGATTGTAGTGAGTTGAGTGTTAGTAGGATGTAACCAGATCATCATCTTTATTATTTTTGGATATATCATGGAGGGAAGGGGAAGGGAACTAATTATTTTTCTTGGTGGGAAGGGAGGGAAGGGAATGGGGTCCCTGGCACGAGATTAATTTCTTTTTAAACCCCGGGTGGGCAGGGAAGGGGTCCCTGGCACGAGATTAAGTTCTTTGTAAACCCCGGTCCCTGGAAGGGATTAATTTTAGTGTAAGCCTCATTTGAGGTTTACACTAATGATTTAATTACTTAATTAAGGCTTGGTGTGAGAGTTGTGACAACAGCAATGACAAAATTCAAACACGGCAGAGCGTTGTTTGCGAAATGATCTAGATCGCATTCAAAGAAATTGAGTAAAGAAAGACTTCGTTTAACAATGTTTTGGTGTAAGATCGAAGATATTTCTTCGTAACTACTATTGCGATTGTAGTGAGTTGAGTGTTAGTAGGATGTAACCAGATCATCATCTTTATTATTTTTGGATATATCTTGGAGGGAAGTGGAAGGGAACTAATTATTTTTCTTGGTGGGAAGGGAGGGAAAGGAATGGGGTCCCTGGCACGAGATTAATTTCTTTGTAAACCCCGGGTGGGCAGGGAAGGGGTCCCTGGCACGAGATTAAGTTCTTTGTAAACCCCTGTCCCTGGACGGGATTAATTTTAGTGTAAGCCTCACTTGAGGTTTACACTAATGATTTATTTAATTAATTAACGAATGGTGTCACAGTTGTGACAACAACAATCACAAAATTTAAAAAAGAATCGTCATAGCGTTCTTTGCGAAATGATCCTCATCATATTTGAAGGAATCTAGTCGTAAAAGAATTCGTTTACCGATGTCTTGTTCTAAGATTGAAAATATTTCTTCGTAATTACTATTGAGATTGAAGTGAGCTAACTGTAGGTACGATATAACTCGTAGAAATCTCTTTAAATAAACAACAGTCATTTTTTGAAATCTCGTCTCTGTTTTGAAAGCTTTTGTAACGTACACCTCCCTCTCTTTAATATTTCCAAAATGCTGGATTCCTTCATTTTTAAAGTCTATTTCAAACAACCATTCCTGATATTTTTAAGGTATTTATGAAAGTAGTATTCCATACTACCAGTTTTTCATTAGTAGAGGAAGGGACAATAACGAGCTACTGCTTTGATTGTGTTCAATCGGGTGCCTTGAAAAGAAACAAATCTAGCAATAAATTCCATTTTGAACTTAAGATCAGAGTTTTCATAATATAAATTATTTGTTCTTCTTCACTAGATATTAGTCGACACATTTTTCCAATTTTTTATACTCAAGTTCATTATATCGGTATCTCAGATGGTGCTGAGGAACAAATATCTTCGTCCTAAGATTCCAACCTTGACTTCTTAATCTAGCAGCATCTTTATATTTGTTAAATTTGCAGACCAATCTTGTTCTGACTCTTTACTTAAAAATATTGGCTGATCCCCAGAGGCAGTGGTTGTTTTCTTAAACATCGTAATTAGTTTGTGATTATTCTTGCACCTTATATTGTTTTGAAATGATCCCAGAACACTCAATACATACACTTGGAACAGGCACAACTTTCTTCTTTCATGAAGGACCTCACATAACATCTGCATGGAAATAGGATTGGTAGTATCACAAGCACAGAAATCACCACATGAATTTAGGTCGAAATTCTCAAAAGCGGTTTTCTTCGTTCTATGTTGCGACAAAGGAATTTCCTTTGTTTCCTATCAATAGCAATAATCACGATTCCTGTATGCTACTTTTGTTGTGTCTTCCAATGATTTGAACTCTTCCAAATCATAGCAAAAAATGCCAAATGGATATTTGAGTTTAGAGGCAAGACGGTGCGTGTCAAGAATGTTGGGTCCACTAAAAACTTGATTTTTTCTAGTAACAAAATACTATAGCTAAGGAAATACAGAAATATGTGTCGTATATATATGTACCATCGTTAATGACTTTAATGCCTTTTGGAATTTCCTTTTCGGTTTAGGACAAAGTAAAAACCGTTTCCTTGCAACAATATATCCAACAATTCTGTCAATATCAAAAACTTCGAGTCGTTAAAAATGGTATTTACACACACACACAATGGATCAGGCGACCGTATCTCAGTTTTTGGTGGAAAATTTTCGTCACAAAGAGACATAACTCGAGATACGACAATTGTGACAATTACTTTTTCGCTAAATGCTGAGATACGACACTTTGACAAATCCTAAAAAAAACTAAATACTCGGAAACGGATAATACTTCAGGGATGTCGATTTTCCAGATTGTGATGACCTCCATATACTACACGTAGGAGAAATATATCAAATTTCGCTCCTTTTTACACACGACACTTTGTGAGGAGTCGCCAAAATTTTGACTGGTTTTCTTGGTTTCCTTGTCAATTTTATTAGAGTCAAATGTAATTTATTTGACAATTAATTCTTTTTCTTGCTGTTTATTTGTTTTCACTATTACTTCAACATAATGTGCTTGTATGTACGTTAACATTTTTGAGAGTTTAAAATCTAAGACTTTGACAAACGAGGTTATTAACCTTATGTCGAACATTGCGACACACATATTAGGATTACTCCAAAGTTCAACACCCGTGTTGAATACTCGACACGCTAAATAAAACTAGTTCACATTAACAATGACCAATATTTGGAGTGAAAATGAATCAGGTCTCAAATTGTAACATTATAACAAGAGTTCAATAATTTACAAACCAATGTGCAGAAATTGAAAGACAAAAAATACCGAGCAAGATAATATAGCATGCCATTATTGACTGTCTTGAAATATATTATAGAATCATTGTGATCCCTGTTGAGCGATCTTAAAGGAAATCAATAACACAATGTAGTTAATGTTAATTTCCTCGTTCATAAACACACACACAGAGGCATATGTACACAAACATTTTGCTTGGAGAAGATCTTTAATTATTGTAACAATCGAAGCTATATATACATATATTCGATATTTACAGTAATTGTTGAAATTCTCCAAGTGATATGTGCATGTTTACACATGAGATGCATGTTTGTTACAAAACTTCACATATAAAGATAAACTGACAGCCGTACAACCTAAGTACGACAATAGCAGTGTAACAGGAGTGCCCAGTCAATGACAAGTAATACAATTCAAGACGTACAGCAAAGGCCAAAACTTCAACCAGAAGACAGGGAAACGAATTTAATTTCGAATAGGTTCTCTGATACGAGATTAATGAGGCTGTTCGTGCAAAACGTTTCCGAGGCAGTGCTACCCCTTTTGTATCCCTAAAGAATTTCGTTCATTTCGATGCACTAAGCTTTACATTGGAGAGCGATAGGAAGGCTATTCAAGCTTTACTTTCAAAGCAGGTAAGAAAATCTCTCCACACTAGCGTAGATAGGAAAATGACTTGCATCTCACTGGAAGAAGTTGAGTCGTGAAAATCTTCGTCTCCCAATGTTTTAGCGTAAGGTAAAAAATATCTCTTCGTAATTACAATTGAGATTGTAATGATCAGAGTGTTGGTAGGATGTAACCAGATCATCATCTTTACTATTTTTGAATATATTGGAGGGAAGGTGAAGGGAATTAATTCGTTTTCTTGGTGGGAAGGGAGGGAAGGGAATGGGGTCCCTGGCACGAGATTAATTTCTTTGTAAACCCCGGGTGGGCAGGGAAAGGGTCCCTGGCACGAGATTAAGTTCTTTGTAAACCCCGGTCCCTGGAAGGGATTAATTTTAGTGTAAGCCTCATTTGAGGTTTACACTAATGATTTAATTACTTAATTAAGGCTTGGTGTGAGAGTTGTGACAACAGCAATGACAAAATTCAAACACGGCAGAGCGTTGTTTGCGAAATGATCTAGATCGCATTCAAAGAAATTGAGTAAAGAAAGACTTCGTTTAACAATGTTTTGGTGTAAGATCGAAGATATTTCTTCGTAACTACTATTGCGATTGTAGTGAGTTGAGTGTTAGTAGGATGTAACCAGATCATCATCTTTATTATTTTTGGATATATCATGGAGGGAAGGGGAAGGGAACTAATTATTTTTCTTGGTGGGAAGGGAGGGAAGGGAATGGGGTCCCTGGCACGAGATTAATTTCTTTGTAAACCCCGGGTGGGCAGGGAAGGGGTCCCTGGCACGAGATTAAGTTCTTTGTAAACCCCTGTCCCTGGACGGGATTAATTTTAGTGTAAGCCTCACTTGAGGTTTACACTAATGATTTATTTAATTAATTAACGATTGGTGTCACAGTTGTGACAACAACAATCACAAAATTTAAAAAAGAATCGTCACAGCGTTCTTTGCGAAATGATCCTCATCATATTTGAAGGAATCTAGTCGTAAAATAATTCGTTTACCGATGTCTTGTTCTAAGATTGAAAATATTTCTTCGTAATTACTATTGAGATTGAAGTGAGCTAACTGTAGGTACGATATAACTCGTAGAAATCTCTTTAAATAAACAACAGTCATTTTTTGAAATCTCGTCTCTGTTTTGAAAGCTTTTGTAAGGTACACCTCCCTCCCTTTAATATTTCCAAAATGCTGGATTCCTTCATTTTTAAAGTCTATTTCAAACAACCATTCCTGATATTTTTAAGGTATTTATGAAAGTAGTATTCCATACTACCAGTTTTTCATTAGTAGAGGAAGGGACAATAACGAGCTACTGCTTTGATTGTGTTCAATCGGGTGCCTTGAAAAGAAACAAATCTAGCAATAAATTCCATTTTGAACTTAAGATCAGAGTTTTCATAATATAAATTATTTGTTCTTCTTCACTAGATATTAGTCGACACATTTTTCCAATTTTTTACACTCAAGTTCATTATATCGGTATCTCAGATGGTGCTGAGGAACAAATTTCTTCGTCCTAAGATTCCAACCTTGACTTCTTAATCTAGCAGCATCTTTATATTTGTTAAATTTGCAGACCAATCTTGTTCTGACTCTTTACTTAAAAATATTGGCTGATCCCCAGAGGCAGTGGTTGTTTTCTTAAACATCGTAATTAGTTTGTGATTATTCTTGCACCTTATATTGTTTTGAAATGATCCCAGAACACTCAATACATTCACTTGGAACAGGCACAACTTTCTTCTTTCATGAAGGACCTCACATAACATCTGCATGGAAATAGGATTGTTAGTATCACAAGCACAGAAATCACCACATGAATTTAGGTCGAAATTCTCAAAAGCGGTTTTCTTGGTTCTATGTTGCGACAAAGGAATTTCCTTTGTTTCCTATCAATAGCAATAATCACGATTCCTGTATGCTACTTTTGTTGTGTCTTCCAATGATTTGAACTCTTCCAAATCATAGCAAAAAATGCCAAATGGATATTTGAGTTTAGAGGCAAGACGGTACGTGTCAAGAATGTTGGGTCCACTAAAAACTTGATTTTTTCTAGTAACAAAATACTATAGCTAAGGAAATACAGAAATATGTGTCGTATATATATGTACCATCGTTAATGACTTTAATGCCTTTTGGAATTTCCTTTTCGGTTTCCGACAAAGTAAAAACTGTTTCCTTGCAACAATATATCCAACAATTCTGTCAATATCAAAAACTTTGAGTCGTTAAAAATAGTATTTACACACACACACAATGGATCAGGCGACCGTATCTCAGTTTTTGGTGGAAAATTTTCGTCACAAAGAGACATAACTCGAGATACGACAATTGTGACAATTACTTTTTCGCTAAATGCTGAGATACGACACTTTGACAAATCCTAAAAAAAACTAAATACTCGGAAACGGATAATACTTCAGGGATGTCGATTTTCCAGATTGTGATGACCTCCATATACTACACGTAGGAGAAATATATCAAATTTCGCTCCTTTTTACACACGACACTTTGTGAGGAGTCGCCAAAATTTTGACTGGTTTTCTTGGTTTCCTTGTCAATTTTATTAGAGTCAAATGTAATTTATTTGACACTTAATTCTTTTTCTTGCTGTTTATTTGTTTTCACTATTACTTCAACATAATGTGCTTGTATGTACGTTAACATTTTTGAGAGTTTAAAATCTAAGACTTTGACAAACGAGGTTATTAACCTTATGTCGAACATTGCGACACACATATTAGGATTACTCCAAAGTTCAACACCCGTGTTGAATACTCGACACGCTAAATAAAACTAGTTCACATTAACAATGAACAATATTTGGAGTGAAAATGAATCAGGTCTCAAATTGTAACATTATAACAAGAGTTCAATAATTTACAAACCAATGTGCAGAAATTGAAAGACAAAAAATACCGAGCAAGATAATATAGCATGCCATTATTGACTGTCTTGAAATATATTATAGAATCATTGTGATCCCTGTTGAGCGATCTTAAAGGAAATCAATAACACCATGTAGTTAATGTTAATTTCCTCGTTCATAAACACACACACAGAGGCATATGTACACAAACATTTTGCTTGGAGAAGATCTTTAATTATTGTAACAATCGAAGCTATATATACATATATTCGATATTTACAGTAATTGTTGAAATTCTCCAAGTGATATGTGCATGTTTACACATGAGATGCATGTTTGTTACAAAACTTCACATATAAAGATAAACTGACAGCCGTACAACCTAAGTACGACAATAGCAGTGTAACAGGAGTGCCCAGTCAATGACAAGTAATACAATTCAAGACGTACAGCAAAGGCCAAAACTTCAACCAGAAGACAGGGAAACGAATTTAATTTCGAATAGGTTCTCTGATACGAGATTAATGAGGCTGTTCGTGCAAAACGTTTCCGAGGCAGTGCTACCCCTTTTCTATCCCTAAAGAATTTCGTTCATTTCGATGCACTAAGCTTTACATTGGAGAGCGATAGGAAGGCTATTCAAGCTTTACTTTCAAAGCAGGTAAGAAAATCTCTCCACACTAGGGTAGATAGGAAAATGACTTGCATCTCCTTGGAAGAAGTTGAGTCGTGAAAATATTCGTCTCCCAATGTTTTAGCGTAAGGTAAAAAATATCTCTTCGTAATTACAATTGAGATTGTAATGATCAGAGTGTTGGTAGGATGTAACCAGATCATCATCTTTACTATTTTTGAATATATTGGAGGGAAGGTGAAGGGAATTAATTCGTTTTCTTGGTGGGAAGGGAGGGAAGGGAATGGGGTCCCTGGCACGAGATTAATTTCTTTGTAAACCCCGGGTGGGCAGGGAAGGGGTCCCTGGCACGAGATTAAGTTCTTTGTAAACCCCGGTCCCTGGAAGGGATTAATTTTAGTGTAAGCCTCATTTGAGGTTTACACTAATGATTTAATTACTTAATTAAGGCTTGGTGTGAGAGTTGTGACAACAGCAATGACAAAATTCAAACACGGCAGAGCGTTGTTTGCGAAATGATCTAGATCGCATTCAAAGAAATTGAGTAAAGAAATACTTCGTTTAACAATGTTTTGGTGTAAGATCGAAGATATTTCTTCGTAACTACTATTGCGATTGTAGTGAGTTGAGTGTTAGTAGGATGTAACCAGATCATCATCTTTATTATTTTTGGATATATCTTGGAGGGAAGTGGAAGGGAACTAATTATTTTTCTTGGTGGGAAGGGAGGGAAGGGAATGGGGTCCCTGGCACGAGATTAATTTCTTTGTAAACCCCGGGTGGGCAGGGAAGGGGTCCCTGGCACGAGATTAAGTTCTTTGTAAACCCCTATCCCTGGACGGGATTAATTTTAGTGTAAGCCTCACTTGAGGTTTACACTAATGATTTATTTAATTAATTAACGAATGGTGTCACAGTTGTGACAACAACAATCACAAAATTTAAAAAAGAATCGTCATAGCGTTCTTTGCGAAATGATCCTCATCATATTTGAAGGAATCTAGTCGTAAAAGAATTCGTTTACCGATGTCTTGTTCTAAGATTGAAAATATTTCTTTGTAATTACTATTGAGATTGAAGTGAGCTAACTGTAGGTACGATATAACTCGTAGAAATCTCTTTAAATAAACAACAATAATTTTTTGAAATCTCGTCTCTGTTTTGAAAGCTTTTGTAAGGTACACCTCCCTCTCTTTAATATTTCCTTAATGCTGGATTCCTTCATTTTTAAAGTCTATTTCAAACAACCATTCCTGATATTTTTAAGGTATTTATGAAAGTAGTATTCCATACTACCAGTTTTTCATTAGTAGAGGAAGGGACAATAACGACCTACTGCTTTGATTGTGTTCAATCGGGTGCCTTGAAAAGAAACAAATCTAGCAATAAATTCCATTTTGAACTTAAGATCAGAGTTTTCATAATATAAATTATTTGTTCTTCTTCACTAGATATTAGTCGACACATTTTTCCAATTTTTTACACTCAAGTTCATTATATCGGTATCTCAGATGGTGCTGAGGAACAAATATCTTCGTCCTAAGATTCCAACCTTGACTTCTTAATCTAGCAGCATCTTTATATTTGTTAAATTTGCAGACCAATCTTGTTCTGACTCTTTACTTAAAAATATTGGCTGATCCCCAGAGGCAGTGGTTGTTTTCTTAAACATCCTAATTAGTTTGTGATTATTCTTGCACCTTATATTGTTTTGAAATGATCCCAGAACACTAAATACATACACTTGGAACAGGCACAACTTTCTTCTTTCATGAAGGACCTCACATAACATCTGCATGGAAATAGGATTGTTAGTATCACAAGCACAGAAATCACCACATGAATTTAGGTCGAAATTCTCAAAAGCGGTTTTCTTGGTTCTATGTTGCGACAAAGGAATTTCCTTTGTTTCCTATCAATAGCAATAATCACGATTCCTGTATGCTACTTTTGTTGTGTCTTCCAATGATTTGAACTCTTCCAAATCATAGCAAAAAATGCCAAATGGATATTTGAGTTTAGAGGCAAGACGGTACGTGTCAAGAATGTTGGGTCCACTAAAAACTTGATTTTTTCTAGTAACAAAATACTATAGCTAAGGAAATACAGAAATATGTGTCGTATATATATGTACCATCGTTAATGACTTTAATGCCTTTTGGAATTTCCTTTTCGGTTTCCGACAAAGTAAAAATCGTTTCCTTGCAACAATATATCCAACAATTCTGTCAATATCAAAAACTTTGAGTCGTTAAAAATGGTATTTACACACACACACAATGGATCAGGCGACCGTATCTCAGTTTTTGGTGGAAAATTTTCGTCACAAAGAGACATAACTCGAGATACGACAATTGTGACAATTACTTTTTCGCTAAATGCTGAGATACGACACTTTGACAAATCCTAAAAAAAACTAAATACTCGGAAACGGATAATACTTCAGGGATGTCGATTTTCCAGATTGTGATGACCTCCATATACTACACGTAGGAGAAATATATCAAATTTCGCTCCTTTTTACACACGACACTTTGTGAGGAGTCGCCAAAATTTTGACTGGTTTTCTTGGTTTCCTTGTCAATTTTATTAGAGTCAAATGTAATTTATTTGACACTTAATTCTTTTTCTTGCTGTTTATTTGTTTTCACTATTACTTCAACATAATGTGCTTGTATGTACGTTAACATTTTTGAGAGTTTAAAATCTAAGACTTTGACAAACGAGGTTATTAACCTTATGTCGAACATTGCGACACACATATTAGGATTACTCCAAAGTTCAACACCCGTGTTGAATACTCGACACGCTAAATAAAACTAGTTCACATTAACAATGACCAATATTTGGAGTGAAAATGAATCAGGTCTCAAATTGTAACATTATAACAAGAGTTCAATAATTTACAAACCAATGTGCAGAAATTGAAAGACAAAAAATACCGAGCAAGATAATATAGCATGCCATTATTGACTGTCTTGAAATATATTATAGAATCATTGTGATCCCTGTTGAGCGATCTTAAAGGAAATCAATAACACCATGTAGTTAATGTTAATTTCCTCGTTCATAAACACACACACAGAGGCATATGTACACAAACATTTTGCTTGGAGAAGATCTTTAATTATTGTAACAATCGAAGCTATATATACATATATTCGATATTTACAGTAATTGTTGAAATTCTCCAAGTGATATGTGCATGTTTACACATGAGATGCATGTTTGTTACAAAACTTCACATATAAAGATAAACTGACAGCCGTACAACCTAAGTACGACAATAGCAGTGTAACAGGAGTGCCCAGTCAATGACAAGTAATACAATTCAAGACGTACAGCAAAGGCCAAAACTTCAACCAGAAGACAGGGAAACGAATTTAATTTCGAATAGGTTCTCTGATACGAGATTAATGAGGCTGTTCGTGCAAAACGTTTCCGAGGCAGTGCTACCCCTTTTGTATCCCTAAAGAATTTCGTTCATTTCGATGCACTAAGCTTTACATTGGAGAGCGATAGGAAGGCTATTCAAGCTTTACTTTCAAAGCAGGTAAGAAAATCTCTCCACACTAGGGTAGATAGGAAAATGACTTGCATCTCCTTGGAAGAAGTTGAGTCGTGAAAATCTTCGTCTCCCAATGTTTTAGCGTAAGGTAAAAAATATCTCTTCGTAATTACAATTGAGATTGTAATGATCAGAGTGTTGGTAGGATGTAACCAGATCATCATCTTTACTATTTTTGAATATATTGGAGGGAAGGTGAAGGGAATTAATTCGTTTTCTTGGTGGGAAGGGAGGGAAGGGAATGGGGTCCCTGGCACGAGATTAATTTCTTTGTAAACCCCGGGTGGGCAGGGAAGGGGTCCCTGGCACGAGATTAAGTTCTTTGTAAACCCCGGTCCCTGGAAGGGATTAATTTTAGTGTAAGCCTCATTTGAGGTTTACACTAATGATTTAATTACTTAATTAAGGCTTGGTGTGAGAGTTGTGACAACAGCAATGACAAAATTCAAACACGGCAGAGCGTTGTTTGCGAAATGATCTAGATCGCATTCAAAGAAATTGAGTAAAGAAAGACTTCGTTTAACAATGTTTTGGTGTAAGATCGAAGATATTTCTTCGTAACTACTATTGCGATTGTAGTGAGTTGAGTGTTAGTAGGATGTAACCAGATCATCATCTTTATTATTTTTGGATATATCTTGGAGGGAAGTGGAAGGGAACTAATTATTTTTCTTGGTGGGAAGGGAGGGAAGGGAATGGGGTCCCTGGCACGAGATTAATTTCTTTGTAAACCCCGGGTGGGCAGGGAAGGGGTCCCTGGCACGAGATTAAGTTCTTTGTAAACCCCTGTCCCTGGACGGGATTAATTTTAGTGTAAGCCTCACTTGAGGTTTACACTAATGATTTATTTAATTAATTAACGAATGGTGTCTCAGTTGTGACAACAACAATCACAAAATTTAAAAAAGAATCGTCATAGCGTTCTTTGCGAAATGATCCTCATCATATTTGAAGGAATCTAGTCGTAAAAGAATTCGTTTACCGATGTCTTGTTCTAAGATTGAAAATATTTCTTCGTAATTACTATTGAGATTGAAGTGAGCTAACTGTAGGTACGATATAACTCGTAGAAATCTCTTTAAATAAACAACAGTCATTTTTTGAAATCTCGTCTCTGTTTTGAAAGCTTTTGTAAGGTACACCTCCCTCTCTTTAATATTTCCAAAATGCTGGATTCCTTCATTTTTAAAGTCTATTTCAAACAACCATTCCTGATATTTTTAAGGTATTTATGAAAGTAGTATTCCATACTACCAGTTTTTCATTAGTAGAGGAAGGGACAATAACGAGCTACTGCTTTGATTGTGTTCAATCGGGTGCCTTGAAAAGAAACAAATCTAGCAATAAATTCCATTTTGAACTTAAGATCAGAGTTTTCATAATATAAATTATTTGTTCTTCTTCACTAGATATTAGTCGACACATTTTTCCAATTTTTTACACTCAAGTTCATTATATCGGTATCTCAGATGGTGCTGAGGAACAAATATCTTCGTCCTAAGATTCCAACCTTGACTTCTTAATCTAGCAGCATCTTTATATTTGTTAAATTTGCAGACCAATCTTGTTCTGACTCTTTACTTAAAAATATTGGCTGATCCCCAGAGGCAGTGGTTGTTTTCTTAAACATCGTAATTAGTTTGTGATTATTCTTGCACCTTATATTGTTTTGAAATGATCCCAGAACACTAAATACATACACTTGGAACAGGCACAACTTTCTTCTTTCATGAAGGACCTCACATAACATCTGCATGGAAATAGGATTGTTAGTATCACAAGCACAGAAATCACCACATGAATTTAGGTCGAAATTCTCAAAAGCGGTTTTCTTGGTTCTATGTTGCGACAAAGGAATTTCCTTTGTTTCCTATCAATAGCAATAATCACGATTCCTGTATGCTACTTTTGTTGTGTCTTCCAATGATTTGAACTCTTCCAAATCATAGCAAAAAATGCCAAATGGATATTTGAGTTTAGAGGCAAGACGGTACGTGTCAAGAATGTTGGGTCCACTAAAAACTTGATTTTTTCTAGTAACAAAATACTATAGCTAAGGAAATACAGAAATATGTGTCGTATATATATGTACCATCGTTAATGACTTTAATGCCTTTTGGAATTTCCTTTTCGGTTTCCGACAAAGTAAAAATCGTTTCCTTGCAACAATATATCCAACAATTCTGTCAATATCAAAAACTTTGAGTCGTTAAAAATGGTATTTACACACACACACAATGGATCAGGCGACCGTATCTCAGTTTTTGGTGGAAAATTTTCGTCACAAAGAGACATAACTCGAGATACGACAATTGTGACAATTACTTTTTCGCTAAATGCTGAGATACGACACTTTGACAAATCCTAAAAAAAACTAAATACTCGGAAACGGATAATACTTCAGGGATGTCGATTTTCCAGATTGTGATGACCTCCATATACTACACGTAGGAGAAATATATCAAATTTCGCTCCTTTTTACACACGACACTTTGTGAGGAGTCGCCAAAATTTTGACTGGTTTTCTTGGTTTCCTTGTCAATTTTATTAGAGTCAAATGTAATTTATTTGACACTTAATTCTTTTTCTTGCTGTTTATTTGTTTTCACTATTACTTCAACATAATGTGCTTGTATGTACGTTAACATTTTTGAGAGTTTAAAATCTAAGACTTTGACAAACGAGGTTATTAACCTTATGTCGAACATTGCGACACACATATTAGGATTACTCCAAAGTTCAACACCCGTGTTGAATACTCGACACGCTAAATAAAACTAGTTCACATTAACAATGACCAATATTTGGAGTGAAAATGAATCAGGTCTCAAATTGTAAAATTATAACAAGAGTTCAATAATTTACAAACCAATGTGCAGAAATTGAAAGACAAAAAATTCCGAGCAAGATAATATAGCATGCCATTATTGACTGTCTTGAAATATATTATAGAATCATTGTGATCCCGGTTGAGCGATCTTAAAGGAAATCAATAACACAATGTAGTTAATGTTAATTTCCTCGTTCATAAACACACACACAGAGGCATATGTACACAAACATTTTGCTTGGAGAAGATCTTTAATTATTGTAACAATCGAAGCTATATATACATATATTCGATATTTACAGTAATTGTTGAAATTCTCCAAGTGATATGTGCATGTTTACACATGAGATGCATGTTTGTTACAAAACTTCACATATAAAGATAAACTGACAGCCGTACAACCTAAGTACGACAATAGCAGTGTAACAGGAGTGCCCAGTCAATGACAAGTAATACAATTCAAGACGTACAGCAAAGGCCAAAACTTCAACCAGAAGACAGGGAAACGAATTTAATTTCGAATAGGTTCTCTGATACGAGATTAATGAGGCTGTTCGTGCAAAACGTTTCCGAGGCAGTGCTACCCCTTTTGTATCCCTAAAGAATTTCGTTCATTTCGATGCACTAAGCTTTACATTGGAGAGCGATAGGAAGGCTATTCAAGCTTTACTTTCAAAGCAGGTAAGAAAATCTCTCCACACTAGCGTAGATAGGAAAATGACTTGCATCTCACTGGAAGAAGTTGAGTCGTGAAAATCTTCGTCTCCCAATGTTTTAGCGTAAGGTAAAAAATATCTCTTCGTAATTACAATTGAGATTGTAATGATCAGAGTGTTGGTAGGATGTAACCAGATCATCATCTTTACTATTTTTGAATATATTGGAGGGAAGGTGAAGGGAATTAATTCGTTTTCTTGGTGGGAAGGGAGGGAAGGGAATGGGGTCCCTGGCACGAGATTAATTTCTTTGTAAACCCCGGGTGGGCAGGGAAGGGGTCCCTGGAACGAGATTAAGTTCTTTGTAAACCCCGGTCCCTGGAAGGGATTAATTTTAGTGTAAGCCTCATTTGAGGTTTACACTAACGATTTAATTACTTAATTAAGGCTTGGTGTGAGAGTTGTGACAACAGCAATGACAAAATTCAAACACGGCAGAGCGTTGTTTGCGAAATGATCTAGATCGCATTCAAAGAAATTGAGTAAAGAAATACTTCGTTTAACAATGTTTTGGTGTAAGATCGAAGATATTTCTTCGTAACTACTATTGCGATTGTAGTGAGTTGAGTGTTAGTAGGATGTAACCAGATCATCATCTTTATTATTTTTGGATATATCATGGAGGGAAGCTGAAGGGAACTAATTATTTTTCTTGGTGTGAAGGGAGGGAAGGGAATGGGGTCCCTGGCACGAGATTAATTTCTTTTTAAACCCCGGGTGGGCAGGGAAGGGGTCCCTGGCACGAGATTAAGTTCTTTGTAAACCCCTGTCCCTGGACGGGATTAATTTTAGTGTAAGCCTCACTTGAGGTTTACACTAATGATTTATTTAATTAATTAACGATTGGTGTCACAGTTGTGACAACAACAATCACAAAATTTAAAAAAGAATCGTCATAGCGTTCTTTGCGAAATGATCCTCATCATATTTGAAGGAATCTAGTCGTAAAAGAATTCGTTTACCGATGTCTTGTTCTAAGATTGAAAATATTTCTTCGTAATTACTATTGAGATTGAAGTGAGCTAACTGTAGGTACGATATAACTCGTAGAAATCTCTTTAAATAAACAACAGTCATTTTTTGAAATCTCGTCTCTGTGTTGAAAGCTTTTGTAAGGTACACCTCCCTCTCTTTAATATTTCCAAAATGCTGGATTCCTTCATTTTTAAAGTCTATTTCAAACAACCATTCCTGATATTTTTAAGGTATTTATGAAAGTAGTATTCCATACTACCAGTTTTTCATTAGTAGAGGAAGGGACAATAACGAGCTACTGCTTTGATTGTGTTCAATCGGGTGCCTTGAAAAGAAACAAATCTAGCAATAAATTCCATTTTGAACTTAAGATCAGAGTTTTCATAATATAAATTATTTGTTCTTCTTCACTAGATATTAGTCGACACATTTTTCCAATTTTTTACACTCAAGTTCATTATATCGGTATCTCAGATGGTGCTGAGGAACAAATATCTTCGTCCTAAGATTCCAACCTTGACTTCTTAATCTAGCAGCATCTTTATATTTGTTAAATTTGCAGACCAATCTTGTTCTGACTCTTTACTTAAAAATATTGGCTGATCCCCAGAGGCAGTGGTTGTTTTCTTAAACATCGTAATTAGTTTGTGATTATTCTAGCACCTTATATTGTTTTGAAATGATCCCAGAACACTAAATACATACACTTGGAACAGGCACAACTTTCTTCTTTCATGAAGGACCTCACATAACATCTGCATGGAAATAGGATTGTTAGTATCACAAGCACAGAAATCACCACATGAATTTAGGTCGAAATTCTCAAAAGCGGTTTTCTTGATTCTATGTTGCGACAAAGGAATTTCCTTTGTTTCCTATCAATAGCAATAATCACGATTCCTGTATGCTACTTTTGTTGTGTCTTCCAATGATTTGAACTCTTCCAAATCATAGCAAAAAATGCCAAATGGATATTTGAGTTTAGAGGCAAGACGGTACGTGTCAAGAATGTTGGGTCCACTAAAAACTTGATTTTTTCTAGTAACAAAATACTATAGCTAAGGAAATACAGAAATATGTGTCGTATATATATGTACCATCGTTAATGACTTTAATGCCTTTTGGAATTTCCTTTTCGGTTTCCGACAAAGTAAAAACCGTTTCCTTGCAACAATATATCCAACAATTCTGTCAATATCAAAAACTTTGAGTCGTTAAAAATGGTATTTACACACACACACAATGGATCAGGCGACCGTATCTCAGTTTTTGGTGGAAAATTTTCGTCACAAAGAGACATAACTCGAGATACGACAATTGTGACAATTACTTTTTCGCTAAATGCTGAGATACGACACTTTGACAAATCCTAAAAAACTAAATACTCGGAAACGGATAATACTTCAGGGATGTCGATTTTCCAGATTGTGAAGACCACCATATACCACACGTAGGTGAAATATATCAAATTTCGCTCCTTTTTACATACGACACTTTGTGAGGAGTCGCCAAAATTTTGACTGGTTTTCTTGGTTTCCTTGTCAATTTTATTAGAGTCAAATGTAATTTATTTGACACTTAATTCTTTTTCTTGCTGTTTATTTGTTTTCACTATTACTTCAACATAATGTGCTTGTATGTACGTTAACATTTTTGAGAGTTTAAAATCTAAGACTTTGACAAACGAGGTTATTAACTTTATGTCGAACATTGCGACACACATATTAGGATTACTCCAAAGTTCAACTCCCGTGTTGAATACTCGACACGCTAAATAAAACTAGTTCACATTAACAATGACCAATATTTGGAGTGAAAATGAATCAGGTCTCAAATTGTAACATTATAACAAGAGTTCAATAATTTACAAACCAATGTGCAGAAATTGAAAGACAAAAAATACCGAGCAAGATAATATAGCATGCCATTATTGACTGTCTTGAAATATATTATAGAATCATTGTGATCCCTGTTGAGCGATCTTAAAGGAAATCAATAACACAATGTAGTTAATGTTAATTTCCTCGTTCATAAACAAACACACAGAGGCATATGTACACAAACATTTTGCTTGGAGAAGATCTTTAATTATTGTAACAATCGAAGCTATATATACATATATTCGATATTTACAGTAATTGTTGAAATTCTCCAAGTGATATGTGCATGTTTACACATGAGATGCATGTTTGTTACAAAACTTCACATATAAAGATAAACTGACAGCCGTCCAACCTAAGTACGACAATAGCAGTGTAACAGGAGTGCCCAGTCAATGACAAGTAATACAATTCAAGACGTACAGCAAAGGCCAAAACTTCAACCAGAAGACAGGGAAACGAATTTAATTTCGAATAGGTTCTCTGATACGAGATTAATGAGGCTGTTCGTGGAAAACTTTTCCGAGGCAGTGCTACCCCTTTTGTATCCCTAAAGAATTTCGTTCATTTCGATGAACTAAGCTTTACATTGGAGAGCGATAGGAAGGCTATTCAAACTTTACTTTCAAAGCAGGTAAGAAAATCTCTCCACACTAGGGTAGATAGGAAAATGACTTGCATCTCATTGGAAGAAGTTGAGTCGTGAAAATCTTCGTCTCCCAATGTTTTAGCGTAAGGTAAAAAATATCTCTTCGTAATTACATTTGAGATTGTAATGATCAGAGTGTTGGTAGGATGTAACCAGATCATCATCTTTACTATTTTTGAATATATTGGAGGGAAGGTGAAGGGAATTAATTCGTTTTGTTGGTGGGAAGGGAGGGAAGGGAATTGGGTCCCTGGCACGAGATTAATTTCTTTGTAAACCCCGGGTGGGCAGGGAAGGGGTCCCTGGAACGAGATTAAGTTCTTTGTAAACCCCGGTCCCTGGAAGGGATTAATTTTAGTGTAAGCCTCATTTGAGGTTTACACTAACGATTTAATTACTTAATTAAGGCTTGGTGTGAGAGTTGTGACAACAGCAATGACAAAATTCAAACACGGCAGAGCGTTGTTTGCGAAATGATCTAGATCGCATTCAAAGAAATTGAGTAAAGAAATACTTCGTTTAACAATGTTTTGGTGTAAGATCGAAGATATTTCTTCGTAACTACTATTGCGATTGTAGTGAGTTGAGTGTTAGTAGGATGTAACCAGATCATCATCTTTATTATTTTTGGATATATCATGGAGGGAAGGGGAAGGGAACTAATTATTTTTCTTGGTGGGAAGGGAGGGAAGGGAATGGGGTCCCTGGCACGAGATTAATTTCTTTTTAAACCCCGGGTGGGCAGGGAAGGGGTCCCTGGCACGAGATTAAGTTCTTTGTAAACCCCTGTCCCTGGACGGGATTAATTTTAGTGTAAGCCTCACTTGAGGTTTACACTAATGATTTATTTAATTAATTAACGATTGGTGTCACAGTTGTGACAACAACAATCACAAAATTTAAAAAAGAATCGTCATAGCGTTCTTTGCGAAATGATCCTCATCATATTTGAAGGAATCTAGTCGTAAAAGAATTCGTTTACCGATGTCTTGTTCTAAGATTGAAAATATTTCTTCGTAATTACTATTGAGATTGAAGTGAGCTAACTGTAGGTACGATATAACTCGTAGAAATCTCTTTAAATAAACAACAGTAATTTTTTGAAATCTCGTCTCTGTTTTGAAAGCTTTTGTAAGGTACACCTCCCTCTCTTTAATATTTCCAAAATGCTGGATTCCTTCATTTTTAAAGTCTATTTCAAACAACCATTCCTGATATTTTTAAGGTATTTATGAAAGTAGTATTCCATACTACCAGTTTTTCATTAGTAGAGGAAGGGACAATAACGAGCTACTGCTTTGATTGTGTTCAATCGGGTGCCTTGAAAAGAAACAAATCTAGCAATAAATTCCATTTTGAACTTAAGATCAGAGTTTTCATAATATAAATTATTTGTTCTTCTTCACTAGATATTAGTCGACACATTTTTCCAATTTTTTACACTCAAGTGCATTATATCGGTATCTCAGATGGTGCTGAGGAACAAATATCTTCGTCCTAAGATTCCAACCTTGACTTCTTAATCTAGCAGCATCTTTATATTTGTTAAATTTGCAGACCAATCTTGTTCTGACTCTTTACTTAAAAATATTGGCTGATCCCCAGAGGCAGTGGTTGTTTTCTTAAACATCGTAATTAGTTTGTGATTATTCTTGCACCTTATATTGTTTTGAAATGATCCCAGAACACTAAATACATACACTTGGAACAGGCACAACTTTCTTCTTTCATGAAGGACCTCACATAACATCTGCATGGAAATAGGATTGTTAGTATCACAAGCACAGAAATCACCACATGAATTTAGGTCGAAATTCTCAAAAGCGGTTTTCTTGGTTCTATGTTGCGACAAAGGAATTTCCTTTGTTTCCTATCAATAGCAATAATCACGATTCCTGTATGCTACTTTTGTTGTGTCTTCCAATGATTTGAACTCTTCCAAATCATAGCAAAAAATGCCAAATGGATATTTGAGTTTAGAGGCAAGACGGTACGTGTCAAGAATGTTGGGTCCACTAAAAACTTGATTTTTTCTAGTAACAAAATACTATAGCTAAGGAAATACAGAAATATGTGTCGTATATATATGTACCATCGTTAATGACTTTAATGCCTTTTGGAATTTCCTTTTCGTTTTCCGACAAAGTAAAAACCGTTTCCTTGCAACAATATATCCAACAATTCTGTCAATATCAAAAACTTTGAGTCGTTAAAAATGGTATTTACACACACACACAATGGATCAGGCGACCGTATCTCAGTTTTTGGGTGGAAAATTTTCGTCACAAAGAAACATAACTCGAGATACGACAATTGTGACAATTACTTTTTCGCTAAATGCTGAGATACGACACTTTGACAAATCCTAAAAAAACTAAATACTCGGAAACGGATATTACTTCAGGGATGTCGATTTTCCAGATTGTGAAGACCACCATATACTACACGTAGGTGAAATATATCAAATTTCGCTCCTTTTTACATACGACACTTTGTGAGGAGTCGCCAAAATTTTGACTGGTTTTCTTGGTTTCCTTGTCAATTTTATTAGAGTCAAATGTAATTTATTTGACACTTAATTCTTTTTCTTGCTGTTTATTTGTTTTCACTATTACTTCAACATAATGTGCTTGTATGTACGTTAACATTTTTGAGAGTTTAAAATCTAAGACTTTGACAAACGAGGTTATTAACCTTATGTCGAACATTGCGACACACTTATTAGGATTACTCCAAAGTTCAACACCCGTGTTGAATACTCGACACGCTAAATAAAACTAGTTCACATTAACAATGACCAATATTTGGAGTGAAAATGAATCAGGTCTCAAATTGTAACATTATAACAAGAGTTCAATAATTTACAAACCAATGTGCAGAAATTGAAAGACAAAAAATACCGAGCAAGATAATATAGCATGCCATTATTGACTGTCTTGAAATATATTATAGAATCATTGTGATCCCTGTTGAGCGATCTTAAAGGAAATCAATAACACAATGTAGTTAATGTTAATTTCCTCGTTCATAAACACACACACAGAGGCATATGTACACAAACATTTTGCTTGGAGAAGATCTTTAATTATTGTAACAATCGAAGCTATATATACATATATTCGATATTTACAGTAATTGTTGAAATTCTCCAAGTGATATGTGCATGTTTACACATGAGATGCATGTTTGTTACAAAACTTCACATATAAAGATAAACTGACAGCCGTACAACCTAAGTACGACAATAGCAGTGTAACAGGAGTGCCCAGTCAATGACAAGTAATACAATTCAAGACGTACAGCAAAGGCCAAAACTTCAACCAGAAGACAGGGAAACGAATTTAATTTCGAATAGGTTCTCTGATACGAGATTAATGAGGCTGTTCGTGCAAAACGTTTCCGAGGCAGTGCTACCCCTTTTGTATCCCTAAAGAATTTCGTTCATTTCGATGCACTAAGCTTTACATTGGAGAGCGATAGGAAGGCTATTCAAGCTTTACTTTCAAAGCAGGTAAGAAAATCTCTCCACACTAGCGTAGATAGGAAAATGACTTGCATCTCATTGGAAGAAGTTGAGTCGTGAAAATCTTCGTCTCCCAATGTTTTAGCGTAAGGTAAAAAATATCTCTTCGTAATTACAATTGAGATTGTAATGATCAGAGTGTTGGTAGGATGTAACCAGATCATCATCTTTACTATTTTTGAATATATTGGAGGGAAGGTGAAGGGAATTAATTCGTTTTCTTGGTGGGAAGGGAGGGAAGGGAATGGGGTCCCTGGCACGAGATTAATTTCTTTGTAAACCCCGGGTGGGCAGTAAAGGTGTCCCTGGCACGAGATCAAGTTCTTTGTAAACCCCGGTCCCTGGAAGGGATTAATTTTAGTGTAAGCCTCATTTGAGGTTTACACTAATGATTTAATTACTTAATTAAGGCTTGGTGTGAGAGTTGTGACAACAGCAATGACAAAATTCAAACACGGCAGAGCGTTGTTTGCGAAATGATCTAGATCGCATTCAAAGAAATTGAGTAAAGAAAGACTTCGTTTAACAATGTTTTGGTGTAAGATCGAAGATATTTCTTCGTAACTACTATTGCGATTGTAGTGAGTTGAGTGTTAGTAGGATGTAACCAGATCATCATCTTTATTATTTTTGGATATATCTTGGAGGGAAGTGGAAGGGAACTAATTATTTTTCTTGGTGGGAAGGGAGGGAAGGGAATGGGGTCCCTGGCACGAGATTAATTTCTTTGTAAACCCCGGGTGGGCAGGGAAGGGGTCCCTGGCACGAGATTAAGTTCTTTGTAAACCCCTGTCCCTGGACGGGATTAATTTTAGTGTAAGCCTCACTTGAGGTTTACACTAATGATTTATTTAATTAATTAACGATTGGTGTCACAGTTGTGACAACAACAATCACAAAATTTAAAAAAGAATCGTCATAGCGTTCTTTGCGAAATGATCCTCATCATATTTGAAGGAATCTAGTCGTAAAAGAATTCGTTTACCGATGTCTTGTTCTAAGATTTAAAATATTTCTTCGTAATTACTATTGAGATTGAAGTGAGCTAACTGTAGGTACGATATAACTCGTAGAAATCTCTTTAAATAAACAACAGTCATTTTTTGAAATCTCGTCTCTGTTTTGAAAGCTTTTGTAACGTACACCTCCCTCTCTTTAATATTTCCAAAATACTGGATTCCTTCATTTTTAAAGTCTATTTCAAACAACCATTCCTGATATTTTTAAGGTATTTATGAAAGTAGTATTCCATACTACCAGTTTTTCATTAGTAGAGGAAGGGACAATAACGAGCTACTGCTTTGATTGTGTTCAATCGGGTGCCTTGAAAAGAAACAAATCTAGCAATAAATTCCATTTTGAACTTAAGATCAGAGTTTTCATAATATAAATTATTTGTTCTTCTTCACTAGATATTAGTCGACACATTTTTCCAATTTTTTATACTCAAGTTCATTATATCGGTATCTCAGATGGTGCTGAGGAACAAATATCTTCGTCCTAAGATTCCAACCTTGACTTCTTAATCTAGCAGCATCTTTATATTTGTTAAATTTGCAGACCAATCTTGTTCTGACTCTTTACTTAAAAATATTGGCTGATCCCCAGAGGCAGTGGTTGTTTTCTTAAACATCGTAATTAGTTTGTGATTATTCTTGCACCTTATATTGTTTTGAAATGATCCCAGAACACTCAATACATACACTTGGAACAGGCACAACTTTCTTCTTTCATGAAGGACCTCACATAACATCTGCATGGAAATAGGATTGGTAGTATCACAAGCACAGAAATCACCACATGAATTTAGGTCGAAATTCTCAAAAGCGGTTTTCTTCGTTCTGTGTTGCGACAAAGGAATTTCCTTTGTTTCCTATCAATAGCAATAATCACGATTCCTGTATGCTACTTTTGTTGTGTCTTCCAATGATTTGAACTCTTCCAAATCATAGCAAAAAATGCCAAATGGATATTTGAGTTTAGAGGCAAGACGGTGCGTGTCAAGAATGTTGGGTCCACTAAAAACTTGATTTTTTCTAGTAACAAAATACTATAGCTAAGGAAATACAGAAATATGTGTCGTATATATATGTACCATCGTTAATGACTTTAATGCCTTTTGGAATTTCCTTTTCGGTTTCCGACAAAGTAAAAACCGTTTCCTTGCAACAATATATCCAACAATTCTGTCAATATCAAAAACTTTGAATCGTTAAAAATGGTATTTACACACACACACAATGGATCAGGCGACCGTATCTCAGTTTTTGGTGGAAAATTTTCGTCACAAAGAGACATAACTCGAGATACGACAATTGTGACAATTACTTTTTCGCTAAATGCTGAGATACGACACTTTGACAAATCCTAAAAAAAACTAAATACTCGGAAACGGATAATATTTCAGGGATGTCGATTTTCCAGATTGTGATGACCACCATATACTACACGTAGGAGAAATATATCAAATTTCGCTCCTTTTTACATACGACACTTTGTGAGGAGTCTCCAAAATTTTGACTGGTTTTCTTGGTTTCCTTGTCAATTTTATTAGAGTCAAATGTAATTTATTTGACACTTAATTCTTTTTCTTGCTGTTTATTTGTTTTCACTATTACTTCAACATAATGTGCTTGTATGTACGTTAACATTTTTGAGAGTTTAAAATCTAAGACTTTGACAAACGAGGTTATTAACCTTATGTCGAACATTGCGACACACATATTAGGATTACTCCAAAGTTCAACACCCGTGTTGAATACTCGACACGCTAAATAAAACTAGTTCACATTAACAATGACCAATATTTGGAGTGAAAATGAATCAGGTCTCAAATTGTAACATTATAACAAGAGTTCAATAATTTACAAACCAATGTGCAGAAATTGAAAGACAAAAAATACCGAGCAAGATAATATAGCATGCCATTATTGACTGTCTTGAAATATATTATAGAATCATTGTGATCCCTGTTGAGCGATCTTAAAGGAAATCAATAACACCATGTAGTTAATGTTAATTTCCTCGTTCATAAACACACACACAGAGGCATATGTACACAAACATTTTGCTTGGAGAAGATCTTTAATTATTGTAACAATCGAAGCTATATATACATATATTCGATATTTACAGTAATTGTTGAAATTCTCCAAGTGATATGTGCATGTTTACACATGAGATGCATGTTTGTTACAAAACTTCACATATAAAGATAAACTGACAGCCGTACAACCTAAGTACGACAATAGCAGTGTAACAGGAGTGCCCAGTCAATGACAAGTAATACAATTCAAGACGTACAGCAAAGGCCAAAACTTCAACCAGAAGACAGGGAAACGAATTTAATTTCGAATAGGTTCTCTGATACGAGATTAATGAGGCTGTTCGTGCAAAACGTTTCCGAGGCAGTGCTACCCCTTTTGTATCCCTAAAGAATTTCGTTCATTTCGATGCACTAAGCTTTACATTGGAGAGCGATAGGAAGGCTATTCAAGCTTTACTTTCAAAGCAGGTAAGAAAATCTCTCCACACTAGGGTAGATAGGAAAATGACTTGCATCTCCTTGGAAGAAGTTGAGTCGTGAAAATCTTCGTCTCCCAATGTTTTAGCGTAAGGTAAAAAATATCTCTTCGTAATTACAATTGAGATTGTAATGATCAGAGTGTTGGTAGGATGTAACCAGATCATCATCTTTACTATTTTTGAATATATTGGAGGGAAGGTGAAGGGAATTAATTCGTTTTCTTGGTGGGAAGGGAGGGAAGGGAATGGGGTCCCTGGCACGAGATTAATTTCTTTGTAAACCCCGGGTGGGCAGGGAAGGGGTCCCTGGCACGAGATTAAGTTCTTTGTAAACCCCGGTCCCTGGAAGGGATTAATTTTAGTGTAAGCCTCATTTGAGGTTTACACTAATGATTTAATTACTTAATTAAGGCTTGGTGTGAGAGTTGTGACAACAGCAATGACAAAATTCAAACACGGCAGAGCGTTGTTTGCGAAATGATCTAGATCGCATTCAAAGAAATTGAGTAAAGAAAGACTTCGTTTAACAATGTTTTGGTGTAAGATCGAAGATATTTCTTCGTAACTACTATTGCGATTGTAGTGAGTTGAGTGTTAGTAGGATGTAACCAGATCATCATCTTTATTATTTTTGGATATATCTTGGAGGGAAGTGGAAGGGAACTAATTATTTTTCTTGGTGGGAAGGGAGGGAAGGGAATGGGGTCCCTGGCACGAGATTAATTTCTTTGTAAACCCCGGGTGGGCAGGGAAGGGGTCCCTGGCACGAGATTAAGTTCTTTGTAAACCCCTGTCCCTGGACGGGATTAATTTTAGTGTAAGCCTCACTTGAGGTTTACACTAATGATTTATTTAATTAATTAACGAATGGTGTCACAGTTGTGACAACAACAATCACAAAATTTAAAAAAGAATCGTCATAGCGTTCTTTGCGAAATGATCCTCATCATATTTGAAGGAATCTAGTCGTAAAAGAATTCGTTTACCGATGTCTTGTTCTAAGATTGAAAATATTTCTTCGTAATTACTATTGAGATTGAAGTGAGCTAACTGTAGGTACGATATAACTCGTAGAAATCTCTTTAAATAAACAACAGTCATTTTTTGAAATCTCGTCTCTGTTTTGAAAGCTTTTGTAAGGTACACCTCCCTCTCTTTAATATTTCCAAAATGCTGGATTCCTTCATTTTTAAAGTCTATTTCAAACAACCATTCCTGATATTTTTAAGGTATTTATGAAAGTAGTATTCCATACTACCAGTTTTTCATTAGTAGAGGAAGGGACAATAACGAGCTACTGCTTTGATTGTGTTCAATCGGGTGCCTTGAAAAGAAACAAATCTAGCAATAAATTCCATTTTGAACTTAAGATCAGAGTTTTCATAATATAAATTATTTGTTCTTCTTCACTAGATATTAGTCGACACATTTTTCCAATTTTTTACACTCAAGTTCATTATATCGGTATCTCAGATGGTGCTGAGGAACAAATATCTTCGTCCTAAGATTCCAACCTTGACTTCTTAATCTAGCAGCATCTTTATATTTGTTAAATTTGCAGACCAATCTTGTTCTGACTCTTTACTTAAAAATATTGGCTGATCCCCAGAGGCAGTGGTTGTTTTCTTAAACATCGTAATTAGTTTGTGATTATTCTTGCACCTTATATTGTTTTGAAATGATCCCAGAACACTCAATACATACACTTGGAACAGGCACAACTTTCTTCTTTCATGAAGGACCTCACATAACATCTGCATGGAAATAGGATTGTTAGTATCACAAGCACAGAAATCACCACATGAATTTAGGTCGAAATTCTCAAAAGCGGTTTTCTTGGTTCTATGTTGCGACAAAGGAATTTCCTTTGTTTCCTATCAATAGCAATAATCACGATTCCTGTATGCTACTTTTGTTGTGTCTTCCAATGATTTGAACTCTTCCAAATCATAGCAAAAAATGCCAAATGGATATTTGAGTTTAGAGGCAAGACGGTACGTGTCAAGAATGTTGGGTCCACTAAAAACTTGATTTTTTCTAGTAACAAAATACTATAGCTAAGGAAATACAGAAATATGTGTCGTATATATATGTACCATCGTTAATGACTTTAATGCCTTTTGGAATTTCCTTTTCGGTTTCCGACAAAGTAAAAACTGTTTCCTTGCAACAATATATCCAACAATTCTGTCAATATCAAAAACTTTGAGTCGTTAAAAATAGTATTTACACACACACACAATGGATCAGGCGACCGTATCTCAGTTTTTGGTGGAAAATTTTCGTCACAAAGAGACATAACTCGAGATACGACAATTGTGACAATTACTTTTTCGCTAAATGCTGAGATACGACACTTTGACAAATCCTAAAAAAAACTAAATACTCGGAAACGGATAATACTTCAGGGATGTCGATTTTCCAGATTGTGATGACCTCCATATACTACACGTAGGAGAAATATATCAAATTTCGCTCCTTTTTACACACGACACTTTGTGAGGAGTCGCCAAAATTTTGACTGGTTTTCATGGTTTCCTTGTCAATTTTATTAGAGTCAAATGTAATTTATTTGACACTTAATTCTTTTTCTTGCTGTTTATTTGTTTTCACTATTACTTCAACATAATGTGCTTGTATGTACGTTAACATTTTTGAGAGTTTAAAATCTAAGACTTTGACAAACGAGGTTATTAACCTTATGTCGAACATTGCGACACACATATTAGGATTACTCCAAAGTTCAACACCCGTGTTGAATACTCGACACGCTAAATAAAACTAGTTCACATTAACAATGACCAATATTTGGAGTGAAAATGAATCAGGTCTCAAATTGTAACATTATAACAAGAGTTCAATAATTTACAAACCAATGTGCAGAAATTGAAAGACAAAAAATACCGAGCAAGATAATATAGCATGCCATTATTGACTGTCTTGAAATATATTATAGAATCATTGTGATCCCTGTTGAGCGATCTTAAAGGAAATCAATAACACCATGTAGTTAATGTTAATTTCCTCGTTCATAAACACACACACAGAGGCATATGTACACAAACATTTTGCTTGGAGAAGATCTTTAATTATTGTAACAATCGAAGCTATATATACATATATTCGATATTTACAGTAATTGTTGAAATTCTCCAAGTGATATGTGCATGTTTACACATGAGATGCATGTTTGTTACAAAACTTCACATATAAAGATAAACTGACAGCCGTACAACCTAAGTACGACAATAGCAGTGTAACAGGAGTGCCCAGTCAATGACAAGTAATACAATTCAAGACGTACAGCAAAGGCCAAAACTTCAACCAGAAGACAGGGAAACGAATTTAATTTCGAATAGGTTCTCTGATACGAGATTAATGAGGCTGTTCGTGCAAAACGTTTCCGAGGCAGTGCTACCCCTTTTGTATCCCTAAAGAATTTCGTTCATTTCTATGCACTAAGCTTTACATTGGAGAGCGATAGGAAGGCTATTCAAGCTTTACTTTCAAAGCAGGTAAGAAAATCTCTCCACACTAGGGTAGATAGGAAAATGACTTGCATCTCCTTGGAAGAAGTTGAGTCGTGAAAATCTTCGTCTCCCAATGTTTTAGCGTAAGGTAAAAAATATCTCTTCGTAATTACAATTGAGATTGTAATGATCAGAGTGTTGGTAGGATGTAACCAGATCATCATCTTTACTATTTTTGAATATATTGGAGGGAAGGTGAAGGGAATTAATTCGTTTTCTTGGTGGGAAGGGAGGGAAGGGAATGGGGTCCCTGGCACGAGATTAATTTCTTTGTAAACCCCGGGTGGGCAGGGAAGGGGTCCCTGGCACGAGATTAAGTTCTTTGTAAACCCCGGTCCCTGGAAGGGATTAATTTTAGTGTAAGCCTCATTTGAGGTTTACACTAATGATTTAATTACTTAATTAAGGCTTGGTGTGAGAGTTGTGACAACAGCAATGACAAAATTCAAACACGGCAGAGCGTTGTTTGCGAAATGATCTAGATCGCATTCAAAGAAATTGAGTAAAGAAAGACTTCGTTTAACAATGTTTTGGTGTAAGATCGAAGATATTTCTTCGTAACTACTATTGCGATTGTAGTGAGTTGAGTGTTAGTAGGATGTAACCAGATCATCATCTTTATTATTTTTGGATATATCTTGGAGGGAAGTGGAAGGGAACTAATTATTTTTCTTGGTGGGAAGGGAGGGAAGGGAATGGGGTCCCTGGCACGAGATTAATTTCTTTGTAAACCCCGGGTGGGCAGGGAAGGGGTCCCTGGCACGAGATTAAGTTCTTTGTAAATACCTATCCCTGGACGGGATTAATTTTAGTGTAAGCCTCACTTGAGGTTTACACTAATGATTTATTTAATTAATTAACGAATGGTGTCACAGTTGTGACAACAACAATCACAAAATTTAAAAAAGAATCGTCATAGCGTTCTTTGCGAAATGATCCTCATCATATTTGAAGGAATCTAGTCGTAAAAGAATTCGTTTACCGATGTCTTGTTCTAAGATTGAAAATATTTCTTCGTAATTACTATTGAGATTGAAGTGAGCTAACTGTAGGTACGATATAACTCGTAGAAATCTCTTTAAATAAACAACAGTAATTTTTTGAAATCTCGTCTCTGTTTTGAAAGCTTTTGTAACGTACACCTCCCTCTCTTTAATATTTCCAAAATGCTGGATTCCTTCATTTTTAAAGTCTATTTCAAACAACCATTCCTGATATTTTTAAGGTATTTATGAAAGTAGTATTCCATACTACCAGTTTTTCATTAGTAGAGGAAGGGACAATAACGAGCTACTGCTTTGATTGTGTTCAATCGGGTGCCTTGAAAAGAAACAAATCTAGCAATAAATTCCATTTTGAACTTAAGATCAGAGTTTTCATAATATAAATTATTTGTTCTTCTTCACTAGATATTAGTCGACACATTTTTCCAATTTTTTACACTCAAGTTCATTATATCGGTATCTCAGATGGTGCTGAGGAACAAATATCTTCGTCCTAAGATTCCAACCTTGACTTCTTAATCTAGCAGCATCTTTATATTTGTTAAATTTGCAGACCAATCTTGTTCTGACTCTTTACTTAAAAATATTGGCTGATCCCCAGAGGCAGTGGTTGTTTTCTTAAACATCGTAATTAGTTTGTGATTATTCTTACACCTTATATTGTTTTGAAATGATCCCAGAACACTAAATACATACACTTGGAACAGGCACAACTTTCTTCTTTCATGAAGGACCTCACATAACATCTGCATGGAAATAGGATTGTTAGTATCACAAGCACAGAAATCACCACATGAATTTAGGTCGAAATTCTCAAAAGCGGTTTTCTTGGTTCTATGTTGCGACAAAGGAATTTCCTTTGTTTCCTATCAATAGCAATAATCACGATTCCTGTATGCTACTTTTGTTGTGTCTTCCAATGATTTGAACTCTTCCAAATCATAGCAAAAAATGCCAAATGGATATTTGAGTTTAGAGGTAAGACGGTACGTGTCAAGAATGTTGGGTCCACTAAAAACTTGATTTTTTCTAGTAACAAAATACTATAGCTAAGGAAATACAGAAATATGTGTCGTATATATATGTACCATCGTTAATGACTTTAATGCCTTTTGGAATTTCCTTTTCGGTTTCCGACAAAGTAAAAACCGTTTCCTTGCAACAATATATCCAACAATTCTGTCAATATCAAAAACTTTGAGTCGTTAAAAATGGTATTTACACACACACACAATGGATCAGGCGACCGTATCTCAGTTTTTGGTGGAAAATTTTCGTCACAAAGAGACATAACTCGAGATACGACAATTGTGACAATTACTTTTTCGCTAAATGCTGAGATACGACACTTTGACAAATCCTAAAAAAAACTAAATACTCGGAAACGGATAATACTTCAGGGATGTCGATTTTCCAGATTGTGATGACCTCCATATACTACCCGTAGGAGAAATATATCAAATTTCGCTCCTTTTTACACACGACACTTTGTGAGGAGTCGCCAAAATTTTGACTGGTTTTCTTGGTTTCCTTGTCAATTTTATTAGAGTCAAATGTAATTTATTTGACACTTAATTCTTTTTCTTGCTGTTTATTTGTTTTCACTATTACTTCAACATAATGTGCTTGTATGTACGTTAACATTTTTGAGAGTTTAAAATCTAAGACTTTGACAAACGAGGTTATTAACCTTATGTCGAACATTGCGACACACATATTAGGATTACTCCAAAGTTCAACACCCGTGTTGAATACTCGACACGCTAAATAAAACTAGTTCACATTAACAATGACCAATATTTGGAGTGAAAATGAATCAGGTCTCAAATTGTAACATTATAACAAGAGTTCAATAATTTACAAACCAATGTGCAGAAATTGAAAGACAAAAAATACCGAGCAAGATAATATAGCATGCCATTATTGACTGTCTTGAAATATATTATAGAATCAGTGTGATCCCTGTTGAGCGATCTTAAAGGAAATCAATAACACCATGTAGTTAATGTTAATTTCCTCGTTCATAAACACACACACAGAGGCATATGTACACAAACATTTTGCTTGGAGAAGATCTTTAATTATTGTAACAATCGAAGCTATATATACATATATTCGATATTTACAGTAATTGTTGAAATTCTCCAAGTGATATGTGCATGTTTACACATGAGATGCATGTTTGTTACAAAACTTCACATATAAAGATAAACTGACAACCGTACAACCTAAGTACGACAATAACAGTGTAACAGGAGTGCCCAGTCAATGACAAGTAATACAATTCAAGACGTACAGCAAAGGCCAAAACTTCAACCAGAAGACAGGGAAACGAATTTAATTTCGAATAGGTTCTCTGATACGAGATTAATGAGGCTGTTCGTGCAAAACGTTTCCGAGGCAGTGCTACCCCTTTTGTATCCCTAAAGAATTTCGTTCATTTCGATGCACTAAGCTTTACATTGGAGAGCGATAGGAAGGCTATTGAAGCTTTACTTTCAAAGCAGGTAAGAAAATCTCTCCACACTAGCGTAGATAGGAAAATGACTTGCATCTCACTGGAAGAAGTTGAGTCGTGAAAATCTTCGTCTCCCAATGTTTTAGCGTAAGGTAAAAAATATCTCTTCGTAATTACAATTGAGATTGTAATGATCAGAGTGTTGGTAGGATGTAACCAGATCATCATCTTTACTATTTTTGAATATATTGGAGGGAAGGTGAAGGGAATTAATTCGTTTTCTTGGTGGGAAGGGAGGGAAGGGAATGGGGTCCCTGGCACGAGATTAATTTCTTTGTAAACCCCGGGTGGGCAGGGAAGGGGTCCCTGGCACGAGATTAAGTTCTTTGTAAACCCCGGTCCCTGGAAGGGATTAATTTTAGTGTAAGCCTCATTTGAGGTTTACACTAATGATTTAATTACTTAATTAAGGCTTGGTGTGAGAGTTGTGACAACAGCAATGACAAAATTCAAACACGGCAGAGCGTTGTTTGCGAAATGATCTAGATCGCATTCAAAGAAATTGAGTAAAGAAAGACTTCGTTTAACAATGTTTTGGTGTAAGATCGAAGATATTTCTTCGTAACTACTATTGCGATTGTAGTGAGTTGAGTGTTAGTAGGATGTAACCAGATCATCATCTTTATTATTTTTGGATATATCTTGGAGGGAAGTGGAAGGGAACTAATTATTTTTCTTGGTGGGAAGGGAGGGAAGGGAATGGGGTCCCTGGCACGAGATTAATTTCTTTGTAAACCCCGGGTGGGCAGGGAAGGGGTCCCTGGCACGAGATTAAGTTCTTTGTAAACCCCTGTCCCTGGACGGGATTAATTTTAGTGTAAGCCTCACTTGAGGTTTACACTAATGATTTATTTAATTAATTAACGAATGGTGTCACAGTTGTGACAACAACAATCACAAAATTTAAAAAAGAATCGTCATAGCGTTCTTTGCGAAATGATCCTCATCATATTTGAAGGAATCTAGTCGTAAAAGAATTCGTTTACCGATGTCTTGTTCTAAGATTGAAAATATTTCTTTGTAATTACTATTGAGATTGAAGTGAGCTAACTGTAGGTACGATATAACTCGTAGAAATCTCTTTAAATAAACAACAGTAATTTTTTGAAATCTCGTCTCTGTTTTGAAAGCTTTTGTAACGTACACCTCCCTCTCTTTAATATTTCCAAAATGCTGGATTCCTTCATTTTTAAAGTCTATTTCAAACAACCATTCCTGATATTTTTAAGGTATTTATGAAAGTAGTATTCCATACTACCAGTTTTTCATTAGTAGAGGAAGGGACAATAACGAGCTACTGCTTTGATTGTGTTCAATCGGGTGCCTTGAAAAGAAACAAATCTAGCAATAAATTCCATTTTGAACTTAAGATCAGAGTTTTCATAATATAAATTATTTGTTCTTCTTCACTAGATATTAGTCGACACATTTTTCCAATTTTTTACACTCAAGTTCATTATATCGGTATCTCAGATGGTGCTGAGGAACAAATATCTTCGTCCTAAGATTCCAACCTTGACTTCTTAATCTAGCAGCATCTTTATATTTGTTAAATTTGCAGACCAATCTTGTTCTGACTCTTTACTTAAAAATATTGGCTGATCCCCAGAGGCAGTGGTTGTTTTCTTAAACATCGTAATTAGTTTGTGATTATTCTTGCACCTTATATTGTTTTGAAATGATCCCAGAACACTAAATACATACACTTGGAACAGGCACAACTTTCTTCTTTCATGAAGGACCTCACATAACATCTGCATGGAAATAGGATTGTTAGTATCACAAGCACAGAAATCACCACATGAATTTAGGTCGAAATTCTCAAAAGCGGTTTTCTTGGTTCTATGTTGCGACAAAGGAATTTCCTTTGTTTCCTATCAATAGCAATAATCACGATTCCTGTATGCTACTTTTGTTGTGTCTTCCAATGATTTGAACTCTTCCAAATCATAGCAAAAAATGCCAAATGGATATTTGAGTTTAGAGGCAAGACGGTACGTGTCAAGAATGTTGGGTCCACTAAAAACTTGATTTTTTCTAGTAACAAAATACTATAGCTAAGGAAATACAGAAATATGTGTCGTATATATATGTACCATCGTTAATGACTTTAATGCCTTTTGGAATTTCCTTTTCGGTTTCCGACAAAGTAAAAACCGTTTCCTTGCAACAATATATCCAACAATTCTGTCAATATCAAAAACTTTGAGTCGTTAAAAATGGTATTTACACACACACACAATGGATCAGGCGACCGTATCTCAGTTTTTGGTGGAAAATTTTCGTCACAAAGAGACATAACTCGAGATACGACAATTGTGACAATTACTTTTTCGCTAAATGCTGAGATACGACACTTTGACAAATCCTAAAAAAAACTAAATACTCGGAAACGGATAATACTTCAGGGATGTCGATTTTCCTGATTGTGATGACCTCCATATACTACACGTAGGAGAAATATATCAAATTTCGCTCCTTTTTACACACGACACTTTGTGAGGAGTCGCCAAAATTTTGACTGGTTTTCTTGGTTTCCTTGTCAATTTTATTAGAGTCAAATGTAATTTATTTGACACTTAATTCTTTTTCTTGCTGTTTATTTGTTTTCACTATTACTTCAACATAATGTGCTTGTATGTACGTTAACATTTTTGAGAGTTTAAAATCTAAGACTTTGACAAACGAGGTTATTAACCTTATGTCGAACATTGCGACACACATATTAGGATTACTCCAAAGTTCAACACCCGTGTTGAATACTCGACACGCTAAATAAAACTAGTTCACATTAACAATGACCAATATTTGGAGTGAAAATGAATCAGGTCTCAAATTGTAACATTATAACAAGAGTTCAATAATTTACAAACCAATGTGCAGAAATTGAAAGACAAAAAATACCGAGCAAGATAATATAGCATGCCATTATTGACTGTCTTGAAATATATTATAGAATCATTGTGATCCCTGTTGAGCGATCTTAAAGGAAATCAATAACACCATGTAGTTAATGTTAATTTCCTCGTTCATAAACACACACACAGAGGCATATGTACACAAACATTTTGCTTGGAGAAGATCTTTAATTATTGTAACAATCGAAGCTATATATACATATATTCGATATTTACAGTAATTGTTGAAATTCTCCAAGTGATATGTGCATGTTTACACATGAGATGCATGTTTGTTACAAAACTTCACATATAAAGATAAACTGACAGCCGTACAACCTAAGTACGACAATAACAGTGTAACAGGAGTGCCCAGTCAATGACAAGTAATACAATTCAAGACGTACAGCAAAGGCCAAAACTTCAACCAGAAGACAGGGAAACGAATTTAATTTCGAATAGGTTCTCTGATACGAGATTAATGAGGCTGTTCGTGCAAAACGTTTCCGAGGCAGTGCTACCCCTTTTGTATCCCTAAAGAATTTCGTTCATTTCGATGCAGTAAGCTTTACATTGGAGAGCGATAGGAAGGCTATTCAAGCTTTACTTTCAAAGCAGGTAAGAAAATCTCTCCACACTAGGGTAGATAGGAAAATGACTTGCATCTCCTTGGAAGAAGTTGAGTCGTGAAAATCTTCGTCTCCCAATGTTTTAGCGTAAGGTAAAAAATATCTCTTCGTAATTACAATTGAGATTGTAATGATCAGAGTGTTGGTAGGATGTAACCAGATCATCATCTTTACTATTTTTGAATATATTGGAGGGAAGGTGAAGGGAATTAATTCGTTTTCTTGGTGGGAAGGGAGGGAAGGGAATGGGGTCCCTGGCACGAGATTAATTTCTTTGTAAACCCCGGGTGGGCAGGGAAGGGGTCCCTGGCACGAGATTAAGTTCTTTGTAAACCCCGGTCCCTGGAAGGGATTAATTTTAGTGTAAGCCTCATTTGAGGTTTACACTAATGATTTAATTACTTAATTAAGGCTTGGTGTGAGAGTTGTGACAACAGCAATGACAAAATTCAAACACGGCAGAGCGTTGTTTGCGAAATGATCTAGATCGCATTCAAAGAAATTGAGTAAAGAAAGACTTCGTTTAACAATGTTTTGGTGTAAGATCGAAGATATTTCTTCGTAACTACTATTGCGATTGTAGTGAGTTGAGTGTTAGTAGGATGTAACCAGATCATCATCTTTATTATTTTTGGATATATCTTGGAGGGAAGTGGAAGGGAACTAATTATTTTTCTTGGTGGGAAGGGAGGGAAGGGAATGGGGTCCCTGGCACGAGATTAATTTCTTTGTAAACCCCGGGTGGGCAGGGAAGGGGTCCCTGGCACGAGATTAAGTTCTTTGTAAACCCCTGTCCCTGGACGGGATTAATTTTAGTGTAAGCCTCACTTGAGGTTTACACTAATGATTTATTTAATTAATTAACGAATGGTGTCACAGTTGTGACAACAACAATCACAAAATTTAAAAAAGAATCGTCATAGCGTTCTTTGCGAAATGATCCTCATCATATTTGAAGGAATCTAGTCGTAAAAGAATTCGTTTACCGATGTCTTGTTCTAAGATTGAAAATATTTCTTCGTAATTACTATTGAGATTGAAGTGAGCTAACTGTAGGTACGATATAACTCGTAGAAATCTCTTTAAATAAACAACAGTCATTTTTTGAAATCTCGTCTCTGTTTTGAAAGCTTTTGTAAGGTACACCTCCCTCTCTTTAATATTTCCAAAATGCTGGATTCCTTCATTTTTAAAGTCTATTTCAAACAACCATTCCTGATATTTTTAAGGTATTTAGGAAAGTAGTATTCCATACTACCAGTTTTTCATTAGTAGAGGAAGGGACAATAACGAGCTACTGCTTTGATTGTGTTCAATCGGGTGCCTTGAAAAGAAACAAATCTAGCAATAAATTCCATTTTGAACTTATGATCAGAGTTTTCATAATATAAATTATTTGTTCTTCTTCACTAGATATTAGTCGACACATTTTTCCAATTTTTTACACTCAAGTTCATTATATCGGTATCTCAGATGGTGCTGAGGAACAAATATCTTCGTCCTAAGATTCCAACCTTGACTTCTTAATCTAGCAGCATCTTTATATTTGTTAAATTTGCAGACCAATCTTGTTCTGACTCTTTACTTAAAAATATTGGCTGATCCCCAGAGGCAGTGGTTGTTTTCTTAAACATCGTAATTAGTTTGTGATTATTCTTGCACCTTATATTGTTTTGAAATGATCCCAGAACACTCAATACATACACTTGGAACAGGCACAACTTTCTTCTTTCATGAAGGACCTCACATAACATCTGCATGGAAATAGGATTGTTAGTATCACAAGCACAGAAATCACCACATGAATTTAGGTCGAAATTCTCAAAAGCGGTTTTCTTGGTTCTATGTTGCGACAAAGGAATTTCCTTTGTTTCCTATCAATAGCAATAATCACGATTCCTGTATGCTACTTTTGTTGTGTCTTCCAATGATTTGAACTCTTCCAAATCATAGCAAAAAATGCCAAATGGATATTTGAGTTTAGAGGCAAGACGGTACGTGTCAAGAATGTTGGGTCCACTAAAAACTTGATTTTTTCTAGTAACAAAATACTATAGCTAAGGAAATACAGAAATATGTGTCGTATATATATGTACCATCGTTAATGACTTTAATGCCTTTTGGAATTTCCTTTTCGGTTTCCGACAAAGTAAAAACCGTTTCCTTGCAACAATATATCCAACAATTCTGTCAATATCAAAAACTTCGAGTCGTTAAAAATGGTATTTACACACACACACAATGGATCAGGCGACCGTATCTCAGTTTTTGGTGGAAAATTTTCGTCACAAAGAGACATAACTCGAGATACGACAATTGTGACAATTACTTTTTCGCTAAATGCTGAGATACGACACTTTGACAAATCCTAAAAAAACTAAATACTCGGAAACGGATAATACTTCAGGGATGTCGATTTTCCAGATTGTGAAGACCACCATATACTACACGTAGGTGAAATATATCAAATTTCGCTTCTTTTTACATACGACACTTTGTGAGGAGTCGCCAAAATTTTGACTGGTTTTCTTGGTTTCCTTTTCAATTTTATTAGAGTCAAATGTAATTTATTTGACACTTAATTCTTTTTCTTGCTGTTTATTTGTTTTCACTATTACTTCAACATAATGTGCTTGTATGTACGTTAACATTTTTGAGAGTTTAAAATCTAAGACTTTGACAAACGAGGTTATTAACCTTATGTCGAACATTGCGACACACATATTAGGATTACTCCAAAGTTCAACACCCGTGTTGAATACTCGACACGCTAAATAAAACTAGTTCACATTAACAATGAACAATATTTGGAGTGAAAATGAATCAGGTCTCAAATTGTAACATTATAACAAGAGTTCAATAATTTACAAACCAATGTGCAGAAATTGAAAGACAAAAAATACCGAGCAAGATAATATAGCATGCCATTATTGACTGTCTTGAAATATATTATAGAATCAGTGTGATCCCTGTTGAGCGATCTTAAAGGAAATCAATAACACCATGTAGTTAATGTTAATTTCCTCGTTCATAAACACACACACAGAGGCATATGTACACAAACATTTTGCTTGGAGAAGATCTTTAATTATTGTAACAATCGAAGCTATATATACATATATTCGATATTTACAGTAATTGTTGAAATTCTCCAAGTGATATGTGCATGTTTACACATGAGATGCATGTTTGTTACAAAACTTCACATATAAAGATAAACTGACAACCGTACAACCTAAGTACGACAATAACAGTGTAACAGGAGTGCCCAGTCAATGACAAGTAATACAATTCAAGACGTACAGCAAAGGCCAAAACTTCAACCAGAAGACAGGGAAACGAATTTAATTTCGAATAGGTTCTCTGATACGAGATTAATGAGGCTGTTCGTGCAAAACGTTTCCGAGGCAGTGCTACCCCTTTTGTATCCCTAAAGAATTTCGTTCATTTCGATGCACTAAGCTTTACATTGGAGAGCGATAGGAAGGCTATTCAAGCTTTACTTTCAAAGCAGGTAAGAAAATCTCTCCACACTAGCGTAGATAGGAAAATGACTTGCATCTCACTGGAAGAAGTTGAGTCGTGAAAATCTTCGTCTCCCAATGTTTTAGCGTAAGGTAAAAAATATCTCTTCGTAATTACAATTGAGATTGTAATGATCAGAGTGTTGGTAGGATGTAACCAGATCATCATCTTTACTATTTTTGAATATATTGGAGGGAAGGTGAAGGGAATTAATTCGTTTTCTTGGTGGGAAGGGAGGGAAGGGAATGGGGTCCCTGGCACGAGATTAATTTCTTTGTAAACCCCGGGTGGGCAGGGAAGGGGTCCCTGGCACGAGATTAAGTTCTTTGTAAACCCCGGTCCCTGGAAGGGATTAATTTTAGTGTAAGCCTCATTTGAGGTTTACACTAATGATTTAATTACTTAATTAAGGCTTGGTGTGAGAGTTGTGACAACAGCAATGACAAAATTCAAACACGGCAGAGCGTTGTTTGCGAAATGATCTAGATCGCATTCAAAGAAATTGAGTAAAGAAAGACTTCGTTTAACAATGTTTTGGTGTAAGATCGAAGATATTTCTTCGTAACTACTATTGCGATTGTAGTGAGTTGAGTGTTAGTAGGATGTAACCAGATCATCATCTTTATTATTTTTGGATATATCTTGGAGGGAAGTGGAAGGGAACTAATTATTTTTCTTGGTGGGAAGGGAGGGAAGGGAATGGGGTCCCTGGCACGAGATTAATTTCTTTGTAAACCCCGGGTGGGCAGGGAAGGGGTCCCTGGCACGAGATTAAGTTCTTTGTAAATACCTATCCCTGGACGGGATTAATTTTAGTGTAAGCCTCACTTGAGGTTTACACTAATGATTTATTTAATTAATTAACGAATGGTGTCACAGTTGTGACAACAACAATCACAAAATTTAAAAAAGAATCGTCATAGCGTTCTTTGCGAAATGATCCTCATCATATTTGAAGGAATCTAGTCGTAAAAGAATTCGTTTACCGATGTCTTGTTCTAAGATTGAAAATATTTCTTTGTAATTACTATTGAGATTGAAGTGAGCTAACTGTAGGTACGATATAACTCGTAGAAATCTCTTTAAATAAACAACAGTAATTTTTTGAAATCTCGTCTCTGTTTTGAAAGCTTTTGTAACGTACACCTCCCTCTCTTTAATATTTCCAAAATGCTGGATTCCTTCATTTTTAAAGTCTATTTCAAACAACCATTCCTGATATTTTTAAGGTATTTATGAAAGTAGTATTCCATACTACCAGTTTTTCATTAGTAGAGGAAGGGACAATAACGAGCTACTGCTTTGATTGTGTTCAATCGGGTGCCTTGAAAAGAAACAAATCTAGCAATAAATTCCATTTTGAACTTAAGATCAGAGTTTTCATAATATAAATTATTTGTTCTTCTTCACTAGATATTAGTCGACACATTTTTCCAATTTTTTACACTCAAGTTCATTATATCGGTATCTCAGATGGTGCTGAGGAACAAATATCTTCGTCCTAAGATTCCAACCTTGACTTCTTAATCTAGCAGCATCTTTATATTTGTTAAATTTGCAGACCAATCTTGTTCTGACTCTTTACTTAAAAATATTGGCTGATCCCCAGAGGCAGTGGTTGTTTTCTTAAACATCGTAATTAGTTTGTGATTATTCTTGCACCTTATATTGTTTTGAAATGATCCCAGAACACTAAATACATACACTTGGAACAGGCACAACTTTCTTCTTTCATGAAGGACCTCACATAACATCTGCATGGAAATAGGATTGTTAGTATCACAAGCACAGAAATCACCACATGAATTTAGGTCGAAATTCTCAAAAGCGGTTTTCTTGGTTCTATGTTGCGACAAAGGAATTTCCTTTGTTTCCTATCAATAGCAATAATCACGATTCCTGTATGCTACTTTTGTTGTGTCTTCCAATGATTTGAACTCTTCCAAATCATAGCAAAAAATGCCAAATGGATATTTGAGTTTAGAGGCAAGACGGTACGTGTCAAGAATGTTGGGTCCACTAAAAACTTGATTTTTTCTAGTAACAAAATACTATAGCTAAGGAAATACAGAAATATGTGTCGTATATATATGTACCATCGTTAATGACTTTAATGCCTTTTGGAATTTCCTTTTCGGTTTCCGACAAAGTAAAAACCGTTTCCTTGCAACAATATATCCAACAATTCTGTCAATATCAAAAACTTTGAGTCGTTAAAAATGGTATTTACACACACACACAATGGATCAGGCGACCGTATCTCAGTTTTTGGTGGAAAATTTTCGTCACAAAGAGACATAACTCGAGATACGACAATTGTGACAATTACTTTTTCGCTAAATGCTGAGATACGACACTTTGACAAATCCTAAAAAAAACTAAATACTCGGAAACGGATAATACTTCAGGGATGTCGATTTTCCTGATTGTGATGACCTCCATATACTACACGTAGGAGAAATATATCAAATTTCGCTCCTTTTTACACACGACACTTTGTGAGGAGTCGCCAAAATTTTGACTGGTTTTCTTGGTTTCCTTGTCAATTTTATTAGAGTCAAATGTAATTTATTTGACACTTAATTCTTTTTCTTGCTGTTTATTTGTTTTCACTATTACTTCAACATAATGTGCTTGTATGTACGTTAACATTTTTGAGAGTTTAAAATCTAAGACTTTGACAAACGAGGTTATTAACCTTATGTCGAACATTGCGACACACATATTAGGATTACTCCAAAGTTCAACACCCGTGTTGAATACTCGACACGCTAAATAAAACTAGTTCACATTAACAATGACCAATATTTGGAGTGAAAATGAATCAGGTCTCAAATTGTAACATTATAACAAGAGTTCAATAATTTACAAACCAATGTGCAGAAATTGAAAGACAAAAAATACCGAGCAAGATAATATAGCATGCCATTATTGACTGTCTTGAAATATATTATAGAATCATTGTGATCCCTGTTGAGCGATCTTAAAGGAAATCAATAACACCATGTAGTTAATGTTAATTTCCTCGTTCATAAACACACACACAGAGGCATATGTACACAAACATTTTGCTTGGAGAAGATCTTTAATTATTGTAACAATCGAAGCTATATATACATATATTCGATATTTACAGTAATTGTTGAAATTCTCCAAGTGATATGTGCATGTTTACACATGAGATGCATGTTTGTTACAAAACTTCACATATAAAGATAAACTGACAGCCGTACAACCTAAGTACGACAATAACAGTGTAACAGGAGTGCCCAGTCAATGACAAGTAATACAATTCAAGACGTACAGCAAAGGCCAAAACTTCAACCAGAAGACAGGGAAACGAATTTAATTTCGAATAGGTTCTCTGATACGAGATTAATGAGGCTGTTCGTGCAAAACGTTTCCGAGGCAGTGCTACCCCTTTTGTATCCCTAAAGAATTTCGTTCATTTCGATGCACTAAGCTTTACATTGGAGAGCGATAGGAAGGCTATTCAAGCTTTACTTTCAAAGCAGGTAAGAAAATCTCTCCACACTAGGGTAGATAGGAAAATGACTTGCATCTCCTTGGAAGAAGTTGAGTCGTGAAAATCTTCGTCTCCCAATGTTTTAGCGTAAGGTAAAAAATATCTCTTCGTAATTACAATTGAGATTGTAATGATCAGAGTGTTGGTAGGATGTAACCAGATCATCATCTTTACTATTTTTGAATATATTGGAGGGAAGGTGAAGGGAATTAATTCGTTTTCTTGGTGGGAAGGGAGGGAAGGGAATGGGGTCCCTGGCACGAGATTAATTTCTTTGTAAACCCCGGGTGGGCAGGGAAGGGGTCCCTGGCACGAGATTAAGTTCTTTGTAAACCCCGGTCCCTGGAAGGGATTAATTTTAGTGTAAGCCTCATTTGAGGTTTACACTAATGATTTAATTACTTAATTAAGGCTTGGTGTGAGAGTTGTGACAACAGCAATGACAAAATTCAAACACGGCAGAGCGTTGTTTGCGAAATGATCTAGATCGCATTCAAAGAAATTGAGTAAAGAAATACTTCGTTTAACAATGTTTTGGTGTAAGATCGAAGATATTTCTTCGTAACTACTATTGCGATTGTAGTGAGTTGAGTGTTAGTAGGATGTAACCAGATCATCATCTTTATTATTTTTGGATATATCTTGGAGGGAAGTGGAAGGGAACTAATTATTTTTCTTGGTGGGAAGGGAGGGAAGGGAATGGGGTCCCTGGCACGAGATTAATTTCTTTGTAAACCCCGGGTGGGCAGGGAAGGGGTCCCTGGCACGAGATTAAGTTCTTTGTAAACCCCTGTCCCTGGACGGGATTAATTTTAGTGTAAGCCTCACTTGAGGTTTACACTAATGATTTATTTAATTAATTAACGAATGGTGTCACGGTTGTGACAACAACAATCACAAAATTTAAAAAAGAATCGTCATAGCGTTCTTTGCGAAATGATCCTCATCATATTTGAAGGAATCTAGTCGTAAAAGAATTCGTTTACCGATGTCTTGTTCTAAGATTGAAAATATTTCTTCGTAATTACTATTGAGATTGAAGTGAGCTAACTGTAGGTACGATATAACTCGTAGAAATCTCTTTAAATAAACAACAGTCATTTTTTGAAATCTCGTCTCTGTTTTGAAAGCTTTTGTAAGGTACACCTCCCTCTCTTTAATATTTCCAAAATGCTGGATTCCTTCATTTTTAAAGTCTATTTCAAACAACCATTCCTGATATTTTTAAGGTATTTATGAAAGTAGTATTCCATACTACCAGTTTTTCATTAGTAGAGGAAGGGACAATAACTAGCTACTGCTTTGATTGTGTTCAATCGGGTGCCTTGAAAAGAAACAAATCTAGCAATAAATTCCATTTTGAACTTAAGATCAGAGTTTTCATAATATAAATTATTTGTTCTTCTTCACTAGATATTAGTCGACACATTTTTCCAATTTTTTACACTCAAGTTCATTATATCGGTATCTCAGATGGTGCTGAGGAACAAATATCTTCGTCCTAAGATTCCAACCTTGACTTCTTAATCTAGCAGCATCTTTATATTTGTTAAATTTGCAGACCAATCTTGTTCTGACTCTTTACTTAAAAATATTGGCTGATCCCCAGAGGCAGTGGTTGTTTTCTTAAACATCGTAATTAGTTTGTGATTATTCTTGCACCTTATATTGTTTTGAAATGATCCCAGAATATGTAAATACATACACTTGGAACAGGCACAACTTTCTTCTTTCATGAAGGACCTCACATAACATCTGCATGGAAATAAGATTGTTAGTATCACAAGCACAGAAATCACCACATGAATTTAGGTCGAAATTCTCAAAAGCGGTTTTCTTGGTTCTATGTTGCGACAAAGGAATTTCCTTTGTTTCCTATCAATAGCAATAATCACGATTCCTGTATGCTACTTTTGTTGTGTCTTCCAATGATTTGAACTCTTCCAAATCATAGCAAAAAATGCCAAATGGATATTTGAGTTTAGAGGCAAGACGGTACGTGTCAAGAATGTTGGGTCCACTAAAAACTTGATTTTTTCTAGTAACAAAATACTATAGCTAAGGAAATACAGAAATATGTGTCGTATATATATGTACCATCGTTAATGACTTTAATGCCTTTTGGAATTTCCTTTTCGGTTTCCGACAAAGTAAAAACCGTTTCCTTGCAACAATATATCCAACAATTCTGTCAATATCAAAAACTTCGAGTCGTTAAAAATGGTATTTACACACACACACAATGGATCAGGCGACCGTATCTCAGTTTTTGGTGGAAAATTTTCGTCACAAAGAGACATAACTCGAGATACGACAATTGTGACAATTACTTTTTCGCTAAATGCTGAGATACGACACTTTGACAAATCCTAAAAAAACTAAATACTCGGAAACGGATAATACTTCAGGGATGTCGATTTTCCAGATTGTGAAGACCACCATATACTACACGTAGGTGAAATATATCAAATTTCGCTTCTTTTTACATACGACACTTTGTGAGGAGTCGCCAAAATTTTGACTGGTTTTCTTGGTTTCCTTTTCAATTTTATTAGAGTCAAATGTAATTTATTTGACACTTAATTCTTTTTCTTGCTGTTTATTTGTTTTCACTATTACTTCAACATAATGTGCTTGTATGTACGTTAACATTTTTGAGAGTTTAAAATCTAAGACTTTGACAAACGAGGTTATTAACCTTATGTCGAACATTGCGACACACATATTAGGATTACTCCAAAGTTCAACACCCGTGTTGAATACTCGACACGCTAAATAAAACTAGTTCACATTAACAATGAACAATATTTGGAGTGAAAATGAATCAGGTCTCAAATTGTAACATTATAACAAGAGTTCAATAATTTACAAACCAATGTGCAGAAATTGAAAGACAAAAAATACCGAGCAAGATAATATAGCATGCCATTATTGACTGTCTTGAAATATATTATAGAATCATTGTGATCCCTGTTGAGCGATCTTAAAGGAAATCAATAACACAATGTAGTTAATGTTAATTTCCTCGTTCATAAACACACACACAGAGGCATATGTACACAAACATTTTGCTTGGAGAAGATCTTTAATTATTGTAACAATCGAAGCTATATATACATATATTCGATATTTACAGTAATTGTTGAAATTCTCCAAGTGATATGTGCATGTTTACACATGAGATGCATGTTTGTTACAAAACTTCACATATAAAGATAAACTGACAGCCGTACAACCTAAGTACGACAATAACAGTGTAACAGGAGTGCCCAGTCAATGACAAGTAATACAATTCAAGACGTACAGCAAAGGCCAAAACTTCAACCAGAAGACAGGGAAACGAATTTAATTTCGAATAGGTTCTCTGATACGAGATTAATGAGGCTGTTCGTGCAAAACGTTTCCGAGGCAGTGCTACCCCTTTTGTATCCCTAAAGAATTTCGTTCATTTCGATGCACTAAGCTTTACATTGGAGAGCGATAGGAAGGCTATTCAAGCTTTACTTTCAAAGCAGGTAAGAAAATCTCTCCACACTAGGGTAGATAGGAAAATGACTTGCATCTCCTTGGAAGAAGTTGAGTCGTGAAAATCTTCGTCTCCCAATGTTTTAGCGTAAGGTAAAAAATATCTCTTCGTAATTACAATTGAGATTGTAATGATCAGAGTGTTGGTAGGATGTAACCAGATCATCATCTTTACTATTTTTGAATATATTGGAGGGAAGGTGAAGGGAATTAATTCGTTTTCTTGGTGGGAAGGGAGGGAAGGGAATGGGGTCCCTGGCACGAGATTAATTTCTTTGTAAACCCCGGGTGGGCAGGGAAGGGGTCCCTGGCACGAGATTAAGTTCTTTGTAAACCCCGGTCCCTGGAAGGGATTAATTTTAGTGTAAGCCTCATTTGAGGTTTACACTAATGATTTAATTACTTAATTAAGGCTTGGTGTGAGAGTTGTGACAACAGCAATGACAAAATTCAAACACGGCAGAGCGTTGTTTGCGAAATGATCTAGATCGCATTCAAAGAAATTGAGTAAAGAAAGACTTCGTTTAACAATGTTTTGGTGTAAGATCGAAGATATTTCTTCGTAACTACTATTGCGATTGTAGTGAGTTGAGTGTTAGTAGGATGTAACCAGATCATCATCTTTATTATTTTTGGATATATCTTGGAGGGAAGTGGAAGGGAACTAATTATTTTTCTTGGTGGGAAGGGAGGGAAGGGAATGGGGTCCCTGGCACGAGATTAATTTCTTTGTAAACCCCGGGTGGGCAGGGAAGGGGTCCCTGGCACGAGATTAAGTTCTTTGTAAACCCCTGTCCCTGGACGGGATTAATTTTAGTGTAAGCCTCACTTGAGGTTTACACTAATGATTTATTTAATTAATTAACGAATGGTGTCACAGTTGTGACAACAACAATCACAAAATTTAAAAAAGAATCGTCATAGCGTTCTTTGCGAAATGATCCTCATCATATTTGAAGGAATCTAGTCGTAAAAGAATTCGTTTACCGATGTCTTGTTCTAAGATTGAAAATATTTCTTCGTAATTACTATTGAGATTGAAGTGAGCTAACTGTAGGTACGATATAACTCGTAGAAATCTCTTTAAATAAACAACAGTCATTTTTTGAAATCTCGTCTCTGTTTTGAAAGCTTTTGTAAGGTACACCTCCCTCTCTTTAATATTTCCAAAATGCTGGATTCCTTCATTTTTAAAGTCTATTTCAAACAACCATTCCTGATATTTTTAAGGTATTTAGGAAAGTAGTATTCCATACTACCAGTTTTTCATTAGTAGAGGAAGGGACAATAACGAGCTACTGCTTTGATTGTGTTCAATCGGGTGCCTTGAAAAGAAACAAATCTAGCAATAAATTCCATTTTGAACTTAAGATCAGAGTTTTCATAATATAAATTATTTGTTCTTCTTCACTAGATATTAGTCGACACATTTTTCCAATTTTTTACACTCAAGTTCATTATATCGGTATCTCAGATGGTGCTGAGGAACAAATATCTTCGTCCTAAGATTCCAACCTTGACTTCTTAATCTAGCAGCATCTTTATATTTGTTAAATTTGCAGACCAATCTTGTTCTGACTCTTTACTTAAAAATATTGGCTGATCCCCAGAGGCAGTGGTTGTTTTCTTAAACATCGTAATTAGTTTGTGATTATTCTTGCACCTTATATTGTTTTGAAATGATCCCAGAATATGTAAATACATACACTTGGAACAGGCACAACTTTCTTCTTTCATGAAGGACCTCACATAACATCTGCATGGAAATAGGATTGTTAGTATCGCAAGCACAGAAATCACCACATGAATTTAGGTCGAAATTCTCAAAAGCGGTTTTCTTGGTTCTATGTTGCGACAAAGGAATTTCCTTTGTTTCCTATCAATAGCAATAATCACGATTCCTGTATGCTACTTTTGTTGTGTCTTCCAATGATTTGAACTCTTCCAAATCATAGCAAAAAATGCCAAATGGATATTTGAGTTTAGAGGCAAGACGGTACGTGTCAAGAATGTTGGGTCCACTAAAAACTTGATTTTTTCTAGTAACAAAATACTATAGCTAAGGAAATACAGAAATATGTGTCGTATATATATGTACCATCGTTAATGACTTTAATGCCTTTTGGAATTTCCTTTTCGGTTTCCGACAAAGTAAAAACCGTTTCCTTGCAACAATATATCCAACAATTCTGTCAATATCAAAAACTTCGAGTCGTTAAAAATGGTATTTACACACACACACAATGGATCAGGCGACCGTATCTCAGTTTTTGGTGGAAAATTTTCGTCACAAAGAGACATAACTCGAGATACGACAATTGTGACAATTACTTTTTCGCTAAATGCTGAGATACGACACTTTGACAAATCCTAAAAAAACTAAATACTCGGAAACGGATAATACTTCAGGGATGTCGATTTTCCAGATTGTGAAGACCACCATATACTACACGTAGGTGAAATATATCAAATTTCGCTTCTTTTTACATACGACACTTTGTGAGGAGTCGCCAAAATTTTGACTGGTTTTCTTGGTTTCCTTTTCAATTTTATTAGAGTCAAATGTAATTTATTTGACACTTAATTCTTTTTCTTGCTGTTTATTTGTTTTCACTATTACTTCAACATAATGTGCTTGTATGTACGTTAACATTTTTGAGAGTTTAAAATCTAAGACTTTGACAAACGAGGTTATTAACCTTATGTCGAACATTGCGACACACATATTAGGATTACTCCAAAGTTCAACACCCGTGTTGAATACTCGACACGCTAAATAAAACTAGTTCACATTAACAATGAACAATATTTGGAGTGAAAATGAATCAGGTCTCAAATTGTAACATTATAACAAGAGTTCAATAATTTACAAACCAATGTGCAGAAATTGAAAGACAAAAAATACCGAGCAAGATAATATAGCATGCCATTATTGACTGTCTTGAAATATATTATAGAATCATTGTGATCCCTGTTGAGCGATCTTAAAGGAAATCAATAACACAATGTAGTTAATGTTAATTTCCTCGTTCATAAACACACACACAGAGGCATATGTACACAAACATTTTGCTTGAAGAAGATCTTTAATTATTGTAACAATCGAAGCTATATATACATATATTCGATATTTACAGTAATTGTTGAAATTCTCCAAGTGATATGTGCATGTTTACACATGAGATGCATGTTTGTTACAAAACTTCACATATAAAGATAAACTGACAGCCGTACAACCTAAGTACGACAATAACAGTGTAACAGGAGTGCCCAGTCAATGACAAGTAATACAATTCAAGACGTACAGCAAAGGCCAAAACTTCAACCAGAAGACAGGGAAACGAATTTAATTTCGAATAGGTTCTCTGATACGAGATTAATGAGGCTGTTCGTGCAAAACGTTTCCGAGGCAGTGCTACCCCTTTTGTATCCCTAAAGAATTTCGTTCATTTCGATGCACTAAGCTTTACATTGGAGAGCGATAGGAAGGCTATTCAAGCTTTACTTTCAAAGCAGGTAAGAAAATCTCTCCACACTAGGGTAGATAGGAAAATGACTTGCATCTCCTTGGAAGAAGTTGAGTCGTGAAAATCTTCGTCTCCCAATGTTTTAGCGTAAGGTAAAAAATATCTCTTCGTAATTACAATTGAGATTGTAATGATCAGAGTGTTGGTAGGATGTAACCAGATCATCATCTTTACTATTTTTGAATATATTGGAGGGAAGGTGAAGGGAATTAATTCGTTTTCTTGGTGGGAAGGGAGGGAAGGGAATGGGGTCCCTGGCACGAGATTAATTTCTTTGTAAACCCCGGGTGGGCAGGGAAGGGGTCCCTGGCACGAGATTAAGTTCTTTGTAAACCCCGGTCCCTGGAAGGGATTAATTTTAGTGTAAGCCTCATTTGAGGTTTACACTAATGATTTAATTACTTAATTAAGGCTTGGTGTGAGAGTTGTGACAACAGCAATGACAAAATTCAAACACGGCAGAGCGTTGTTTGCGAAATGATCTAGATCGCATTCAAAGAAATTGAGTAAAGAAAGACTTCGTTTAACAATGTTTTGGTGTAAGATCGAAGATATTTCTTCGTAACTACTATTGCGATTGTAGTGAGTTGAGTGTTAGTAGGATGTAACCAGATCATCATCTTTATTATTTTTGGATATATCTTGGAGGGAAGTGGAAGGGAACTAATTATTTTTCTTGGTGGGAAGGGAGGGAAGGGAATGGGGTCCCTGGCACGAGATTAATTTCTTTGTAAACCCCGGGTGGGCAGGGAAGGGGTCCCTGGCACGAGATTAAGTTCTTTGTAAACCCCTGTCCCTGGACGGGATTAATTTTAGTGTAAGCCTCACTTGAGGTTTACACTAATGATTTATTTAATTAATTAACGAATGGTGTCACAGTTGTGACAACAACAATCACAAAATTTAAAAAAGAATCGTCATAGCGTTCTTTGCGAAATGATCCTCATCATATTTGAAGGAATCTAGTCGTAAAAGAATTCGTTTACCGATGTCTTGTTCTAAGATTGAAAATATTTCTTCGTAATTACTATTGAGATTGAAGTGAGCTAACTGTAGGTACGATATAACTCGTAGAAATCTCTTTAAATAAACAACAGTCATTTTTTGAAATCTCGTCTCTGTTTTGAAAGCTTTTGTAAGGTACACCTCCCTCTCTTTAATATTTCCAAAATGCTGGATTCCTTCATTTTTAAAGTCTATTTCAAACAACCATTCCTGATATTTTTAAGGTATTTAGGAAAGTAGTATTCCATACTACCAGTTTTTCATTAGTAGAGGAAGGGACAATAACGAGCTACTGCTTTGATTGTGTTCAATCGGGTGCCTTGAAAAGAAACAAATCTAGCAATAAATTCCATTTTGAACTTAAGATCAGAGTTTTCATAATATAAATTATTTGTTCTTCTTCACTAGATATTAGTCGACACATTTTTCCAATTTTTTACACTCAAGTTCATTATATCGGTATCTCAGATGGTGCTGAGGAACAAATATCTTCGTCCTAAGATTCCAACCTTGACTTCTTAATCTAGCAGCATCTTTATATTTGTTAAATTTGCAGACCAATCTTGTTCTGACTCTTTACTTAAAAATATTGGCTGATCCCCAGAGGCAGTGGTTGTTTTCTTAAACATCGTAATTAGTTTGTGATTATTCTTGCACCTTATATTGTTTTGAAATGATCCCAGAATATGTAAATACATACACTTGGAACAGGCACAACTTTCTTCTTTCATGAAGGACCTCACATAACATCTGCATGGAAATAGGATTGTTAGTATCACAAGCACAGAAATCACCACATGAATTTAGGTCGAAATTCTCAAAAGCGGTTTTCTTGGTTCTATGTTGCGACAAAGGAATTTCCTTTGTTTCCTATCAATAGCAATAATCACGATTCCTGTATGCTACTTTTGTTGTGTCTTCCAATGATTTGAACTCTTCCAAATCATAGCAAAAAATGCCAAATGGATATTTGAGTTTAGAGGCAAGACGGTACGTGTCAAGAATGTTGGGTCCACTAAAAACTTGATTTTTTCTAGTAACAAAATACTATAGCTAAGGAAATACAGAAATATGTGTCGTATATATATGTACCATCGTTAATGACTTTAATGCCTTTTGGAATTTCCTTTTCGGTTTCCGACAAAGTAAAAACCGTTTCATTGCAACAATATATCCAACAATTCTGTCAATATCAAAAACTTCGAGTCGTTAAAAATGGTATTTACACACACACACAATGGATCAGGCGACCGTATCTCAGTTTTTGGTGGAAAATTTTCGTCACAAAGAGACATAACTCGAGATACGACAATTGTGACAATTACTTTTTCGCTAAATGCTGAGATACGACACTTTGACAAATCCTAAAAAAACTAAATACTCGGAAACGGATAATACTTCAGGGATGTCGATTTTCCAGATTGTGAAGACCACCATATACTACACGTAGGTGAAATATATCAAATTTCGCTTCTTTTTACATACGACACTTTGTGAGGAGTCGCCAAAATTTTGACTGGTTTTCTTGGTTTCCTTTTCAATTTTATTAGAGTCAAATGTAATTTATTTGACACTTAATTCTTTTTCTTGCTGTTTATTTGTTTTCACTATTACTTCAACATAATGTGCTTGTATGTACGTTAACATTTTTGAGAGTTTAAAATCTAAGACTTTGACAAACGAGGTTATTAACCTTATGTCGAACATTGCGACACACATATTAGGATTACTCCAAAGTTCAACACCCGTGTTGAATACTCGACACGCTAAATAAAACTAGTTCACATTAACAATGAACAATATTTGGAGTGAAAATGAATCAGGTCTCAAATTGTAACATTATAACAAGAGTTCAATAATTTACAAACCAATGTGCAGAAATTGAAAGACAAAAAATACCGAGCAAGATAATATAGCATGCCATTATTGACTGTCTTGAAATATATTATAGAATCATTGTGATCCCTGTTGAGCGATCTTAAAGGAAATCAATAACACAATGTAGTTAATGTTAATTTCCTCGTTCATAAACACACACACAGAGGCATATGTACACAAACATTTTGCTTGAAGAAGATCTTTAATTATTGTAACAATCGAAGCTATATATACATATATTCGATATTTACAGTAATTGTTGAAATTCTCCAAGTGATATGTGCATGTTTACACATGAGATGCATGTTTGTTACAAAACTTCACATATAAAGATAAACTGACAGCCGTACAACCTAAGTACGACAATAGCAGTGTAACAGGAGTGCCCAGTCAATGACAAGTAATACAATTCAAGACGTACAGCAAAGGCCAAAACTTCAACCAGAAGACAGGGAAACGAATTTAATTTCGAATAGGTTCTCTGATACGAGATTAATGAGGCTGTTCGTGCATAACGTTTCCGAGGCAGTGCTACCCCTTTTGTATCCCTAAAGAATTTCGTTCATTTCGATGCACTAAGCTTTACATTGGAGAGCGATAGGAAGGCTATTCAAGCTTTACTTTCAAAGCAGGTAAGAAAATCTCTCCACACTAGGGTAGATAGGAAAATGACTTGCATCTCCTTGGAAGAAGTTGAGTCGTGAAAATCTTCGTCTCCCAATGTTTTAGCGTAAGGTAAAAAATATCTCTTCGTAATTACAATTGAGATTGTAATGATCAGAGTGTTGGTAGGATGTAACCTGATCATCATCTTTACTATTTTTGAATATATTGGAGGGAAGGTGAAGGGAATTAATTCGTTTTCTTGGTGGGAAGGGAGGGAAGGGAATGGGGTCCCTGGCACGAGATTAATTTCTTTGTAAACCCCGGGTGGGCAGGGAAGGGGTCCCTGGCACGAGATTAAGTTCTTTGTAAACCCCGGTCCCTGGAAGGGATTAATTTTAGTGTAAGCCTCATTTGAGGTTTACACTAATGATTTAATTCATTAATTAAGGCTTGGTGTGAGAGTTGTGACAACAGCAATGACAAAATTCAAACACGGCAGAGCGTTGTTTGCGAAATGATCTAGATCGCATTCAAAGAAATTGAGTAAAGAAATACTTCGTTTAACAATGTTTTGGTGTAAGATCGAAGATATTTCTTCGTAACTACTATTGCGATTGTAGTGAGTTGAGTGTTAGTAGGATGTAACCAGATCATCATCTTTATTATTTTTGGATATATCTTGGAGGGAAGTGGAAGGGAACTAATTATTTTTCTTGGTGGGAAGGGAGGGAAGGGAATGGGGTCCCTGGCACGAGATTAATTTCTTTGTAAACCCCGGGTGGGCAGGGAAGGGGTCCCTGGCACGAGATTAAGTTCTTTGTAAACCCCTGTCCCTGGACGGGATTAATTTTAGTGTAAGCCTCACTTGAGGTTTACACTAATGATTTATTTAATTAATTAACGAATGGTGTCACAGTTGTGACAACAACAATCACAAAATTTAAAAAAGAATCGTCATAGCGTTCTTTGCGAAATGATCCTCATCATATTTGAAGGAATCTAGTCGTAAAAGAATTCGTTTACCGATGTCTTGTTCTAAGATTGAAAATATTTCTTTGTAATTACTATTGAGATTGAAGTGAGCTAACTGTAGGTACGATATAACTCGTAGAAATCTCTTTAAATAAACAACAGTAATTTTTTGAAATCTCGTCTCTGTTTTGAAAGCTTTTGTAACGTACACCTCCCTCTCTTTAATATTTCCAAAATGCTGGATTCCTTCATTTTTAAAGTCTATTTCAAACAACCATTCCTGATATTTTTAAGGTATTTATGAAAGTAGTATTCCATACTACCAGTTTTTCATTAGTAGAGGAAGGGACAATAACGAGCTACTGCTTTGATTGTGTTCAATCGGGTGCCTTGAAAAGAAACAAATCTAGCAATAAATTCCATTTTGAACTTAAGATCAGAGTTTTCATAATATAAATTATTTGTTCTTCTTCACTAGATATTAGTCGACACATTTTTCCAATTTTTTACACTCAAGTTCATTATATCGGTATCTCAGATGGTGCTGAGGAACAAATATCTTCGTCCTAAGATTCCAACCTTGACTTCTTAATCTAGCAGCATCTTTATATTTGTTAAATTTGCAGACCAATCTTGTTCTGACTCTTTACTTAAAAATATTGGCTGATCCCCAGAGGCAGTGGTTGTTTTCTTAAACATCGTAATTAGTTTGTGATTATTCTTGCACCTTATATTGTTTTGAAATGATCCCAGAACACTAAATACATACACTTGGAACAGGCACAACTTTCTTCTTTCATGAAGGACCTCACATAACATCTGCATGGAAATAGGATTGTTAGTATCACAAGCACAGAAATCACCACATGAATTTAGGTCGAAATTCTCAAAAGCGGTTTTCTTGGTTCTATGTTGCGACAAAGGAATTTCCTTTGTTTCCTATCAATAGCAATAATCACGATTCCTGTATGCTACTTTTGTTGTGTCTTCCAATGATTTGAACTCTTCCAAATCATAGCAAAAAATGCCAAATGGATATTTGAGTTTAGAGGCAAGACGGTACGTGTCAAGAATGTTGGGTCCACTAAAAACTTGATTTTTTCTAGTAACAAAATACTATAGCTAAGGAAATACAGAAATATGTGTCGTATATATATGTACCATCGTTAATGACTTTAATGCCTTTTGGAATTTCCTTTTCGGTTTCCGACAAAGTAAAAACCGTTTCCTTGCAACAATATATCCAACAATTCTGTCAATATCAAAAACTTTGAGTCGTTAAAAATGGTATTTACACACACACACAATGGATCAGGCGACCGTATCTCAGTTTTTGGTGGAAAATTTTCGTCACAAAGAGACATAACTCGAGATACGACAATTGTGACAATTACTTTTTCGCTAAATGCTGAGATACGACACTTTGACAAATCCTAAAAAAAACTAAATACTCGGAAACGGATAATACTTCAGGGATGTCGATTTTCCTGATTGTGATGACCTCCATATACTACACGTAGGAGAAATATATCAAATTTCGCTCCTTTTTACACACGACACTTTGTGAGGAGTCGCCAAAATTTTGACTGGTTTTCTTGGTTTCCTTGTCAATTTTATTAGAGTCAAATGTAATTTATTTGACACTTAATTCTTTTTCTTGCTGTTTATTTGTTTTCACTATTACTTCAACATAATGTGCTTGTATGTACGTTAACATTTTTGAGAGTTTAAAATCTAAGACTTTGACAAACGAGGTTATTAACCTTATGTCGAACATTGCGACACACATATTAGGATTACTCCAAAGTTCAACACCCGTGTTGAATACTCGACACGCTAAATAAAACTAGTTCACATTAACAATGACCAATATTTGGAGTGAAAATGAATCAGGTCTCAAATTGTAACATTATAACAAGAGTTCAATAATTTACAAACCAATGTGCAGAAATTGAAAGACAAAAAATACCGAGCAAGATAATATAGCATGCCATTATTGACTGTCTTGAAATATATTATAGAATCATTGTGATCCCTGTTGAGCGATCTTAAAGGAAATCAATAACACCATGTAGTTAATGTTAATTTCCTCGTTCATAAACACACACACAGAGGCATATGTACACAAACATTTTGCTTGGAGAAGATCTTTAATTATTGTAACAATCGAAGCTATATATACATATATTCGATATTTACAGTAATTGTTGAAATTCTCCAAGTGATATGTGCATGTTTACACATGAGATGCATGTTTGTTACAAAACTTCACATATAAAGATAAACTGACAGCCGTACAACCTAAGTACGACAATAACAGTGTAACAGGAGTGCCCAGTCAATGACAAGTAATACAATTCAAGACGTACAGCAAAGGCCAAAACTTCAACCAGAAGACAGGGAAACGAATTTAATTTCGAATAGGTTCTCTGATACGAGATTAATGAGGCTGTTCGTGCAAAACGTTTCCGAGGCAGTGCTACCCCTTTTGTATCCCTAAAGAATTTCGTTCATTTCTATGCACTAAGCTTTACATTGGAGAGCGATAGGAAGGCTATTCAAGCTTTACTTTCAAAGCAGGTAAGAAAATCTCTCCACACTAGGGTAGATAGGAAAATGACTTGCATCTCCTTGGAAGAAGTTGAGTCGTGAAAATCTTCGTCTCCCAATGTTTTAGCGTAAGGTAAAAAATATCTCTTCGTAATTACAATTGAGATTGTAATGATCAGAGTGTTGGTAGGATGTAACCAGATCATCATCTTTACTATTTTTGAATATATTGGAGGGAAGGTGAAGGGAATTAATTCGTTTTCTTGGTGGGAAGGGAGGGAAGGGAATGGGGTCCCTGGCACGAGATTAATTTCTTTGTAAACCCCGGGTGGGCAGGGAAGGGGTCCCTGGCACGAGATTAAGTTCTTTGTAAACCCCGGTCCCTGGAAGGGATTAATTTTAGTGTAAGCCTCATTTGAGGTTTACACTAATGATTTAATTCATTAATTAAGGCTTGGTGTGAGAGTTGTGACAACAGCAATGACAAAATTCAAACACGGCAGAGCGTTGTTTGCGAAATGATCTAGATCGCATTCAAAGAAATTGAGTAAAGAAATACTTCGTTTAACAATGTTTTGGTGTAAGATCGAAGATATTTCTTCGTAACTACTATTGCGATTGTAGTGAGTTGAGTGTTAGTAGGATGTAACCAGATCATCATCTTTATTATTTTTGGATATATCTTGGAGGGAAGTGGAAGGGAACTAATTATTTTTCTTGGTGGGAAGGGAGGGAAGGGAATGGGGTCCCTGGCACGAGATTAATTTCTTTGTAAACCCCGGGTGGGCAGGGAAGGGGTCCCTGGCACGAGATTAAGTTCTTTGTAAACCCCTGTCCCTGGACGGGATTAATTTTAGTGTAAGCCTCACTTGAGGTTTACACTAATGATTTATTTAATTAATTAACGAATGGTGTCACAGTTGTGACAACAACAATCACAAAATTTAAAAAAGAATCGTCATAGCGTTCTTTGCGAAATGATCCTCATCATATTTGAAGGAATCTAGTCGTAAAAGAATTCGTTTACCGATGTCTTGTTCTAAGATTGAAAATATTTCTTCGTAATTACTATTGAGATTGAAGTGAGCTAACTGTAGGTACGATATAACTCGTAGAAATCTCTTTAAATAAACAACAGTCATTTTTTGAAATCTCGTCTCTGTTTTGAAAGCTTTTGTAAGGTACACCTCCCTCTCTTTAATATTTCCAAAATGCTGGATTCCTTCATTTTTAAAGTCTATTTCAAACAACCATTCCTGATATTTTTAAGGTATTTAGGAAAGTAGTATTCCATACTACCAGTTTTTCATTAGTAGAGGAAGGGACAATAACGAGCTACTGCTTTGATTGTGTTCAATCGGGTGCCTTGAAAAGAAACAAATCTAGCAATAAATTCCATTTTGAACTTAAGATCAGAGTTTTCATAATATAAATTATTTGTTCTTCTTCACTAGATATTAGTCGACACATTTTTCCAATTTTTTACACTCAAGTTCATTATATCGGTATCTCAGATGGTGCTGAGGAACAAATATCTTCGTCCTAAGATTCCAACCTTGACTTCTTAATCTAGCAGCATCTTTATATTTGTTAAATTTGCAGACCAATCTTGTTCTGACTCTTTACTTAAAAATATTGGCTGATCCCCAGAGGCAGTGGTTGTTTTCTTAAACATCGTAATTAGTTTGTGATTATTCTTGCACCTTATATTGTTTTGAAATGATCCCAGAATATGTAAATACATACACTTGGAACAGGCACAACTTTCTTCTTTCATAAAGGACCTCACATAACATCTGCATGGAAATAGGATTGTTAGTATCACAAGCACAGAAATCACCACATGAATTTAGGTCGAAATTCTCAAAAGCGGTTTTCTTGGTTCTATGTTGCGACAAAGGAATTTCCTTTGTTTCCTATCAATAGCAATAATCACGATTCCTGTATGCTACTTTTGTTGTGTCTTCCAATGATTTGAACTCTTCCAAATCATAGCAAAAAATGCCAAATGGATATTTGAGTTTAGAGGCAAGACGGTACGTGTCAAGAATGTTGGGTCCACTAAAAACTTGATTTTTTCTAGTAACAAAATACTATAGCTAAGGAAATACAGAAATATGTGTCGTATATATATGTACCATCGTTAATGACTTTAATGCCTTTTGGAATTTCCTTTTCGGTTTCCGACAAAGTAAAAACCGTTTCCTTGCAACAATATATCCAACAATTCTGTCAATATCAAAAACTTCGAGTCGTTAAAAATGGTATTTACACACACACACAATGGATCAGGCGACCGTATCTCAGTTTTTGGTGGAAAATTTTCGTCACAAAGAGACATAACTCGAGATACGACAATTGTGACAATTACTTTTTCGCTAAATGCTGAGATACGACACTTTGACAAATCCTAAAAAAACTAAATACTCGGAAACGGATAATACTTCAGGGATGTCGATTTTCCAGATTGTGAAGACCACCATATACTACACGTAGGTGAAATATATCAAATTTCGCTTCTTTTTACATACGACACTTTGTGAGGAGTCGCCAAAATTTTGACTGGTTTTCTTGGTTTCCTTTTCAATTTTATTAGAGTCAAATGTAATTTATTTGACACTTAATTCTTTTTCTTGCTGTTTATTTGTTTTCACTATTACTTCAACATAATGTGCTTGTATGTACGTTAACATTTTTGAGAGTTTAAAATCTAAGACCTTGACAAACGAGGTTATTAACCTTATGTCGAACATTGCGACACACATATTAGGATTACTCCAAAGTTCAACACCCGTGTTGAATACTCGACACGCTAAATAAAACTAGTTCACATTAACAATGACCAATATTTGGAGTGAAAATGAATCAGGTCTCAAATTGTAACATTATAACAAGAGTTCAATAATTTACAAACCAATGTGCAGAAATTGAAAGACAAAAAATACCGAGCAAGATAATATAGCATGCCATTATTGACTGTCTTGAAATATATTATAGAATCATTGTGATCCCTGTTGAGCGATCTTAAAGGAAATCAATAACACAATGTAGTTAATGTTAATTTCCTCGTTCATAAACACACACACAGAGGCATATGTACACAAACATTTTGCTTGAAGAAGATCTTTAATTATTGTAACAATCGAAGCTATATATACATATATTCGATATTTACAGTAATTGTTGAAATTCTCCAAGTGATATGTGCATGTTTACACATGAGATGCATGTTTGTTACAAAACTTCACATATAAAGATAAACTGACAGCCGTACAACCTAAGTACGACAATAGCAGTGTAACAGGAGTGCCCAGTCAATGACAAGTAATACAATTCAAGACGTACAGCAAAGGCCAAAACTTCAACCAGAAGACAGGGAAACGAATTTAATTTCGAATAGGTTCTCTGATACGAGATTAATGAGGCTGTTCGTGCATAACGTTTCCGAGGCAGTGCTACCCCTTTTGTATCCCTAAAGAATTTCGTTCATTTCGATGCACTAAGCTTTACATTGGAGAGCGATAGGAAGGCTATTCAAGCTTTACTTTCAAAGCAGGTAAGAAAATCTCTCCACACTAGGGTAGATAGGAAAATGACTTGCATCTCCTTGGAAGAAGTTGAGTCGTGAAAATCTTCGTCTCCCAATGTTTTAGCGTAAGGTAAAAAATATCTCTTCGTAATTACAATTGAGATTGTAATGATCAGAGTGTTGGTAGGATGTAACCTGATCATCATCTTTACTATTTTTGAATATATTGGAGGGAAGGTGAAGGGAATTAATTCGTTTTCTTGGTGGGAAGGGAGGGAAGGGAATGGGGTCCCTGGCACGAGATTAATTTCTTTGTAAACCCCGGGTGGGCAGGGAAGGGGTCCCTGGCACGAGATTAAGTTCTTTGTAAACCCCGGTCCCTGGAAGGGATTAATTTTAGTGTAAGCCTCATTTGAGGTTTACACTAATGATTTAATTCATTAATTAAGGCTTGGTGTGAGAGTTGTGACAACAGCAATGACAAAATTCAAATACGGCAGAGCGTTGTTTGCGAAATGATCTAGATCGCATTCAAAGAAATTGAGTAAAGAAATACTTCGTTTAACAATGTTTTGGTGTAAGATCGAAGACATTTCTTCGTAACTACTATTGCGATTGTAGTGAGTTGAGTGTTAGTAGGATGTAACCAGATCATCATCTTTATTATTTTTGGATATATCTTGGAGGGAAGTGGAAGGGAACTAATTATTTTTCTTGGTGGGAAGGGAGGGAAGGGAATGGGGTCCCTGGCACGAGATTAATTTCTTTGTAAACCCCGGGTGGGCAGGGAAGGGGTCCCTGGCACGAGATTAAGTTCTTTGTAAACCCCTGTCCCTGGACGGGATTAATTTTAGTGTAAGCCTCACTTGAGGTTTACACTAATGATTTATTTAATTAATTAACGATTGGTGTCACAGTTGTGACAACAACAATCACAAAATTTAAAAAAGAATCGTCATATCGTTCTTTGCGAAATGATCCTCATCATATTTGAAGGAATCTAGTCGTAAAAGAATTCGTTTACCGATGTCTTGTTCTAAGATTGAAAATATTTCTTCGTAATTACTATTGAGATTGAAGTGAGCTAACTGTAGGTACGATATAACTCGTAGAAATCTCTTTAAATAAACAACAGTCATTTTTTGAAATCTCGTCTCTGTTTTGAAAGCTTTTGTAAGGTACACCTCCCTCTCTTTAATATTTCCAAAATGCTGGATTCCTTCATTTTTAAAGTCTATTTCAAACAACCATTCCTGATATTTTTAAGGTATTTATGAAAGTAGTATTCCATACTACCAGTTTTTCATTAGTAGAGGAAGGGACAATAACGAGCTACTGCTTTGATTGTGTTCAATCGGGTGCCTTGAAAAGAAACAAATCTAGCAATAAATTCCATTTTGAACTTAAGATCAGAGTTTTCATAATATAAATTATTTGTTCTTCTTCACTAGATATTAGTCGACACATTTTTCCAATTTTTTACACTCAAGTTCATTATATCGGTATCTCAGATGGTGCTGAGGAACAAATATCTTCGTCCTAAGATTCCAACCTTGACTTCTTAATCTAGCAGCATCTCTATATTTGTTAAATTTGCAGACCAATCTTGTTCTGACTCTTTACTTAAAAATATTGGCTGATCCCCAGAGGCAGTGGTTGTTTTCTTAAACATCGTAATTAGTTTGTGATTATTCTTGCACCTTATATTGTTTTGAAATGATCCCAGAACACTAAATACATACACTTGGGACAGGCACAACTTTCTTCTTTCATAAAGGACCTCACATAACATCTGCATGGAAATAGGATTGTTAGTATCACAAGCACAGAAATCACCACATGAATTTAGGTCGAAATTCTCAAAAGCGGTTTTCTTGGTTCTATGTTGCGACAAAGGAATTTCCTTTGTTTCCTATCAATAGCAATAATCACGATTCCTGTATGCTACTTTTGTTGTGTCTTCCAATGATTTGAACTCTTCCAAATCGTAGCAAAAAATGCCAAATGGATATTTGAGTTTAGAGGCAAGACGGTACGTGTCAAGAATGTTGGGTCCACTAAAAACTTGATTTTTTCTAGTAACAAAATACTATAGCTAAGGAAATACAGAAATATGTGTCGTATATATATGTACCATCGTTAATGACTTTAATGCCTTTTGGAATTTCCTTTTCGGTTTCCGACAAAGTAAAAACCGTTTCCTTGCAACAATATATCCAACAATTCTGTCAATATCAAAAACTTCGAGTCGTTAAAAATGGTATTTACACACACACACAATGGATCAGGCGACCGTATCTCAGTTTTTGGTGGAAAATTTTCGTCACAAAGAGACATAACTCGAGATACGACAATTGTGACAATTACTTTTTCGCTAAATGCTGAGATACGACACTTTGACAAATCCTAAAAAAACTAAATACTCGGAAACGGATAATACTTCAGGGATGTCGATTTTCCAGATTGTGAAGACCACCATATACTACACGTAGGTTAAATATATCAAATTTCGCTCCTTTTTATATACGACACTTTGTGAGGAGTCGCTAAAATTTTGACTGGTTTTCTTGGTTTCCTTGTCAATTTTATTAGAGTCAAATGTAATTTATTTGACACTTAATTCTTTTTCTTGCTGTTTATTTGTTTTCACTATTACTTCAACATAATGTGCTTGTATGTACGTTAACATTTTTGAGAGTTTAAAATCTAAGACTTTGACAAACGAGGTTATTAACCTTTTGTCGAACATTGCGACACACTTATTAGGATTACTCCAAAGTTCAACACCCGTGTTGAATACTCGACACGCTAAATAAAACTAGTTCACATTAACAATGACCAATATTTGGAGTGAAAATGAATCAGGTCTCAAATTGTAACATTATAACAAGAGTTCAATAATTTACAAACCAATGTGCAGAAATTGAAAGACAAAAAATACCGAGCAAGATAATATAGCATGCCATTATTGACTGTCTTGAAATATATTATAGAATCATTGTGATCCCTGTTGAGCGATCTTAAAGGAAATCAATAACACCATGTAGTTAATGTTAATTTCCTCGTTCATAAACACACACACAGAGGCATATGTACACAAACATTTTGCTTGGAGAAGATCTTTAATTATTGTAACAATCGAAGCTATATATACATATATTCGATATTTACAGTAATTGTTGAAATTCTCCAAGTGATATGTGCATGTTTACACATGAGATGCATGTTTGTTACAAAACTTCACATATAAAGATAAACTGACAGCCGTACAACCTAAGTACGACAATAGCAGTGTAACAGGAGTGCCCAGTCAATGACAAGTAATACAATTCAAGACGTACAGCAAAGGCCAAAACTTCAACCAGAAGACAGGGAAACGAATTTAATTTCGAATAGGTTCTCTGATACGAGATTAATGAGGCTGTTCGTGCATAACGTTTCCGAGGCAGTGCTACCCCTTTTGTATCCCTAAAGAATTTCGTTCATTTCGATGCACTAAGCTTTACATTGGAGAGCGATAGGAAGGCTATTCAAGCTTTACTTTCAAAGCAGGTAAGAAAATCTCTCCACACTAGGGTAGATAGGAAAATGACTTGCATCTCCTTGGAAGAAGTTGAGTCGTGAAAATCTTCGTCTCCCAATGTTTTAGCGTAAGGTAAAAAATATCTCTTCGTAATTACAATTGAGATTGTAATGATCAGAGTGTTGGTAGGATGTAACCAGATCATCATCTTTACTATTTTTGAATATATTGGAGGGAAGGTGAAGGGAATTAATTCGTTTTCTTGGTGGGAAGGGAGGGAAGGGAATGGGGTCCCTGGCACGAGATTAATTTCTTTGTAAACCCCGGGTGGGCAGGGAAGGGGTCCCTGGCACGAGATTAAGTTCTTTGTAAACCCCGGTCCCTGGAAGGGATTAATTTTAGTGTAAGCCTCATTTGAGGTTTACACTAATGATTTAATTCATTAATTAAGGCTTGGTGTGAGAGTTGTGACAACAGCAATGACAAAATTCAAACACGGCAGAGCGTTGTTTGCGAAATGATCTAGATCGCATTCAAAGAAATTGAGTAAAGAAATACTTCGTTTAACAATGTTTTGGTGTAAGATCGAAGATATTTCTTCGTAACTACTATTGCGATTGTAGTGAGTTGAGTGTTAGTAGGATGTAACCAGATCATCATCTTTATTATTTTTGGATATATCTTGGAGGGAAGTGGAAGGGAACTAATTATTTTTCTTGGTGGGAAGGGAGGGAAGGGAATGGGGTCCCTGGCACGAGATTAATTTCTTTGTAAACCCCGGGTGGGCAGGGAAGGGGTCCCTGGCACGAGATTAAGTTCTTTGTAAACCCCTGTCCCTGGACGGGATTAATTTTAGTGTAAGCCTCACTTGAGGTTTACACTAATGATTTATTTAATTAATTAACGAATGGTGTCACGGTTGTGACAACAACAATCACAAAATTTAAAAAAGAATCGTCATAGCGTTCTTTGCGAAATGATCCTCATCATATTTGAAGGAATCTAGTCGTAAAAGAATTCGTTTACCGATGTCTTGTTCTAAGATTGAAAATATTTCTTCGTAATTACTATTGAGATTGAAGTGAGCTAACTGTAGGTACGATATAACTCGTAGAAATCTCTTTAAATAAACAACAGTCATTTTTTGAAATCTCGTCTCTGTTTTGAAAGCTTTTGTAAGGTACACCTCCCTCTCTTTAATATTTCCAAAATGCTGGATTCCTTCATTTTTAAAGTCTATTTCAAACAACCATTCCTGATATTTTTAAGGTATTTATGAAAGTAGTATTCCATACTACCAGTTTTTCATTAGTAGAGGAAGGGACAATAACGAGCTACTGCTTTGATTGTGTTCAATCGGGTGCCTTGAAAAGAAACAAATCTAGCAATAAATTCCATTTTGAACTTAAGATCAGAGTTTTCATAATATAAATTATTTGTTCTTCTTCACTAGATATTAGTCGACACATTTTTCCAATTTTTTACACTCAAGTTCATTATATCGGTATCTCAGATGGTGCTGAGGAACAAATATCTTCGTCCTAAGATTCCAACCTTGACTTCTTAATCTAGCAGCATCTTTATATTTGTTAAATTTGCAGACCAATCTTGTTCTGACTCTTTACTTAAAAATATTGGCTGATCCCCAGAGGCAGTGGTTGTTTTCTTAAACATCGTAATTAGTTTGTGATTATTCTTGCACCTTATATTGTTTTGAAATGATCCCAGAACACTCAATACATACACTTGGAACAGGCACAACTTTCTTCTTTCATGAAGGACCTCACATAACATCTGCATGGAAATAGGATTGTTAGTATCACAAGCACAGAAATCACCACATGAATTTAGGTCGAAATTCTCAAAAGCGGTTTTCTTGGTTCTATGTTGCGACAAAGGAATTTCCTTTGTTTCCTATCAATAGCAATAATCACGATTCCTGTATGCTACTTTTGTTGTGTCTTCCAATGATTTGAACTCTTCCAAATCATAGCAAAAAATGCCAAATGGATATTTGAGTTTAGAGGCAAGACGGTACGTGTCAAGAATGTTGGGTCCACTAAAAACTTGATTTTTTCTAGTAACAAAATACTATAGCTAAGGAAATACAGAAATATGTGTCGTATATATATGTACCATCGTTAATGACTTTAATGCCTTTTGGAATTTCCTTTTCGGTTTCCGACAAAGTAAAAACCGTTTCCTTGCAACAATATATCCAACAATTCTGTCAATATCAAAAACTTCGAGTCGTTAAAAATGGTATTTACACACACACACAATGGATCAGGCGACCGTATCTCAGTTTTTGGTGGAAAATTTTCGTCACAAAGAGACATAACTCGAGATACGACAATTGTGACAATTACTTTTTCGCTAAATGCTGAGATACGACACTTTGACAAATCCTAAAAAAAACTAAATACTCGGAAACGGATAATACTTCAGGGATGTCGATTTTCCAGATTGTGATGACCTCCATATACTACACGTAGGAGAAATATATCAAATTTCGCTCCTTTTTACACACGACACTTTGTGAGGAGTCGCCAAAATTTTGACTGGTTTTCTTGGTTTCCTTGTCAATTTTATTAGAGTCAAATGTAATTTATTTGACAATTAATTCTTTTTCTTGCTGTTTATTTGTTTTCACTATTACTTCAACATAATGTGCTTGTATGTACGTTAACATTTTTGAGAGTTTAAAATCTAAGACTTTGACAAACGAGGTTATTAACCTTATGTCGAACATTGCGACACACATATTAGGATTACTCCAAAGTTCAACACCCGTGTTGAATACTCGACACGCTAAATAAAACTAGTTCACATTAACAATGACCAATATTTGGAGTGAAAATGAATCAGGTCTCAAATTGTAACATTATAACAAGAGTTCAATAATTTACAAACCAATGTGCAGAAATTGAAAGACAAAAAATACCGAGCAAGATAATATAGCATGCCATTATTGACTGTCTTGAAATATATTATAGAATCATTGTGATCCCTGTTGAGCGATCTTAAAGGAAATCAATAACACAATGTAGTTAATGTTAATTTCCTCGTTCATAAACACACACACAGAGGCATATGTACACAAACATTTTGCTTGGAGAAGATCTTTAATTATTGTAACAATCGAAGCTATATATACATATATTCGATATTTACAGTAATTGTTGAAATTCTCCAAGTGATATGTGCATGTTTACACATGAGATGCATGTTTGTTACAAAACTTCACATATAAAGATAAACTGACAGCCGTACAACCTAAGTACGACAATAGCAGTGTAACAGGAGTGCCCAGTCAATGACAAGTAATACAATTCAAGACGTACAGCAAAGGCCAAAACTTCAACCAGAAGACAGGGAAACGAATTTAATTTCGAATAGGTTCTCTGATACGAGATTAATGAGGCTGTTCGTGCAAAACGTTTCCGAGGCAGTGCTACCCCTTTTGTATCCCTAAAGAATTTCGTTCATTTCGATGCACTAAGCTTTACATTGGAGAGCGATAGGAAGGCTATTCAAGCTTTACTTTCAAAGCAGGTAAGAAAATCTCTCCACACTAGGGTAGATAGGAAAATGACTTGCATCTCCTTGGAAGAAGTTGAGTCGTGAAAATCTTCGTCTCCCAATGTTTTAGCGTAAGGTAAAAAATATCTCTTCGTAATTACAATTGAGATTGTAATGATCAGAGTGTTGGTAGGATGTAACCAGATCATCATCTTTACTATTTTTGAATATATTGGAGGGAAGGTGAAGGGAATTAATTCGTTTTCTTGGTGGGAAGGGAGGGAAGGGAATGGGGTCCCTGGCACGAGATTAATTTCTTTGTAAACCCCGGGTGGGCAGGGAAGGGGTCCCTGGCACGAGATTAAGTTCTTTGTAAACCCCGGTCCCTGGAAGGGATTAATTTTAGTGTAAGCCTCATTTGAGGTTTACACTAATGATTTAATTCATTAATTAAGGCTTGGTGTGAGAGTTGTGACAACAGCAATGACAAAATTCAAACACGGCAGAGCGTTGTTTGCGAAATGATCTAGATCGCATTCAAAGAAATTGAGTAAAGAAATACTTCGTTTAACAATGTTTTGGTGTAAGATCGAAGATATTTCTTCGTAACTACTATTGCGATTGTAGTGAGTTGAGTGTTAGTAGGATGTAACCAGATCATCATCTTTATTATTTTTGGATATATCTTGGAGGGAAGTGGAAGGGAACTAATTATTTTTCTTGGTGGGAAGGGAGGGAAGGGAATGGGGTCCCTGGCACGAGATTAATTTCTTTGTAAACCCCGGGTGGGCAGGGAAGGGGTCCCTGGCACGAGATTAAGTTCTTTGTAAACCCCTGTCCCTGGACGGGATTAATTTTAGTGTAAGCCTCACTTGAGGTTTACACTAATGATTTATTTAATTAATTAACGATTGGTGTCACAGTTGTGACAACAACAATCACAAAATTTAAAAAAGAATCGTCATAGCGTTCTTTGCGAAATGATCCTCATCATATTTGAAGGAATCTAGTCGTAAAAGAATTCGTTTACCGATGTCTTGTTCTAAGATTGAAAATATTTCTTCGTAATTACTATTGAGATTGAAGTGAGCTAACTGTAGGTACGATATAACTCGTAGAAATCTCTTTAAATAAACAACAGTAATTTTTTGAAATCTCGTCTCTGTTTTGAAAGCTTTTGTAACGTACACCTCCCTCTCTTTAATATTTCCAAAATGCTGGATTCCTTCATTTTTAAAGTCTATTTCAAACAACCATTCCTGATATTTTCAAGGTATTTATGAAAGTAGTATTCCATACTACCAGTTTTTCATTAGTAGAGGAAGGGACAATAACGAGCTACTGCTTTGATTGTGTTCAATCGGGTGCCTTGAAAAGAAACAAATCTAGCAATAAATTCCATTTTGAACTTAAGATCAGAGTTTTCATAATATAAATTATTTGTTCTTCTTCACTAGATATTAGTCGACACATTTTTCCAATTTTTTTACACTCAAGTTCATTATATCGGTATCTCAGATGGTGCTGAGGAACAAATATCTTCGTCCTAAGATTCCAACCTTGACTTCTTAATCTAGCAGCATCTTTATATTTGTTAAATTTGCAGACCAATCTTGTTCTGACTCTTTACTTAAAAATATTGGCTGATCCCCAGAGGCAGTGGTTGTTTTCTTAAACATCGTAATTAGTTTGTGATTATTCTTGCACCTTATATTGTTTTGAAATGATCCCAGAACACTCAATACATACACTTGGAACAGGCACAACTTTCTTCTTTCATGAAGGACCTCACATAACATCTGCATGGAAATAGGATTGTTAGTATCACAAGCACAGAAATCACCACATGAATTTAGGTCGAAATTCTCAAAAGCGGTTTTCTTGGTTCTATGTTGCGACAAAGGAATTTCCTTTGTTTCCTATCAATAGCAATAATCACGATTCCTGTATGCTACTTTTGTTGTGTCTTCCAATGATTTGAACTCTTCCAAATCATAGCAAAAAATGCCAAATGGATATTTGAGTTTAGAGGCAAGACGGTACGTGTCAAGAATGTTGGGTCCACTAAAAACTTGATTTTTTCTAGTAACAAAATACTATAGCTAAGGAAATACAGAAATATGTGTCGTATATATATGTACCATCGTTAATGACTTTAATGCCTTTTGGAATTTCCTTTTCGGTTTCCGACAAAGTAAAAACCGTTTCCTTGCAACAATATATCCAACAATTCTGTCAATATCAAAAACTTTGAGTCGTTAAAAATAGTATTTACACACACACACAATGGATCAGGCGACCGTATCTCAGTTTTTGGTGGAAAATTTTCGTCACAAAGAGACATAACTCGAGATACGACAATTGTGACAATTACTTTTTCGCTAAATGCTGAGATACGACACTTTGACAAATCCTAAAAAAAACTAAATACTCGGAAACGGATAATACTTCAGGGATGTCGATTTTCCAGATTGTGATGACCTCCATATACTACACGTAGGAGAAATATATCAAATTTCGCTCCTTTTTACACACGACACTTTGTGAGGAGTCGCCAAAATTTTGACTGGTTTTCTTGGTTTCCTTGTCAATTTTATTAGAGTCAAATGTAATTTATTTGACACTTAATTCTTTTTCTTGCTGTTTATTTGTTTTCACTATTACTTCAACATAATGTGCTTGTATGTACTTTAACATTTTTGAGAGTTTAAAATCTAAGACTTTGACAAACGAGGTTATTAACCTTATGTCGAACATTGCGACACACATATTAGGATTACTCCAAAGTTCAACACCCGTGTTGAATACTCGACACGCTAAATAAAACTAGTTCACATTAACAATGACCAATATTTGGAGTGAAAATGAATCAGGTCTCAAATTGTAACATTATAACAAGAGTTCAATAATTTACAAACCAATGTGCAGAAATTGAAAGACAAAAAATACCGAGCAAGATAATATAGCATGCCATTATTGACTGTCTTGAAATATATTATAGAATCATTGTGATCCCTGTTGAGCGATCTTAAAGGAAATCAATAACACAATGTAGTTAATGTTAATTTCCTCGTTCATAAACACACACACAGAGGCATATGTACACAAACATTTTGCTTGGAGAAGATCTTTAATTATTGTAACAATCGAAGCTATATATACATATATTCGATATTTACAGTAATTGTTGAAATTCTCCAAGTGATATGTGCATGTTTACACATGAGATGCATGTTTGTTACAAAACTTCACATATAAAGATAAACTGACAGCCGTACAACCTAAGTACGACAATAGCAGTGTAACAGGAGTGCCCAGTCAATGACAAGTAATACAATTCAAGACGTACAGCAAAGGCCAAAACTTCAACCAGAAGACAGGGAAACGAATTTAATTTCGAATAGGTTCTCTGATACGAGATTAATGAGGCTGTTCGTGCAAAACGTTTCCGAGGCAGTGCTACCCCTTTTGTATCCCTAAAGAATTTCGTTCATTTCGATGCACTAAGCTTTACATTGGAGAGCGATAGGAAGGCTATTCAAGCTTTACTTTCAAAGCAGGTAAGAAAATCTCTCCACACTAGGGTAGATAGGAAAATGACTTGCATCTCCTTGGAAGAAGTTGAGTCGTGAAAATCTTCGTCTCCCAATGTTTTAGCGTAAGGTAAAAAATATCTCTTCGTAATTACAATTGAGATTGTAATGATCAGAGTGTTGGTAGGATGTAACCAGATCATCATCTTTACTATTTTTGAATATATTGGAGGGAAGGTGAAGGGAATTAATTCGTTTTCTTGGTGGGAAGGGAGGGAAGGGAATGGGGTCCCTGGCACGAGATTAATTTCTTTGTAAACCCCGGGTGGGCAGGGAAGGGGTCCCTGGCACGAGATTAAGTTCTTTGTAAACCCCGGTCCCTGGAAGGGATTAATTTTAGTATAAGCCTCATTTGAGGTTTACACTAATGATTTAATTACTTAATTAAGGCTTGGTGTGAGAGTTGTGACAACAGCAATGACAAAATTCAAACACGGCAGAGCGTTGTTTGCGAAATGATCTAGATCGCATTCAAAGAAATTGAGTAAAGAAAGACTTCGTTTAACAATGTTTTGGTGTAAGATCGAAGATATTTCTTGGTAACTACTATTGCGATTGTAGTGAGTTGAGTGTTAGTAGTATGTAACCAGATCATCATCTTTATTATTTTTGGATATATCTTGGAGGGAAGTGGAAGGGAACTAATTATTTTTCTTGGTGGGAAGGGAGGGAAGGGAATGGGGTCCCTGGCACGAGATTAATTTCTTTGTAAACCCCGGGTGGGCAGGGAAGGGGTCCCTGGCACGAGATTAAGTTCTTTGTAAACCCCTGTCCCTGGACGGGATTAATTTTAGTGTAAGCCTCACTTGAGGTTTACACTAATGATTTATTTAATTAATTAACGAATGGTGTCACAGTTGTGACAACAACAATCACAAAATTTAAAAAAGAATCGTCATAGCGTTCTTTGCGAAATGATCCTCATCATATTTGAAGGAATCTAGTCGTAAAAGAATTCGTTTACCGATGTCTTGTTCTAAGATTGAAAATATTTCTTCGTAATTACTATTGAGATTGAAGTGAGCTAACTGTAGGTACGATATAACTCGCAGAAATCTCTTTAAATAAACAACAGTCATTTTTTGAAATCTCGTCTCTGTTTTGAAAGCTTTTGTAAGGTACACCTCCCTCTCTTTAATATTTCCAAAATGCTGGATTCCTTCATTTTTAAAGTCTATTTCAAACAACCATTCCTGATATTTTTAAGGTATTTATGAAAGTAGTATTCCATACTACCAGTTTTTCATTAGTAGAGGAAGGGACAATAACGAGCTACTGCTTTGATTGTGTTCAATCGGGTGCCTTGAAAAGAAACAAATCTAGCAATAAATTCCATTTTGAACTTAAGATCAGAGTTTTCATAATATAAATTATTTGTTCTTCTTCACTAGATATTAGTCGACACATTTTTCCAATTTTTTACACTCAAGTTCATTATATCGGTATCTCAGATGGTGCTGAGGAACAAATATCTTCGTCCTAAGATTCCAACCTTGACTTCTTAATCTAGCAGCATCTTTATATTTGTTAAATTTGCAGACCAATCTTGTTCTGACTCTTTACTTAAAAATATTGGCTGATCCCCAGAGGCAGTGGTTGTTTTCTTAAACATCGTAATTAGTTTGTGATTATTCTTGCACCTTATATTGTTTTGAAATGATCCCAGAACACTAAATACATACACTTGGAACAGGCACAACTTTCTTCTTTCATGAAGGACCTCACATAACATCTGCATGGAAATAGGATTGTTAGTATCACAAGCACAGAAATCACCACATGAATTTAGGTCGAAATTCTCAAAAGCGGTTTTCTTGGTTCTATGTTGCGACAAAGGAATTTCCTTTGTTTCCTATCAATAGCAATAATCACGATTCCTGTATGCTACTTTTGTTGTGTCTTCCAATGATTTGAACTCTTCCAAATCATAGCAAAAAATGCCAAATGGATATTTGAGTTTAGAGGCAAGACGGTACGTGTCAAGAATGTTGGGTCCACTAAAAACTTGATTTTTTCTAGTAACAAAATACTATAGCTAAGGAAATACAGAAATATGTGTCGTATATATATGTACCATCGTTAATGACTTTAATGCCTTTTGGAATTTCCTTTTCGGTTTCCGACAAAGTAAAAACCGTTTCCTTGCAACAATATATCCAACAATTCTGTCAATATCAAAAACTTCGAGTCGTTAAAAATGGTATTTACACACACACACAATGGATCAGGCGACCGTATCTCAGTTTTTGGTGGAAAATTTTCGTCACAAAGAGACATAACTCGAGATACGACAATTGTGACAATTACTTTTTCGCTAAATGCTGAGATACGACACTTTGACAAATCCTAAAAAAAACTAAATACTCGGAAACGGATAATACTTCAGGGATGTCGATTTTCCAGATTGTGATGACCTCCATATACTACACGTAGGAGAAATATATCAAATTTCGCTCCTTTTTACACACGACACTTTGTGAGGAGTCGCCAAAATTTTGACTGGTTTTCTCGGTTTCCTTGTCAATTTTATTAGAGTCAAATGTAATTTATTTGACACTTAATTCTTTTTCTTGCTGTTTATTTGTTTTCACTATTACTTCAACATAATGTGCTTGTATGTACGTTAACATTTTTGAGAGTTTAAAATCTAAGACTTTGACAAACGAGGTTATTAACCTTATGTCGAACATTGCGACACACATATTAGGATTACTCCAAAGTTCAACACCCGTGTTGAATACTCGACACGCTAAATAAAACTAGTTCACATTAACAATGACCAATATTTGGAGTGAAAATGAATCAGGTCTCAAATTGTAACATTATAACAAGAGTTCAATAATTTACAAACCAATGTGCAGAAATTGAAAGACAAAAAATACCGAGCAAGATAATATAGCATGCCATTATTGACTGTCTTGAAATATATTATAGAATCATTGTGATCCCTGTTGAGCGATCTTAAAGGAAATCAATAACACAATGTAGTTAATGTTAATTTCCTCGTTCATAAACACACACACAGAGGCATATGTACACAAACATTTTGCTTGGAGAAGATCTTTAATTATTGTAACAATCGAAGCTATATATACATATATTCGATATTTACAGTAATTGTTGAAATTCTCCAAGTGATATGTGCATGTTTACACATGAGATGCATGTTTGTTACAAAACTTCACATATAAAGATAAACTGACAGCCGTACAACCTAAGTACGACAATAGCAGTGTAACAGGAGTGCCCAGTCAATGACAAGTAATACAATTCAAGACGTACAGCAAAGGCCAAAACTTCAACCAGAAGACAGGGAAACGAATTTAATTTCGAATAGGTTCTCTGATACGAGATTAATGAGGCTGTTCGTGCAAACCGTTTCCGAGGCAGTGCTACCCCTTTTGTATCCCTAAAGAATTTCGTTCATTTCGATGCACTAAGCTTTACATTGGAGAGCGATAGGAAGGCTATTCAAGCTTTACTTTCAAAGCAGGTAAGAAAATCTCTCCACACTAGGGTAGATAGGAAAATGACTTGCATCTCCTTGGAAGAAGTTGAGTCGTGAAAATCTTCGTCTCCCAATGTTTTAGCGTAAGGTAAAAAATATCTCTTCGTAATTACAATTGAGATTGTAATGATCAGAGTGTTGGTAGGATGTAACCAGATCATCATCTTTACTATTTTTGAATATATTGGAGGGAAGGTGAAGGGAATTAATTCGTTTTCTTGGTGGGAAGGGAGGGAAGGGAATGGGGTCCCTGGCACGAGATTAATTTCTTTGTAAACCCCGGGTGGGCAGGGAACGGGTCCCTGGCACGAGATTAAGTTCTTTGTAAACCCCGGTCCCTGGAAGGGATTAATTTTAGTGTAAGCCTCATTTGAGGTTTACACTAATGATTTAATTACTTAATTAAGGCTTGGTGTGAGAGTTGTGACAACAGCAATGACAAAATTCAAACACGGCAGAGCGTTGTTTGCGAAATGATCTAGATCGCATTCAAAGAAATTGAGTAAAGAAATACTTCGTTTAACAATGTTTTGGTGTAAGATCGAAGATATTTCTTCGTAACTACTATTGCGATTGTAGTGAGTTGAGTGTTAGTAGGATGTAACCAGATCATCATCTTTATTATTTTTGGATATATCTTGGAGGGAAGTGGAAGGGAACTAATTATTTTTCTTGGTGGGAAGGGAGGGAAGGGAATGGGGTCCCTGGCACGAGATTAATTTCTTTGTAAACCCCGGGTGGGCAGGGAAGGGGTCCCTGGCACGAGATTAAGTTCTTTGTAAACCCCTGTCCCTGGACGGGATTAATTTTAGTGTAAGCCTCACTTGAGGTTTACACTAATGATTTATTTAATTAATTAACGAATGGTGTCACAGTTGTGACAACAACAATCACAAAATTTAAAAAAGAATCGTCATAGCGTTCTTTGCGAAATGATCCTCATCATATTTGAAGGAATCTAGTCGTAAAAGAATTCGTTTACCGATGTCTTGTTCTAAGATTGAAAATATTTCTTCGTAATTACTATTGAGATTGAAGTGAGCTAACTGTAGGTACGATATAACTCGTAGAAATCTCTTTAAATAAACAACAGTCATTTTTTGAAATCTCGTCTCTGTTTTGAAAGCTTTTGTAAGGTACACCTCCCTCTCTTTAATATTTCCAAAATGCTGGATTCCTTCATTTTTAAAGTCTATTTCAAACAACCATTCCTGATATTTTTAAGGTATTTATGAAAGTAGTATTCCATACTACCAGTTTTTCATTAGTAGAGGAAGGGACAATAACGAGCTACTGCTTTGATTGTGTTCAATCGGGTGCCTTGAAAAGAAACAAATCTAGCAATAAATTCCATTTTGAACTTAAGATCAGAGTTTTCATAATAAAAATTATTTGTTCTTCTTCACTAGATATTAGTCGACACATTTTTCCAATTTTTTACACTCAAGTTCATTATATCGGTATCTCAGATGGTGCTGAGGAACAAATATCTTCGTCCTAAGATTCCAACCTTGACTTCTTAATCTAGCAGCATCTTTATATTTGTTAAATTTGCAGACCAATCTTGTTCTGACTCTTTACTTAAAAATATTGGCTGATCCCCAGAGGCAGTGGTTGTTTTCTTAAACATCGTAATTAGTTTGTGATTATTCTTGCACCTTATATTGTTTTGAAATGATCCCAGAACACTCAATACATACACTTGGAACAGGCACAACTTTCTTCTTTCATGAAGGACCTCACATAACATCTGCATGGAAATAGGATTGTTAGTATCACAAGCACAGAAATCACCACATGAATTTAGGTCGAAATTCTCAAAAGCGGTTTTCTTGGTTCTATGTTGCGACAAAGGAATTTCCTTTGTTTCCTATCAATAGCAATAATCACGATTCCTGTATGCTACTTTTGTTGTGTCTTCCAATGATTTGAACTCTTCCAAATCATAGCAAAAAATGCCAAATGGATATTTGAGTTTAGAGGCAAGACGGTACGTGTCAAGAATGTTGGGTCCACTAAAAACTTGATTTTTTCTAGTAACAAAATACTATAGCTAAGGAAATACAGAAATATGTGTCGTATATATATGTACCATCGTTAATGACTTTAATGCCTTTTGGAATTTCCTTTTCGGTTTCCGACAAAGTAAAAATCGTTTCCTTGCAACAATATATCCAACAATTCTGTCAATATCAAAAACTTTGAGTCGTTAAAAATGGTATTTACACACACACACAATGGATCAGGCGACCGTATCTCAGTTTTTGGTGGAAAATTTTCGTCACAAAGAGACATAACTCGAGATACGACAATTGTGACAATTACTTTTTCGCTAAATGCTGAGATACGACACTTTGACAAATCCTAAAAAAAACTAAATACTCGGAAACGGATAATACTTCAGGGATGTCGATTTTCCAGATTGTGATGACCTCCATATACTACACGTAGGAGAAATATATCAAATTTCGCTCCTTTTTACACACGACACTTTGTGAGGAGTCGCCAAAATTTTGACTGGTTTTCTTGGTTTCCTTGTCAATTTTATTAGAGTCAAATGTAATTTATTTGACACTTAATTCTTTTTCTTGCTGTTTATTTGTTTTCACTATTACTTCAACATAATGTGCTTGTATGTACGTTAACATTTTTGAGAGTTTAAAATCTAAGACTTTGACAAACGAGGTTATTAACCTTATGTCGAACATTGCGACACACATATTAGGATTACTCCAAAGTTCAACACCCGTGTTGAATACTCGACACGCTAAATAAAACTAGTTCACATTAACAATGACCAATATTTGGAGTGAAAATGAATCAGGTCTCAAATTGTAACATTATAACAAGAGTTCAATAATTTACAAACCAATGTGCAGAAATTGAAAGACAAAAAATACCGAGCAAGATAATATAGCATGCCATTATTGACTGTCTTGAAATATATTATAGAATCATTGTGATCCCTGTTGAGCGATCTTAAAGGAAATCAATAACACAATGTAGTTAATGTTAATTTCCTCGTTCATAAACACACACACAGAGGCATATGTACACAAACATTTTGCTTGGAGAAGATCTTTAATTATTGTAACAATCGAAGCTATATATACATATATTCGATATTTACAGTAATTGTTGAAATTCTCCAAGTGATATGTGCATGTTTACACATGAGATGCATGTTTGTTACAAAACTTCACATATAAAGATAAACTGACAGCCGTACAACCTAAGTACGACAATAGCAGTGTAACAGGAGTGCCCAGTCAATGACAAGTAATACAATTCAAGACGTACAGCAAAGGCCAAAACTTCAACCAGAAGACAGGGAAACGAATTTAATTTCGAATAGGTTCTCTGATACGAGATTAATGAGGCTGTTCGTGCAAAACGTTTCCGAGGCAGTGCTACCCCTTTTGTATCCCTAAAGAATTTCGTTCATTTCGATGCACTAAGCTTTACATTGGAGAGCGATAGGAAGGCTATTCAAGCTTTACTTTCAAAGCAGGTAAGAAAATCTCTCCACACTAGGGTAGATAGGAAAATGACTTGCATCTCCTTGGAAGAAGTTGAGTCGTGAAAATCTTCGTCTCCCAATGTTTTAGCGTAAGGTAAAAAATATCTCTTCGTAATTACAATTGAGATTGTAATGATCAGAGTGTTGGTAGGATGTAACCAGATCATCATCTTTACTATTTTTGAATATATTGGAGGGAAGGTGAAGGGAATTAATTCGTTTTCTTGGTGGGAAGGGAGGGAAGGGAATGGGGTCCCTGGCACGAGATTAATTTCTTTGTAAACCCCGGGTGGGCAGGGAAGGGGTCCCTGGCACGAGATTAAGTTCTTTGTAAACCCCGGTCCCTGGAAGGGATTAATTTTAGTGTAAGCCTCATTTGAGGTTTACACTAATGATTTAATTACTTAATTAAGGCTTGGTGTGAGAGTTGTGACAACAGCAATGACAAAATTCAAACACGGCAGAGCGTTGTTTGCGAAATGATCTAGATCGCATTCAAAGAAATTGAGTAAAGAAAGACTTCGTTTAACAATGTTTTGGTGTAAGATCGAAGATATTTCTTCGTAACTACTATTGCGATTGTAGTGAGTTGAGTGTTAGTAGGATGTAACCAGATCATCATCTTTATTATTTTTGGATATATCTTGGAGGGAAGTGGAAGGGAACTAATTATTTTTCTTGGTGGGAAGGGAGGGAAGGGAATGGGGTCCCTGGCACGAGATTAATTTCTTTGTAAACCCCGGGTGGGCAGGGAAGGGGTCCCTGGCACGAGATTAAGTTCTTTGTAAACCCCTGTCCCTGGACGGGATTAATTTTAGTGTAAGCCTCACTTGAGGTTTACACTAATGATTTATTTAATTAATTAACGAATGGTGTCACAGTTGTGACAACAACAATCACAAAATTTAAAAAAGAATCGTCATAGCGTTCTTTGCGAAATGATCCTCATCATATTTGAAGGAATCTAGTCGTAAAAGAATTCGTTTACCGATGTCTTGTTCTAAGATTGAAAATATTTCTTCGTAATTGCTATTGAGATTGAAGTGAGCTAACTGTAGGTACGATATAACTCGTAGAAATCTCTTTAAATAAACAACAGTCATTTTTTGAAATCTCGTCTCTGTTTTGAAAGCTTTTGTAAGGTACACCTCCCTCTCTTTAATATTTCCAAAATGCTGGATTCCTTCATTTTTAAAGTCTATTTCAAACAACCATTCCTGATATTTTTAAGGTATTTATGAAAGTAGTATTCCATACTACCAGTTTTTCATTAGTAGAGGAAGGGACAATAACGAGCTACTGCTTTGATTGTGTTCAATCGGGTGCCTTGAAAAGAAACAAATCTAGCAATAAATTCCATTTTGAACTTAAGATAAGAGTTTTCATAATATAAATTATTTGTTCTTCTTCACTAGATATTAGTCGACACATTTTTCCAATTTTTTACACTCAAGTTCATTATATCGGTATCTCAGATGGTGCTGAGGAACAAATATCTTCGTCCTAAGATTCCAACCTTGACTTCTTAATCTAGCAGCATCTTTATATTTGTTAAATTTGCAGACCAATCTTGTTCTGACTCTTTACTTAAAAATATTGGCTGATCCCCAGAGGCAGTGGTTGTTTTCTTAAACATCGTAATTAGTTTGTGATTATTCTTGCACCTTATATTGTTTTGAAATGATCCCAGAACACTAAATACATACACTTGGAACAGGCACAACTTTCTTCTTTCATGAAGGACCTCACATAACATCTGCATGGAAATAGGATTGTTAAGTATCACAAGCACAGAAATCACCACATGAATTTAGGTCGAAATTCTCAAAAGCGGTTTTCTTGGTTCTATGTTGCGACAAAGGAATTTCCTTTGTTTCCTATCAATAGCAATAATCACGATTCCTGTATGCTACTTTTGTTGTGTCTTCCAATGATTTGAACTCTTCCAAATCATAGCAAAAAATGCCAAATGGATATTTGAGTTTAGAGGCAAGACGGTACGTGTCAAGAATGTTGGGTCCACTAAAAACTTGATTTTTTCTAGTAACAAAATACTATAGCTAAGGAAATACAGAAATATGTGTCGTATATATATGTACCATCGTTAATGACTTTAATGCCTTTTGGAATTTCCTTTTCGGTTTCCGACAAAGTAAAAACCGTTTCCTTGCAACAATATATCCAACAATTCTGTCAATATCAAAAACTTCGAGTCGTTAAAAATGGTATTTACACACACACACACAATGGATCAGGCGACCGTATCTCAGTTTTTGGTGGAAAATTTTCGTCACAAAGAGACATAACTCGAGATACGACAATTGTGACAATTACTTTTTCGCTAAATGCTGAGATACGACACTTTGACAAATCCTAAAAAAACTAAATACTCGGAAACGGATAATACTTCAGGGATGTCGATTTTCCAGATTGTGAAGACCACCATATACTACACGTAGGTGAAATATATCAAATTTCGCTTCTTTTTACATACGACACTTTGTGAGGAGTCGCCAAAATTTTGACTGGTTTTCTTGGTTTCCTTTTCAATTTTATTAGAGTCAAATGTAATTTATTTGACACTTAATTCTTTTTCTTGCTGTTTATTTGTTTTCACTATTACTTCAACATAATGTGCTTGTATGTACGTTAACATTTTTGAGAGTTTAAAATCTAAGACTTTGACAAACGAGGTTATTAACCTTATGTCGAACATTGCGACACACATATTAGGATTACTCCAAAGTTCAACACCCGTGTTGAATACTCGACACGCTAAATAAAACTAGTTCACATTAACAATGACCAATATTTGGAGTGAAAATGAATCAGGTCTCAAATTGTAACATTATAACAAGAGTTCAATAATTTACAAACCAATGTGCAGAAATTGAAAGACAAAAAATACCGAGCAAGATAATATAGCATGCCATTATTGACTGTCTTGAAATATATTATAGAATCATTGTGATCCCTGTTGAGCGATCTTAAAGGAAATCAATAACACAATGTAGTTAATGTTAATTTCCTCGTTCATAAACACACACACAGAGGCATATGTACACAAACATTTTGCTTGAAGAAGATCTTTAATTATTGTAACAATCGAAGCTATATATACATATATTCAATATTTACAGTAATTGTTGAAATTCTCCAAGTGATATGTGCATGTTTACACATGAGATGCATGTTTGTTACAAAACTTCACATATAAAGATAAACTGACAGCCGTACAACCTAAGTACGACAATAGCAGTGTAACAGGAGTGCCCAGTCAATGACAAGTAATACAATTCAAGACGTACAGCAAAGGCCAAAACTTCAACCAGAAGACAGGGAAACGAATTTAATTTCGAATAGGTTCTCTGATACGAGATTAATGAGGCTGTTCGTGCATAACGTTTCCGAGGCAGTGCTACCCCTTTTGTATCCCTAAAGAATTTCGTTCATTTCGATGCACTAAGCTTTACATTGGAGAGCGATAGGAAGGCTATTCAAGCTTTACTTTCAAAGCAGGTAAGAAAATCTCTCCACACTAGGGTAGATAGGAAAATGACTTGCATCTCCTTGGAAGAAGTTGAGTCGTGAAAATCTTCGTCTCCCAATGTTTTAGCGTAAGGTAAAAAATATCTCTTCGTAATTACAATTGAGATTGTAATGATCAGAGTGTTGGTAGGATGTAACCTGATCATCATCTTTACTATTTTTGAATATATTGGAGGGAAGGTGAAGGGAATTAATTCGTTTTCTTGGTGGGAAGGGAGGGAAGGGAATGGGGTCCCTGGCACGAGATTAATTTCTTTGTAAACCCCGGGTGGGCAGGGAAGGGGTCCCTGGCACGAGATTAAGTTCTTTGTAAACCCCGGTCCCTGGAAGGGATTAATTTTAGTGTAAGCCTCATTTGAGGTTTACACTAATGATTTAATTAATTAATTAAGGCTTGGTGTGAGAGTTGTGACAACAGCAATGACAAAATTCAAACACGGCAGAGCGTTGTTTGCGAAATGATCTAGATCGCATTCAAAGAAATTGAGTAAAGAAAGACTTCGTTTAACAATGTTTTGGTATAAGATCGAAGATATTTCTTCGTAACTACTATTGCGATTGTAGTGAGTTGAGTGTTAGTAGAATGTAACCAGATCATCATCTTTATTATTTTTGGATATATCTTGGAGGGAAGTGGAAGGGAACTAATTATTTTTCTTGGTGGGAAGGGAGGGAAGGGAATGGGGTCCCTGGCACGAGATTAATTTCTTTGTAAACCCCGGGTGGGCAGGGAAGGGGTCCCTGGCACGAGATTAAGTTCTTTGTAAACCCCTGTCCCTGGACGGGATTAATTTTAGTGTAAGCCTCACTTGAGGTTTACACTAATGATTTATTTAATTAATTAACGATTGGTGTCACAGTTGTGACAACAACAATCACAAAATTTAAAAAAGAATCGTCATAGCGTTCTTTGCGAAATGATCCTCATCATATTTGAAGGAATCTAGTCGTAAAAGAATTCGTTTACCGATGTCTTGTTCTAAGATTGAAAATATTTCTTCGTAATTACTATTGAGATTGAAGTGAGCTAACTGTAGGTACGATATAACTCGTAGAAATCTCTTTAAATAAACAACAGTCATTTTTTGAAATCTCGTCTCTGTTTTGAAAGCTTTTGTAAGGTACACCTCCCTCTCTTTAATATTTCCAAAATGCTGGATTCCTTCATTTTTAAAGTCTATTTCAAACAGCCATTCCTGATATTTTTAAGGTATTTATGAAAGTAGTATTCCATACTACCAGTTTTTCATTAGTAGAGGAAGGGACAATAACGAGCTACTGCTTTGATTGTGTTCAATCGGGTGCCTTGAAAAGAAACAAATCTAGCAATAAATTCCGTTTTGAACTTAAGATCAGAGTTTTCATAATATAAATTATTTGTTCTTCTTCACTAGATATTAGTCGACACATTTTTCCAATTTTTTACACTCAAGTTCATTATATCGGTATCTCAGATGGTGCTGAGGAACAAATATCTTCGTCCTAAGATTCCAACCTTGACTTCTTAATCTAGCAGCATCTTTATATTTGTTAAATTTGCAGACCAATCTTGTTCTGACTCTTTACTTAAAAATATTGGCTGATCCCCAGAGGCAGTGGTTGTTTTCTTAAACATCGTAATTAGTTTGTGATTATTCTTGCACCTTATATTGTTTTGAAATGATCCCAGAACACTAAATACATACACTTGGGACAGGCACAACTTTCTTCTTTCATGAAGGACCTCACATAACATCTGCATGGAAATAGGATTGTTAGTATCACAAGCACAGAAATCACCACATGAATTTAGGTCGAAATTCTCAAAAGCGGTTTTCTTGGTTCTATGTTGCGACAAAGGAATTTCCTTTGTTTCCTATCAATAGCAATAATCACGATTCCTGTATGCTACTTTTGTTGTGTCTTCCAATGATTTGAACTCTTCCAAATCATAGCAAAAAATGCCAAATGGATATTTGAGTTTAGAGGCAAGACGGTACGTGTCAAGAATGTTGGGTCCACTAAAAACTTGATTTTTTCTAGTAACAAAATACTATAGCTAAGGAAATACAGAAATATGTGTCGTATATATATGTACCATCGTTAATGACTTTAACGCTTTTTGGAATTTCCTTTTCGGTTTCCGACAAAGTAAAAACCGTTTCCTTGCAACAATATATCCAACAATTCTGTCAATATCAAAAACTTTGAGTCGTTAAAAATGGTATTTACACACACACACAATGGATCAGGCGACCGTATCTCAGTTTTTGGTGGAAAATTTTCGTCACAAAGAGACATAACTCGAGATACGACAATTGTGACAATTACTTTTTCGCTAAATGCTGAGATACGACACTTTGACAAATCCTAAAAAAACTAAATACTCGGAAACGGATAATACTTCAGGGATGTCGATTTTCCAGATTGTGAAGACCACCATATACTACACGTAGGTGAAATATATCAAATTTCGCTCCTTTTTACATACGACACTTTGTGAGGAGTCGCCAAAATTTTGACTGGTTTTCTTGGTTTCCTTGTCAATTTTATTAGAGTCAAATGTAATTTATTTGACACTTAATTCTTTTTCTTGCTGTTTATTTGTTTTCACTATTACTTCAACATAATGTGCTTGTATGTACGTTAACATTTTTGAGAGTTTAAAATCTAAGACTTTGACAAACGAGGTTATTAACCTTATGTCGAACATTGCGACACACTTATTAGGATTACTCCAAAGTTCAACACCCGTGTTGAATACTCGACACGCTAAATAAAACTAGTTCACATTAACAATGACCAATATTTGGAGTGAAAATGAATCAGGTCTCAAATTGTAACATTATAACAAGAGTTCAATAATTTACAAACCAATGTGCAGAAATTGAAAGACAAAAAATACCGAGCAAGATAATATAGCATGCCATTATTGACTGTCTTGAAATATATTATAGAATCATTGTGATCCCTGTTGAGCGATCTTAAAGGAAATCAATAACACAATGTAGTTAATGTTAATTTCCTCGTTCATAAACACACACACAGAGGCATATGTACACAAACATTTTGCTTGGAGAAGATCTTTAATTATTGTAACAATCGAAGCTATATATACATATATTCGATATTTACAGTAATTGTTGAAATTCTCCAAGTGATATGTGCATGTTTACACATGAGATGCATGTTTGTTACAAAACTTCACATATAAAGATAAACTGACAGCCGTACAACCTAAGTACGACAATAGCAGTGTAACAGGAGTGCCCAGTCAATGACAAGTAATACAATTCAAGACGTACAGCAAAGGCCAAAACTTCAACCAGAAGACAGGGAAACGAATTTAATTTCGAATAGGTTCTCTGATACGAGATTAATGAGGCTGTTCGTGCAAAACGTTTCCGAGGCAGTGCTACCCCTTTTGTATCCCTAAAGAATTTCGTTCATTTCGATGCACTAAGCTTTACATTGGAGAGCGATAGGAAGGCTATTCAAGCTTTACTTTCAAAGCAGGTAAGAAAATCTCTCCACACTAGCGTAGATAGGAAAATGACTTGCATCTCATTGGAAGAAGTTGAGTCGTGAAAATCTTCGTCTCCCAATGTTTTAGCGTAAGGTAAAAAATATCTCTTCGTAATTACAATTGAGATTGTAATGATCAGAGTGTTGGTAGGATGTAACCAGATCATCATCTTTACTATTTTTGAATATATTGGAGGGAAGGTGAAGGGAATTAATTCGTTTTCTTGGTGGGAAGGGAGGGAAGGGAATGGGGTCCCTGGCAAGAGATTAATTTCTTTGTAAACCCCGGGTGGGCAGGGAAGGGGTCCCTGGAACGAGATTAAGTTCTTTGTAAACCCCGGTCCCTGGAAGGGATTAATTTTAGTGTAAGCCTCATTTGAGGTTTACACTAATGATTTAATTACTTAATTAAGGCTTGGTGTGAGAGTTGTGACAACAGCAATGACAAAATTCAAACACGGCAGAGCGTTGTTTGCGAAATGATCTAGATCGCATTCAAAGAAATTGAGTAAAGAAAGACTTCGTTTAACAATGTTTTGGTGTAAGATCGAAGATATTTCTTCGTAACTACTATTGCGATTGTAGTGAGTTGAGTGTTAGTAGGATGTAACCAGATCATCATCTTTATTATTTTTGGATATATCTTGGAGGGAAGTGGAAGGGAACTAATTATTTTTCTTGGTGGGAAGGGAGGGAAGGGAATGGGGTCCCTGGCACGAGATTAATTTCTTTGTAAACCCCGGGTGGGCAGGGAAGGGGTCCCTGGCACGAGATTAAGTTCTTTGTAAACCCCTGTCCCTGGACGGGATTAATTTTAGTGTAAGCCTCACTTGAGGTTTACACTAATGATTTATTTAATTAATTAACGATTGGTGTCACAGTTGTGACAACAACAATCACAAAATTTAAAAAAGAATCGTCATAGCGTTCTTTGCGAAATGATCCTCATCATATTTGAAGGAATCTAGTCGTAAAAGAATTCGTTTACCGATGTCTTGTTCTAAGATTGAAAATATTTCTTCGTAATTACTATTGAGATTGAAGTGAGCTAACTGTAGGTACGATATAACTCGTAGAAATCTCTTTAAATAAACAACAGTCATTTTTTGAAATCTCGTCTCTGTTTTGAAAGCTTTTGTAAGGTACACCTCCCTCTCTTTAATATTTCCAAAATGCTGGATTCCTTCATTTTTAAAGTCTATTTCAAACAGCCATTCCTGATATTTTTAAGGTATTTATGAAAGTAGTATTCCATACTACCAGTTTTTCATTAGTAGAGGAAGGGACAATAACGAGCTACTGCTTTGATTGTGTTCAATCGGGTGCCTTGAAAAGAAACAAATCTAGCAATAAATTCCGTTTTGAACTTAAGATCAGAGTTTTCATAATATAAATTATTTGTTCTTCTTCACTAGATATTAGTCGACACATTTTTCCAATTTTTTACACTCAAGTTCATTATATCGGTATCTCAGATGGTGCTGAGGAACAAATATCTTCGTCCTAAGATTCCAACCTTGACTTCTTAATCTAGCAGCATCTTTATATTTGTTAAATTTGCAGACCAATCTTGTTCTGACTCTTTACTTAAAAATATTGGCTGATCCCCAGAGGCAGTGGTTGTTTTCTTAAACATCGTAATTAGTTTGTGATTATTCTTGCACCTTATATTGTTTTGAAATGATCCCAGAACACTAAATACATACACTTGGGACAGGCACAACTTTCTTCTTTCATGAAGGACCTCACATAACATCTGCATGGAAATAGGATTGTTAGTATCACAAGCACAGAAATCACCACATGAATTTAGGTCGAAATTCTCAAAAGCGGTTTTCTTGGTTCTATGTTGCGACAAAGGAATTTCCTTTGTTTCCTATCAATAGCAATAATCACGATTCCTGTATGCTACTTTTGTTGTGTCTTCCAATGATTTGAACTCTTCCAAATCATAGCAAAAAATGCCAAATGGATATTTGAGTTTAGAGGCAAGACGGTACGTGTCAAGAATGTTGGGTCCACTAAAAACTTGATTTTTTCTAGTAACAAAATACTATAGCTAAGGAAATACAGAAATATGTGTCGTATATATATGTACCATCGTTAATGACTTTAACGCTTTTTGGAATTTCCTTTTCGGTTTCCGACAAAGTAAAAACCGTTTCCTTGCAACAATATATCCAACAATTCTGTCAATATCAAAAACTTTGAGTCGTTAAAAATGGTATTTACACACACACACAATGGATCAGGCGACCGTATCTCAGTTTTTGGTGGAAAATTTTCGTCACAAAGAGACATAACTCGAGATACGACAATTGTGACAATTACTTTTTCGCTAAATGCTGAGATACGACACTTTGACAAATCCTAAAAAAACTAAATACTCGGAAACGGATAATACTTCAGGGATGTCGATTTTCCAGATTGTGAAGACCACCATATACTACACGTAGGTGAAATATATCAAATTTCGCTCCTTTTTACATACGACACTTTGTGAGGAGTCGCCAAAATTTTGACTGGTTTTCTTGGTTTCCTTGTCAATTTTATTAGAGTCAAATGTAATTTATTTGACACTTAATTCTTTTTCTTGCTGTTTATTTGTTTTCACTATTACTTCAACATAATGTGCTTGTATGTACGTTAACATTTTTGAGAGTTTAAAATCTAAGACTTTGACAAACGAGGTTATTAACCTTATGTCGAACATTGCGACACACTTATTAGGATTACTCCAAAGTTCAACACCCGTGTTGAATACTCGACACGCTAAATAAAACTAGTTCACATTAACAATGACCAATATTTGGAGTGAAAATGAATCAGGTCTCAAATTGTAACATTATAACAAGAGTTCAATAATTTACAAACCAATGTGCAGAAATTGAAAGACAAAAAATACCGAGCAAGATAATATAGCATGCCATTATTGACTGTCTTGAAATATATTATAGAATCATTGTGATCCCTGTTGAGCGATCTTAAAGGAAATCAATAACACAATGTAGTTAATGTTAATTTCCTCGTTCATAAACACACACACAGAGGCATATGTACACAAACATTTTGCTTGGAGAAGATCTTTAATTATTGTAACAATCGAAGCTATATATACATATATTCGATATTTACAGTAATTGTTGAAATTCTCCAAGTGATATGTGCATGTTTACACATGAGATGCATGTTTGTTACAAAACTTCACATATAAAGATAAACTGACAGCCGTACAACCTAAGTACGACAATAGCAGTGTAACAGGAGTGCCCAGTCAATGACAAGTAATACAATTCAAGACGTACAGCAAAGGCCAAAACTTCAACCAGAAGACAGGGAAACGAATTTAATTTCGAATAGGTTCTCTGATACGAGATTAATGAGGCTGTTCGTGCAAAACGTTTCCGAGGCAGTGCTACCCCTTTTGTATCCCTAAAGAATTTCGTTCATTTCGATGCACTAAGCTTTACATTGGAGAGCGATAGGAAGGCTATTCAAGCTTTACTTTCAAAGCAGGTAAGAAAATCTCTCCACACTAGCGTAGATAGGAAAATGACTTGCATCTCATTGGAAGAAGTTGAGTCGTGAAAATCTTCGTCTCCCAATGTTTTAGCGTAAGGTAAAAAATATCTCTTCGTAATTACAATTGAGATTGTAATGATCAGAGTGTTGGTAGGATGTAACCAGATCATCATCTTTACTATTTTTGAATATATTGGAGGGAAGGTGAAGGGAATTAATTCGTTTTCTTGGTGGGAAGGGAGGGAAGGGAATGGGGTCCCTGGCAAGAGATTAATTTCTTTGTAAACCCCGGGTGGGCAGGGAAGGGGTCCCTGGAACGAGATTAAGTTCTTTGTAAACCCCGGTCCCTGGAAGGGATTAATTTTAGTGTAAGCCTCATTTGAGGTTTACACTAATGATTTAATTACTTAATTAAGGCTTGGTGTGAGAGTTGTGACAACAGCAATGACAAAATTCAAACACGGCAGAGCGTTGTTTGCGAAATGATCTAGATCGCATTCAAAGAAATTGAGTAAAGAAAGACTTCGTTTAACAATGTTTTGGTGTAAGATCGAAGATATTTCTTCGTAACTACTATTGCGATTGTAGTGAGTTGAGTGTTAGTAGGATGTAACCAGATCATCATCTTTATTATTTTTGGATATATCTTGGAGGGAAGTGGAAGGGAACTAATTATTTTTCTTGGTGGGAAGGGAGGGAAGGGAATGGGGTCCCTGGCACGAGATTAATTTCTTTGTAAACCCCGGGTGGGCAGGGAAGGGGTCCCTGGCACGAGATTAAGTTCTTTGTAAACCCCTGTCCCTGGACGGGATTAATTTTAGTGTAAGCCTCACTTGAGGTTTACACTAATGATTTATTTAATTAATTAACGATTGGTGTCACAGTTGTGACAACAACAATCACAAAATTTAAAAAAGAATCGTCATAGCGTTCTTTGCGAAATGATCCTCATCATATTTGAAGGAATCTAGTCGTAAAAGAATTCGTTTACCGATGTCTTGTTCTAAGATTGAAAATATTTCTTCGTAATTACTATTGAGATTGAAGTGAGCTAACTATAGGTACGATATAACTCGTAGAAATCTCTTTAAATAAACAACAGTCATTTTTTGAAATCTCGTCTCTGTTTTGAAAGCTTTTGTAAGGTACACCTCCCTCTCTTTAATATTTCCAAAATGCTGGATTCCTTCATTTTTGAAGTCTATTTCAAACAACCATTCCTGATATTTTTAAGGTATTTAGGAAAGTAGTATTCCATACTACCAGTTTTTCATTAGTAGAGGAAGGGACAATAACGAGCTACTGCTTTGATTGTGTTCAATCGGGTGCCTTGAAAAGAAACAAATCTAGCAATAAATTCCATTTTGAACTTAAGATCAGAGTTTTCATAATATAAATTATTTGTTCTTCTTCACTAGATATTAGTCGACACATTTTTCCAATTTTTTACACTCAAGTTCATTATATCGGTATCTCAGATGGTGCTGAGGAACAAATATCTTCATCCTAAGATTCCAACCTTGACTTCTTAATCTAGCAGCATCTTTATATTTGTTAAATTTGCAGACCAATCTTGTTCTGACTCTTTACTTAAAAATATTGGCTGATCCCCAGAGGCAGTGGTTTTTTTCTTAAACATCGTAATTAGTTTGTGATTATTCTTGCACTTTATATTGTTTTGAAAAGATCCCAGAACACTCAATACATACACTTGGAACAGGCACAACTTTCTTCTTTCATGAAGGACCTCACATAACATCTGCATGGAAATAGGATTGTTAGTATCACAAGCACAGAAATCACCACATGAATTTAGGTCGAAATTCTCAAAAGCGGTTTTCTTGGTTCTATGTTGCGACAAAGGAATTTCCTTTGTTTCCTATCAATAGCAATAATCACGATTCCTGTATGCTACTTTTGTTGTGTCTTCCAATGATTTGAACTCTTCCAAATCATAGCAAAAAATGCCAAATGGATATTTGAGTTTAGAGGCAAGACGGTACGTGTCAAGAATGTTGGGTCCACTAAAAACTTGATTTTTTCTAGTAACAAAATACTATAGCTAAGGAAATACAGAAATATGTGTCGTATATATATGTACCATCGTTAATGACTTTAATGCCTTTTGGAATTTCCTTTTCGGTTTCCGACAAAGTAAAAACCGTTTCCTTGCAACAATATATCCAACAATTCTGTCAATATCAAAAACTTTGAGTCGTTAAAAATGGTATTTACACACACACACAATGGATCAGGCGACCGTATCTCAGTTTTTGGTGGAAAATTTTCGTCACAAAGAGACATAACTCGAGATACGACAATTGTGACAATTACTTTTTCGCTAAATGCTGAGATACGACACTTTGACAAATCCTAAAAAAAACTAAATACTCGGAAACGGATAATACTTCAGGGATGTCGATTTTCCAGATTGTGATGACCTCCATATACTACACGTAGGAGAAATATATCAAATTTCGCTCCTTTTTACACACGACACTTTATGAGGAGTCGCCAAAATTTTGATTGGTTTTCTTGGTTTCCTTGTCAATTTTATTAGAGTCAAATGTAATTTATTTGACACTTAATTCTTTTTCTTGCTGTTTATTTGTTTTCACTATTACTTCAACATAATGTGCTTGTATGTACGTTAACATTTTTGAGAGTTTAAAATCTAAGACTTTGACAAACGAGGTTATTAACCTTACGTCGAACATTGCGACACACATATTAGGATTACTCCAAAGTTCAACACCCGTGTTGAATACTCGACACGCTAAATAAAACTAGTTCACATTAACAATGACCAATATTTGGAGTGAAAATGAATCAGGTCTCAAATTGTAACATTATAACAAGAGTTCAATAATTTACAAACCAATGTGCAGAAATTGAAAGACAAAAAATACCGAGCAAGATAATATAGCATGCCATTATTGACTGTCTAGAAATATATTATAGAATCATTGTGATCCCTGTTGAGCGATCTTAAAGGAAATCAATAACACCATGTAGTTAATGTTAATTTCCTCGTTCATAAACACACACACAGAGGCATATGTACACAAACATTTTGCTTGGAGAAGATCTTTAATTATTGTAACAATCGAAGCTATATATACATATATTCGATATTTACAGTAATTGTTGAAATTCTCCAAGTGATATGTGCATGTTTACACATGAGATGCATGTTTGTTACAAAACTTCACATATAAAGATAAACTGACAGCCGTACAACCTAAGTACGACAATAGCAGTGTAACAGGAGTGCCCAGTCAATGATAAGTAATATAATTCAAGACGTACAGCAAAGGCCAAAACTTCAACCAGAAGACAGGGAAACGAATTTAATTTCGAATAGGTTCTCTGATACGAGATTAATGAGGCTGTTCGTGCAAAACGTTTCCGAGGCAGTGCTACCCCTTTTGTATCCCTAAAGAATTTCGTTCATTTCGATGCACTAAGCTTTACATTGGAGAGCGATAGGAAGGCTATTCAAGCTTTACTTTCAAAGCAGGTAAGAAAATCTCTCCACACTAGGGTAGATAGGAAAATGACTTGCATCTCCTTGGAAGAAGTTGAGTCGTGAAAATCTTCGTCTCCCAATGTTTTAGCGTAAGGTAAAAAATATCTCTTCGTAATTACAATTGAGATTGTAATGATCAGAGTGTTGGTAGGATGTAACCAGATCATCATCTTTACTATTTTTGAATATATTGGAGGGAAGGTGAAGGGAATTAATTCGTTTTCTTGGTGGGAAGGGAGGGAAGGGAATGGGGTCCCTGGCACGAGATTAATTTCTTTGTAAACCCCGGGTGGGCAGGGAAGGGGTCCCTGGCACGAGATTAAGTTCTTTGTAAACCCCGGTCCCTGGAAGGGATTAATTTTAGTGTAAGCCTCATTTGAGGTTTACACTAATGATTTAATTACTTAATTAAGGCTTGGTGTGAGAGTTGTGACAACAGCAATGACAAAATTCAAACACGGCAGAGCGTTGTTTGCGAAATGATCTAGATCGCATTCAAAGAAATTGAGTAAAGAAAGACTTCGTTTAACAATGTTTTGGTGTAAGATCGAAGATATTTCTTCGTAACTACTATTGCGATTGTAGTGAGTTGAGTGTTAGTAGGATGTAACCAGATCATCATCTTTATTATTTTTGGATATATCTTGGAGGGAAGTGGAAGGGAACTAATTATTTTTCTTGGTGGGAAGGGAGGGAAGGGAATGGGGTCCCTGGCACGAGATTAATTTCTTTGTAAACCCCGGGTGGGCAGGGAAGGGGTCCCTGGCACGAGATTAAGTTCTTTGTAAACCCCTGTCCCTGGACGGGATTAATTTTAGTGTAAGCCTCACTTGAGGTTTACACTAATGATTTATTTAATTAATTAACGAATGGTGTCACAGTTGTGACAACAACAATCACAAAATTTAAAAAAGAATCGTCATAGCGTTCTTTGCGAAATGATCCTCATCATATTTGAAGGAATCTAGTCGTAAAAGAATTCGTTTACCGATGTCTTGTTCTAAGATTGAAAATATTTCTTCGTAATTACTATTGAGATTGAAGTGAGCTAACTGTAGGTACGATATAACTCGTAGAAATCTCTTTAAATAAACAACAGTCATTTTTTGAAATCTCGTCTCTGTTTTGAAAGCTTTTGTAAGGTACACCTCCCTCTCTTTAATATTTCCAAAATGCTGGATTCCTTCATTTTTAAAGTCTATTTCAAACAACCATTCCTGATATTTTTAAGGTATTTATGAAAGTAGTATTCCATACTACCAGTTTTTCATTAGTAGAGGAAGGGACAATAACGAGCTACTGCTTTGATTGTGTTCAATCGGGTGCCTTGAAAAGAAACAAATCTAGCAATAAATTCCATTTTGAATTTAAGATCAGAGTTTTCATAATATAAATTATTTGTTCTTCTTCACTAGATATTAGTCGACACATTTTTCCAATTTTTTACACTCAAGTTCATTATATCGGTATCTCAGATGGTGCTGAGGAACAAATATCTTCGTCCTAAGATTCCAACCTTGACTTCTTAATCTAGCAGCATCTTTATATTTGTTAAATTTGCAGACCAATCTTGTTCTGACTCTTTACTTAAAAATATTGGCTGATCCCCAGAGGCAGTGGTTGTTTTCTTAAACATCGTAATTAGTTTGTGATTATTCTTGCACCTTATATTGTTTTGAAATGATCCCAGAACACTCAATACATACACTTGGAACAGGCACAACTTTCTTCTTTCATGAAGGACCTCACATAACATCTGCATGGAAATAGGATTGTTAGTATCACAAGCACAGAAATCACCACATGAATTTAGGTCGAAATTCTCAAAAGCGGTTTTCTTGGTTCTATGTTGCGACAAAGGAATTTCCTTTGTTTCCTATCAATAGCAATAATCACGATTCCTGTATGCTACTTTTGTTGTGTCTTCCAATGATTTGAACTCTTCCAAATCATAGCAAAAAATGCCAAATGGATATTTGAGTTTAGAGGCAAGACGGTACGTGTCAAGAATGTTGGGTCCACTAAAAACTTGATTTTTTCTAGTAACAAAATACTATAGCTAAGGAAATACAGAAATATGTGTCGTATATATATGTACCATCGTTAATGACTTTAATGCCTTTTGGAATTTCCTTTTCGGTTTCCGACAAAGTAAAAACCGTTTCCTTGCAACAATATATCCAACAATTCTGTCAATATCAAAAACTTTGAGTCGTTAAAAATAGTATTTACACACACACACAATGGATCAGGCGACCGTATCTCAGTTTTTGGTGGAAAATTTTCGTCACAAAGAGACATAACTCGAGATACGACAATTGTGACAATTACTTTTTCGCTAAATGCTGAGATACGACACTTTGACAAATCCTAAAAAAAACTAAATACTCGGAAACGGATAATACTTCAGGGATGTCGATTTTCCAGATTGTGATGACCTCCATATACTACACGTAGGAGAAATATATCAAATTTCGCTCCTTTTTACACACGACACTTTGTGAGGAGTCGCCAAAATTTTGACTGGTTTTCTTGGTTTCCTTGTCAATTTTATTAGAGTCAAATGTAATTTATTTGACACTTAATTCTTTTTCTTGCTGTTTATTTGTTTTCACTATTACTTCAACATAATGTGCTTGTATGTACGTTAACATTTTTGAGAGTTTAAAATCTAAGACTTTGACAAACGAGGTTATTAACCTTATGTCGAACATTGCGACACACATATTAGGATTACTCCAAAGTTCAACACCCGTGTTGAATACTCGACACGCTAAATAAAACTAGTTCACATTAACAATGACCAATATTTGGAGTGAAAATGAATCAGGTCTCAAATTGTAACATTATAACAAGAGTTCAATAATTTACAAACCAATGTGCAGAAATTGAAAGACAAAAAATACCGAGCAAGATAATATAGCATGCCATTATTGACTGTCTTGAAATATATTATAGAATCATTGTGATCCCTGTTGAGCGATCTTAAAGGAAATCAATAACACAATGTAGTTAATGTTAATTTCCTCGTTCATAAACACACACACAGAGGCATATGTACACAAACATTTTGCTTGGAGAAGATCTTTAATTATTGTAACAATCGAAGCTATATATACATATATTCGATATTTACAGTAATTGTTGAAATTCTCCAAGTGATATGTGCATGTTTACACATGAGATGCATGTTTGTTACAAAACTTCACATATAAAGATAAACTGACAGCCGTACAACCTAAGTACGACAATAGCAGTGTAACAGGAGTGCCCAGTCAATTACAAGTAATACAATTCAAGACGTACAGCAAAGGCCAAAACTTCAACCAGAAGACAGGGAAACGAATTTAATTTCGAATAGGTTCTCTGATACGAGATTAATGAGGCTGTTCGTGCAAAACGTTTCCGAGGCAGTGCTACCCCTTTTGTATCCCTAAAGAATTTCGTTCATTTCGATGCACTAAGCTTTACATTGGAGAGCGATAGGAAGGCTATTCAAGCTTTACTTTCAAAGCAGGTAAGAAAATCTCTCCACACTAGGGTAGATAGGAAAATGACTTGCATCTCCTTGGAAGAAGTTGAGTCGTGAAAATCTTCGTCTCCCAATGTTTTAGCGTAAGGTAAAAAATATCTCTTCGTAATTACAATTGAGATTGTAATGATCAGAGTGTTGGTAGGATGTAACCAGATCATCATCTTTACTATTTTTGAATATATTGGAGGGAAGGTGAAGGGAATTAATTCGTTTTCTTGGTGGGAAGGGAGGGAAGGGAATGGGGTCCCTGGCACGAGATTAATTTCTTTGTAAACCCCGGGTGGGCAGGGAAGGGGTCCCTGGCACGAGATTAAGTTCTTTGTAAACCCCGGTCCCTGGAAGGGATTAATTTTAGTGTAAGCCTCATTTGAGGTTTACACTAATGATTTAATTACTTAATTAAGGCTTGGTGTGAGAGTTGTGACAACAGCAATGACAAAATTCAAACACGGCAGAGCGTTGTTTGCGAAATGATCTAGATCGCATTCAAAGAAATTGAGTAAAGAAAGACTTCGTTTAACAATGTTTTGGTGTAAGATCGAAGATATTTCTTCGTAACTACTATTGCGATTGTAGTGAGTTGAGTGTTAGTAGGATGTAACCAGATCATCATCTTTATTATTTTTGGATATATCTTGGAGGGAAGTGGAAGGGAACTAATTATTTTTCTTGGTGGGAAGGGAGGGAAGGGAATGGGGTCCCTGGCACGAGATTAATTTCTTTGTAAACCCCGGGTGGGCAGGGAAGGGGTCCCTGGCACGAGATTAAGTTCTTTGTAAACCCCTGTCCCTGGACGGGATTAATTTTAGTGTAAGCCTCACTTGAGGTTTACACTAATGATTTATTTAATTAATTAACGAATGGTGTCACAGTTGTGACAACAACAATCACAAAATTTAAAAAAGAATCGTCATAGCGTTCTTTGCGAAATGATCCTCATCATATTTGAAGGAATCTAGTCGTAAAAGAATTCGTTTACCGATGTCTTGTTCTAAGATTGAAAATATTTCTTCGTAATTACTATTGAGATTGAAGTGAGCTAACTGTAGGTACGATATAACTCGTAGAAATCTCTTTAAATAAACAACAGTCATTTTTTGAAATCTCGTCTCTGTTTTGAAAGCTTTTGTAAGGTACACCTCCCTCTCTTTAATATTTCCAAAATGCTGGATTCCTTCATTTTTAAAGTCTATTTCAAACAACCATTCCTGATATTTTTAAGGTATTTATGAAAGTAGTATTCCATACTACCAGTTTTTCATTAGTAGAGGAAGGGACAATAACGAGCTACTGCTTTGATTGTGTTCAATCGGGTGCCTTGAAAAGAAACAAATCTAGCAATAAATTCCATTTTGAACTTAAGATCAGAGTTTTCATAATATAAATTATTTGTTCTTCTTCACTAGATATTAGTCGACACATTTTTCCAATTTTTTACACTCAAGTTCATTATATCGGTATCTCAGATGGTGCTGAGGAACAAATATCTTCGTCCTAAGATTCCAACCTTGACTTCTTAATCTAGCAGCATCTTTATATTTGTTAAATTTGCAGACCAATCTTGTTCTGACTCTTTACTTAAAAATATTGGCTGATCCCCAGAGGCAGTGGTTTTTTTCTTAAACATCGTAATTAGTTTGTGATTATTCTTGCACCTTATATTGTTTTGAAATGATCCCAGAACACTAAATACATACACTTGGAACAGGCACAACTTTCTTCTTTCATGAAGGACCTCACATAACATCTGCATGGAAATAGGATTGTTAGTATCACAAGCACAGAAATCACCACATGAATTTAGGTCGAAATTCTCAAAAGCGGTTTTCTTGGTTCTATGTTGCGACAAAGGAATTTCCTTTGTTTCCTATCAATAGCAATAATCACGATTCCTGTATGCTACTTTTGTTGTGTCTTCCAATGATTTGAACTCTTCCAAATCATAGCAAAAAATGCCAAATGGATATTTGAGTTTAGAGGCAAGACGGTACGTGTCAAGAATGTTGGGTCCACTAAAAACTTGATTTTTTCTAGTAACAAAATACTATAGCTAAGGAAATACAGAAATATGTGTCGTATATATATGTACCATCGTTAATGACTTTAATGCCTTTTGGAATTTCCTTTTCGGTTTCCGACAAAGTAAAAACCGTTTCCTTGCAACAATATATCCAACAATTCTGTCAATATCAAAAACTTGGAGTCGTTAAAAATGGTATTTACACACACACACAATGGATCAGGCGACCGTATCTCAGTTTTTGGTGGAAAATTTTCGTCACAAAGAGACATAACTCGAGATACGACAATTGTGACAATTACTTTTTCGCTAAATGCTGAGATACGACACTTTGACAAATCCTAAAAAAAACTAAATACTCGGAAACGGATAATACTTCAGGGATGTCGATTTTCCAGATTGTGATGACCTCCATATACTACACGTAGGAGAAATATATCAAATTTCGCTCCTTTTTACACACGACACTTTGTGAGGAGTCGCCAAAATTTTGACTGGTTTTCTTGGTTTCCTTGTCAATTTTATTAGAGTCAAATGTAATTTATTTGACACTTAATTCTTTTTCTTGCTGTTTATTTGTTTTCACTATTACTTCAACATAATGTGCTTGTATGTACGTTAACATTTTTGAGAGTTTAAAATCTAAGACTTTGACAAACGAGGTTATTAACCTTATGTCGAACATTGCGACACACATATTAGGATTACTCCAAAGTTCAACACCCGTGTTGAATACTCGACACGCTAAGTAAAACTAGTTCACATTAACAATGACCAATATTTGGAGTGAAAATGAATCAGGTCTCAAATTGTAACATTATAACAAGAGTTCAATAATTTACAAACCAATGTGCAGAAATTGAAAGACAAAAAATACCGAGCAAGATAATATAGCATGCCATTATTGACTGTCTTGAAATATATTATAGAATCATTGTGATCCCTGTTGAGCGATCTTAAAGGAAATCAATAACACAATGTAGTTAATGTTAATTTCCTCGTTCATAAACACACACACAGAGGCATATGTACACAAACATTTTGCTTGGAGAAGATCTTTAATTATTGTAACAATCGAAGCTATATATACATATATTCGATATTTACAGTAATTGTTGAAATTCTCCAAGTGATATGTGCATGTTTACACATGAGATGCATGTTTGTTACAAAACTTCACATATAAAGATAAACTGACAGCCGTACAACCTAAGTACGACAATAGCAGTGTAACAGGAGTGCCCAGTCAATGACAAGTAATACAATTCAAGACGTACAGCAAAGGCCAAAACTTCAACCAGAAGACAGGGAAACGAATTTAATTTCGAATAGGTTCTCTGATACGAGATTAATGAGGCTGTTCGTGCAAAACGTTTCCGAGGCAGTGCTACCCCTTTTGTATCCCTAAAGAATTTCGTTCATTTCGATGCACTAAGCTTTACATTGGAGAGCGATAGGAAGGCTATTCAAGCTTTACTTTCAAAGCAGGTAAGAAAATCTCTCCACACTAGCGTAGATAGGAAAATGACTTGCATCTCATTGGAAGAAGTTGAGTCGTGAAAATCTTCGTCTCCCAATGTTTTAGCGTAAGGTAAAAAATATCTCTTCGTAATTACAATTGAGATTGTAATGATCAGAGTGTTGGTAGGATGTAACCAGATCATCATCTTTACTATTTTTGAATATATTGGAGGGAAGGTGAAGGGAATTAATTCGTTTTCTTGGTGGGAAGGGAGGGAAGGGAATGGGGTCCCTGGCACGAGATTAATTTCTTTGTAAACCCCGGGTGGGCAGGGAAGGGGTCCCTGGAACGAGATTAAGTTCTTTGTAAACCCCGGTCCCTGGAAGGGATTAATTTTAGTGTAAGCCTCATTTGAGGTTTACACTAATGATTTAATTACTTAATTAAGGCTTGGTGTGAGAGTTGTGACAACAGCAATGACAAAATTCAAACACGGCAGAGCGTTGTTTGCGAAATGATCTAGATCGCATTCAAAGAAATTGAGTAAAGAAAGACTTCGTTTAACAATGTTTTGGTGTAAGATCGAAGATATTTCTTCGTAACTACTATTGCGATTGTAGTGAGTTGAGTGTTAGTAGGATGTAACCAGATCATCATCTTTATTATTTTTGGATATATCTTGGAGGGAAGTGGAAGGGAACTAATTATTTTTCTTGGTGGGAAGGAAGGGAAGGGAATGGGGTCCCTGGCACGAGATTAATTTCTTTTTAAACCCCGGGTGGGCAGGGAAGGGGTCCCTGGCACGAGATTAAGTTCTTTGTAAACCCCGGTCCCTGGAAGGGATTAATTTTAGTGTAAGCCTCATTTGAGGTTTACACTAATGATTTAATTACTTAATTAAGGCTTGGTGTGAGAGTTGTGACAACAGCAATGACAAAATTCAAACACGGCAGAGCGTTGTTTGCGAAATGATCTAGATCGCATTCAAAGAAATTGAGTAAAGAAAGACTTCGTTTAACAATGTTTTGGTGTAAGATCGAAGATATTTCTTCGTAACTACTATTGCGATTGTAGTGAGTTGAGTGTTAGTAGGATGTAACCAGATCATCATCTTTATTATTTTTGGATATATCTTGGAGGGAAGTGGAAGGGAACTAATTATTTTTCTTGGTGGGAAGGAAGGGAAGGGAATGGGGTCCCTGGCACGAGATTAATTTCTTTTTAAACCCCGGGTGGGCAGGGAAGGGGTCCCTGGCACGAGATTAAGTTCTTTGTAAACCCCGGTCCCTGGAAGGGATTAATTTTAGTGTAAGCCTCATTTGAGGTTTACACTAATGATTTAATTACTTAATTAAGGCTTGGTGTCAGAGTTGTGACAACAGCAATGACAAAATTCAAACACGGCAGAGCGTTGTTTGCGAAATGATCTAGATCGCATTCAAAGAAATTGAGTAAAGAAAGACTTCGTTTAACAATGTTTTGGTGTAAGATCGAAGATATTTCTTCGTAACTACTATTGCGATTGTAGTGAGTTGAGTGTTAGTAGGATGTAACCAGATCATCATCTTTATTATTTTTGGATATATCTTGGAGGGAAGTGGAAGGGAACTAATTATTTTTCTTGGTGGGAAGGGAGGGAAGGGAATGGGGTCCCTGGCACGAGATTAATTTCTTTGTAAACCCCGGGTGGGCAGGGAAGGGGTCCCTGGCACGAGATTAAGTTCTTTGTAAACCCCTGTCCCTGGACGGGATTAATTTTAGTGTAAGCCTCACTTGAGGTTTACACTAATGATTTATTTAATTAATTAACGATTGGTGTCACAGTTGTGACAACAACAATCACAAAATTTAAAAAAGAATCGTCATAGCGTTCTTTGCGAAATGATCCTCATCATATTTGAAGGAATCTAGTCGTAAAAGAATTCGTTTACCGATGTCTTGTTCTAAGATTGAAAATATTTCTTCGTAATTACTATTGAGATTGAAGTGAGCTAACTGTAGGTACGATATAACTCGTAGAAATCTCTTTAAATAAACAACAGTCATTTTTTGAAATCTCGTCTCTGTTTTGAAAGCTTTTGTAAGGTACACCTCCCTCTCTTTAATATTTCCAAAATGCTGGATTCCTTCATTTTTAAAGTCTATTTCAAACAGCCATTCCTGATATTTTTAAGGTATTTATGAAAGTAGTATTCCATACTACCAGTTTTTCATTAGTAGAGGAAGGGACAATAACGAGCTACTGCTTTGATTGTGTTCAATCGGGTGCCTTGAAAAGAAACAAATCTAGCAATAAATTCCGTTTTGAACTTAAGATCAGAGTTTTCATAATATAAATTATTTGTTCTTCTTCACTAGATATTAGTCGACACATTTTTCCAATTTTTTACACTCAAGTTCATTATATCGGTATCTCAGATGGTGCTGAGGAACAAATATCTTCGTCCTAAGATTCCAACCTTGACTTCTTAATCTAGCAGCATCTTTATATTTGTTAAATTTGCAGACCAATCTTGTTCTGACTCTTTACTTAAAAATATTGGCTGATCCCCAGAGGCAGTGGTTGTTTTCTTAAACATCGTAATTAGTTTGTGATTATTCTTGCACCTTATATTGTTTTGAAATGATCCCAGAACACTAAATACATACACTTGGGACAGGCACAACTTTCTTCTTTCATGAAGGACCTCACATAACATCTGCATGGAAATAGGATTGTTAGTATCACAAGCACAGAAATCACCACATGAATTTAGGTCGAAATTCTCAAAAGCGGTTTTCTTGGTTCTATGTTGCGACAAAGGAATTTCCTTTGTTTCCTATCAATAGCAATAATCACGATTCCTGTATGCTACTTTTGTTGTGTCTTCCAATGATTTGAACTCTTCCAAATCATAGCAAAAAATGCCAAATGGATATTTGAGTTTAGAGGCAAGACGGTACGTGTCAAGAATGTTGGGTCCACTAAAAACTTGATTTTTTCTAGTAACAAAATACTATAGCTAAGGAAATACAGAAATATGTGTCGTATATATATGTACCATCGTTAATGACTTTAACGCTTTTTGGAATTTCCTTTTCGGTTTCCGACAAAGTAAAAACCGTTTCCTTGCAACAATATATCCAACAATTCTGTCAATATCAAAAACTTTGAGTCGTTAAAAATGGTATTTACACACACACACAATGGATCAGGCGACCGTATCTCAGTTTTTGGTGGAAAATTTTCGTCACAAAGAGACATAACTCGAGATACGACAATTGTGACAATTACTTTTTCGCTAAATGCTGAGATACGACACTTTGACAAATCCTAAAAAAACTAAATACTCGGAAACGGATAATACTTCAGGGATGTCGAATTTCCAGATTGTGAAGACCACCATATACTACACGTAGGTGAAATATATCAAATTTCGCTCCTTTTTACATACGACACTTTGTGAGGAGTCTTCAAAATTTTGACTGGTTTTCTTGGTTTCCTTGTCAATTTTATTAGAGTCAAATGTAATTTATTTGACACTTAATTCTTTTTCTTGCTGTTTATTTGTTTTCACTATTACTTCAACATAATGTGCTTGTATGTACGTTAACATTTTTGAGAGTTTAAAATCTAAGACTTTGACAAACGAGGTTATTAACCTTATGTCGAACATTGCGACACACTTATTAGGATTACTCCAAAGTTCAACACCCGTGTTGAATACTCGACACGCTAAATAAAACTAGTTCACATTAACAATGACCAATATTTGGAGTGAAAATGAATCAGGTCTCAAATTGTAACATTATAACAAGAGTTCAATAATTTACAAACCAATGTGCAGAAATTGAAAGACAAAAAATACCGAGCAAGATAATATAGCATGCCATTATTGACTGTCTTGAAATATATTATAGAATCATTGTGATCCCTGTTGACCGATCTTAAAGGAAATCAATAACACAATGTAGTTAATGTTAATTTCCTCGTTCATAAACACACACACAGAGGCATATGTACACAAACATTTTGCTTGGAGAAGATCTTTAATTATTGTAACAATCGAAGCTATATATACATATATTCGATATTTACAGTAATTGTTGAAATTCTCCAAGTGATATGTGCATGTTTACACATGAGATGCATGTTTGTTACAAAACTTCACATATAAAGATAAACTGACAGCCGTACAACCTAAGTACGACAATAGCAGTGTAACAGGAGTGCCCAGTCAATGACAAGTAATACAATTCAAGACGTACAGCAAAGGCCAAAACTTCAACCAGAAGACAGGGAAACGAATTTAATTTCGAATAGGTTCTCTGATACGAGATTAATGAGGCTGTTCGTGCATAACGTTTCCGAGGCAGTGCTACCCCTTTTGTATCCCTAAAGAATTAAGTTCATTTCGATGCACTAAGCTTTACATTGGAGAGCGATAGGAAGGCTATTCAAGCTTTACTTTCAAAGCAGGTAAGAAAATCTCTCCACACTAGGGTAGATAGGAAAATGACTTGCATCTCATTGGAAGAAGTTGAGTCGTGAAAATCTTCGTCTCCCATTGTTTTAGCGTAAGGTAAAAAATATCTCTTCGTAATTACAATTGAGATTGTAATGATCAGAGTGTTGGTAGGATGTAACCAGATCATCATCTTTACTATTTTTGAATATATTGGAGGGAAGGTGAAGGGAATTAATTCGTTTTCTTGGTGGGAAGGGAGGGAAGGGAATGGGGTCCCTGGCACGAGATTAATTTCTTTGTAAACCCCGGGTGGGCAGGGAAGGGGTCCCTGGCACGAGATTAAGTTCTTTGTAAACCCCGGTCCCTGGAAGGGATTAATTTTAGTGTAAGCCTCATTTGAGGTTTACACTAATGATTTAATTAATTAATTAAGGCTTGGTGTGAGAGTTGTGACAACAGCAATGACAAAATTCAAACACGGCAGAGCGTTGTTTGCGAAATGATCTAGATCGCATTCAAAGAAATTGAGTAAAGAAAGACTTCGTTTAACAATGTTTTGGTGTAAGATCCAAGATATTTCTTCGTAACTACTATTGCGATTGTAGTGAGTTGAGTGTTAGTAGGATGTAACCAGATCATCATCTTTATTATTTTTGGATATATCTTGGAGGGAAGTGGAAGGGAACTAATTATTTTTATTGGTGAGAAGGGAGGGAAGGGAATGGGGTCCCTGGCACGAGATTAATTTCTTTGTAAACCCCGGGTGGGCAGGGAAGGGGTCCCTGGCACGAGATTAAGTTCTTTGTAAACCCCTGTCCCTGGACGGGATTAATTTTAGTGTAAGCCTCACTTGAGGTTTACACTAATGATTTATTTAATTAATTAACGATTGGTGTCACAGTTGTGACAACAACAATCACAAAATTTAAAAAAGAATCGTCATATCGTTCTTTGCGAAATGATCCTCATCATATTTGAAGGAATCTAGTCGTAAAAGAATTCGTTTACCGATGTCTTGTTCTAAGATTGAAAATATTTCTTCGTAATTACTATTGAGATTGAAGTGAGCTAACTGTAGGTACGATATAACTCGTAGAAATCTCTTTAAATAAACAACAGTCATTTTTTGAAATCTCGTCTCTGTTTTGAAAGCTTTTGTAAGGTACACCTCCCTCTCTTTAATATTTCCAAAATGCTGGATTCCTTCATTTTTAAAGTCTATTTCAAACAACCATTCCTGATATTTTTAAGGTATTTATGAAAGTAGTATTCCATACTACCAGTTTTTCATTAGTAGAGGAAGGGACAATAACGAGCTACTGCTTTGATTGTGTTCAATCGGGTGCCTTGAAAAGAAACAAATCTAGCAATAAATTCCATTTTGAACTTAAGATCAGAGTTTTCATAATATAAATTATTTGTTCTTCTTCACTAGATATTAGTCGACACATTTTTCCAATTTTGTACACTCAAGTTCATTATATCGGTATCTCAGATGGTGCTGAGGAACAAATATCTTCGTCCTAAGATTCCAACCTTGACTTCTTAATCTAGCAGCATCTTTTTATTTGTTAAATTTGCAGACCAATCTTGTTCTGACTCTTTACTTAAAAATATTGGCTGATCCCCAGAGGCAGTGGTTGTTTTCTTAAACATCGTAATTAGTTTGTGATTATTCTTGCACCTTATATTGTTTTGAAATGATCCCAGAACACTAAATACATACACTTGGGACAGGCACAACTTTCTTCTTTCATAAAGGACCTCACATAACATCTGCATGGAAATAGGATTGTTAGTATCACAAGCACAGAAATCACCACATGAATTTAGGTCGAAATTCTCAAAAGCGGTTTTCTTGGTTCTATTTTGCGACAAAGGAATTTCCTTTGTTTCCTATCAATAGCAATAATCACGATTCCTGTATGCTACTTTTGTTGTGTCTTCCAATGATTTGAACTCTTCCAAATCATAGCAAAAAATGCCAAATGGATATTTGAGTTTAGAGGCAAGACGGTACGTGTCAAGAATGTTGGGTCCACTAAAAACTTGATTTTTTCTAGTAACAAAATACTATAGCTAAGGAAATACAGAAATATGTGTCGTATATATATGTACCATCGTTAATGACTTTAATGCCTTTTGGAATTTCCTTTTCGGTTTCCGACAAAGTAAAAACCGTTTCCTTGCAACAATATATCCAACAATTCTGTCAATATCAAAAACTTCGAGTCGTTAAAAATGGTATTTACACACACACACAATGGATCAGGCGACCGTATCTCAGTTTTTGGTGGAAAATTTTCGTCACAAAGAGACATAACTCGAGATACGACAATTGTGACAATTACTTTTTCGCTAAATGCTGAGATACGACACTTTGACAAATCCTAAAAAAACTAAATACTCGGAAACGGATAATACTTCAGGGATGTCGATTTTCCAGATTGTGAAGACCACCATATACTACACGTAGGTGAAATATATCAAATTTCGCTCCTTTTTACATACGACACTTTGTGAGGAGTCGCCAAAATTTTGACTGGTTTTCTTGGTTTCCTTGTCAATTTTATTAGAGTCAAATGTAATTTATTTGACACTTAATTCTTTTTCTTGCTGTTTATTTGTTTTCACTATTACTTCAACATAATGTGCTTGTATGTACGTTAACATTTTTGAGAGTTTAAAATCTAAGACTTTGACAAACGAGGTTATTAACCTTATGTCGAACATTGCGACACACTTATTAGGATTACTCCAAAGTTCAACACCCGTGTTGAATACTCGACACGCTAAATAAAACTAGTTCACATTAACAATGACCAATATTTGGAGTGAAAATGAATCAGGTCTCAAATTGTAACATTATAACAAGAGTTCAATAATTTACAAACCAATGTGCAGAAATTGAAAGACAAAAAATACCGAGCAAGTTAATATAGCATGCCATTATTGACTGTCTTGAAATATATTATAGAATCATTGTGATCCCTGTTGAGCGATCTTAAAGAAATCAATAACACAATGTAGTTAATGTTAATTTCCTCGTTCATAAACACACACACAGAGGCATATGTACACAAACATTTTGCTTGGAGAAGATCTTTAATTATTGTAACAATCGAAGCTATATATACATATATTCGATATTTACAGTAATTGTTGAAATTCTCCAAGTGATATGTGCATGTTTACACATGAGATGCATGTTTGTTACAAAACTTCACATATAAAGATAAACTGACAGCCGTACAACCTAAGTACGACAATAGCAGTGTAACAGGAGTGCCCAGTCAATGACAAGTAATACAATTCAAGACGTACAGCAAAGGCCAAAACTTCAACCAGAAGACAGGGAAACGAATTTAATTTCGAATAGGTTCTCTGATACGAGATTAATGAGGCTGTTCGTGCAAAACGTTTCCGAGGCAGTGCTACCCCTTTTGTATCCCTAAAGAATTTCGTTCATTTCGATGCACTAAGCTTTACATTGGAGAGCGATAGGAAGGCTATTCAAGCTTTACTTTCAAAGCAGGTAAGAAAATCTCTCCACACTAGCGTAGATAGGAAAATGACTTGCATCTCATTGGAAGAAGTTGAGTCGTGAAAATCTTCGTCTCCCAATGTTTTAGCGTAAGGTAAAAAATATCTCTTCGTAATTACAATTGAGATTGTAATGATCAGAGTGTTGGTAGGATGTAACCAGATCATCATCTTTACTATTTTTGAATATATTGGAGGGAAGGTGAAGGGAATTAATTCGTTTTCTTGGTGGGAAGGGAGGGAAGGGAATGGGGTCCCTGGCAAGAGATTAATTTCTTTGTAAACCCCGGGTGGGCAGGGAAGGGGTCCCTGGAACGAGATTAAGTTCTTTGTAAACCCCGGTCCCTGGAAGGGATTAATTTGAGTGTAAGCCTCATTTGAGGTTTACACTAATGATTTAATTACTTAATTAAGGCTTGGTGTGAGAGTTGTGACAACAGCAATGACAAAATTCAAACACGGCAGAGCGTTGTTTGCGAAATGATCTAGATCGCATTCAAAGAAATTGAGTAAAGAAAGACTTCGTTTAACAATGTTTTGGTGTAAGATCGAAGATATTTCTTCGTAACTACTATTGCGATTGTAGTGAGTTGAGTGTTAGTAGGATGTAACCAGATCATCATCTTTATTATTTTTGGATATATCTTGGAGGGAAGTGGAAGGGAACTAATTATTTTTCTTGGTGGGAAGGGAGGGAAGGGAATGGGGTCCCTGGCACGAGATTAATTTCTTTGTAAACCCCGGGTGGGCAGGGAAGGGGTCCCTGGCACGAGATTAAGTTCTTTGTAAACCCCGGTCCCTGGAAGGGATTAATTTTAGTGTAAGCCTCATTTGAGGTTTACACTAATGATTTAATTACTTAATTAAGGCTTGGTGTGAGAGTTGTGACAACAGCAATGACAAAATTCAAACACGGTAGAGCGTTGTTTGCGAAATGATCTAGATCGCATTCAAAGAAATTGAGTAAAGAAAGACTTCGTTTAACAATGTTTTGGTGTAAGATCGAAGATATTTCTTCGTAACTACTATTGCGATTGTAGTGAGTTGAGTGTTAGTAGGATGTAACCAGATCATCATCTTTATTATTTTTGGATATATCTTGGAGGGAAGTGGAAGGGAACTAATTATTTTTCTTGGTGGGAAGGGAGGGAAGGGAATGGGGTCCCTGGCACGAGATTAATTTCTTTGTAAACCCCGGGTGGGCAGGGAAGGGGTCCCTGGCACGAGATTAAGTTCTTTGTAAACCCCTGTCCCTGGACGGGATTAATTTTAGTGTAAGCCTCACTTGAGGTTTACACTAATGATTTATTTAATTAATTAACGATTGGTGTCACAGTTGTGACAACAACAATCACAAAATTTAAAAAAGAATCGTCATAGCGTTCTTTGCGAAATGATCCTCATCATATTTGAAGGAATCTAGTCGTAAAAGAATTCGTTTACCGATGTCTTGTTCTAAGATTGAAAATATTTCTTCGTAATTACTATTGAGATTGAAGTGAGCTAACTGTAGGTACGATATAACTCGTAGAAATCTCTTTAAATAAACAACAGTCATTTTTTGAAATCTCGTCTCTGTTTTGAAAGCTTTTGTAAGGTACACCTCCCTCTCTTTAATATTTCCAAAATGCTGGATTCCTTCATTTTTAAAGTCTATTTCAAACAGCCATTCCTGATATTTTTAAGGTATTTATGAAAGTAGTATTCCATACTACCAGTTTTTCATTAGTAGAGGAAGGGACAATAACGAGCTACTGCTTTGATTGTGTTCAATCGGGTGCCTTGAAAAGAAACAAATCTAGCAATAAATTCCGTTTTGAACTTAAGATCAGAGTTTTCATAATATAAATTATTTGTTCTTCTTCACTAGATATTAGTCGACACATTTTTCCAATTTTTTACACTCAAGTTCATTATATCGGTATTTCAGATGGTGCTGAGGAACAAATATCTTCGTCCTAAGATTCCAACCTTGACTTCTTAATCTAGCAGCATCTTTATATTTGTTAAATTTGCAGACCAATCTTGTTCTGACTCTTTACTTAAAAATATTGGCTGATCCCCAGAGGCAGTGGTTGTTTTCTTAAACATCGTAATTAGTTTGTGATTATTCTTGCACCTTATATTGTTTTGAAATGATCCCAGAACACTAAATACATACACTTGGGACAGGCACAACTTTCTTCTTTATGAAGGACCTCACATAACATCTGCATGGAAATAGGATTGTTAGTATCACAAGCACAGAAATCACCACATGAATTTAGGTCGAAATTCTCAAAAGCGGTTTTCTTGGTTCTATGTTGCGACAAAGGAATTTCCTTTGTTTCCTATCAATAGCAATAATCACGATTCCTGTATGCTACTTTTGTTGTCTTCCAATGATTTGAACTCTTCCAAATCATAGCAAAAAATGCCAAATGGATATTTGAGTTTAGAGGCAAGACGGTACGTGTCAAGAATGTTGGGTCCACTAAAAACTTGATTTTTTCTAGTAACAAAATACTATAGTTAAGGAAATACAGAAATATGTGTCGTATATATATGTACCATCGTTAATGACTTTAACGCTTTTTGGAATTTCCTTTTCGGTTTCCGACAAAGTAAAAACCGTTTCCTTGCAACAATATATCCAACAATTCTGTCAATATCAAAAACTTTGAATCGTTAAAAATGGTATTTACACACACACACAATGGATCAGGCGACCGTATCTCAGTTTTTGGTGGAAAATTTTCGTCACAAAGAGACATAACTCGAGATACGACAATTGTGACAATTACTTTTTCGCTAAATGCTGAGATACGACACTTTGACAAATCCTAAAAAAACTAAATACTCGGAAACGGATAATACTTCAGGGATGTCGATTTTCCAGATTGTGAAGACCACCATATACTACACGTAGGTGAAATATATCAAATTTCGCTCCTTTTTACATACGACACTTTGTGAGGAGTCGCCAAAATTTTGACTGGTTTTCTTGGTTTCCTTGTCAATTTTATTAGAGTCAAATGTAATTTATTTGACACTTAATTCTTTTTCTTGCTGTTTATTTGTTTTCACTATTACTTCAACATAATGTGCTTGTATGTACGTTAACATTTTTGAGAGTTTAAAATCTAAGACTTTGACAAACGAGGTTATTAACCTTATGTCGAACATTGCGACATACTTATTAGGATTACTCCAAAGTTCAACACCCGTGTTGAATACTCGACACGCTAAATAAAACTAGTTCACATTAACAATGACCAATATTTGGAGTGAAAATGAATCAGGTCTCAAATTGTAACATTATAACAAGAGTTCAATAATTTGCAAACCAATGTGCAGAAATTGAAAGACAAAAAATACCGAGCAAGATAATATAGCATGCCATTATTGACTGTCTTGAAATATATTATAGAATCATTGTGATCCCTGTTGAGCGATCTTAAAGGAAATCAATAACACAATGTAGTTAATGTTAATTTCCTCGTTCATAAACACACACACAGAGGCATATGTACACAAACATTTTGCTTGGAGAAGATCTTTAATTATTGTAACAATCGAAGCTATATATACATATATTCGATATTTACAGTAATTGTTGAAATTCTCCAAGTGATATGTGCATGTTTACACATGAGATGCATGTTTGTTACAAAACTTCACATATAAAGATAAACTGACAGCCGTACAACCTAAGTACGACAATAGCAGTGTAACAGGAGTGCCCAGTCAATGACAAGTAATACAATTCAAGACGTACAGCAAAGGCCAAAACTTCAACCAGAAGACAGGGAAACGAATTTAATTTCGAATAGGTTCTCTGATACGAGATTAATGAGGCTGTTCGTGCAAAACGTTTCCGAGGCAGTGCTACCCCTTTTGTATCCCTAAAGAATTTCGTTCATTTCGATGCACTAAGCTTTACATTGGAGAGCGATAGGAAGGCTATTCAAGCTTTACTTTCAAAGCAGGTAAGAAAATCTCTCCACACTAGCGTAGATAGGAAAATGACTTGCATCTCATTGGAAGAAGTTGAGTCGTGAAAATCTTCGTCTCCCAATGTTTTAGCGTAAGGTAAAAAATATCTCTTCGTAATTACAATTGAGATTGTAATGATCAGAGTGTTGGTAGGATGTAACCAGATCATCATCTTTACTATTTTTGAATATATTGGAGGGAAGGTGAAGGGAATTAATTCGTTTTCTTGGTGGGAAGGGAGGGAAGGGAATGGGGTCCCTGGCAAGAGATTAATTTCTTTGTAAACCCCGGGTGGGCAGGGAAGGGGTCCCTGGAACGAGATTAAGTTCTTTGTAAACCCCGGTCCCTGGAAGGGATTAATTTTAGTGTAAGCCTCATTTGAGGTTTACACTAATGATTTAATTACTTAATTAAGGCTTGGTGTGAGAGTTGTGACAACAGCAATGACAAAATTCAAACACGGCAGAGCGTTGTTTGCGAAATGATCTAGATCGCATTCAAAGAAATTGAGTAAAGAAAGACTTCGTTTAACAATGTTTTGGTGTAAGATCGAAGATATTTCTTCGTAACTACTATTGCGATTGTAGTGAGTTGAGTGTTAGTAGGATGTAACCAGATCATCATCTTTATTATTTTTGGATATATCTTGGAGGGAAGTGGAAGGGAACTAATTATTTTTCTTGGTGGGAAGGGAGGGAAGGGAATGGGGTCCCTGGCACGAGATTAATTTCTTTGTAAACCCCGGGTGGGCAGGGAAGGGGTCCCTGGCACGAGATTAAGTTCTTTGTAAACCCCTGTCCCTGGACGGGATTAATTTTAGTGTAAGCCTCACTTGAGGTTTACACTAATGATTTATTTAATTAATTAACGATTGGTGTCACAGTTGTGACAACAACAATCACAAAATTTAAAAAAGAATCGTCATAGCGTTCTTTGCGAAATGATCCTCATCATATTTGAAGGAATCTAGTCGTAAAAGAATTCGTTTACCGATGTCTTGTTCTAAGATTGAAAATATTTCTTCGTAATTACTATTGAGATTGAAGTGAGCTAACTATAGGTACGATATAACTCGTAGAAATCTCTTTAAATAAACAACAGTCATTTTTTGAAATCTCGTCTCTGTTTTGAAAGCTTTTGTAAGGTACACCTCCCTCTCTTTAATATTTCCAAAATGCTGGATTCCTTCATTTTTAAAGTCTATTTCAAACAACCATTCCTGATATTTTTAAGGTATTTAGGAAAGTAGTATTCCATACTACCAGTTTTTCATTAGTAGAGGAAGGGACAATAACGAGCTACTGCTTTGATTGTGTTCAATCGGGTGCCTTGAAAAGAAACAAATCTAGCAATAAATTCCATTTTGAACTTAAGATCAGAGTTTTCATAATATAAATTATTTGTTCTTCTTCACTAGATATTAGTCGACACATTTTTCCAATTTTTTACACTCAAGTTCATTATATCGGTATCTCAGATGGTGCTGAGGAACAAATATCTTCGTCCTAAGATTCCAACCTTGACTTCTTAATCTAGCAGCATCTTTATATTTGTTAAATTTGCAGACCAATCTTGTTCTGACTCTTTACTTAAAAATATTGGCTGATCCCCAGAGGCAGTGGTTTTTTTCTTAAACATCGTAATTAGTTTGTGATTATTCTTGCACCTTATATTGTTTTGAAATGATCCCAGAACACTCAATACATACACTTGGAACAGGCACAACTTTCTTCTTTCATGAAGGACCTCACATAACATCTGCATGGAAATAGGATTGTTAGTATCACAAGCACAGAAATCACCACATGAATTTAGGTCGAAATTCTCAAAAGCGGTTTTCTTGGTTCTATGTTGCGAGAAAGGAATTTCCTTTGTTTCCTATCAATAGCAATAATCACGATTCCTGTATGCTACTTTTGTTGTGTCTTCCAATGATTTGAACTCTTCCAAATCATAGCAAAAAATGCCAAATGGATATTTGAGTTTAGAGGCAAGACGGTGCGTGTCAAGAATGTTGGGTCCACTAAAAACTTGATTTTTTCTAGTAACAAAATACTATAGCTAAGGAAATACAGAAATATGTGTCGTATATATATGTACCATCGTTAATGACTTTAATGCCTTTTGGAATTTCCTTTTCGGTTTCCGACAAAGTAAAAACCGTTTCCTTGCAACAATATATCCAACAATTCTGTCAATATCAAAAACTTTGAGTCGTTAAAAATGGTATTTACACACACACACAATGGATCAGGCGACCGTATCTCAGTTTTTGGTGGAAAATTTTCGTCACAAAGAGACATAACTCGAGATACGACAATTGTGACAATTACTTTTTCGCTAAATGCTGAGATACGACACTTTGACAAATCCTAAAAAAAACTAAATACTCGGAAACGGATAATACTTCAGGGATGTCGATTTTCCAGATTGTGATGACCACCATATACTACACGTAGGAGAAATATATCAAATTTCGCTCCTTTTTACATACGACACTTTGTGAGGAGTCTCCAAAATTTTGACTGGTTTTCTTGGTTTCCTTGTCAATTTTATTTGAGTCAAATGTAATTTATTTGAAACATAATTCTTTTTCTTGCTGTTTATTTGTTTTCACTATTACTTCAACATAATGTGCTTGTATGTACGTTAACATTTTTGAGAGTTTAAAATCTAAGACTTTGACAAACGAGGTTATTAACCTTATGTCGAACATTGCGACACACATATTAGGATTACTCCAAAGTTCAACACCCGTGTTGAATACTCGACACGCTAAATAAAACTAGTTCACATTAACAATGACCAATATTTGGAGTGAAAATGAATCAGGTCTCAAATTGTAAGATTATAACAAGAGTTCAATAATTTACAAACCAATGTGCAGAAATTGAAAGACAAAAAATACCGAGCAAGATAATATAGCATGCCATTATTGACTGTCTTGAAATATATTATAGAATCATTGTGATCCCTGTTGAGCGATCTTAAAGGAAATCAATAACACAATGTAGTTAATGTTAATTTCCTCGTTCATAAACACACACACAGAGGCATATGTACACAAACATTTTGCTTGGAGAAGATCTTTAATTATTGTAACAATCGAAGCTATATATACATATATTCGATATTTACAGTAATTGTTGAAATTCTCCAAGTGATATGTGCATGTTTACACATGAGATGCATGTTTGTTACAAAACTTCACATATAAAGATAAACTGACAGCCGTACAACCTAAGTACGACAATAGCAGTGTAACAGGAGTGCCCAGTCAATGACAAGTAATACAATTCAAGACGTACAGCAAAGGCCAAAACTTCAACCAGAAGACAGGGAAACGAATTTAATTTCGAATAGGTTCTCTGATACGAGATTAATGAGGCTGTTCGTGCAAAACGTTTCCGAGGCAGTGCTACCCCTTTTGTATCCCTAAAGAATTTCGTTCATTTCGATGCACTAAGCTTTACATTGGAGAGCGATAGGAAGGCTATTCAAGCTTTACTTTCAAAGCAGGTAAGAAAATCTCTTCACACTAGCGTAGATAGGAAAATGACTTGCATCTCATTGGAAGAAGTTGAGTCGTGAAAATCTTCGTCTCCCAATGCTTTAGCGTAAGGTAAAAAATATCTCTTCGTAATTACAATTGAGATTGTAATGATCAGAGTGTTGGTAGGATGTAACAAGATCATCATCTTTACTATTTTTGAATATATTGGAGGGAAGGTGAAGGGAATTAATTCGTTTTCTTGGTGGGAAGGGAGGGAAGGGAATGGGGTCCCTGGCACGAGATTAATTTCTTTGTAAACCCCGGGTGGGCAGGGAAGGGGTCCCTGGCACGAGATTAAGTTCTTTGTAAACCCCGGTCCCTGGAAGGGATTAATTTTAGTGTAAGCCTCATTTGAGGTTTACACTATTGATTTAATTACTTAATTAAGGCTTGGTGTGAGAGTTGTGACAACAGCAATGACAAAATTCAAACACGGCAGAGCGTTGTTTGCGAAATGATCTAGATCGCATTCAAAGAAATTGAGTAAAGAAAGACTTCGTTTAACAATGTTTTGGTGTAAGATCGAAGATATTTCTTCGTAACTACTATTGCGATTGTAGTGAGTTGAGTGTTAGTAGTATGTAACCAGATCATCATCTTTATTATTTTTGGATATATCTTGGAGGGAAGTGGAAGGGAACTAATTATTTTTCTTGGTGGGAAGGGAGGGAAGGGAATGGGGTCCCTGGCACGAGATTAATTTCTTTGTAAACCCCGGGTGGGCAGGGAAGGGGTCCCTGGCACGAGATTAAGTTCTTTGTAAACCCCTGTCCCTGGACGGGATTAATTTTAGTGTAAGCCTCACTTGAGGTTTACACTAATGATTTATTTAATTAATTAACGAATGGTGTCACAGTTGTGACAACAACAATCACAAAATTTAAAAAAGAATCGTCATAGCGTTCTTTGCGAAATGATCCTCATCATATTTGAAGGAATCTAGTCGTAAAAGAATTCGTTTACCGATGTCTTGTTCTAAGATTGAAAATATTTCTTCGTAATTACTATTGAGATTGAAGTGAGCTAACTGTAGGTACGATATAACTCGTAGAAATCTCTTTAAATAAACAACAGTCATTTTTTGAAATCTCGTCTCTGTTTTGAAAGCTTTTGTAAGGTACACCTCCCTCTCTTTAATATTTCCAAAATGCTGGATTCCTTCATTTTTAAAGTCTATTTCAAACAACCATTCCTGATATTTTTAAGGTATTTATGAAAGTAGTATTCCATAGTACCAGTTTTTCATTAGTAGAGGAAGGGACAATAACGAGCTACTGCTTTGATTGTGTTCAATCGGGTGCCTTGAAAAGAAACAAATCTAGCAATAAATTCCATTTTGAATTTAAGATCAGAGTTTTCATAATATAAATTATTTGTTCTTCTTCACTAGATATTAGTCGACACATTTTTCCAATTTTTTACACTCAAGTTCATTATATCGGTATCTCAGATGGTGCTGAGGAACAAATATCTTCGTCCTAAGATTCCAACCTTGACTTCTTAATCTAGCAGCATCTTTATATTTGTTAAATTTGCAGACCAATCTTGTTCTGACTCTTTACTTAAAAATATTGGCTGATCCCCAGAGGCAGTGGTTGTTTTCTTAAACATCGTAATTAGTTTGTGATTATTCTTGCACCTTATATTGTTTTGAAATGATCCCAGAACACTAAATACATACACTTGGAACAGGCACAACTTTCTTCTTTCATGAAGGACCTCACATAACATCTGCATGGAAATAGGATTGTTAGTATCACAAGCACAGAAATCACCACATGAATTTAGGTCGAAATTCTCAAAAGCGGTTTTCTTGGTTCTATGTTGCGACAAAGGAATTTCCTTTGTTTCCTATCAATAGCAATAATCACGATTCCTGTATGCTACTTTTGTTGTGTCTTCCAATGATTTGAACTCTTCCAAATCATAGCAAAAAATGCCAAATGGATATTTGAGTTTAGAGGCAAGACGGTACGTGTCAAGAATGTTGGGTCCACTAAAAACTTGATTTTTTCAAGTAACAAAATACTATAGCTAAGGAAATACAGAAATATGTGTCGTATATATATGTACCATCGTTAATGACTTTAATGCCTTTTGGAATTTCCTTTTCGGTTTCCGACAAAGTAAAAACCGTTTCCTTGCAACAATATATCCAACAATTCTGTCAATATCAAAAACTTTGAGTCGTTAAAAATGGTATTTACACACACACACACAATGGATCAGGCGACCGTATCTCAGTTTTTGGTGGAAAATATTCGTCACAAAGAGACATAACTCGAGATACGACAATTGTGACAATTACTTTTTCGCTAAATGCTGAGATACGACACTTTGACAAATCCTAAAAAAAACTAAATACTCGGAAACGGATAATACTTCAGGGATGTCGATTTTCCAGATTGTGATGACCACCATATACTACACGTAGGAGAAATATATCAAATTTCGCTCCTTTTTACACACGACACTTTGTGAGGAGTCGCCAAAATTTTGACTGGTTTTCTTGGTTTCCTTGTCAATTTTATTAGAGTCAAATGTAATTTATTTGACACTTAATTCTTTTTCTTGCTGTTTATTTGTTTTCACTATTACTTCAACATAATGTGCTTTTATGTACGTTAACATTTTTGAGAGTTTAAAATCTAAGACTTTGACAAACGAGGTCATTAACCTTATGTCGAACATTGCGACACACATATTAGGATTACTCCAAAGTTCAACACCCGTGTTGAATACTCGACACGTTAATAAAACTAGTTCACATTAACAATGACCAATATTTGGAGTGAAAATTAATCAGGTCTCAAATTGTAACATTATAACAAGAGTTCAATAATTTACAAACCAATGTGCAGAAATTGAAAGACAAAAAATACCGAGCAAGATAATATAGCATGCCATTATTGACTGTCTTGAAATATATTATAGAATCATTGTGATCCCTGTTGAGCGATCTTAAAGGAAATCAATAACACAATGTAGTTAATGTTAATTTCCTCGTTCATAAACACACACACAGAGGCATATGTACACAAACATTTTGCTTGGAGAAGATCTTTAATTATTGTAACAATCGAAGCTATATATACATATATTCGATATTTACAGTAATTGTTGAAATTCTCCAAGTGATATGTGCATGTTTACACATGAGATGCATGTTTGTTACAAAACTTCACATATAAAGATAAACTGACAGCCGTACAACCTAAGTACGACAATAGCAGTGTAACAGGAGTGCCCAGTCAATGACAAGTAATACAATTCAAGACGTACAGCAAAGGCCAAAACTTCAACCAGAAGACAGGGAAACGAATTTAATTTCGAATAGGTTCTCTGATACGAGATTAATGAGGCTGTTCGTGCAAAACGTTTCCGAGGCAGTGCTACCCCTTTTGTATCCCTAAAGAATTTCGTTCATTTCGATGCACTAAGCTTTACATTGGAGAGCGATAGGAAGGCTATTCAAGCTTTACTTTCAAAGCAGGTAAGAAATCTCTCCACACTAGGGTAGATAGGAAAATGACTTGCATCTCCTTGGAAGAAGTTGAGTCGTGAAAATCTTCGTCTCCCAATGTTTTAGCGTAAGGTAAAAAATATCTCTTCGTAATTACAATTGAGATTGTAATGATCAGAGTGTTGGTAGGATGTAACCAGATCATCATCTTTACTATTTTTGAATATATTGGAGGGAAGGTGAAGGGAATTAATTCGTTTTCTTGGTGGGAAGGGAGGGAAGGGAATGGGGTCCCTGGCACGAGATTAATTTCTTTGTAAACCCCGGGTGGGCAGGGAAGGGGTCCCTGGCACGAGATTAAGTTCTTTGTAAACCCCGGTCCCTGGAAGGGATTAATTTTAGTGTAAGCCTCATTTGAGGTTTACACTAATGATTTAATTACTTAATTAAGGCTTGGTGTGAGAGTTGTGACAACAGCAATGACAAAATTCAAACACGGCAGAGCGTTGTTTGCGAAATGATCTAGATCGCATTCAAAGAAATTGAGTAAAGAAAGACTTCGTTTAACAATGTTTTGGTGTAAGATCGAAGATATTTCTTCAAAACTACTATTGCGATTGTAGTGAGTTGAGTGTTAGTAGGATGTAACCAGATCATCATCTTTATTATTTTTGGATATATCTTGGAGGGAAGTGGAAGGGAACTAATTATTTTTCTTGGTGGGAAGGGAGGGAAGGGAATGGGGTCCCTGGCACGAGATTAATTTCTTTGTAAACCCCGGGTGGGCAGGGAAGGGGTCCCTGGCACGAGATTAAGTTCTTTGTAAACCCCGGTCCCTGGAAGGGATTAATTTTAGTGTAAGCCTCATTTGAGGTTTACACTAATGATTTAATTACTTAATTAAGGCTTGGTGTGAGAGTTGTGACAACAGCAATGACAAAATTCAAACACGGCAGAGCGTTGTTTGCGAAATGATCTAGATCGCATTCAAAGAAATTGAGTAAAGAAAGACTTCGTTTAACAATGTTTTGGTGTAAGATCGAAGATATTTCTTCGTAACTACTATTGCGATTGTAGTGAGTTGAGTGTTAGTAGGATGTAACCAGATCATCATCTTTATTATTTTTGGATATATCTTGGAGGGAAGTGGAAGGGAACTAATTATTTTTCTTGGTGGGAAGGGAGGGAAGGGAATGGGGTCCCTGGCACGAGATTAATTTCTTTGTAAACCCCGGGTGGGCAGGGAAGGGGTCCCTGGCACGAGATTAAGTTCTTTGTAAACCCCTGTCCCTGGACGGGATTAATTTTAGTGTAAGCCTCACTTGAGGTTTACACTAATGATTTATTTAATTAATTAACGATTGGTGTCACAGTTGTGACAACAACAATCACAAAATTTAAAAAAGAATCGTCATAGCGTTCTTTGCGAAATGATCCTCATCATATTTGAAGGAATCTAGTCGTAAAAGAATTCGTTTACCGATGTCTTGTTCTAAGATTGAAAATATTTCTTCGTAATTACTATTGAGATTGAAGTGAGCTAACTGTAGGTACGATATAACTCGTAGAAATCTCTTTAAATAAACAACAGTCATTTTTTGAAATCTCGTCTCTGTTTTGAAAGCTTTTGTAAGGTACACCTCCCTCTCTTTAATATTTCCAAAATGCTGGATTCCTTCATTTTTAAAGTCTATTTTAAACAGCCATTCCTGATATTTTTAAGGTATTTATGAAAGTAGTATTCCATACTACCAGTTTTTCATTAGTAGAGGAAGGGACAATAACGAGCTACTGCTTTGATTGTGTTCAATCGGGTGCCTTGAAAAGAAACAAATCTAGCAATAAATTCCGTTTTGAACTTAAGATCAGAGTTTTCATAATATAAATTATTTGTTCTTCTTCACTAGATATTAGTCGACACATTTTTCCAATTTTTTACACTCAAGTTCATTATATCGGTATTTCAGATGGTGCTGAGGAACAAATATCTTCGTCCTAAGATTCCAACCTTGACTTCTTAATCTAGCAGCATCTTTATATTTGTTAAATTTGCAGACCAATCTTGTTCTGACTCTTTACTTAAAAATATTGGCTGATCCCCAGAGGCAGTGGTTGTTTTCTTAAACATCGTAATTAGTTTGTTATTATTCTTGCACCTTATATTGTTTTGAAATGATCCCAGAACACTAAATACATACACTTGGGACAGGCACAACTTTCTTCTTTCATGAAGGACCTCACATAACATCTGCATGGAAATAGGATTGTTAGTATCACAAGCACAGAAATCACCACATGAATTTAGGTCGAAATTCTCAAAAGCGGTTTTCTTGGTTCTATGTTGCGACAAAGGAATTTCCTTTGTTTCCTATCAATAGCAATAATCACGATTCCTGTATGCTACTTTTGTTGTCTTCCAATGATTTGAACTCTTCCAAATCATAGCAAAAAATGCCAAATGGATATTTGAGTTTAGAGGCAAGACGGTACGTGTCAAGAATGTTGGGTCCACTAAAAACTTGATTTTTTCTAGTAACAAAATACTATAGCTAAGGAAATACAGAAATATGTGTCGTATATATATGTACCATCGTTAATGACTTTAATGCCTTTTGGAATTTCCTTTTCGGTTTCCGACAAAGTAAAAACCGTTTCCTTGCAACAATATATCCAACAATTCTGTCAATATCAAAAACTTTGAGTCGTTAAAAATGGTATTTACACACACACACACAATGGATCAGGCGACCGTATCTCAGTTTTTGGTGGAAAATTTTCGTCACAAAGAGACATAACTCGAGATACGACAATTGTGACAATTACTTTTTCGCTAAATGCTGAGATACGACACTTTGACAAATCCTAAAAAAAACTAAATACTCGGAAACGGATAATACTTCAGGGATGTCGATTTTCCAGATTGTGATGACCACCATATACTACACGTAGGAGAAATATATCAAATTTCGCTCCTTTTTACATACGACACTTTGTGAGGAGTCTCCAAAATTTTGACTGGTTTTCTTGGTTTCCTTGTCAATTTTATTTGAGTCAAATGTAATTTATTTGAAACATAATTCTTTTTCTTGCTGTTTATTTGTTTTCACTATTACTTCAACATAATGTGCTTGTATGTACGTTAACATTTTTGAGAGTTTAAAATCTAAGACTTTGACAAACGAGGTTATTAACCTTATGTCGAACATTGCGACACACATATTAGGATTACTCCAAAGTTCAACACCCGTGTTGAATACTCGACACGCTAAATAAAACTAGTTCACATTAACAATGACCAATATTTGGAGTGAAAATGAATCAGGTCTCAAATTGTAAGATTATAACAAGAGTTCAATAATTTACAAACCAATGTGCAGAAATTGAAAGACAAAAAATACCGAGCAAGATAATATAGCATGCCATTATTGACTGTCTTGAAATATATTATAGAATCATTGTGATCCCTGTTGAGCGATCTTAAAGGAAATCAATAACACAATGTAGTTAATGTTAATTTCCTCGTTCATAAACACACACACAGAGGCATATGTACACAAACATTTTGCTTGGAGAAGATCTTTAATTATTGTAACAATCGAAGCTATATATACATATATTCGATATTTACAGTAATTGTTGAAATTCTCCAAGTGATATGTGCATGTTTACACATGAGATGCATGTTTGTTACAAAACTTCACATATAAAGATAAACTGACAGCCGTACAACCTAAGTACGACAATAGCAGTGTAACAGGAGTGCCCAGTCAATGACAAGTAATACAATTCAAGACGTACAGCAAAGGCCAAAACTTCAACCAGAAGACAGGGAAACGAATTTAATTTCGAATAGGTTCTCTGATACGAGATTAATGAGGCTGTTCGTGCAAAACGTTTCCGAGGCAGTGCTACCCCTTTTGTATCCCTAAAGAATTTCGTTCATTTCGATGCACTAAGCTTTACATTGGAGAGCGATAGGAAGGCTATTCAAGCTTTACTTTCAAAGCAGGTAAGAAAATCTCTTCACACTAGCGTAGATAGGAAAATGACTTGCATCTCATTGGAAGAAGTTGAGTCGTGAAAATCTTCGTCTCCCAATGCTTTAGCGTAAGGTAAAAAATATCTCTTCGTAATTACAATTGAGATTGTAATGATCAGAGTGTTGGTAGGATGTAACCAGATCATCATCTTTACTATTTTTGAATATATTGGAGGGAAGGTGAAGGGAATTAATTCGTTTTCTTGGTGGGAAGGGAGGGAAGGGAATGGGGTCCCTGGCACGAGATTAATTTCTTTGTAAACCCCGGGTGGGCAGGGAAGGGGTCCCTGGCACGAGATTAAGTTCTTTGTAAACCCCGGTCCCTGGAAGGGATTAATTTTAGTGTAAGCCTCATTTGAGGTTTACACTATTGATTTAATTACTTAATTAAGGCTTGGTGTGAGAGTTGTGACAACAGCAATGACAAAATTCAAACACGGCAGAGCGTTGTTTGCGAAATGATCTAGATCGCATTCAAAGAAATTGAGTAAAGAAAGACTTCGTTTAACAATGTTTTGGTGTAAGATCGAAGATATTTCTTCGTAACTACTATTGCGATTGTAGTGAGTTGAGTGTTAGTAGTATGTAACAAGATCATCATCTTTATTATTTTTGGATATATCTTGGAGGGAAGTGGAAGGGAACTAATTATTTTTCTTGGTGGGAAGGGAGGGAAGGGAATGGGGTCCCTGGCACGAGATTAATTTCTTTGTAAACCCCGGGTGGGCAGGGAAGGGGTCCCTGGCACGAGATTAAGTTCTTTGTAAACCCCTGTCCCTGGACGGGATTAATTTTAGTGTAAGCCTCACTTGAGGTTTACACTAATGATTTATTTAATTAATTAACGAATGGTGTCACAGTTGTGACAACAACAATCACAAAATTTAAAAAAGAATCGTCATAGCGTTCTTTGCGAAATGATCCTCATCATATTTGAAGGAATCTAGTCGTAAAAGAATTCGTTTACCGATGTCTTGTTCTAAGATTGAAAATATTTCTTCGTAATTACTATTGAGATTGAAGTGAGCTAACTGTAGGTACGATATAACTCGTAGAAATCTCTTTAAATAAACAACAGTCATTTTTTGAAATCTCGTCTCTGTTTTGAAAGCTTTTGTAAGGTACACCTCCCTCTCTTTAATATTTCCAAAATGCTGGATTCCTTCATTTTTAAAGTCTATTTCAAACAACCATTCCTGATATTTTTAAGGTATTTAGGAAAGTAGTATTCCATACTACCAGTTTTTCATTAGTAGAGGAAGGGACAATAACGAGCTACTGCTTTGATTGTGTTCAATCGGGTGCCTTGAAAAGAAACAAATCTAGCAATAAATTCCATTTTGAACTTAAGATCAGAGTTTTCATAATATAAATTATTTGTTCTTCTTCACTAGATATTAGTCGACACATTTTTCCAATTTTTTACACTCAAGTTCATTATATCGGTATCTCAGATGGTGCTGAGGAACAAATATCTTCGTCCTAAGATTCCAACCTTGACTTCTTAATCTAGCAGCATCTTTATATTTGTTAAATTTGCAGACCAATCTTGTTCTGACTCTTTACTTAAAAATATTGGCTGATCCCCAGAGGCAGTGGTTGTTTTCTTAAACATCGTAATTAGTTTGTGATTATTCTTGCACCTTATATTGTTTTGAAATGATCCCAGAACACTAAATACATACACTTGGAACAGGCACAACTTTCTTCTTTCATGAAGGACCTCACATAACATCTGCATGGAAATAGGATTGTTAGTATCACAAGCACAGAAATCACCACATGAATTTAGGTCGAAATTCTCAAAAGCGGTTTTCTTGGTTCTATGTTGCGAGAAAGGAATTTCCTTTGTTTCCTATCAATAGCAATAATCACGATTCCTGTATGCTACTTTTGTTGTGTCTTCCAATGATTTGAACTCTTCCAAATCATAGCAAAAAATGCCAAATGGATATTTGAGTTTAGAGGCAAGACGGTACGTGTCAAGAATGTTGGGTCCACTAAAAACTTGATTTTTTCAAGTAACAAAATACTATAGCTAAGGAAATACAGAAATATGTGTCGTATATATATGTACCATCGTTAATGACTTTAATGCCTTTTGGAATTTCCTTTTCGGTTTCCGACAAAGTAAAAACCGTTTCCTTGCAACAATATATCCAACAATTCTGTCAATATCAAAAACTTTGAGTCGTTAAAAATGGTATTTACACACACACACACAATGGATCAGGCGACCGTATCTCAGTTTTTGGTGGAAAATATTCGTCACAAAGAGACATAACTCGAGATACGACAATTGTGACAATTACTTTTTCGCTAAATGCTGAGATACGACACTTTGACAAATCCTAAAAAAAACTAAATACTCGGAAACGGATAATACTTCAGGGATGTCGATTTTCCAGATTGTGATGACCACCATATACTACACGTAGGAGAAATATATCAAATTTCGCTCCTTTTTACACACGACACTTTGTGAGGAGTCGCCAAAATTTTGACTGGTTTTCTTGGTTTCCTTGTCAATTTTATTAGAGTCAAATGTAATTTATTTGACACTTAATTCTTTTTCTTGCTGTTTATTTGTTTTCACTATTACTTCAACATAATGTGCTTGTATGTACGTTAACATTTTTGAGAGTTTAAAATCTAAGACTTTGACAAACGAGGTTATTAACCTTATGTCGAACATTGCGACACACATATTAGGATTACTCCAAAGTTCAACACCCGTGTTGAATACTCGACACGCTAAATAAAACTAGTTCACATTAACAATGACCAATATTTGGAGTGAAAATGAATCAGGTCTCAAATTGTAACATTATAACAAGAGTTCAATAATTTACAAACCAATGTGCAGAAATTGAAAGACAAAAAATACCGAGCAAGATAATATAGCATGCCATTATTGACTGTCTTGAAATATATTATAGAATCATTGTGATCCCTGTTGAGCGATCTTAAAGGAAATCAATAACACAATGTAGTTAATGTTAATTTCCTCGTTCATAAACACACACACAGAGGCATATGTACACAAACATTTTGCTTGGAGAAGATCTTTAATTATTGTAACAATCGAAGCTATATATACATATATTCGATATTTACAGTAATTGTTGAAATTCTCCAAGTGATATGTGCATGTTTACACATGAGATGCATGTTTGTTACAAAACTTCACATATAAAGATAAACTGACAGCCGTACAACCTAAGTACGACAATAGCAGTGTAACAGGAGTGCCCAGTCAATGACAAGTAATACAATTCAAGACGTACAGCAAAGGCCAAAACTTCAACCAGAAGACAGGGAAACGAATTTAATTTCGAATAGGTTCTGTGATACGAGATTAATGAGGCTGTTCGTGCAAAACGTTTCCGAGGCAGTGCTACCCCTTTTGTATCCCTAAAGAATTTCGTTCATTTCGATGCACTAAGCTTTACATTGGAGAGCGATAGGAAGGCTATTCAAGCTTTACTTTCAAAGCAGGTAAGAAATCTCTCCACACTAGGGTAGATAGGAAAATGACTTGCATCTCCTTGGAAGAAGTTGAGTCGTGAAAATCTTCGTCTCCCAATGTTTTAGCGTAAGGTAAAAAATATCTCTTCGTAATTACAATTGAGATTGTAATGATCAGAGTGTTGGTAGGATGTAACCAGATCATCATCTTTACTATTTTTGAATATATTGGAGGGAAGGTGAAGGGAATTAATTCGTTTTCTTGGTGGGAAGGGAGGGAAGGGAATGGGGTCCCTGGCACGAGATTAATTTCTTTGTAAACCCCGGGTGGGCAGGGAAGGGGTCCCTGGCACGAGATTAAGTTCTTTGTAAACCCCGGTCCCTGGAAGGGATTAATTTTAGTGTAAGCGTCATTTGAGGTTTACACTAATGATTTAATTAATTAATTAAGGCTTGGTGTGAGAGTTGTGACAACAGCAATGACAAAATTCAAACACGGCAGAGCGTTGTTTGCGAAATGATCTAGATCGCATTCAAAGAAATTGAGTAAAGAAAGACTTCGTTTAACAATGTTTTGGTGTAAGATCGAAGATATTTCTTCGTAACTACTATTGCGATTGTAGTGAGTTGAGTGTTAGTAGGATGTAACCAGATCATCATCTTTATTATTTTTGGATATATCTTGGAGGGAAGTGGAAGGGAACTAATTATTTTTCTTGGTGGGAAGGGAGGGAAGGGAATGGGGTCCCTGGCACGAGATTAATTTCTTTGTAAACCCCGGGTGGGCAGGGAAGGGGTCCCTGGCACGAGATTAAGTTCTTTGTAAACCCCTGTCCCTGGACGGGATTAATTTTAGTGTAAGCCTCACTTGAGGTTTACACTAATGATTTATTTAATTAATTAACGATTGGTGTCACAGTTGTGACAACAACAATCACAAAATTTAAAAAAGAATCGTCATAGCGTTCTTTGCGAAATGATCCTCATCATATTTGAAGGAATCTAGTCGTAAAAGAATTCGTTTACCGATGTCTTGTTCTAAGATTGAAAATATTTCTTCGTAATTACTATTGAGATTGAAGTGAGCTAACTGTAGGTACGATATAACTCGTAGAAATCTCTTTAAATAAACAACAGTCATTTTTTGAAATCTCGTCTCTGTTTTGAAAGCTTTTGTAAGGTACACCTCCCTCTCTTTAATATTTCCAAAATGCTGGATTCCTTCATTTTTAAAGTCTATTTCAAACAACCATTCCTGATATTTTTAAGGTATTTAGGAAAGTAGTATTCCATACTACCAGTTTTTCATTAGTAGAGGAAGGGACAATAACGAGCTACTGCTTTGATTGTGTTCAATCGGGTGCCTTGAAAAGAAACAAATCTAGCAATAAATTCCATTTTGAACTTAAGATCAGAGTTTTCATAATATAAATTATTTGTTCTTCTTCACTAGATATTAGTCGACACATTTTTCCAATTTTTTACACTCAAGTTCATTATATCGGTATCTCAGATGGTGCTGAGGAACAAATATCTTCGTCCTAAGATTCCAACCTTGACTTCTTAATCTAGCAGCATCTTTATATTTGTTAAATTTGCAGACCAATCTTGTTCTGACTCTTTACTTAAAAATATTGGCTGATCCCCAGAGGCAGTGGTTGTTTTCTTAAACATCGTAATTAGTTTGTGATTATTCTTGCACCTTATATTGTTTTGAAATGATCCCAGAACACTAAATACATACACTTGGAACAGGCACAACTTTCTTCTTTCATGAAGGACCTCACATAACATCTGCATGGAAATAGGATTGTTAGTATCACAAGCACAGAAATCACCACATGAATTTAGGTCGAAATTCTCAAAAGCGGTTTTCTTGGTTCTATGTTGCGAGAAAGGAATTTCCTTTGTTTCCTATCAATAGCAATAATCACGATTCCTGTATGCTACTTTTGTTGTGTCTTCCAATGATTTGAACTCTTCCAAATCATAGCAAAAAATGCCAAATGGATATTTGAGTTTAGAGGCAAGACGGTACGTGTCAAGAATGTTGGGTCCACTAAAAACTTGATTTTTTCAAGTAACAAAATACTATAGCTAAGGAAATACAGAAATATGTGTCGTATATATATGTACCATCGTTAATGACTTTAATGCCTTTTGGAATTTCCTTTTCGGTTTCCGACAAAGTAAAAACCGTTTCCTTGCAACAATATATCCAACAATTCTGTCAATATCAAAAACTTTGAGTCGTTAAAAATGGTATTTACACACACACACACAATGGATCAGGCGACCGTATCTCAGTTTTTGGTGGAAAATATTCGTCACAAAGAGACATAACTCGAGATACGACAATTGTGACAATTACTTTTTCGCTAAATGCTGAGATACGACACTTTGACAAATCCTAAAAAAAACTAAATACTCGGAAACGGATAATACTTCAGGGATGTCGATTTTCCAGATTGTGATGACCACCATATACTACACGTAGGAGAAATATATCAAATTTCGCTCCTTTTTACACACGACACTTTGTGAGGAGTCGCCAAAATTTTGACTGGTTTTCTTGGTTTCCTTGTCAATTTTATTAGAGTCAAATGTAATTTATTTGACACTTAATTCTTTTTCTTGCTGTTTATTTGTTTTCACTATTACTTCAACATAATGTGCTTGTATGTACGTTAACATTTTTGAGAGTTTAAAATCTAAGACTTTGACAAACGAGGTTATTAACCTTATGTCGAACATTGCGACACACATATTAGGATTACTCCAAAGTTCAACACCCGTGTTGAATACTCGACACGCTAAATAAAACTAGTTCACATTAACAATGACCAATATTTGGAGTGAAAATGAATCAGGTCTCAAATTGTAACATTATAACAAGAGTTCAATAATTTACAAACCAATGTGCAGAAATTGAAAGACAAAAAATACCGAGCAAGATAATATAGCATGCCATTATTGACTGTCTTGAAATATATTATAGAATCATTGTGATCCCTGTTGAGCGATCTTAAAGGAAATCAATAACACAATGTAGTTAATGTTAATTTCCTCGTTCATAAACACACACACAGAGGCATATGTACACAAACATTTTGCTTGGAGAAGATCTTTAATTATTGTAACAATCGAAGCTATATATACATATATTCGATATTTACAGTAATTGTTGAAATTCTCCAAGTGATATGTGCATGTTTACACATGAGATGCATGTTTGTTACAAAACTTCACATATAAAGATAAACTGACAGCCGTACAACCTAAGTACGACAATAGCAGTGTAACAGGAGTGCCCAGTCAATGACAAGTAATACAATTCAAGACGTACAGCAAAGGCCAAAACTTCAACCAGAAGACAGGGAAACGAATTTAATTTCGAATAGGTTCTGTGATACGAGATTAATGAGGCTGTTCGTGCAAAACGTTTCCGAGGCAGTGCTACCCCTTTTGTATCCCTAAAGAATTTCGTTCATTTCGATGCACTAAGCTTTACATTGGAGAGCGATAGGAAGGCTATTCAAGCTTTACTTTCAAAGCAGGTAAGAAATCTCTCCACACTAGGGTAGATAGGAAAATGACTTGCATCTCCTTGGAAGAAGTTGAGTCGTGAAAATCTTCGTCTCCCAATGTTTTAGCGTAAGGTAAAAAATATCTCTTCGTAATTACAATTGAGATTGTAATGATCAGAGTGTTGGTAGGATGTAACCAGATCATCATCTTTACTATTTTTGAATATATTGGAGGGAAGGTGAAGGGAATTAATTCGTTTTCTTGGTGGGAAGGGAGGGAAGGGAATGGGGTCCCTGGCACGAGATTAATTTCTTTGTAAACCCCGGGTGGGCAGGGAAGGGGTCCCTGGCACGAGATTAAGTTCTTTGTAAACCCCGGTCCCTGGAAGGGATTAATTTTAGTGTAAGCCTCATTTGAGGTTTACACTAATGATTTAATTAATTAATTAAGGCTTGGTGTGAGAGTTGTGACAACAGCAATGACAAAATTCAAACACGGCAGAGCGTTGTTTGCGAAATGATCTAGATCGCATTCAAAGAAATTGAGTAAAGAAAGACTTCGTTTAACAATGTTTTGGTGTAAGATCGAAGATATTTCTTCGTAACTACTATTGCGATTGTAGTGAGTTGAGTGTTAGTAGGATGTAACCAGATCATCATCTTTATTATTTTTGGATATATCTTGGAGGGAAGTGGAAGGGAACTAATTATTTTTCTTGGTGGGAAGGGAGGGAAGGGAATGGGGTCCCTGGCACGAGATTAATTTCTTTGTAAACCCCGGGTGGGCAGGGAAGGGGTCCCTGGCACGAGATTAAGTTCTTTGTAAACCCCTGTCCCTGGACGGGATTAATTTTAGTGTAAGCCTCACTTGAGGTTTACACTAATGATTTATTTAATTAATTAACGATTGGTGTCACAGTTGTGACAACAACAATCACAAAATTTAAAAAAGAATCGTCATAGCGTTCTTTGCGAAATGATCCTCATCATATTTGAAGGAATCTAGTCGTAAAAGAATTCGTTTACCGATGTCTTGTTCTAAGATTGAAAATATTTCTTCGTAATTACTATTGAGATTGAAGTGAGCTAACTGTAGGTACGATATAACTCGTAGAAATCTCTTTAAATAAACAACAGTAATTTTTTGAAATCTCGTATCTGTTTTGAAAGCTTTTGTAAGGTACACCTCCCTCTCTTTAATATTTCCAAAATGCTGGAATCCTTCATTTTTAAAGTCTATTTCAAACAACCATTCCTGATATTTTTAAGGTATTTATGAAAGTAGTATTCCATACTACCAGTTTTTCATTAGTAGAGGAAGGGACAATAACGAGCTACTGCTTTGATTGTGTTCAATCGGGTGCCTTGAAAAGAAACAAATCTAGCAATAAATTCCATTTTGAACTTAAGATCAGAGTTTTCATAATATAAATTATTTGTTCTTCTTCACTAGATATTAGTCGACACATTTTTCCAATTTTTTACACTCAAGTTCATTATATCGGTATCTCAGATGGTGCTGAGGAACAAATATCTTCGTCCTAAGATTCCAACCTTGACTTCTTAATCTAGCAGCATCTTTATATTTGTTAAATTTGCAGACCAATCTTGTTCTGACTCTTTACTTAAAAATATTGGCTGATCCCCAGAGGCAGTGGTTGTTTTCTTAAACATCGTAATTAGTTTGTGATTATTCTTGCACCTTATATTGTTTTGAAATGATCCCAGAACACTAAATACATACACTTGGAACAGGCACAACTTTCTTCTTTCATGAAGGACCTCACATAACATCTGCATGGAAATAGGATTGTTAGTATCACAAGCACTGAAATCACCACATGAATTTAGGTCGAAATTCTCAAAAGCGGTTTTCTTGGTTCTATGTTGCGACAAAGGAATTTCCTTTGTTTCCTATCAATAGCAATAATCACGATTCCTGTATTCTACTTTTGTTGTGTCTTCCAATGATTTTAAATCTTCCAAATCATAGCAAAAAATGCCAAATGGATATTTGAGTTTAGAGGCAAGACGGTACGTGTCAAGAATGTTGGGTCCACTAAAAACTTGATTTTTTCTAGTAACAAAATACTATAGCTAAGGAAATACAGAAATATGTGTCGTATATATATGTACCATCGTTAATGACTTTAATGCCTTTTGGAATTTCCTTTTCGGTTTCCGACAAAGTAAAAACCGTTTCCTTGCAACAATATATCCAACAATTCGGCCAATATCAAAAACTTCGAGTCGTTAAAAATGGTATTTACACACACACACAATGGATCAGGCGACCGTATCTCAGTTTTTGGTGGAAAATTTTCGTCACAAAGAGACATAACTCGAGATACGACAATTGTGACAATTACTTTTTCGCTAAATGCTGAGATACGACACTTTGACAAATCCTAAAAAAACTAAATACTCGGAAACGGATAATACTTCAGGGATGTCGATTTTCCAGATTGTGAAGACCACCATATACTACACGTAGGTGAAATATATCAAATTTCGCTCCTTTTTACATACGACACTTTGTGAGGAGTCGCCAAAATTTTGACTGGTTTTCTTGGTTTCCTTGTCAATTTTATTAGAGTCAAATGTAATTTATTTGACACTTAATTCTTTTTCTTGCTGTTTATTTGTTTTCACTATTACTTCAACATAATGTGCTTGTATGTACGTTAACATTTTTGAGAGTTTAAAATCTAAGACTTTGACAAACGAGGTTATTAACCTTATGTCGAACATTGCGACACACATATTAGGATTACTCCAAAGTTCAACACCCGTGTTGAATACTCGACACGCTAAATAAAACTAGTTCACATTAACAATGACCAATATTTGGAGTGAAAATGAATCAGGTCTCAAATTGTAACATTATAACAAGAGTTCAATAATTTACAAACCAATGTGCAGAAATTGAAAGACAAAAAATACCGAGCAAGATAATATAGCATGCCATTATTGACTGTCTTGAAATATATTATAGAATCATTGTGATCCCTGTTGAGCGATCTTAAAGGAAATCAATAACACAATGTAGTTAATGTTAATTTCCTCGTTCATAAACACACACACAGAGGCATATGTACACAAACATTTTGCTTGGAGAAGATCTTTAATTATTGTAACAATCGAAGCTATATATACATATATTCGATATTTACAGTAATTGTTGAAATTCTCCAAGTGATATGTGCATGTTTACACATGAGATGCATGTTTGTTACAAAACTTCACATATAAAGATAAACTGACAGCCGTACAACCTAAGTACGACAATAGCAGTGTAACAGGAGTGCCCAGTCAATGACAAGTAATACAATTCAAGACGTACAGCAAAGGCCAAAACTTCAACCAGAAGACAGGGAAACGAATTTAATTTCGAATAGGTTCTCTGATACGAGATTAATGAGGCTGTTCGTGCAAAACGTTTCCGAGGCAGTGCTACCCCTTTTGTATCCCTAAAGAATTTCGTTCATTTCGATGCACTAAGCTTTACATTGGAGAGCGATAGGAAGGCTATTCAAGCTTTACTTTCAAAGCAGGTAAGAAAATCTCTCCACACTAGCGTAGATAGGAAAATGACTTGCATCTCATTGGAAGAAGTTGAGTCGTGAAAATCTTCGTCTCCCAATGTTTTAGCGTAAGGTAAAAAATATCTCTTCGTAATTACAATTGAGATTGTAATGATCAGAGTGTTGGTAGGATGTAACCAGATCATCATCTTTACTATTTTTGAATATATTGGAGGGAAGGTGAAGGGAATTAATTCGTTTTCTTGGTGGGAAGGGAGGGAAGGGAATTGGGTCCCTGGCACGAGATTAATTTCTTTGTAAACCCCGGGTGGGCAGGGAAGGGGTCCCTGGCACGAGATTAAGTTCTTTGTAAACCCCGGTCCCTGGAAGGGATTAATTTTAGTGTAAGCCTCATTTGAGGTTTACACTAATGATTTAATTACTTAATTAAGGCTTGGTGTGAGAGTTGTGACAACAGCAATGACAAAATTCAAACACTGCAGAGCGTTGTTTGCGAAATGATCTAGATCGCATTCAAAGAAATTGAGTAAAGAAAGACTTCGTTTAACAATGTTTTGGTGTAAGATCGAAGATATTTCTTCGTAACTACTATTGCGATTGTAGTGAGTTGAGTGTTAGTAGGATGTAACCAGATCATAATCTTTATTATTTTTGGATATATCTTGGAGGGAAGTGGAAGGGAACTAATTATTTTTCTTGGTGGGAAGGGAGGGAAGGGAATGGGGTCCCTGGCACGAGATTAATTTCTTTGTAAACCCCGGGTGTTCAGGGAAGGGGTCCCTGGCACGAGATTAAGTTCTTTGTAAACCCCTGTCCCTGGACGGGATTAATTTTAGTGTAAGCCTCACTTGAGGTTTACACTAATCATTTATTTAATTAATTAACGATTGGTGTCACAGTTGTGACAACAACAATCACAAAATTTAAAAAAGAATCATCATAGCGTTCCTTGCGAAATGATCCTCATCATATTTGAAGGAATCTAGTCGTAAAAGAATTCGTTTACCGATGTCTTGTTCTAAGATTGAAAATATTTCTTCCTAATTACTATTGAGATTGAAGTGAGCTAACTGTAGTTACGATATAACTCGTAGAAATCTCTTTAAATAAACAACAGTCATTTTTTGAAATCTCGTCTCTGTTTTGAAAGCTTTTGTAAGGTACACCTCCCTCTCTTTAATATTTCCAAAATGCTGGATTCCTTCATTTTTAAAGTCTATTTCAAACAACCATTCCTGATATTTTTAAGGTATTTATGAAAGTAGTATTCCATACTACCAGTTTTTCATTAGTAGAGGAAGGGACAATAACGAGCTACTGCTTTGATTGTGTTCAATCGGGTGCCTTGAAAAGAAACAAATCTAGCAATAAATTCCATTTTGAACTTAAGATCAGAGTTTTCATAATATAAATTATTTGTTCTTCTTCACTAGATATTAGTCGACACATTTTTCCAATTTTTTACACTCAAGTTCATTATATCGGCATCTCAGATGGTGCTGAGGAACAAATATCTTCGTCCTAAGATTCCAACCTTGACTTCTTAATCTAGCAGCATCTTTATATTTGTTAAATTTGCAGACCAATCTTGTTCTGACTCTTTACTTAAAAATATTGGCTGATCCCCAGAGGCAGTGGTTGTTTTCTTAAACATCGTAATTAGTTTGTGATTATTCTTGCACCTTATATTGTTTTGAAATGATCCCAGAACACTCAATACATACACTTGGAACAGGCACAACGTTCTTCTTTCATGAAGGACCTCACATAACATCTGCATGGAAATAGGATTGTTAGTATCACAAGCACAGAAATCACCACATGAATTTAGGTCGAAATTCTCAAAAGCGGTTTTCTTGGTTCTATGTTGCGAGAAAGGAATTTCCTTTGTTTCCTATCAATAGCAATAATCACGATTCCTGTATTCTACTTTTGTTGTGTCTTCCAATGATTTGAACTCTTCCAAATCATAGCAAAAAATGCCAAATGGATATTTGAGTTTAGAGGCAAGACGGTACGTGTCAAGAATGTTGGGTCCACTAAAAACTTGATTTTTTCAAGTAACAAAATACTATAGCTAAGGAAATACAGAAATATGTGTCGTATATATATGTACCATCGTTAATGACTTTAATGCCTTTTGGAATTTCCTTTTCGGTTTCCGACAAAGTAAAAACCGTTTCCTTGCAACAATATATCCAACAATTCTGTCAATATCAAAAACTTTGAGTCGTTAAAAATGGTATTTACACACACACACACAATGGATCAGGCGACCGTATCTCAGTTTTTGGTGGAAAATTTTCGTCACAAAGAGACATAACTCGAGATACGACAATTGTGACAATTACTTTTTCGCTAAATGCTGAGATACGACACTTTGACAAATCCTAAAAAAAACTAAATACTCGGAAACGGATAATACTTCAGGGATGTCGATTTTCCAGATTGTGATGACCACCATATACTACACGTAGGAGAAATATATCAAATTTCGCTCCTTTTTACACACGACACTTTGTGAGGAGTCGCCAAAATTTTGACTGGTTTTCTTGGTTTCCTTGTCAATTTTATTAGAGTCAAATGTAATTTATTTGACACTTAATTCTTTTTCTTGCTGTTTATTTGTTTTCACTATTACTTCAACATAATGTGCTTGTATGTACGTTAACATTTTTGAGAGTTTAAAATCTAAGACTTTGACAAACGAGGTTATTAACCTTATGTCGAACATTGCGACACACATATTAGGATTACTCCAAAGTTCAACACCCGTGTTGAATACTCGACACGCTAAATAAAACTAGTTCACATTAACAATGACCAATATTTGGAGTGAAAATGAATCAGGTCTCAAATTGTAACATTATAACAAGAGTTCAATAATTTACAAACCAATGTGCAGAAATTGAAAGACAAAAAATACCGAGCAAGATAATATAGCATGCCATTATTGACTGTCTTGAAATATATTATAGAATCATTGTGATCCCTGTTGAGCGATCTTAAAGGAAATCAATAACACAATGTAGTTAATGTTAATTTCCTCGTTCATAAACACACACACAGAGGCATATGTACACAAACATTTTGCTTGGAGAAGATCTTTAATTATTGTAACAATCGAAGCTATATATACATATATTCGATATTTACAGTAATTGTTGAAATTCTCCAAGTGATATGTGCATGTTTACAACATGAGATGCATGTTTGTTACAAAACTTCACATATAAAGATAAACTGACAGCCGTACAACCTAAGTACGACAATAGCAGTGTAACAGGAGTGCCCAGTCAATGACAAGTAATACAATTCAAGACGTACAGCAAAGGCCAAAACTTCAACCAGAAGACAGGGAAACGAATTTAATTTCGAATAGGTTCTCTGATACGAGATTAATGAGGCTGTTCGTGCAAAACGTTTCCGAGGCAGTGCTACCCCTTTTGTATCCCTAAAGAATTTCGTTCATTTCGATGCACTAAGCTTTACATTGGAGAGCGATAGGAAGGCTATTCAAGCTTTACTTTCAAAGCAGGTAAGAAATCTCTCCACACTAGGGTAGATAGGAAAATGACTTGCATCTCCTTGGAAGAAGTTGAGTCGTGAAAATCTTCGTCTCCCAATGTTTTAGCGTAAGGTAAAAAATATCTCTTCGTAATTACAATTGAGATTGTAATGATCAGAGTGTTGGTAGGATGTAACCAGATCATCATCTTTACTATTTTTGAATATATTGGAGGGAAGGTGAAGGGAATTAATTCGTTTTCTTGGTGGGAAGGGAGGGAAGGGAATGGGGTCCCTGGCACGAGATTAATTTCTTTGTAAACCCCGGGTGGGCAGGGAAGGGGTCCCTGGCACGAGATTAAGTTCTTTGTAAACCCCGGTCCCTGGAAGGGATTAATTTTAGTGTAAGCCTCATTTGAGGTTTACACTATTGATTTAATTACTTAATTAAGGCTTGGTGTGAGAGTTGTGACAACAGCAATGACAAAATTCAAACACGGCAGAGCGTTGTTTGCGAAATGATCTAGATCGCATTCAAAGAAATTGAGTAAAGAAAGACTTCGTTTAACAATGTTTTGGTGTAAGATCGAAGATATTTCTTGGTAACTACTATTGCGATTGTAGTGAGTTGAGTGTTAGTAGTATGTAACCAGATCATCATCTTTATTATTTTTGGATATATCTTGGAGGGAAGTGGAAGGGAACTAATTATTTTTCTTGGTGGGAAGGGAGGGAAGGGAATGGGGTCCCTGGCACGAGATTAATTTCTTTGTAAACCCCGGGTGGGCAGGGAAGGGGTCCCTGGCACGAGATTAAGTTCTTTGTAAACCCCTGTCCCTGGACGGGATTAATTTTAGTGTAAGCCTCACTTGAGGTTTACACTAATGATTTATTTAATTAATTAACGAATGGTGTCACAGTTGTGACAACAACAATCACAAAATTTAAAAAAGAATCGTCATAGCGTTCTTTGCGAAATGATCCTCATCATATTTGAAGGAATCTAGTCGTAAAAGAATTCGTTTACCGATGTCTTGTTCTAAGATTGAAAATATTTCTTCGTAATTACTATTGAGATTGAAGTGAGCTAACTGTAGGTACGATATAACTCGTAGAAATCTCTTTAAATAAACAACAGTCATTTTTTGAAATCTCGTCTCTGTTTTGAAAGCTTTTGTAAGGTACACCTCCCTCTCTTTAATATTTCCAAAATGCTGGATTCCTTCATTTTTAAAGTCTATTTCAAACAACCATTCCTGATATTTTTAAGGTATTTATGAAAGTAGTATTCCATAGTACCAGTTTTTCATTAGTAGAGGAAGGGACAATAACGAGCTACTGCTTTGATTGTGTTCAATCGGGTGCCTTGAAAAGAAACAAATCTAGCAATAAATTCCATTTTGAACTTAAGATCAGAGTTTTCATAATATAAATTATTTGTTCTTCTTCACTAGATATTAGTCGACACATTTTTCCAATTTTTTACACTCAAGTTCATTATATCGGTATCTCAGATGGTGCTGAGGAACAAATATCTTCGTCCTAAAATTCCAACCTTGACTTCTTAATCTAGCAGCATCTTTATATTTGTTAAATTTGCAGACCAATCTTGTTCTGACTCTTTACTTAAAAATATTGGCTGATCCCCAGAGGCAGTGGTTGTTTTCTTAAACATCGTAATTAGTTTGTGATTATTCTTGCACCTTATATTGTTTTGAAATGATCCCAGAACACTAAATACATACACTTGGAACAGGCACAACTTTCTTCTTTCATGAAGGACCTCACATAACATCTGCATGGAAATAGGATTGTTAGTATCACAAGCACAGAAATCACCACATGAATTTAGGTCGAAATTCTCAAAAGCGGTTTTCTTGGTTCTATGTTGCGAGAAAGGAATTTCCTTTGTTTCCTATCAATAGCAATAATCACGATTCCTGTATTCTACTTTTGTTGTGTCTTCCAATGATTTTAAATCTTCCAAATCATAGCAAAAAATGCCAAATGGATATTTGAGTTTAGAGGCAAGACGGTACGTGTCAAGAATGTTGGGTCCACTAAAAACTTGATTTTTTCTAGTAACAAAATACTATAGCTAAGGAAATACAGAAATATGTGTCGTATATATATGTACCATCGTTAATGACTTTAATGCCTTTTGGAATTTCCTTTTCGGTTTCCGACAAAGTAAAAACCGTTTCCTTGCAACAATATATCCAACAATTCGGTCAATATCAAAAACTTCGAGTCGTTAAAAATGGTATTTACACACACAAACAATGGATCAGGCGACCGTATCTCAGTTTTTGGTGGAAAATTTTCGTCACAAAGAGACATAACTCGAGATACGACAATTGTGACAATTACTTTTTCGCTAAATGCTGAGATACGACACTTTGACAAATCCTAAAAAAACTAAATACTCGGAAACGGATAATACTTCAGGGATGTCGATTTTCCAGATTGTGAAGACCACCATATACTACACGTAGGTGAAATATATCAAATTTCGCTCCTTTTTACATACGACACTTTGTGAGGAGTCGCCAAAATTTTGACTGGTTTTCTTGGTTTCCTTGTCAATTTTATTAGAGTCAAATGTAATTTATTTGACACTTAATTCTTTTTCTTGCTGTTTATTTGTTTTCACTATTACTTCAACATAATGTGCTTGTATGTACGTTAACATTTTTGAGAGTTTAAAATCTAAGACTTTGACAAACGAGGTTATTAACCTTATGTCGAACATTGCGACAAACATATTAGGATTACTCCAAAGTTCAACACCCGTGTTGAATACTCGACACGCTAAATAAAACTAGTTCACATTAACAATGACCAATATTTGGAGTGAAAATGAATCAGGTCTCAAATTGTAACATTATAACAAGAGTTCAATAATTTACAAACCAATGTGCAGAAATTGAAAGACAAAAAATACCGAGCAAGATAATATAGCATGCCATTATTGACTGTCTTGAAATATATTATAGAATCATTGTGATCCCTGTTGAGCGATCTTAAAGGAAATCAATAACACAATGTAGTTAATGTTAATTTCCTCGTTCATAAACACACACACAGAGGCATATGTACACAAACATTTTGCTTGGAGAAGATCTTTAATTATTGTAACAATCGAAGCTATATATACATATATTCGATATTTACAGTAATTGTTGAAATTCTCCAAGTGATATGTGCATGTTTACACATGAGATGCATGTTTGTTACAAAACTTCACATATAAAGATAAACTGACAGCCGTACAACCTAAGTACGACAATAGCAGTGTAACAGGAGTGCCCAGTCAATGACAAGTAATACAATTCAAGACGTACAGCAAAGGCCAAAACTTCAACCAGAAGACAGGGAAACGAATTTAATTTCGAATAGGTTCTCTGATACGAGATTAATGAGGCTGTTCGTGCAAAACGTTTCCGAGGCAGTGCTACCCCTTTTGTATCCCTAAAGAATTTCGTTCATTTCGATGCACTAAGCTTTACATTGGAGAGCGATAGGAAGGCTATTCAAGCTTTACTTTCAAAGCAGGTAAGAAAATATCTCCACACTAGGGTAGATAGGAAAATGACTTGCATCTCATTGGAAGAAGTTGAGTCGTGAAAATCTTCGTCTCCCAATGTTTTAGCGTAAGGTAAAAAATATCTCTTCGTAATTACAATTGAGATTGTAATGATCAGAGTGTTGGTAGGATGTAACCAGATCATCATCTTTACTATTTTTGAATATATTGGAGGGAAGGTGAAGGGAATTAATTCGTTTTCTTGGTGGGAAGGGAGGGAAGGGAATTGGGTCCCTGGCACGAGATTAATTTCTTTGTAAACCCCGGGTGGGCAGGGAAGGGGTCCCTGGCACGAGATTAAGTTCTTTGTAAACCCCGGTCCCTGGAAGGGATTAATTTTAGTGTAAGCCTCATTTGAGGTTTACACTAATGATTTAATTACTTAATTAAGGCTTGGTGTTAGAGTTGTGACAACAGCAATGACAAAATTCAAACACTGCAGAGCGTTGTTTGCGAAATGATCTAGATCGCATTCAAAGAAATTGAGTAAAGAAAGACTTCGTTTAACAATGTTTTGGTGTAAGATCGAAGATATTTCTTCGTAACTACTATTGCGATTGTAGTGAGTTGAGTGTTAGTAGGATGTAACCAGATCATCATCTTTATTATTTTTGGATATATCTTGGAGGGAAGTGGAAGGGAACTAATTATTTTTCTTGGTGGGAAGGGAGGGAAGGGAATGGGGCCCCTGGCACGAGATTAATTTCTTTGTAAACCCCGGGTGGGCAGGGAAGGGGTCCCTGGCACGAGATTAAGTTCTTTGTAAACCCCTGTCCCTGGACGGGATTAATTTTAGTGTAAGCCTCACTTGAGGTTTACACTAATGATTTATTTAATTAATTAACGATTGGTGTCACAGTTGTGACAACAACAATCACAAAATTTAAAAAAGAATCATCATAGCGTTCCTTGCGAAATGATCCTCATCATATTTGAAGGAATCTAGTCGTAAAAGAATTCGTTTACCGATGTCTTGTTCTAAGATTGAAAATATTTCTTCGTAATTACTATTGAGATTGAAGTGAGCTAACTGTAGGTACGATATAACTCGTAGAAATCTCTTTAAATAAACAACAGTCATTTTTTGAAATCTCGTCTCTGTTTTGAAAGCTTTTGTAAGGTACACCTCCCTCTCTTTAATATTTCCAAAATGCTGGATTCCTTCATTTTTAAAGTCTATTTCAAACAACCATTCCTGATATTTTTAAGGTATTTAGGAAAGTAGTATTCCATACTACCAGTTTTTCATTAGTAGAGGAAGGGACAATAACGAGCTACTGCTTTGATTGTGTTCAATCGGGTGCCTTGAAAAGAAACAAATCTAGCAATAAATTCCATTTTGAACTTAAGATCAGAGTTTTCATAATATAAATTATTTGTTCTTCTTCACTAGATATTAGTCGACACATTTTTCCAATTTTTTACACTCAAGTTCATTATATCGGCATCTCAGATGGTGCTGAGGAACAAATATCTTCGTCCTAAGATTCCAACCTTGACTTCTTAATCTAGCAGCATCTTTATATTTGTTAAATTTGCAGACCAATCTTGTTCTGACTCTTTACTTAAAAATATTGGCTGATCCCCAGAGGCAGTGGTTGTTTTCTTAAACATCGTAATTAGTTTGTGATTATTCTTGCACCTTATATTGTTTTGAAATGATCCCAGAACACTCAATACATACACTTGGAACAGGCACAACTTTCTTCTTTCATGAAGGACCTCACATAACATCTGCATGGAAATAGGATTGTTAGTATCACAAGCACAGAAATCACCACATGAATTTAGGTCGAAATTCTCAAAAGCGGTTTTCTTGGTTCTATGTTGCGACAAAGGAATTTCCTTTGTTTCCTATCAATAGCAATAATCACGATTCCTGTATGCTACTTTTGTTGTGTCTTCCAATGATTTGAACTCTTCCAAATCATAGCAAAAAATGCCAAATGGATATTTGAGTTTAGAGGCAAGACGGTGCGTGTCAAGAATGTTGGGTCCACTAAAAACTTGATTTTTTCTAGTAACAAAATACTATAGCTAAGGAAATACAGAAATATGTGTCGTATATATATGTACCATCGTTAATGACTTTAATGCCTTTTGGAATTTCCTTTTCGGTTTCCGACAAAGTAAAAACCGTTTCCTTGCAACAATATATCCAACAATTCTGTCAATATCAAAAACTTTGAGTCGTTAAAAATGGTATTTACACACACACACAATGGACCAGGCGACCGTATCTCAGTTTTTGGTGGAAAATTTTCGTCACAAAGAGACATAACTCGAGATACGACAATTGTGACAATTACTTTTTCGCTAAATGCTGAGATACGACACTTTGACAAATCCTAAAAAAAACTAAATACTCGGAAACGGATAATACTTCAGGGATGTCGATTTTCCAGATTGTGATGACCACCATATACTACACGTAGGAGAAATATATCAAATTTCGCTCCTTTTTACATACGACACTTTGTGAGGAGTCTCCAAAATTTTGACTGGTTTTCTTGGTTTCCTTGTCAATTTTATTTGAGTCAAATGTAATTTATTTGAAACATAATTCTTTTTCTTGCTGTTTATTTGTTTTCACTATTACTTCAACATAATGTGCTTGTATGTACGTTAACATTTTTGAGAGTTTAAAATCTAAGACTTTGACAAACGAGGTTATTAACCTTATGTCGAACATTGCGACACACATATTAGGATTACTCCAAAGTTCAACACCCGTGTTGAATACTCGACACGCTAAATAAAACTAGTTCACATTAACAATGACCAATATTTGGAGTGAAAATGAATCAGGTCTCAAATTGTAACATTATAACAAGAGTTCAATAATTTACAAACCAATGTGCAGAAATTGAAAGACAAAAAATACCGAGCAAGATAATATAGCATGCCATTATTGACTGTCTTGAAATATATTATAGAATCATTGTGATCCCTGTTGAGCGACCTTAAAGGAAATCAATAACACAATGTAGTTAATGTTAATTTCCTCGTTCATAAACACACACACAGAGGCATATGTACACAAACATTTTGCTTGGAGAAGATCTTTAATTATTGTAACAATCGAAGCTATATATACATATATTCGATATTTACAGTAATTGTTGAAATTCTCCAAGTGATATGTGCATGTTTACACATGAGATGCATGTTTGTTACAAAACTTCACATATAAAGATAAACTGACAGCCGTACAACCTAAGTACGACAATAGCAGTGTAACAGGAGTGCCCAGTCAATGACAAGTAATACAATTCAAGACGTACAGCAAAGGCCAAAACTTCAACCAGAAGACAGGGAAACGAATTTAATTTCGAATAGGTTCTCTGATACGTGATTAATGAGGCTGTTCGTGCAAAACGTTTCCGAGGCAGTGCTACCCCTTTTGTATCCCTAAAGAATTTCGTTCATTTCGATGCACTAAGCTTTACATTGGAGAGCGATAGGAAGGCTATTCAAGCTTTACTTTCAAAGCAGGTAAGAAAATCTCTCCACACTAGGGTAGATAGGAAAATGACTTGCATCTCCTTGGAAGAAGTTGAGTCGTGAAAATCTTCGTCTCCCAATGTTTTAGCGTAAGGTAAAAAATATCTCTTCGTAATTACAATTGAGATTGTAATGATCAGAGTGTTGGTAGGATGTAACCAGATCATCATCTTTACTATTTTTGAATATATTGGAGGGAAGGTGAAGGGAATTATTTCGTTTTCTTGGTGGGAAGGGAGGGAAGGGAATGGGGTCCCTGGCACGAGATTAATTTCTTTGTAAACCCCGGGTGGGCAGGGAAGGGGTCCCTGGCACGAGATTAAGTTCTTTGTAAACCCCGGTCCCTGGAAGGGATTAATTTTAGTGTAAGCCTCATTTGAGGTTTACACTAATGATTTAATTACTTAATTAAGGCTTGGTGTGAGAGTTGTGACAACAGCAATGACAAAATTCAAACACGGCAGAGCGTTGTTTGCGAAATGATCTAGATCGCATTCAAAGAAATTGAGTAAAGAAAGACTTCGTTTAACAATGTTTTGGTGTAAGATCGAAGATATTTCTTCGTAACTACTATTGCGATTGTAGTGAGTTGAGTGTTAGTAGTATGTAACGAGATCATCATCTTTATTATTTTTGGATATATCTTGGAGGGAAGTGGAAGGGAACTAATTATTTTTCTTGGTGGGAAGGGAGGGAAGGGAATGGGGTCCCTGGCACGAGATTAATTTCTTTGTAAACCCCGGGTGGTCAGGGAAGGGGTCCCTGGCACGAGATTAAGTTCTTTGTAAACCCCTGTCCCTGGACGGGATTAATTTTAGTGTAAGCCTCACTTGAGGTTTACACTAATGATTTATTTAATTAATTAACGATTGGTGTCACAGTTGTGACAACAACAATCACAAAATTTAAAAAAGAATCGTCATAGCGTTCTTTGCGAAATGATCCTCATCATATTTGAAGGAATCTAGTCGTAAAAGAATTCGTTTACCGATGTCTTGTTCTAAGATTGAAAATATTTCTTCGTAATTACTATTGAGATTGAAGTGAGCTAACTGTAGGTACGATATAACTCGTAGAAATCTCTTTAAATAAACAACAGTCATTTTTTGAAATCTCGTCTCTGTTTTGAAAGCTTTTGTAAGGTACACCTCCCTCTCTTTAATATTTCCAAAATGCTGGATTCCTTCATTTTTAAAGTCTATTTCAAACAACCATTCCTGATATTTTTAAGGTATTTATGAAAGTAGTATTCCATACTACCAGTTTTTCATTAGTAGAGGAAGGGACAATAACGAGCTACTGCTTTGATTGTGTTCAATCGGGTGCCTTGAAAAGAAACAAATCTAGCAATAAATTCCATTTTGAACTTAAGATCAGAGTTTTCATAATATAAATTATTTGTTCTTCTTCACTAGATATTAGTCGACACATTTTTCCAATTTTTTACACTCAAGTTCATTATATCGGTATCTCAGATGGTGCTGAGGAACAAATATCTTCGTCCTAAGATTCCAACCTTGACTTCTTAATCTAGCAGCATCTTTATATTTGTTAAATTTGCAGACCAATCTTGTTCTGACTCTTTACTTAAAAATATTGGCTGATCCCCAGAGGCAGTGGTTGTTTTCTTAAACATCGTAATTAGTTTGTGATTATTCTTGCACCTTATATTGTTTTGAAATGATCCCAGAACACTAAATACATACACTTGGAACAGGCACAACTTTCTTCTTTCATGAAGGACCTCACATAACATCTGCATGTAAATAGGATTGTTAGTATCACAAGCACAGAAATCACCACATGAATTTAGGTCGAAATTCTCAAAAGCGGTTTTCTTGGTTCTATGTTGCGACAAAGGAATTTCCTTTGTTTCCTATCAATAGCAATAATCACGATTCCTGTATTCTACTTTTGTTGTGTCTTCCAATGATTTTAAATCTTCCAAATCATAGCAAAAAATGCCAAATGGATATTTGAGTTTAGAGGCAAGACGGTACGTGTCAAGAATGTTGGGTCCACTAAAAACTTGATTTTTTCTAGTAACAAAATACTATAGCTAAGGAAATACAGAAATATGTGTCGTATATATATGTACCATCGTTAATGACTTTAATGCCTTTTGGAATTTCCTTTTCGGTTTCCGACAAAGTAAAAACCGTTTCCTTGCAACAATATATCCAACAATTCTGTCAATATCAAAAACTTTGAGTCGTTAAAAATGGTATTTACACACACACACAATGGATCAGGCGACCGTATCTCAGTTTTTGGTGGAAAATTTTCGTCACAAAGAGACATAACTCGAGATACGACAATTGTGACAATTACTTTTTCGCTAAATGCTGAGATACGACACTTTGACAAATCCTAAAAAAACTAAATACTCGGAAACGGATAATACTTCAGGGATGTCGATTTTCCAGATTGTGAAGACCACCATATACTACACGTAGGTGAAATATATCAAATTTCGCTCCTTTTTACATACGACACTTTGTGAGGAGTCGCCAAAATTTTGACTGGTTTTCTTGGTTTCCTTGTCAATTTTATTAGAGTCAAATGTAATTTATTTGACACTTAATTCTTCTTCTTGCTGTTTATTTGTTTTCACTATTACTTCAACATAATGTGCTTGTATGTACGTTAACATTTTTGAGAGTTTAAAATCTAAGACTTTGACAAACGAGGTTATTAACCTTATGTCGAACATTGCGACACACATATTAGGATTACTCCAAAGTTCAATACCCGTGTTGAATACTCGACACGCTAAATAAAACTAGTTCACATTAACAATGACCAATATTTGGAGTGAAAATGAATCAGGTCTCAAATTGTAACATTATAACAAGAGTTCAATAATTTACAAACCAATGTGCAGAAATTGAAAGACAAAAAATACCGAGCAAGATAATATAGCATGCCATTATTGACTGTCTTGAAATATATTATAGAATCATTGTGATCCCTGTTGAGCGATCTTAAAGGAAATCAATAACACAATGTAGTTAATGTTAATTTCCTCGTTCATAAACACACACACAGAGGCATATGTACACAAACATTTTGCTTGGAGAAGATCTTTAATTATTGTAACAATCGAAGCTATATATACATATATTCGATATTTACAGTAATTGTTGAAATTCTCCAAGTGATATGTGCATGTTTACACATGAGATGCATGTTTGTTACAAAACTTCACATATAAAGATAAACTGACAGCCGTACAACCTAAGTACGACAATAGCAGTGTAACAGGAGTGCCCAGTCAATGACAAGTAATACAATTCAAGACGTACAGCAAAGGCCAAAACTTCAACCAGAAGACAGGGAAACGAATTTAATTTCGAATAGGTTCTCTGATACGAGATTAATGAGGCTGTTCGTGCAAAACGTTTCCGAGGCAGTGCTACCCCTTTTGTATCCCTAAAGAATTTCGTTCATTTCGATGCACTAAGCTTTACATTGGAGAGCGATAGGAAGGCTATTCAAGCTTTACTTTCAAAGCAGGTAAGAAAATCTCTCCACACTAGGGTAGATAGGAAAATGACTTGCATCTCATTGGAACAAGTTGAGTCGTGAAAATCTTCGTCTCCCAATGTTTTAGCGTAAGGTAAAAAATATCTCTTCGTAATTACAATTGAGATTGTAATGATCAGAGTGTTGGTAGGATGTAACCAGATCATCATCTTTACTATTTTTGAATATATTGGAGGGAAGGTGAAGGGAATTAATTCGTTTTCTTGGTGGGAAGGGAGGGAAGGGAATTGGGTCCCTGGCACGAGATTAATTTCTTTGTAAACCCCGGGTGGGCAGTGAAGGGGTCCCTGGCACGAGATTAAGTTCTTTGTAAACCCCTGTCCCTGGACGGGATTAATTTTAGTGTAAGCCTCACTTGAGGTTTACACTAATGATTTATTTAATTAATTAACGATTGGTGTCACAGTTGTGACAACAACAATCACAAAATTTAAAAAAGAATCATCATAGCGTTCCTTGCGAAATGATCCTCATCATATTTGAAGGAATCTAGTCGTAAAAGAATTCGTTTACCGATGTCTTGTTCTAAGATTGAAAATATTTCTTCGTAATTACTATTGAGATTGAAGTGAGCTAACTGTAGGTACGATATAACTCGTAGAAATCTCTTTAAATAAACAACAGTCATTTTTTGAAATCTCGTCTCTGTTTTGAAAGCTTTTGTAAGGTACACCTCCCTCTCTTTAATATTTCCAAAATGCTGGATTCCTTCATTTTTAAAGTCTATTTCAAACAACCATTCCTGATATTTTTAAGGTATTTAGGAAAGTAGTATTCCATACTACCAGTTTTTCATTAGTAGAGGAAGGGACAATAACGAGCTACTGCTTTGATTGTGTTCAATCGGGTGCCTTGAAAAGAAACAAATCTAGCAATAAATTCCATTTTGAACTTAAGATCAGAGTTTTCATAATATAAATTATTTGTTCTTCTTCACTAGATATTAGTCGACACATTTTTCCAATTTTTTACACTCAAGTTCATTATATCGGCATCTCAGATGGTGCTGAGGAACAAATATCTTCGTCCTAAGATTCCAACCTTGACTTCTTAATCTAGCAGCATCTTTATATTTGTTAAATTTGCAGACCAATCTTGTTCTGACTCTTTACTTAAAAATATTGGCTGATCCCCAGAGGCAGTGGTTGTTTTCTTAAACATCGTAATTAGTTTGTGATTATTCTTGCACCTTATATTGTTTTGAAATGATCCCAGAACACTCAATACATACACTTGGAACAGGCACAACTTTCTTCTTTCATGAAGGACCTCACATAACATCTGCATGGAAATAGGATTGTTAGTATCACAAGCACAGAAATCACCACATGAATTTAGGTCGAAATTCTCAAAAGCGGTTTTCTTGGTTCTATGTTGCGACAAAGGAATTTCCTTTGTTTCCTATCAATAGCAATAATCACGATTCCTGTATGCTACTTTTGTTGTGTCTTCCAATGATTTGAACTCTTCCAAATCATAGCAAAAAATGCCAAATGGATATTTGAGTTTAGAGGCAAGACGGTGCGTGTCAAGAATGTTGGGTCCACTAAAAACTTGATTTTTTCTAGTAACAAAATACTATAGCTAAGGAAATACAGAAATATGTGTCGCATATATATGTACCATCGTTAATGACTTTAATGCCTTTTGGAATTTCCTTTTCGGTTTCCGACAAAGTAAAAACCGTTTCCTTGCAACAATATATCCAACAATTCTGTCAATATCAAAAACTTTGAGTCGTTAAAAATGGTATTTACACACACACACAATGGACCAGGCGACCGTATCTCAGTTTTTGGTGGAAAATTTTCGTCACAAAGAGACATAACTCGAGATACGACAATTGTGACAATTACTTTTTCGCTAAATGCTGAGATACGACACTTTGACAAATCCTAAAAAAAACTAAATACTCGGAAACGGATAATACTTCAGGGATGTCGATTTTCCAGATTGTGATGACCACCATATACTACACGTAGGAGAAATATATCAAATTTCGCTCCTTTTTACATACGACACTTTGTGAGGAGTCTCCAAAATTTTGACTGGTTTTCTTGGTTTCCTTGTCAATTTTATTTGAGTCAAATGTAATTTATTTGAAACATAATTCTTTTTCTTGCTGTTTATTTGTTTTCACTATTACTTCAACATAATGTGCTTGTATGTACGTTAACATTTTTGAGAGTTTAAAATCTAAGACTTTGACAAACGAGGTTATTAACCTTATGTCGAACATTGCGACACACATATTAGGATTACTCCAAAGTTCAACACCCGTGTTGAATACTCGACACGCTAAATAAAACTAGTTCACATTAACAATGACCAATATTTGGAGTGAAAATGAATCAGGTCTCAAATTGTAACATTATAACAAGAGTTCAATAATTTACAAACCAATGTGCAGAAATTGAAAGACAAAAAATACCGAGCAAGATAATATAGCATGCCATTATTGACTGTCTTGAAATATATTATAGAATCATTGTGATCCCTGTTGAGCGACCTTAAAGGAAATCAATAACACAATGTAGTTAATGTTAATTTCCTCGTTCATAAACACACACACAGAGGCATATGTACACAAACATTTTGCTTGGAGAAGATCTTTAATTATTGTAACAATCGAAGCTATATATACATATATTCGATATTTACAGTAATTGTTGAAATTCTCCAAGTGATATGTGCATGTTTACACATGAGATGCATGTTTGTTACAAAACTTCACATATAAAGATAAACTGACAGCCGTACAACCTAAGTACGACAATAGCAGTGTAACAGGAGTGCCCAGTCAATGACAAGTAATACAATTCAAGACGTACAGCAAAGGCCAAAACTTCAACCAGAAGACAGGGAAACGAATTTAATTTCGAATAGGTTCTCTGATACGTGATTAATGAGGCTGTTCGTGCAAAACGTTTCCGAGGCAGTGCTACCCCTTTTGTATCCCTAAAGAATTTCGTTCATTTCGATGCACTAAGCTTTACATTGGAGAGCGATAGGAAGGCTATTCAAGCTTTACTTTCAAAGCAGGTAAGAAAATCTCTCCACACTAGGGTAGATAGGAAAATGACTTGCATCTCCTTGGAAGAAGTTGAGTCGTGAAAATCTTCGTCTCCCAATGTTTTAGCGTAAGGTAAAAAATATCTCTTCGTAATTACAATTGAGATTGTAATGATCAGAGTGTTGGTAGGATGTAACCAGATCATCATCTTTACTATTTTTGAATATATTGGAGGGAAGGTGAAGGGAATTATTTCGTTTTCTTGGTGGGAAGGGAGGGAAGGGAATGGGGTCCCTGGCACGAGATTAATTTCTTTGTAAACCCCGGGTGGGCAGGGAAGGGGTCCCTGGCACGAGATTAAGTTCTTTGTAAACCCCGGTCCCTGGAAGGGATTAATTTTAGTGTAAGCCTCATTTGAGGTTTACACTAATGATTTAATTACTTAATTAAGGCTTGGTGTGAGAGTTGTGACAACAGCAATGACAAAATTCAAACACGGCAGAGCGTTGTTTGCGAAATGATCTAGATCGCATTCAAAGAAATTGAGTAAAGAAAGACTTCGTTTAACAATGTTTTGGTGTAAGATCGAAGATATTTCTTCGTAACTACTATTGCGATTGTAGTGAGTTGAGTGTTAGTAGTATGTAACGAGATCATCATCTTTATTATTTTTGGATATATCTTGGAGGGAAGTGGAAGGGAACTAATTATTTTTCTTGGTGGGAAGGGAGGGAAGGGAATGGGGTCCCTGGCACGAGATTAATTTCTTTGTAAACCCCGGGTGGTCAGGGAAGGGGTCCCTGGCACGAGATTAAGTTCTTTGTAAACCCCTGTCCCTGGACGGGATTAATTTTAGTGTAAGCCTCACTTGAGGTTTACACTAATGATTTATTTAATTAATTAACGATTGGTGTCACAGTTGTGACAACAACAATCACAAAATTTAAAAAAGAATCGTCATAGCGTTCTTTGCGAAATGATCCTCATCATATTTGAAGGAATCTAGTCGTAAAAGAATTCGTTTACCGATGTCTTGTTCTAAGATTGAAAATATTTCTTCGTAATTACTATTGAGATTGAAGTGAGCTAACTGTAGGTACGATATAACTCGTAGAAATCTCTTTAAATAAACAACAGTCATTTTTTGAAATCTCGTCTCTGTTTTGAAAGCTTTTGTAAGGTACACCTCCCTCTCTTTAATATTTCCAAAATGCTGGATTCCTTCATTTTTAAAGTCTATTTCAAACAACCATTCCTGATATTTTTAAGGTATTTATGAAAGTAGTATTCCATACTACCAGTTTTTCATTAGTAGAGGAAGGGACAATAACGAGCTACTGCTTTGATTGTGTTCAATCGGGTGCCTTGAAAAGAAACAAATCTAGCAATAAATTCCATTTTGAACTTAAGATCAGAGTTTTCATAATATAAATTATTTGTTCTTCTTCACTAGATATTAGTCGACACATTTTTCCAATTTTTTACACTCAAGTTCATTATATCGGTATCTCAGATGGTGCTGAGGAACAAATATCTTCGTCCTAAGATTCCAACCTTGACTTCTTAATCTAGCAGCATCTTTATATTTGTTAAATTTGCAGACCAATCTTGTTCTGACTCTTTACTTAAAAATATTGGCTGATCCCCAGAGGCAGTGGTTGTTTTCTTAAACATCGTAATTAGTTTGTGATTATTCTTGCACCTTATATTGTTTTGAAATGATCCCAGAACACTAAATACATACACTTGGAACAGCCACAACTTACTTCTTTCATGAAGGACCTCACATAACATCTGCATGGAAATAGGATTGTTAGTATCACAAGCACAGAAATCACCACATGAATTTAGGTCGAAATTCTCAAAAGCGGTTTTCTTGGTTCTATGTTGCGACAAAGGAATTTCCTTTGTTTCCTATCAATAGCAATAATCACGATTCCTGTATTCTACTTTTGTTGTGTCTTCCAATGATTTTAAATCTTCCAAATCATAGCAAAAAATGCCAAATGGATATTTGAGTTTAGAGGCAAGACGGTACGTGTCAAGAATGTTGGGTCCACTAAAAACTTGATTTTTTCTAGTAACAAAATACTATAGCTAAGGAAATACAGAAATATGTGTCGTATATATATGTACCATCGTTAATGACTTTAATGCCTTTTGGAATTTCCTTTTCGGTTTCCGACAAAGTAAAAACCGTTTCCTTGCAACAATATATCCAACAATTCGGTCAATATCAAAAACTTCGAGTCGTTAAAAATGGTATTTACACACACACACAATGGATCAGGCGACCGTATCTCAGTTTTTGGTGGAAAATTTTCGTCACAAAGAGACATAACTCGAGATACGACAATTGTGACAATTACTTTTTCGCTAAATGCTGAGATACGACACTTTGACAAATCCTAAAAAAACTAAATACTCGGAAACGGATAATACTTCAGGGATGTCGATTTTCCAGATTGTGAAGACCACCATATACTACACGTAGGTGAAATATATCAAATTTCGCTCCTTTTTACATACGACACTTTGTGAGGAGTCGCCAAAATTTTGACTGGTTTTCTTGGTTTCCTTGTCAATTTTATTAGAGTCAAATGTAATTTATTTGACACTTAATTCTTTTTCTTGCTGTTTATTTGTTTTCACTATTACTTCAACATAATGTGCTTGTATGTACGTTAACATTTTTGAGAGTTTAAAATCTAAGACTTTGACAAACGAGGTTATTAACCTTATGTCGAACATTGCGACACACATATTAGGATTACTCCAAAGTTCAACACCCGTGTTGAATACTCGACACGCTAAATAAAACTAGTTCACATTAACAATGACCAATATTTGGAGTGAAAATGAATCAGGTCTCAAATTGTAACATTATAACAAGAGTTCAATAATTTACAAACCAATGTGCAGAAAATGAAAGACAAAAAATACCGAGCAAGATAATATAGCATGCCATTATTGACTGTCTTGAAATATATTATAGAATCATTGTGATCCCTGTTGAGCGATCTTAAAGGAAATCAATAACACAATGTAGTTAATGTTAATTTCCTCGTTCATAAACACACACACAGAGGCATATGTACACAAACATTTTGCATGGAGAAGATCTTTAATTATTGTAACAATCGAAGCTATATATACATATATTCGATATTTACAGTAATTGTTGAAATTCTCCAAGTGATATGTGCATGTTTACACATGAGATGCATGTTTGTTACAAAACTTCACATATAAAGATAAACTGACAGCCGTACAACCTAAGTACGACAATAGCAGTGTAACAGGAGTGCCCAGTCAATGACAAGTAATACAATTCAAGACGTACAGCAAAGGCCAAAACTTCAACCAGAAGACAGGGAAACGAATTTAATTTCGAATAGGTTCTCTGATACGAGATTAATGAGGCTGTTCGTGCAAAACGTTTCCGAGGCAGTGCTACCCCTTTTGTATCCCTAAAGAATTTCGTTCATTTCGATGCACTAAGCTTTACATTGGAGAGCGATAGGAAGGCTATTCAAGCTTTACTTTCAAAGCAGGTAAGAAAATCTCTCCACACTAGGGTAGATAGGAAAATGACTTGCATCTCATTGGAAGAAGTTGAGTCGTGAAAATCTTCGTCTCCCAATGTTTTAGCGTAAGGTAAAAAATATCTCTTCGTAATTACAATTGAGATTGTAATGATCAGAGTTTTGGTAGGATGTAACCAGATCATCATCTTTACTATTTTTGAATATATTGGAGGGAAGGTGAAGGGAATTAATTCGTTTTCTTGGTGGGAAGGGAGGGAAGGGAATTGGGTCCCTGGCACGAGATTAATTTCTTTGTAAACCCCGGGTGGGCAGGGAAGGGGTCCCTGGCACGAGATTAAGTTCTTTGTAAACCCCTGTCCCTGGACGGGATTAATTTTAGTGTAAGCCTCACTTGAGGTTTACACTAATGATTTATTTAATTAATTAACGATTGGTGTCACAGTTGTGACAACAACAATCACAAAATTTAAAAAAGAATCATCATAGCGTTCCTTGCGAAATGATCCTCATCATATTTGAAGGAATCTAGTCGTAAAAGAATTCGTTTACCGATGTCTTGTTCTAAGATTGAAAATATTTCTTCGTAATTACTATTGAGATTGAAGTGAGCTAACTGTAGGTACGATATAACTCGTAGAAATCTCTTGAAATAAACAACAGTCATTTTTTGAAATCTCGTCTCTGTTTTGAAAGCTTTTGTAAGGTACACCTCCCTCTCTTTAATATTTCCAAAATGCTGGATTCCTTCATTTTTAAAGTCTATTTCAAACAACCATTCCTGATATTTTTAAGGTATTTATGAAAGTAGTATTCCATACTACCAGTTTTTCATTAGTAGAGGAAGGGACAATAACGAGCTACTGCTTTGATTGTGTTCAATCGGGTGCCTTGAAAAGAAACAAATCTAGCAATAAATTCCATTTTGAACTTAAGATCAGAGTTTTCATAATATAAATTATTTGTTCTTCTTCACTAGATATTAGTCGACACATTTTTCCAATTTTTTACACTCAAGTTCATTATATCGGCATCTCAGATGGTGCTGAGGAACAAATATCTTCGTCCTAAGATTCCAACCTTGACTTCTTAATCTAGCAGCATCTTTATATTTGTTAAATTTCCAGACCAATCTTGTTCTGACTCTTTACTTAAAAATATTGGCTGATCCCCAGAGGCAGTGGTTGTTTTCTTAAACATCGTAATTAGTTTGTGATTATTCTTGCACCTTATATTGTTTTGAAATGATCCCAGAACACTCAATACATACACTTGGAACAGGCACAACTTTCTTCTTTCATGAAGGACCTCACATAACATCTGCATGGAAATAGGATTGTTAGTATCACAAGCACAGAAATCACCACATGAATTTAGGTCGAAATTCTCAAAAGCGGTTTTCTTGGTTCTATGTTGCGACAAAGGAATTTCCTTTGTTTCCTATCAATAGCAATAATCACGATTCCTGTATGCTACTTTTGTTGTGTCTTCCAATGATTTGAACTCTTCCAAATCATAGCAAAAAATGCCAAATGGATATTTGAGTTTAGAGGCAAGACGGTGCGTGTCAAGAATGTTGGGTCCACTAAAAACTTGATTTTTTCTAGTAACAAAATACTATAGCTAAGGAAATACAGAAATATGTGTCGTATATATATGTACCATCGTTAATGACTTTAATGCCTTTTGGAATTTCCTTTTCGGTTTCCGACAAAGTAAAAACCGTTTCCTTGCAACAATATATCCAACAATTCTGTCAATATCAAAAACTTTGAGTCGTTAAAAATGGTATTTACACACACACACAATGGATCAGGCGACCGTATCTCAGTTTTTGGTGGAAAATTTTCGTCACAAAGAGACATAACTCGAGATACGACAATTGTGACAATTACTTTTTCGCTAAATGCTGAGATACGACACTTTGACAAATCCTAAAAAAAACTAAATACTCGGAAACGGATAATACTTCAGGGATGTCGATTTTCCAGATTGTGATGACCACCATATACTACACGTAGGAGAAATATATCAAATTTCGCTCCTTTTTACATACGACACTTTGTGAGGAGTCTCCAAAATTTTGACTGGTTTTCTTGGTTTCCTTGTCAATTTTATTTGAGTCAAATGTAATTTATTTGAAACATAATTCTTTTTCTTGCTGTTTATTTGTTTTCACTATTACTTCAACATAATGTGCTTGTATGTACGTTAACATTTTTGAGAGTTTAAAATCTAAGACTTTGACAAACGAGGTTATTAACCTTATGTCGAACATTGCGACACACATATTAGGATTACTCCAAAGTTCAACACCCGTGTTGAATACTCGACACGCTAAATAAAACTAGTTCACATTAACAATGACCAATATTTGGAGTGAAAATGAATCAGGTCTCAAATTGTAACATTATAACAAGAGTTCAATAATTTACAAACCAATGTGCAGAAATTGAAAGACAAAAAATACCGAGCAAGATAATATAGCATGCCATTATTGACTGTCTTGAAATATATTATAGAATCATTGTGATCCCTGTTGAGCGACCTTAAAGGAAATCAATAACACAATGTAGTTAATGTTAATTTCCTCGTTCATAAACACACACACAGAGGCATATGTACACAAACATTTTGCTTGGAGAAGATCTTTAATTATTGTAACAATCGAAGCTATATATACATATATTCGATATTTACAGTAATTGTTGAAATTCTCCAAGTGATATGTGCATGTTTACACATGAGATGCATGTTTGTTACAAAACTTCACATATAAAGATAAACTGACAGCCGTACAACCTAAGTACGACAATAGCAGTGTAACAGGAGTGCCCAGTCAATGACAAGTAATACAATTCAAGACGTACAGCAAAGGCCAAAACTTCAACCAGAAGACAGGGAAACGAATTTAATTTCGAATAGGTTCTCTGATACGTGATTAATGAGGCTGTTCGTGCAAAACGTTTCCGAGGCAGTGCTACCCCTTTTGTATCCCTAAAGAATTTCGTTCATTTCGATGCACTAAGCTTTACATTGGAGAGCGATAGGAAGGCTATTCAAGCTTTACTTTCAAAGCAGGTAAGAAAATCTCTCCACACTAGGGTAGATAGGAAAATGACTTGCATCTCCTAGGAAGAAGTTGAGTCGTGAAAATCTTCGTCTCCCAATGTTTTAGCGTAAGGTAAAAAATATCTCTTCGTAATTACAATTGAGATTGTAATGATCAGAGTGTTGGTAGGATGTAACCAAGATCATCATCTTTACTATTTTTGAATATATTGGAGGGAAGGTGAAGGGAATTATTTCGTTTTCTTGGTGGGAAGGGAGGGAAGGGAATGGGGTCCCTGGCACGAGATTAATTTCTTTGTAAACCCCGGGTGGGCAGGGAAGGGGTCCCTGGCACGAGATTAAGTTCTTTGTAAACCCCGGTCCCTGGAAGGGATTAATTTTAGTGTAAGCCTCATTTGAGGTTTACACTAATGATTTAATTACTTAATTAAGGCTTGGTGTGAGAGTTGTGACAACAGCAATGACAAAATTCAAACACGGCAGAGCGTTGTTTGCGAAATGATCTAGATCGCATTCAAAGAAATTGAGTAAAGAAAGACTTCGTTTAACAATGTTTTGGTGTAAGATCGAAGATATTTCTTCGTAACTACTATTGCGATTGTAGTGAGTTGAGTGTTAGTAGTATGTAACGAGATCATCATCTTTATTATTTTTGGATATATCTTGGAGGGAAGTGGAAGGGAACTAATTATTTTTCTTGGTGGGAAGGGAGGGAAGGGAATGGGGTCCCTGGCACGAGATTAATTTCTTTGTAAACCCCGGGTGGGCAGGGAAGGGGTCCCTGGCACGAGATTAAGTTCTTTGTAAACCCCTGTCCCTGGACGGGATTAATTTTAGTGTAAGCCTCACTTGAGGTGTACACTAATGATTTATTTAATTAATTAACGATTGGTGTCACAGTTGTGACAACAACAATCACAAAATTTAAAAAAGAATCGTCATTGCGTTCTTTGCGAAATGATCCTCATCATATTTGAAGGAATCTAGTCGTAAAAGAATTCGTTTACCGATGTCTTGTTCTAAGATTGAAAATATTTCTTCGTAATTACTATTGAGATTGAAGTGAGCTAACTGTAGGTACGATATAACTCGTAGAAATCTCTTTAAATAAACAACAGTCATTTTTTGAAATCTCGTCTCTGTTTTGAAAGCTTTTGTAAGGTACACCTCCCTCTCTTTAATATTTCCAAAATGCTGGATTCCTTCATTTTTAAAGTCTATTTCAAACAACCATTCCTGATATTTTTAAGGTATTTATGAAAGTAGTATTCCATACTACCAGTTTTTCATTAGTAGAGGAAGGGACAATAACGAGCTACTGCTTTGATTGTGTTCAATCGGGTGCCTTGAAAAGAAACAAATCTAGCAATAAATTCCATTTTGAACTTAAGATCAGAGTTTTCATAATATAAATTATTTGTTCTTCTTCACTAGATATTAGTCGACACATTTTTCCAAATTTTTACACTCAAGTTCATTTTATCGGTATCTCAGATGGTGCTGAGGAACAAATATCTTCGTCCTAAGATTCCAACCTTGACTTCTTAATCTAGCAGCATCTTTATATTTGTTAAATTTGCAGACCAATCTTGTTCTGACTCTTTACTTAAAAATATTGGCTGATCCCCAGAGGCAGTGGTTGTTTTCTTAAACATCGTAATTAGTTTGTGATTATTCTTGCACCTTATATTGTTTTGAAATGATCCCAGAACACTAAATACATACACTTGGAACAGGCACAACTTTCTTCTTTCATGAAGGACCTCACATAACATCTGCATGGAAATAGGATTGTTAGTATCACAAGCACAGAAATCACCACATGAATTTAGGTCGAAATTCTCAAAAGCGGTTTTCTAGGTTCTATGTTGCGACAAAGGAATTTCCTTTGTTTCCTATCAATAGCAATAATCACGATTCCTGTATGCTACTTTTGTTGTGTCTTCCAATGATTTGAACTCTTCCAAATCATAGCAAAAAGTGCCAAATGGATGTTTGAGTTTAGAAGCGAGACGGTACGTGTCAAGAATGTTGGGTCCACTAAAAACTTGATTTTTTCTAGTAACAAAATACTATAGCTAAGGAAATACAGAAATATGTGTCGTATATATATGTACCATCGTTAATGACTTTAATGCCTTTTGGAATTTCCTTTTCGGTTTCCGACAAAGTAAAAACCGTTTCCTTGCAACAATATATCCAACAATTCGGTCAATATCAAAAACTTTGAGTCGCTAAAAATGGTATTTACACACACACACACACAATGGATCAGGCGACCGTATCTCAGTTTGTGGTGGAAAATTTTCGTCACAAGGAGACATAACTCGAGATACGACAGTTGTGACAATTACTTTTTCGCTAAGTGCTGAGATACGACACTTTGACAAATCCTAAAAAAACTAAATACTCGGAAACGGATAATACTTCAGGGACGTCGATTTTCCAGATTGTGAAGACCACCATATACTACACGTAGGTGAAATATATCAAATTTCGCTCCTTTTTACATACGACACTTTGTGAGGAGTCGCCAAAAGTTTGACTGGTTTTCTTGGTTTCCTTGTCAATTTTATTGGAGTCAAATGTAATTTATTTGACACCTAATTCTCTTTCTTGCTGTTTATTTGTTTTCACTATTACTTCAACATAATGTGCTTGTATGTACGTTAACATTTTTGAGAGTTTAAAATCTAAAACTTTGACAAACGAGGTTATTAACCTTGTGTCGAACATTGCGACACACATATTAGGATTACACCAAAGTTCAACACCCGTGTTGAATACTCGACACGCTAAATAAAACTAGTTCACATTAACAATGACCAATATTTGGAGTGAAAATGAATCAGGTCTCAAATTGTAACATAATAACAAGAGTTCAATAATTTACAAAGCAATTTGCAGAAATTGAAAGACAAAAAAATACCGAGCAAGATAATATAGCATGCCATTATTGACTGTCTTGAAATATATTATAGTATCATTGTGATCCCTGTTGAGCGATCTTAAAGGAAATCAATAACACAATGTAGTTAATGTTAATTTCCTCGTTCATAAACACACACACAGTGGCATATGTACACAAACATTTTGTTTGGAGAAGATCTTTAATTATTGTAACAATCGAAGCTATATATACATATATTCGATATTTACAGTAATTGTTGAAATTCTCCAAGTGATATGTGCATGTTTACACATGAGATGCATGTTTGTTACAAAACTTCACATATAAAGATAAACTGACAGCCGTACAACCTAAGTACGACAATAGCAGTGTAACAGGAGTGCCCAGTCAATGACAAGTAATACAATTCAAGACGTACAACAAAGGCCAAAACTTCAACCAGAAGACTGGGAAAGTAATTTAGTTTCGAATAGGTTCTCTGATACGAGATTAATGAGGCTGTACGTGCAAAACGTTTCCGAGGCAGTGCTACCCCTTTTGTATCCCTAAAGAATTTCGTTCATTTCGATGCACTAAGCTTTACATTGGAGAGCGATAGGAAGGCTATTCAAGCTTTACTTTCAAAGCAGGTAAGAAAATCTCTCCACACTAGGGTAGATAGGAAAATGACTTGCATCTCATTGGAAGAAGTTGAGTAGTGAAAATCTTCGTCTCCCAATGTTTTAGCGTAAGGTAAAAAATATCTCTTCGTAATTACAATTGAGATTGTAATGATCAGAGTGTTGGTAGGATGTAACCAGATCATCATCTTTACTATTTTTGAATATATTGGAGGGAAGGTGAAGGGAATTAATTCGTTTTCTTTGTGGGAAGGGAGGGAAGGGAATGGGGTCCCTGGCACGAGATTAATTTCTTTGTAAACCCCGGGTGGGCAGGGAAGGGGTCCCTGGCACGAGATTAAGTTCTTTGTAAACCCCGGTCCCTGGAAGGGATTAATTTTAGTGTAAGCCTCATTTGAGGTTTACACTAATGATTTAATTACATAATTAAGGCTTGGTGTGAGAGTTGTGACAACAGCAATGACAAAATTCAAACACGGCAGAGCGTTGTTTGCGAAATGATCTAGATCGCATTCAAAGAAATTGAGTAAAGAAAGACTTCGTTTAACAATGTTTTGGTGTAAGATCGAAGATATTTCTTCGTAACTACTATTGCGATTGTAGTGAGTTGAGTGTTAGTAGGATGTAACCAGATCATCATCTTTATTATTTTTGGATATATCTTGGAGGGAAGTGGAAGGGAACTAATTATTTTTCTTGGTGGGAAGGGAGGGAAGGGAATGGGGTCCCTGGCACGAGATTAATTTCTTTGTAAACCCCGGGTGGGCAGGGAAGGGGTTCCTGGCACGAGATTAAGTTCTTTGTAAACCCCTGTCCCTGGACGGGATTAATTTTAGTGTAAGCCTCACTTGAGGTTTACACTAATGATTTATTTAATTAATTAACGATTGGTGTCACAGTTGTGACAACAACAATCACAAAATTTAAAAAAGAATCGTCATAGCGTTCTTTGCGAAATGATCCTCATCATATTTGAAGGAATCTAGTCGTAAAAGAATTCGTTTACCGATGTCTTGTTCTAAGATTGAAAATATTTCTTCGTAATTACTATTGAGATTGAAGTGAGCTAACTGTAGGTACGATATAACTCGTAGAAATCTCTTTAAATAAACAACAGTAATTTTTTGAAATCTCGTCTCTGTTTTGAAAGCTTTTGTAAGGTACACCTCCCTCTCTTTAATATTTCCAAAATGCTGGATTCCTTCATTTTTAAAGTCTATTTCAAACAACCATTCCTGATATTTTTAAGGTATTTATGAAAGTAGTATTCCATACTACCAGTTTTTCATTAGTAGAGGAAGGGACAATAACGAGCTACTGCTTTGATTGTGTTCAATCGGGTGCCTTGAAAAGAAACAAATCTAGCAATAAATTCCATTTTGAACTTAAGATCAGAGTTTTCATAATATAAATTATTTGTTCTTCTTCACTAGATATTAGTCGACACATTTTTCCAATTTTTTACACTCAAGTTCATTTTATCGGTATCTCAGATGGTGCTGAGGAACAAATATCTTCGTCCTAAGATTCCAACCTTGACTTCTTAATCTAGCAGCATCTTTATATTTGTTAAATTTGCAGACCAATCTTGTTCTGACTCTTTACTTAAAAATATTGGCTGATCCCCAGAGGCAGTGGTTGTTTTCTTAAACATCGTAATTAGTTTGTGATTATTCTTGCACCTTATATTGTTTTGAAATGATCCCAGAACACTAAATACATACACTTGGAACAGGCACAACTTTCTTCTTTCATGAAGGACCTCACATAACATCTGCATGGAAATAGGATTGTTAGTATCACAAGCACAGAAATCACCACATGAATTTAGGTCGAAATTCTCAAAAGCGGTTTTCTAGGTTCTATGTTGCGAAAAAGGAATTTCCTTTGTTTCCTATCAATAGCAATAATCACGATTCCTGTATGCTACTTTTGTTGTGTCTTCCAATGATTTGAACTCTTCCAAATCATAGCAAAAAATGCCAAATGGATATTTGAGTTTAGAGGCAAGACGGTACGTGTCAAGAATGTTGGGTCCACTAAAAACTTGATTTTTTCTAGTAACAAAATACTATAGCTAAGGAAATACAGAAATATGTGTCGTATATATATGTACCATCGTTAATGACTTTAATGCCTTTTGGAATTTCCTTTTCGGTTTCCGACAAAGTAAAAACCGTTTCCTTGCAACAATATATCCAACAATTCGGTCAATATCAAAAACTTTGAGTCGCTAAAAATGGTATTTGCAGACACACACAATGGATCAGGCGACCGTATCTCAGTTTTTGGTGGAAAATTTTCGTCACAAAGAGACATAACTCGAGATACGACAATTGTGACAATTACTTTTTCGCTAAATGCTGAGATACGACACTTTGACAAATCCTAAAAAACTAAATACTCGGAAACGGATAATACTTCAGGGATGTCGATTTTCCAGATTGTGAAGACCACCATATACTACACGTAGGTGAAATATATCAAATTTCGCTCCTTTTTACATACGACACTTTGTGAGGAGTCGCCAAAATTTTGACTGGTTTTCTTGGTTTCCTTGTCAATTTTATTAGAGTCAAATGTAATTTATTTGACACTTAATTCTTTTTCTTGCTGTTTATTTGTTTTCACTATTACTTCAACATAATGTGCTTGTATGTACGTTAACATTTTTGAGAGTTTAAAATCTAAGACTTTGACAAACGAGGTTATTAACCTTATGTCGAACATTGCGACACACATATTAGGATTACTCCAAAGTTCAACACCCGTGTTGAATACTCGACACGCTAAATAAAACTAGTTCACATTAACAATGACCAATATTTGGAGTGAAAATGAATCAGGTCTCAAATTGTAACATTATAACAAGAGTTCAATAATTTACAAACCAATGTGCAGAAATTGAAAGACAAAAAATACCGAGCAAGATAATATAGCATGCCATTATTGACTGTCTTGAAATATATTATAGAATCATTGTGATCCCGGTTGAGCGATCTTAAAGGAAATCAATAACACAATGTAGTTAATGTTAATTTCCTCGTTCATAAACACACACACAGAGGCATATGTACACAAACATTTTGCTTGGAGAAGATCTTTAATTATTGTAACAATCGAAGCTATATATACATATATTCGATATTTACAGTAATTGTTGAAATTCTCCAAGTGATATGTGCATGTTTACACATGAGATGCATGTTTGTTACAAAACTTCACATATAAAGATAAACTGACAGCCGTACAACCTAAGTACGACAATAGCAGTGTAACAGGAGTGCCCAGTCAATGACAAGTAATACAATTCAAGACGTACAGCAAAGGCCAAAACTTCAACCAGAAGACAGGGAAACGAATTTAATTTCGAATAGGTTCTCTGATACGAGATTAATGAGGCTGTTCGTGCAAAACGTTTCCGAGGCAGTGCTACCCCTTTTGTATCCCTAAAGAATTTCGTTCATTTCGATGCACTAAGCTTTACATTGGAGAGCGATAGGAAGGCTATTCAAGCTTTACTTTCAAAGCAGGTAAGAAACTCTCTCCACACTAGCGTAGATAGGAAAATTACTTGCATCTGATTGGAAGAAGTTGATTCGTGAAAATCTTCGTCTCCCAATGTTTTAGCGTAAGGTAAAAAATATCTCTTCGTAATTACAATTGAGATTGTAATGATCAGAGTGTTGGTAGGATGTAACCAGATCATCATCTTTACTATTTTTGAATATATTGGAGGGAAGGTGAAGGGAATTAATTCGTTTTCTTGGTGGGAAGGGAGGGAAGGGAATGGGGTCCCTGGCACGAGATTAATTTCTTTGTAAACCCCGGGTGGGCATGGAAGGGGTCCCTGGCACGAGATTAAGTTCTTTGTAAACCCCGGTCCCTGGAAGGGATTAATTTTAGTGTAAGCCTCATTTGAGGTTTACACTAATGATTTAATTACTTAATTAAGGCTTGGTGTGAGAGTTGTGACAACAGCAATGACAAAATTCAAACACGGCAGAGCGTTGTTTGCGAAATGATCTAGATCGCATTCAAAGAAATTGAGTAAAGAAAGACTTCGTTTAACAATGTTTTGGTGTAAGATCGAAGATATTTCTTCGTAACTACTATTGCGATTGTAGTGAGTTGAGTGTTAGTAGGATGTAACCAGATCATCATCTTTATTATTTTTGGATATATCTTGGAGGGAAGTGGAAGGGAACTAATTATTTTTCTTGGTGGGAAGGGAGGGAAGGGAATGGGGTCCCTGGCACGAGATTAATTTCTTTGTAAACCCCGGGTGGGCAGGGCAGGGGTCCCTGGCACGAGATTAAGTTCTTTGTAAACCCCTGTCCCTGGACGGGATTAATTTTAGTGTAAGCCTCACTTGAGGTTTACACTAATGATTTATTTAATTAATTAACGAATGGTGTCACAGTTGTGACAACAACAATCACAAAATTTAAAAAAGAATCGTCATAGCGTTCTTTGCGAAATGATCCTCATCATATTTGAAGGAATCTAGTCGTAAAATAATTCGTTTACCGATGTCTTGTTCTAAGATTGAAAATATTTCTTCGTAATTACTATTGAGATTGAAGTGAGCTAACTGTAGGTACGATATAACTCGTAGAAATCTCTTTAAATAAACAACAGTCATTTTTTGAAATCTCGTCTCTGTTTTGAAAGCTTTTGTAAGGTACACCTCCCTTTCTTTAATATTTCCAAAATGCTGGATTCCTTCATTTTTAAAGTCTATTTCAAACAACCATTCCTGATATTTTTAAGGTATTTATGAAAGTAGTATTCCATACTACCAGTTTTTCATTAGTAGAGGAAGGGACAATAACGAGCTACTGCTTTGATTGTGTTCAATCGGGTGCCTTGAAAAGAAACAAATCTAGCAATAAATTCCATTTTGAACTTAAGTTTAGAGTTTTCATAATATAAATTATTTGTTCTTCTTCACTAGATATTAGTCGACACATTTTTCCAATTTTTTATACTCAAGTTCATTATATCGGTATCTCAGATGGTGCTGAGGAACAAATATCTTCGTCCTAAGATTCCAACCTTGACTTCTTAATCTAGCAGCATCTTTATATTTGTTAAATTTGCAGACCAATCTTGTTCTGACTCTTTACTTAAAAATATTGGCTGATCCCCAGAGGCAGTGGTTGTTTTCTTAAACATCGTAATTAGTTTGTGATTATTCTTGCACCTTATATTGTTTTGAAATGATCCCAGAACACTAAATACATACACTTGGAACAGGCACAACTTTCTTCTTTCATGAAGGACCTCACATAACATCTGCATGGAAATAGGATTGTTAGTATCACAAGCACTGAAATCACCACATGAATTTAGGTCGAAATTCTCAAAAGCGGTTTTCTTGGTTCTATGTTGCGACAAAGGAATTTCCTTTGTTTCCTATCAATAGCAATAATCACGATTCCTGTATGCTACTTTTGTTGTGTCTTCCAATGATTTGAACTCTTCCAAATCATAGCAAAAGTGCCAAATGAATATTTGAGTTTAGAAGCGAGACGGTACGTGTCGAGAATGTTGGGTCCACTAAAAACTTGATTTTTTCTAGTAACAAAATACTATAGCTAAGGAAATACAGAAATATGTGTCGTATATATATGTACCATCGTTAATGACTTTAATGCCTTTTGGAATTTCCTTTTCGGTTTCATACAAAGTAAAAACCGTTTCCTTGCAACAATATATCCAACAATTCGGTCAATATCAAAAACTTTGAGTCGCTAGAAATGGTATTTACACACACACACACACAATGGATCAGGCGACCGTATCTCAGTTTGTGGTGGAAAATTTTCGTCACAAAGAGACACAACTCGAGATACGACAGTTGTGACAATTACTTTTTCGCTAAGTGCTGAGATACGACACTTTGACAAATCCTAAAAAAAACTAAATACTCAGAAACGGATAATACTTCAGGGACGTCGATTTTCCAGATTGTGAAGACCACCATATACTACACGTAGGTGAAATATATCAAATTTCGCTCCTTTTTACATACGACACTTTGTGAGGAGTCGCCAAAATTTTGACTGGTTTTCTTGTTTTCCTTGTCAATTTTATTAGTCAAATGTAATTTATTTGACACCTAATTCTCTTTCTTGCTGTTTATTTGTTTTCACTATTACTTCAACATAATGTGCTTGTATGTACGTTAACATTTTTGAGAGTTTAAAATCTAAGACTTTGACAAACGAGGTTATTAACCTTATGTCGAACATTGCGACACACATATTAGGATTACTCCAAAGTTCAACACCCGTGTTGAATACTCGACACGCTAAATAAAACTAGTTCACATTAACAATGACCAATATTTGGAGTGAAAATGAATCAGGTCTCAAATTGTAACATTATAACAAGAGTTCAATAATTTACAAACCAATGTGCAGAAATTGAAAGACAAAAAATACCGAGCAAGATAATATAGCATGCCATTATTGACTGCCTTGAAATATATTATAGAATCATTGTGATCCCTGTTGAGCGATCTTAAAGGAAATCAATAACACCATGTAGTTAATGTTAATTTCCTCGTTCATAAACACACACACAGAGGCATATGTACACAAACATTTTGCTTGGAGAAGATCTTTAATTATTGTAACAATCGAAGCTATATATACATATATTCGATATTTACAGTAATTGTTGAAATTCTCCAAGTGATATGTGCATGTTTACACATGAGATGCATGTTTGTTACAAAACTACATATATAATGATAAACTGACAGCCGTACAACCTAAGTACGACAATAGCAGTGTAACAGGAGTGCCCAATCAATGACAAGTAATACAATTCAAGACGTACAGCAAAGGCCAAAACTTCAACCAGAAGACAGGGAAACGAATTTAATTTCGAATAGGTTCTCTGATACGAGATTAATGAGGCTGTTCGTGCAAAACATTTCCGAGGCAGTGCTACCCCTTTTGTATCCCTAAAGAATTTCGTTCATTTCGATGCACTAAGCTTTACATTGGAGAGCGATAGGAAGGCTATTCAAGCTTTACTTTCAAAGCAGGTAAGAAAATCTCTCCACACTAGCGAGTAGTGGTAGTGCCCCGGTTCACAAACCGAAAATGAGGCTCGGTGAGGCTCGCCTTAATGGATTTGTCTCGTAAGGCATGAGCCTCATTTTCTGGCAGTGTTGCCAGCTGCTTACTCGAAAAAATCACCAAGGTTTTTTTTGGGTCTAACGTAGCCTCAAGCAAGGAGCTGGCAATCTTGCTTGAGGCTCGCCTTAATGGATTGCTCTTGTAAGGCATGAGCCTTATTTTCTTGCAGTGTTGCCAATATTTTACTCGAAAAAATCACCAAGGTTTTTTTGGTCTAACCTAGCCTAAAGCAAGAAGCTGGCAACCTTGCTTGAGACTTGCGTTACAGTGCATAAAGCAAGAAGCTGGCAACCTTGCTTGGGGCTTGCCTTACAGTGCATAAAGCAATTTTTACCAACCTACATATACTAAACAAGGAGAGCCGGCACTGCTGTAAAAGAGAGGGAGATATGGGTGGATGGCAATATAGTATGTGCGTGCGTGTGTGCGTATAATATGTAGCATTATTAACTAGAGTGTGTTGGCAATTTACTTACAACTAAAAAAAATAGAGATGCCAACGTTGCTGTAAGATGAAAAGAGAAAAAGAGATTTATGGCTGGCAACGGTAATGAGCGAATGCGCCATATCGCAATTTTCCAACTCCCGGGGGTCAATGTTTGTATATCGTGACCTTTGTAAACCTCTCTCGGGGGAACGATGTGTCACACACACACACACACATGCTATTGTAAGAGAGATGGATGACTGGGAGGGGCAGCATTTCTGGCTATTCACAGTGGCGGATGTACTTCCTGTTTTTTTAAATGCTAACAATAATGATGGAATTTCATGCCGACAGAGCAGATTTCTACTAGTCCACGTTGTTAACCTGCATATTACTCCTCGACTAATAAAACTAGAAGCTTGAGGGCATTAACATTAGACCGTCACAGACTTTTACATTACCCATCACTAATGCTGCCAGAACCAAGTTTCCTGCTTCTATTCATAAACCAAAAAAAAAAAGACGGGGAGAAAAGAAACATGTACACACTTCCGTCACCATTTTATAACAACTAGGGGGAGTGGGGGCAGGAGGCAGGCATGTAACGGGAGATCACACAAGCGAGCTTCTTCTATTCTGACTAATAAAGCATCATTCTACTCTGTGAGCTGCAAGGAGAATATTGTGAGCTGCAAGAAGAACATTGTGATTGTGATTATTGTGATTGAAATTAACTAACGTGAGTAAATTTGTTTGTTAGCTTGGATGAGTTGGCTTTGTGTTATATAAATAGGTAGTGTTGCACGCAAAAAGAAGAAGAGAGAGAAAGTATACAAGTTTTAAGTGTGTTGCATGTATCTCTTTTTTTTTCTTGCTTTTTTTATATATATATTTATTACATATTTCTATATACACCCCGCATATGCAAAATAGCAATATGTGGGGTGTAAGAGGACGACTTTCTGGTAAGACGCCCAGCAGTTAACCTCACTTCTGCGTAGTACACCCTGGACTGTAGAGTAACGAGGCTCTGGCGTCTGGCAGACCAGTATAATTTTGCGTGTGTTAGCCTGTTTTTTTTTTTGTGCGTTTGATATTTAGTGGAGGTACATAGTGTTTCGAATTTTATTATTATTTAGTTTTATACACAGAAAACATATTAAACATAAAATTAAATAAAATATATCTAATTATGTTTTTTTATCACAACAAGCATTCACAAAAAAATAACAATAATGTGGTTTAAAGTTTTTTAACGTAATTGCTACGTAAACAAAATGGCCGACTTGCAATGAGTGTGTCAAAGGCCACGTCCGAATCGACAGCAGATGTCACCTAGAGCACCGTTCCATCCGGGGACTCAGCCAACCTCCGTTGTCCGAATTCGCGGCAGACGTGGAGTCGGAGGGTGGGGGGAGCAGAGAGGAGCGACAGATGCACGCTTGAACTCCCTGTGACGCTGCGCTTGGCAGCCATATTCTTATTTTCACTTTGTACAGACAACATTTACTGATTAGAGGATGTAAAACTCAGTTATACTTTAATATTTTATCGATAATATTGAATGCGGAAAAATTGTAAATGATGAAATAGCGTGTTACATTTTTAATATGAGTAGTAAATAGGTGGAAATCATTGTCATGTTTGTTTGCTTCTGCTTCTGCTTCCGTGCGATGCGCCTGCGCCCCAAAGTTCGAGCTGACACCTGGCGGGAAAAGTGACAACCATACTACAAGGGGGGCATGCAGATTCGGACGACTTGGACGTGACTTCGACGGCAAGCGAGAGCAACAGGAGAGAACTGGACGGAGCGCTTGCCAATCCGGACACGGCCAAAGTTTTTTTAAGCCTAATTGCTACGTAAACAAAATGGCCGACTTGCAATGACCGTGTCAAATATGAATAGATTGAGAGATGGAAAGAGAAGTTAAATATGCTTAAATAAAGTGCTCCTCTGTGCATAGCACCATACCATAAAAGCATATAGGAAAACTGCCATGTTTATGCATGAAACTTAAATATACATATAAAATTAAATATTTGGTGCTGACCACATCACACATTGCTGATTTTGCATTGTATTTTCCTATATTCACATATGCACAGTAAAGCTAATCGGGACTAGGCCTACAGTTTTTTTTAAATAGGATCCGAACCACTATGTACTTTTATCGGGTTCGGACCTAGGACCTCTTGATTACAAGGCAACAACACAACCACCGCATTTTCGAGCCCTAGTGAATATGTAGGAAAAAACAACGGTATATACATAATCCAAAATTGCGTGGTTCTAGGCCCCATAGGAACCAAGAAAATCAATGTCTTGGAAAAACATCTTAAGATATTTGTCTTAATCTTTAAGAAAGTCGACTTCCGGTCTGTCAAGATGTTACTTCCGGTCTGTCAAGAAAATTTTCTTAAGATATTTGTCTTAAGACGTTTTCCAAGACATTGATTTTCTCGGCTCCTAATTGAGCTAGGATGATGATTTTAGGTTTGTTGGATAGCATTTGACGAAAACTATACGACTAGCAAATAAAATCGATTCCACCCCCTCAAGTTTCGAAAATATAGACAATTTTTTTATTTTTTGAGAAACTTGATTTGTTGGCTTAGTTTTTACCCTATTTCGAAAATTTTAATGACATTTGATAAAAAATTGAATGTACTCTACAACCTATTGGAAACATAATGATTAGTACTTACTGTTTTCGAGTTATTTTAAATTTAAATTTCAAGATGTGATTTCTAAGTTGTTTTGTAACTCGTAAACTGGGGGTCGTAGAAAACCCATTCTTGTTTTATCTGCTATTGCCCGACAAATACTATAAACACAAATAATGTTTATTGTTTGATTTAAAAAAAAATCGAAAAATAACTTTGTTTTCTGAAAATAAAAAATGTGTGTATGGAAAAAAAATACGATTGTGTAATTTTTTATGATGTATGTTTGCATGTAAAAATAAGTATACCTGAAAGTTTTAGAATTTCAAAATAGCTATATATATTAGCCGAAACAATAGAATATATATAAACAAGTACATTTTCATAGTTCCATACCTCTACTAGATTGGTAGAAAAATATACTAATGGGCAATAAAATCTGAAGAAGATTCGTGTCTAGCAAAAATAAGCTAAATAGAATTACACATGCATACAATATTTATTGTGCTTTTTCTATCTACAATCATATTTTTCTTATATATTTTTTTAAATTTTTTTACAGGGTTTATTAAAGCGCATATTTGAGGAAAACAAAATTTTTCCCGTAAGGCATTTTTTGTAAACACTCTACCACCAACAGATCACATATAAATAAACATACCCCCAAAAAAATGCGCTCCATGAAAAGTTGCCCTGTGTGCAAAATAAGCATATCAAGCCAAAATTTTGCAAGACATTGTCGCACCTGCGTGCCAGGCAAGCATTTGGCTGCCACTGAACTATGTTCCGGGTGCAATAAACAGTTCACAATTGCGTATGTCAAGAAGCATAAGCTTACTTGTCCAAGCAAAAATACATCTGGGGCCCAGCCTTCGACCTCCACCAAGAGAAAGGCAGAAGCAGCCTCCATCAATGCACCATCCGCCAAACGTGTCAAGCCTGTGGCGAAAGCTAACCAGTCTGCTTTCCAGCATTTGTTAGAAGATTTTGTCATCACTTCGGAGGGCTCATGCGACGTGCGTAGCTTTTTGGAGGAGAAGCGAGCAGAGATTATTTCCATCCTCGGTGATGCGCTTGCAACGCACTCCACCAAATTCTACGCATCGCTACGTTGCCAGTACAAGAAGCCGTCCGATGAAATTTACAGCTTCTGCCACAACACCAAGGCGAAGACGCTGCATCTGGCGGATGTCAACAACCTCGAGGTCATCTACAACAAGTTTGCCGATGAGCTGGTGGCAAAACAAGAAGAACATCAAGCTAAAGGCTCGGGGGGTTCGCTGTGTGGCGAGCCTCACGAACTGTGCGTCAAACTTTGTAAGTTCGTGCCTCTCTCCGCCTCCAGCTACGTCCCCTTACCACCTACTATTGCGGCAAAGAAGGCCGTCCTGAACATTCAGAACGGAGACGCCAAGTGCTTCGTATGGTGTGTGCTTGCAGCATTGCACCCTGTCCACTGGAAAAACCAACCACGCCGAGTTAACCACTACCTACCCTACGAGTCAGAGCTGGAAGATGCTATGGCTGGGATCGACTACCCGGTGGCGCTTTCGGACATTCGAAAGTTTGAGGTTCGTGCGCGGTTGGCCATCAACGTTTACGGTCTCACTGACGAAAATGCGGTGTACCCCATCCGGGTGAGCGACGTACACGTTGATGGTGCGCAGGAAATTCACCTTCTGCTCATCAAGGACGAGACCCATCACCACTACACTCTTATCCGTTCCCTCTCTAGACTTGTTTCGAGCCAGCGGAGCAGTGATAGTCACCACGTCGAGGTGTGTCGCAGGTGCTTGTCAATATTTCATAACCGAGAACAGCAGGATTATCAGCGCATCAGAGGTCCCAACATCGCTGCAGAGAAGCTTGCCAGCCACAAGATCTACTGCAATGCCAACGAGCCGGGTGTGGCAGTCTTGCCCAAACCTGGCACTGTGGAGCGTTTCCACATGCACGGTGCCATGGTAGAGCATCCCGCTATCATCATCGCGGATTTCGAAGCCTTCCTCAAACCCCTGTCCACTTGCGATCCTGTCCCCGAAGTTTCTTCCACCACCCCTTACCAACTCCACGAGGCCTCGAGTTATGCCTACGTTGTGGTGCGACGAGACCAGCACATCGCCCCCGAGCCCTACGTGTACCGTGGTCCCGACGCAGCCAAACACTTCCTCGAGAGGATGGTTGTCGAGGCCATCGAGATAGGGAAGATACTGTTGACCCCCAAGTATATGCTCCCACTGTCCCCCGGCGATCAGCGTAGACACGACGAGTCCATCGCTTGCCCTGTCTGCGTCAAGGAGTACACCGCCAACAACCGTAAAGTCCAACACCACGATCACTTTACCGGTAGGTATGTTGGTCCATGGTGCAACGGATGCAACCTCATGGCCCGGGACCCTCGATTTATCCCGATCTTCTTCCACAATGGCTCGGGGTACGACTTCCACCACCTGATCAAGCATCTTGGATACGACAACATGGGAATCAACGTTCTCGCCCAGAACGAGGAGCGTTACATCAGTGTGAGCAAACGAGTGTCGATCCCAGGATCACACTCTACCGTCGAACTTCGCTTCCTCGACTCCCTGAGGTTCCTCCCGGCCAGCCTCGATGCTCTCGCAGGGAAGCTTAGCGACGAGCAAATGCTCATCACCTCCGGAAACTTTCCGAACTTGGACGCCGGCCTCTTCAAGCGTAAGGGGGTCTATCCCTACGAATATATTACAGACCCTTCCAAGTTCGCAGAGACGTCGCTACCTCCCAGGCGAAGTTCTACAGTCAGCTACGCGGCTCGAACATCACCGACGAAGAATATCACCATGCCCAGTCCATGTGGCGCGAGCTGGGCTGTCGAACTCTCGGGGACTACCACGACGCCTACCTCAGACTTGATGTGACGCTCCTCGCCGACGTATTCCAGACGTTCCGTACAACTGCGAAGACCATCTACCAGCTGGACCCTGCCTACTTCTACAGTCTCCCCGGACTGGCATGGTCAGCCATGTTTCTGGTAACGAAGATCGAGCTGGAGCTTCTTTCGGACGTAGACATGGTGCTGTTTGTGGAACGTGCCGTGCGGGGTGGAATGGTCCAGGTGTCGCAGCGACACTCGCACGCCAACAATCACCACATGGCCACCGGTTACGACCCCTCACAGCCGTCCAGCTATATTATGTACACGGACGTCAATAACCTCTACGGACACTCCATGATGCAGCCACTCCCTTTTAGAGGCTTCGAGTGGGCTGACTCTTCCAACTTCGACATCGAAAGCTTCGACGATTCGGAACATGGGTTCTTCGCCGAGGTGGACCTTGAGTTCTCCGAGAAGCTGCAGGATTTGTTCAGCGATCTCCCGCCTGCACCCGAGTTCAAGTGTCCACCCGATTCCAACCAGAAGAAGCTCGTCATGGATTTCGAACCCAAGAAGAATTACGTCCTACACTACCAGAATCTCCGGTGGTTGATGCAGCGAGGGGTCGCGGTCCACGCAGTTCACCGCATCCTCAAGTTCGAGCATTCTCCGTGGTTGCGTCCATATATTGAAGTCAACACCAAACACCGCACCGCAGCCACGTCCGAGCTCGATAAGGATTTCTTCAAGCTTATGAATAATGCGGTGTTTGGCAAAACTATGGAGAATGTACGGAATCGCATGGACATAAAATTGGTAACGAGGAAAGCACAATGTCGCAGGCTCGTAGCAAACCCGTTATTCAAATCGAGGACCATTTATAACGAACAGCTTGCTCTGGTGCATATGAGGAAGAGTGAGGTGAGGCTCGACAAGCCAATTTATGTTGGTGCCTCAGTATTAGACCTGAGCAAGCTGCACATGTTCGAGACGTACTACGACATATTACGTCCACATTATAGCCACAACATCTCGCTTCTCTACACGGACACGGACAGCTTGGTGTACCACGTCCACTCAGCCGATGCATACAGGGATATAGTCACGGTACCAGCTTTGGTTAACCTCTTCGACACCTCGGGCTATCCCCAGCCGAACCAGTACGGCATCCTGCCCCGAAACAAAAAAGTGCCTGGCAAACTCAAAGACGAGAAGGACGGTGATGTAATTCTCGAGTTTGCAGGTCTTCGCGCCAAGGCCTATGCCATCAAAGCCGAGGGCAGCGTTACCATGAAGGCAAGGGTGTCGGCAGACAGGTGGTTCGGGAGCATCTCGCATTCGAGGACTTTGTCGATTGCCTCAAGACCAGGTCGTCGGTTCTAAGAGCAGAACAGCGCATCCAGAGCGTCGACCATGTGTTGACCACAAACAAAGTTAGAAAAATTGCGCTGGATCCCAACGACGATAAGAGGTGCGTCCTCGAGTGTGGTATTCACACATTGCCGTGGGGGCACTATCGCTTAGCAGAAAGCAAAACCTGCAACATATGTCCATCTTCAACAGAAGATTCATAAAAACAAAACAAAACAAAAAAAAACCACTTTGACTGTCATTACAAAAAAAAAAAAAAAACACTGACTGTTATTACAAAAAAAAAAACACTGACTGTTATTACAAAAAACTTTGACCGTATTCTTAAATAACCAGCATGCCTATGAATTTGTTCGGTTTCAAAAAACAGATCATTATGGAAACCATACCAGATCATGAAGTCTTACCTTCCGTGTTACCTAAACTCAACGGTCTGTTGATCATTCACCTCAACAGCATTTGGACGAAACTGAATGACGATGTAGGCAAGATGTTTTATGTTTTTAATAACAATTTACATTTCTACGAAATTCCGATCGACGGGAAACTTCAAATCACCGTGAATCCGGAAAACGCAGGCGAAATCAAAATTTCTACCGGCAAGAATATTTTTCGAATCAAGCACGACAAGATGCTTTCTAACATTACGTACGATGTGTCTGCAGGAGATTATTTTTACATGGAACTCCTCGGAGATTACGACAAACTTATTCCTCTCTTCGTAGAATTACGAATCGTCTATCCTATTATAAATAACCTTTAACCAAAAATGCCTAACGACATTTTCGGCAACACCAAGCGTGTAGACCATGCAGAAGAGATTCTCATGTTGGACGTTCGAGTTAAGAAGTTGAGGACCAATTTGATCGCTTTGCAGGAAACCTTAAACAAAAGTTTAGAGTCGGAAATCGCCACGCTCCAAACGCAATGTCTCGACCCCATTCTGAAAATCGATTCCGAACTGAAGACGCTGATAAAAAATTATGTCGACGTACCTTCTTACGACAGCGTTCAAAATATACAGTTGAGCGTGGATTCGCTTCAAAATGATTTGGCCAAATTACAGCAATTTCAATCGAAAAATGAAGATTTGGAAAAATTGAAACTCGAAATCGAAGAACGAACTTCCACAATAGAAAAGAATTTCTCTGAACTTCAAACCGTCGTGAACGATATAGACGCAGAACGCTTGCATGTCGTCGTTTCCAAATTACAAGAAGAATTCACCAGCACGTTGGAAGAAATTAAATCCACGTTGCAGACTTTGGAAGATACAATGACGAACCTACCATCGTCGGACGAACTGCAGGTCATCGGTAAAAGCGTCGCGAACATAAAAATTCAATTGGAGGCCTATCAAGATTTCGAACACATTCAAACCACCATCGCTACGCTTCAGGCGTCCTTGGAATTGATCAACGAAGAAATTAAAAATATTCACGCTGAAGCAAGAGCGTTGACGAGCATTCAAGACACGTTGAGCACGGTTCAGCAGAAGATCGAATATTTAGAAAATTTGAACGTCGAAACGAATCTTGCTCATTTTCATCACGTACTCGACAACATACAGGGTGACTTGGAATCGTTACGGACGAACGTGCCTTCGAGCGAAGATTTGGAAAAATTGAAAACGGCGGTGACGGCACTATCCGATTCGAACGACATCAAAAGTTCATTGAGCGATCTCGAGAGTAGGGTGGCCAATCTCCCCACCTCCAAAGAATTGCACGCTTTGAAAAGAAACATATCTCGAATGCTGAAACGACTGGAAACGGAAACGGCGAACGTGGAACAGATTCGAGACGAAATTAGTTCGCTGGTGTCGACGCTGCCCACTTCGCAGAGCGTCGCCGATCTTCACACGCAGTTTACAGAGATGCGAAGCATCGTGAACGATCTTACCGAGAAGAGCTCGAAATTGAATCAAGTCGAGAACCTTCAGAACATCGTCGTCAACATCAAAATCATCAACACGCTGCCTCCGAAATTTTGGAACGTGGCCGAAGGAAAGGGACTCGTGAACGACATCATCAACAAGTTACCTTTCGAGATGCATCTACCTGGCTACCAGTACTGCGGACCGGGTACCAAACTCGAGAAAAGATTGGAGAGAGGAGACAAGGGTGTGAATCCGTTGGATGCGGCATGCAAAGATCACGACATCGCCTACAACACCACGCAGACGGATCTGGACGCACGTCACGAAGCAGACAAAAAATTGGAACATGCAGCTTTCGAAAGGTTCGTGAGCAGAGACGCATCGCTGGGTGAACGGGTCGTCGCACTGGGTACCACCATCGCCATGAACACGAAACAAAAATTGGGGTGGGGTATATAAATAACACCGTAAAAAAAAAACTTGATATATAAATAACACACATCGTAAAAAAATAATCATCGGTATATATAAATAACACACATCGTGAAAAAAAAGCAATTAAATTTCTCTCTAACACTCTGACAACTGAAAAAATGAGCGATCTCCAAGCATTAAAACAAATGCTAAATTTGTCAGTCGAGTATGTAAAAATTCAGGAATTGGAAGTCGACAAACCTTACACGATAACTTCCGGTTCAATCGTTTCTACCCAGTATGGTCCCAAGGTACGCCTGTTGCTCAACGCACAATACAGTCTATTTTTACCAGATCGATACGCTAACATGTTATCCGACGAGAAGCTATCTATTTTAATCGAGAACAAAACTCGAATTGTGTACAAGGGGACAAAGGAACTTCTTGGTAAGAAAACGAAGCACGTAATAGAATTTGTGTAACGACTGCGAGGCCTTGAAAATATATAAATAACATACCGTAAAAAAACTACACAAGAAAAAATCTCAGAATATATATATAAATAACATACCGTGAAAATAACACATAGAGCATCAACATGAAGCCCAAGGGTGTCGTGTACCAGATACCATACTCCAATCTTAAAAATCTAGGTACCCTCGATGGGTTACTCACCAAGAAACAACGCGAGAAGAAACGTTCTTGCTTGTCGAAAGGACACGGAATGAAATTACTGCTCAGCACACCTCAATTGAAAAGATTGCAGCGTTCGCGGAAACAGCAAAAGGTCGGAGGTTTCATATTCAGCATCCCGGCCATCCTGGCAGCATTGGGGGCCGTTGGAAGTTTGGCCGGCGGTAGCGCCGCCATCGCGAAAACCGTCGTCGACTCGAAGAAGAACAAGGCCGAGTTGGAAGAACAGAAACGTCACAACCTGGCCATGGAGAAGAAAGGAGGAAAAGGCGTGATGAAAAAGTTTAAAAAAAAGAAACAGAAGCACTCACCAACCGAGACATTGAATCTCTGATCGAACCGTTACAAATCAAACACTTCAGAGGAGTTTTCATGTCCGACTCGTTACCTTCAACCGTCAAAAGAAGAGAATGCGGCGTAGTCAACTTGGACGGTCAAGAAAATCCAGGCACGCATTGGATATGTTACCACAAAAACGACAATGATAAAGCATTCGTTTTCGATTCTTTCGGAGGTGTTCCACCTACAAATTTAATTTATTATGTGAAAACGAACAAAACCTCCATATACTACAACGACGAACGCATTCAAGATTTCGGAGACGTGAACTGCGGTCATCTCTGCCTCTCCGTGCTCGCGTTTCTCTCTAAAATAAATAACCCTACCATCGAGGATTTCCAGAAAGTATTGTGGAACCTCAAACAGCATCACTAGGATGGGCGTGTTCCATCTCACGAGCGAATCTTCAATCTTGAAACTCACGCTGCACGACGACATCGTCTATCCTAAATCCGTGGCTCTGCGTGCATTCTACAGCATGTACCTCATACCTAATGTTACGCAGCACAACAACAAAATTAGCGTCGGAAGCGAACACATCGTCGTCACGCCAGGACAATACAATCTTTCCACTTTGCAAGCTCAGTTACCCAAAGGCACATACCTTTCTCAAAATTCGGTCACGCACAGAGTGGAAATCCTATCCGCTACGGAGACCGTGGACCTGGGCACCATGGGAGAACTTTTAGGTTTCGAGAACGACACCAAACTCGAAGCTGGCATCAAGCACGTAGCAACCAACATTCCTAAATTCTTGGCCATAGAGACTCTGAACGTACACTGCAACGTGGCCGAAGGCATGATCACGAAATCTTCGGACGGATTGTTAGGAAGTCACAAGCAGACGGGAATCATAGCCATTTTCAAACCAAGTTCCGAGTTCATGGAACCGATCATCTACACGCCCTCTTCGCCAATCTATTTTCCAGTATGTCGCAACCGCATAGACGACATAGAGTTGGTGGTGACGAACGAGAAAGGAGACGTGGTGGATTTCGCAGGTGCCACTACGACGGCCATCGTGGAGATCAACATATAATAAATAACCATACATGTAAAATGGAGCAAATCGAAAGTTACGAATTGCAATCTTTCCCTCCCAACCGTCGCACGTTCGCCAATCTCAACGAGGCGAACAGGGAGATCGAATACGACGTGGACTTAGGCGATGGGTTCGTTCATCCTCACAGAGCGGACCTCTACCTTCAATTCGACGTGGTGAAGAAAGAAAGCGGAGACGCGTTTCCTGCAGCAGCAAACTTGATACTCGTGGACAACTTCGTGCCTCACCTGTTCTCGCAGGTGGAGGTGAGGAAACACAACACCGTCATCGACAGAATAGATTATCCAGGCATCACGTCGACGGCAGTGGGAACGTTGAAATTATCCAAAACGGACGCAGCGTACTACCAGGCCGGGGGATTCGAAGCCGGGACCAAAATATCGACGAGAAGTCACACGGTGCTTTTTCCCATGCGTCTGCTGCTTGGTTTCTTCTCGGACTACAAGGAGATCATGTGGAAGGGAGGACTGAGGGTTACGTTTCGAAGAGCGGCCAACGACAACGACGCACTGATGCGATACGCTACTTTGGGTCCGGACGGCACCACGCCGATAGCCAACACTTTACCCGAAGCAGCCAAGTGCGTCATCCAGAGCATGGAATTGAGAATGCCGGTGGTGGAATACGAAACGAACTACGCCCTCAAGTACAAAGCGGAGATCTTGAAAAGTCCGCAGGTGCTGATTCACTTTCACGGTTACCAGTGCGTGCAGAAAATGGCGTCGGGGAGTCACATGGAATTCGACGTGACGACGCAGTTCAACAACATACAGTTCGACATGCCAGATTTCGTCGTAGTGCTTTTTCAGACCGGGAGGGACAAGAATCAGGAAAAAGATTCCAGCAAGTTCGACGACTGCAAGATCAAGAACGTTTATCTGAAGAATGGACGCAACGAAGTGTTCCCGCGCGAGAATTACAACCTCGACGTGACCAAAAACGATTACCTCAAACTTTACGAAGCGTTCTCGGCTTACAAACGTGTGACCGAGGGAAGCGTGGACATGTACTACACGCCCAGCGAGTTCAAAGCACGGAGACCCATGACCGTCATCAACACATCTAAGAGAAAAAAAGTTGTGGTCAACGATCGAACCAACATCAAGATCGTCTGCGAGTTCCACGATGCCTTGCCCGAGGATACCCTATGCAGTGTCATCCTGATTGCAGAGAAGTCCTTCGCCTACGACGTGAAGAACGAGAGGGTCACAGAGCAGTTTTAACAAGTTTTTTAACATTTTTTCTTGCACAAATAAGAAATTTTTCGTACTAGCACAATCAGTTACAATGGCACAATACGAATTTCACTAGTTCAGATCAGTTACAAATGTCAATTTCATTAGTTATCAGTTACAATATCTTTTTTGCACTATAGCACGAGACAATCAGAAAATTTGCACAAAAAAATTTGTTGTTGTTTTTACACGTGAAAATTAACAATAAAATTTCTTTTTTTATCGTTTCAGATGCTGTCGAAACATCAAAAACACATACACACACACTAGAAAAATAAGCATGCAACTTTATTTGTAACACACATACATATTCTCCATCTTCATCAAGAAAATATTATAATAAACATAATTATTTTTATCTATATCTCACAATAAAACTCTATATCCAAAAATATCACAACATCAAATAACACTAGAGTCGTTAGTACACGTTGCATGCATTACGGAGGTCCTCTGTAGGGTTTCATGGAAGTTTGGGGGAAAAAAAAACACGTGAAACCCTACAGAGGTGCGGTTATCTAGAGCCGTAGCCGTTAGAACCTTTTTGGGTTGGGCACCACGCACCCTGGCGGGGTTAGGGGCCAGGTATTCTAAAAAACAACAATTATTATTTTGTTTGTTTGTTTGTGTTACAATACATAAGCGCGCGCGCGTGTGTGGCACATCGTTTCCCCGGGAGTTGGAAAATTGCGATATGGCGCATTCGCTCATTACCGTTGCCAGCCATAAATCTCTTTTTCTCTTTTCATCTTACAGCAACGTTGGCATCTCTATTTTTTTTAGTTGTAAGTAAATTGCCAACACACTCTAGTTAATAATGCTACATATTATACGCACACACGCACGCACATACTATATTGCCATCCACCCATATCTCCCTCTCTTTTACAGCAGTGCCGGCTCTCCTTGTTTAGTATATGTAGGTTGGTAAAAATTGCTTTATGCACTGTAAGGCAAGCCCCAAGCAAGGTTGCCAGCTTCTTGCTTTATGCACTGTAACGCAAGTCTCAAGCAAGGTTGCCAGCTTCTTGCTTTAGGCTAGGTTAGACCAAAAAAACCTTGGTGATTTTTTCGAGTAAAATATTGGCAACACTGCAAGAAAATAAGGCTCATGCCTTACAATAGCAATCCATTAAGGCGAGCCTCAAGCAAGATTGCCAGCTCCTTGCTTGAGGCTACGTTAGACCCAAAAAAACCTTGGTGATTTTTTCGAGTAAGCAGCTGGCAACACTGCCAGAAAATGAGGCTCATGCCTTACGAGACAAATCCATTAAGGCGAGCCTCAACGAGCCTCATTTTCGGTTTGTGAACCGGGGCACTACCACTACTCTATCGTAGATAGGAAAATGACTTGCATCTCATTGGAAGAAGTTGAGTCGTGAAAATCTTCGTCTCCCAATGTTTTAGCGTAAGGTAAAAAATATCTCTTCGTAATTACAATTGAGATTGTAATGATCAGAGTGTTGGTAGGATATAACCAGATCATCATCTTTACTATTTTTGAATATATTGGAGGGAAGGTGAAGGGAATTAATTCGTTTTCTTGGTGGGAAGGGAGGGAAGGGAATGGGGTCCCTGGCACGAGATTAATTTCTTTGTAAACCCCGGGTGGGCAGGGAAGGGGTCCCTGGCACGAGATTAAGTTCTTTGTAAACCCCGGTCCCTGGAAGGGATTAATTTTAGTGTAAGCCTCACTTGAGGTTTACACTAATGATTTATTTAATTAATTAACGCTTGGTGTCACAGTTGTGACAACAACAATCACAAAATTTAAAAAAGAATCGTCATAGCGTTCTTTGCGAAATGATCCACATCATATTTGAAGGAATCTAGTCGTAAAAGAATTCGTTTACTGATGTCTTGTTCTAAGATTGAAAATATTTCTTCGTAATTACTATTGAGATTGAAGTGAGCTAACTGTAGGTACGATATAACTCGTAGAAATCTCTTTAAATAAACAACAGTCATTTTTTGAAATCTCGTCTCTGTTTTGAAAGCTTTTGTAAGGTACACCTCCCTCTCTTTAATATTTCCAAAATGCTGGATTCCTTCATTTTTAAAGTCTATTTCAAACAACCATTCCTGATATTTTTAAGGTATTTATGAAAGTAGTATTCCATACTACCAGTTTTTCATTAGTAGAAAAAGGGACAATAACGAGCTACTGCTTTGATTGTGTTCAATCGGGTGCCTTGAAAAGAAACAAATCTAGCAATAAATTCCATTTTGAACTTAAGTTTAGAGTTTTCATAATATAAATTATTTGTTCTTCTTCACTAGATATTAGTCGACACATTTTTCCAATTTTTTATACTCAAGTTCATTATATCGGTATCTCAGATGGTGGTGAGGATCAAATATCTTCGTCCTAAGATTCCAACCTTGACTTCTTAATCTAGCAGCATCTTTATATTTGTTAAATTTGCAGACCAATCTTGTTCTGACTCTTTACTTAAAAATATTGGCTGATCCCCAGAGGCAGTGGTTGTTTTCTTAAACATCGTAATTAGTTTGTGATTATTCTTGCACCTTATATTGTTTTGAAATGATCCCAGAACACTAAATACATACACTTGGGACAGGCACAACTTTCTTCTTTCATGAAGGACCTCACATAACATCTGCATGGAAATAGGATTGTTAGTATCACAAGCACAGAAATCACCACATGAATTTAGGTCGAAATTCTCAAAAGCGGTTTTCTTGGTTCTATGTTGCGACAAAGGAATTTCCTTTGTTTCCTATCAATAGCAATAATCACGATTCCTGTATGCTACTTTTGTTGTGTCTTCCAATGATTTGAACTCTTCCAAATCATAGCAAAAAGTGCCAAATGGATATTTGAGTTTAGAAGCGAGACGGTACGTGTCAAGAATGTTGGGTCCACTAAAAACTTGATTTTTTCTAGTAACAAAATACTATAGCTAAGGAAATACAGAAATATGTGTCGTATATATATGTACCATCGTTAATGACTTAAATGCCTTTTGGAATTTCCTTTTCGGTTTCCGACAAAGTAAAAACCGTTTCCTTGCAACAATATATCCAACAATTCGGTCAATATAAAAAACTTTGAGTCGTTAAAAATGGTATTTACACACACACACAATGGATCAGGCGACCGTATCTCAGTTTGTGGTGGAAAAGTTTCGTCACAAAGAGACACAACTCGAGATACGACAGTTGTGACAATTACTTTTTCGCTAAATGCTGAGATACGACACTTTGACAAATCCTAAAAAAACTAAATACTCGGAAACGGATAATACTTCAGGGACGTCGATTTTCCAGATTGTGGGGACCACCATATACTACACGTAGGTGAAATATATCAAATTTCGCTCCTTTTGACATACGACACTTTGTGAGGAGTCGCCAAAATTTTGACTGGTTTTCTTGTTTTCCTTGTCAATTTTATTAGAGTCAAATGTAATTTATTTGACACCTAATTCTCTTTCTTGCTGTTTATTTGTTTTCACTATTACTTCAACATAATGTGCTTGTATGTACGTTAACATTTTTGAGAGTTTAAAATCTAAGACTTTGACAAACGAGGTTATTAACCTTATGTCGAACATTGCGACACACATATTAGGATTACTCCAAAGTTCAACACCCGTGTTGAATACTCGACACGCTAAATAAAACTAGTTCACATTAACAATGACCAATATTTGGAGTGAAAATGAATCAGGTCTCAAATTGTAACATTATAACAAGAGTTCAATAATTTACAAATCAATGTGCAGAAATTGAAAGACAAAAAATACCGAGCAAGATAATATAGCATGCCATTATTGACTGTCTTGAAATATATTATAGAATCATTGTGATCCCTGTTGAGCGATCTTAAAGGAAATCAATAACACCATGTAGTTAATGTTAATTTCCTCGTTCATAAACACACACACAGAGGCATATGTACACAAACATTTTGCTTGGAGAAGATCTTTAATTATTGTAACAATCGAAGCTATATATACATATATTCGATATTTACAGTAATTGTTGAAATTCTCCAAGTGATATGTGTATGTTTACACATGAGATGCATGTTTGTTACAAAACTTCACATATAAAGATAAACTGACAGCCGTACAACCTAAGTACGACAATAGCAGTGTAACAGGAGTGCCCAGTCAATGACAAGTAATACAATTCAAGACGTACAGCAAAGGCCAAAACTTCAACCAGAAGACAGGGAAACGAATTTAATTTCGAATAGGTTCTCTGATACGAGATTAATGAGGCTGTTCGTGCAAAACGTTTCCGAGGCAGTGCTACCCCTTTTGTATCCCTAAAGAATTTCGTTCATTTCGATGCACTAAGCTTTACATTGGAGAGCGATAGGAAGGCTATTCAAGCTTTACTTTCAAAGCAGGTAAGAAAATCTCTCCACACTAGCGTAGATAGGAAAATGACTTGCATCTCATTGGAAGAAGTTGAGTCGTGAAAATCTTCGTCTCCCAATGTTTTAGCGTAAGGTAAAAAATATCTCTTCGTAATTACAATTGAGATTGTAATGATCAGAGTGTTGGTAGGATATAACCAGATCATCATCTTTACTATTTTTGAATATATTGGAGGGAAGGTGAAGGGAATTAATTCGTTTTCTTGGTGGGAAGGGAGGGAAGGGAATGGGGTCCCTGGCACGAGATTAATTTCTTTGTAAACCCCGGGTGGGCAGGGAAGGGGTCCCTGGCACGAGATTAAGTTCTTTGTAAACCCCGGTCCCTGGAAGGGATTAATTTTAGTGTAAGCCTCATTTGAGGTTTACACTAATGATTTAATTACTTAATTAAGGCTTGGTGTGAGAGTTGTGACAACAGCAATGACAAAATTCAAACACGGCAGAGCGTTGTTTGCAGAATGATCTAGATCGCATTCAAAGAAATTGAGTAAAGAAAGACTTCGTTTAACAATGTTTTGGTGTAAGATCGAAGATATTTCTTCGTAACTACTATTGCGATTGTAGTGAGTTGAGTGTTAGTAGGATGTAACCAGATCATCATCTTTATTATTTTTGGATATATCTTGGAGGGAAGTGGAAGGGAACTAATTATTTTGCTTGGTGGGAAGGGAGGGAAGGGAATGGGGTCCCTGGAACGAGATTAATTTCTTTGTAAACCCCGGGTGGGCAGGGAAGGGGTCCCTGGCACGAGATTAAGTTCTTTGTAAACCCCTGTCCCTGGACGGGATTAATTTTAGTGTAAGCCTCACTTGAGGTTTACACTAATGATTTATTTAATTAATTAACGCTTGGTGTCACAGTTGTGACAACAACAATCACAAAATTTAAAAAAGAATCGTCATAGCGTTCTTTGCGAAATGATCCACATCATATTTGAAGGAATCTAGTCTTAAAAGAATTCGTTTACTGATGTCTTGTTCTAAGATTGAAAATATTTCTTCGTAATTACTATTGAGATTGAAGTGAGCTAACTGTAGGTACGATATAACTCGTAGAAATCTCTTTAAATAAACAACAGTCATTTTTTGAAATCTCGTCTCTGTTTTGAAAGCTTTTGTAAGGTACACCTCCCTCTCTTTAATATTTCCAAAATGCTGGATTCCTTCATTTTTAAAGTCTATTTCAAACAACCATTCCTGATATTTTTAAGGTATTTATGAAAGTAGTATTCCATACTACCAGTTTTTCATTAGTAGAGGAAGGGACAATAACTAGCTACTGCTTTGATTGTGTTCAATCGGGTGCCTTGAAAAGAAACAAATCTAGCAATAAATTCCATTTTGAACTTAAGTTTAGAGTTTTCATAATATAAATTATTTGTTCTTCTTCACTAGATATTAGTCGACACATTTTTCCAATTTTTTATACTCAAGTTCATTATATCGGTATCTCAGATGGTGCTGAGGAACAAATATCTTCGTCCTAAGATTCTAACCTTGACTTCTTAATCTAGCAGCATCTTTATATTTGTTAAATTTGCAGACCAATCTTGTTCTGACTCTTTACTTAAAAATATTGGCTGATCCCCAGAGGCAGTGGTTGTTTTCTTAAACATCGTAATTAGTTTGTGATTATTCTTGCACCTTATATTGTTTTGAAATGATCCCAGAACACTAAATACATACACTTGGAACAGGCACAACTTTCTTCTTTCATGAAGGACCTCACATAACATCTGCATGGAAATTGGATTGTTAGTATCACAAGCACTGAAATCACCACATGAATTTAGGTCGAAATTCTCAAAAGCGGGTTTCTTGGTTCTATGTTGCGACAAAGGAATTTCCTTTGTTTCCTATCAATAGCAATAATCACGATTCCTGTATGCTACTTTTGTTGTGTCTTCCAATGATTTGAACTCTTCCAAATCATAGCAAAAGTGCCAAATGGATATTTGAGTTTAGAAGCGAGACGGTACGTGTCAAGAATGTTGGGTCCACTAAAAACTTGATTTTTTTTAGTAACAAAATACTATAGCTAAGGAAATACAGAAATATGTGTCGTATATTCTCACGTACACAAAGTGCATTGCTATTCTTTGAAATAAAGGACCATAGATGGCAGCATGCAAAAGGAACAACGGTTATATGAGGCGATGCATAAAGCAGTCTAGAAAGTGGGTAAGAGATGGCACCACCCAGGAGAACTTATACGATTATAAATAGAGACAACGGAAAGAGCAGATATGATGAAATAGTGATTGTATATATTAATACTAATTATGAGGAAATAAATAAATAAATTTAACATAACAGGATATAAATAAGGAGAAAAGGGGAATTATCATTCAGTAATGGCATAAGTGATTAATATACAAAAGTAATGAAGTCGAATTGTAATTTCGATTTTGTGTCTTTTTCGGTTCCCACGAACTTAGAGTTTCGTGTGGCTTTTGGGTTGATATTTCCCAGGTGTAGCGCCATCTCACGGCAGCACCCAAGCACATTTGGAAGCGCATACACTGTAGCTCCAAGTTAAGGTTAGCGCCGGCTAGGCGGCGATCTTTAACTAACCCCTTTCTCTTTGTTTGTCTAGGGGATTGATTTTATTTCCGTCAATTTGGATCGACAAAGAAAAGGAAGAAGAAATATTATTGATTACAAGAAAGAGAAGCCTTAGCGATTATAAGAAGAAGCAGCCTTATTAATTGCATGAAGAAGGCACCTTAAGAAGAAGATGATATATTAATTAAGAGGATAGAAGAAGAAGATGCCATATTAAGAAGAAGATGTCATATTAATTATAAGAAGAAGATGCCATATTAATTATAAGAAGAAGATGCTACATTAATTATAAGAAGAAGATGCCATATTAATTATAAGAAGAAGATGCCATATTAATTAAGAGGCCATAAGAAGAAGATGCCATAAGAAGAAGAGGCTATATTGATTACAAGAAGAAGCATAAAGAAGATTAGCCACAATAGAAGAATAATATTGTATAAAAGGATTTACAAAGATATTAACACTTGTATATAATTATTCAAGAATGTAGTACGAATTGTACCCTCCGTAGTGGGTTAAATCTGTTGTTTCTTTTCATATATTCTTAGCGTTAGTAACCTTGGTCTGTGCCCAGAGGTATCTCATTGTCTCTACCCTGTGCTAAGCTGGCAGATGCTCACGCGAGGGACGTGGCATTGATTAATGGCGACCATCGTGTGGGGCTCGATACAGACCATTGGTTGAAATAACGCAAAGAATAAGATTTTGGAAATATAAGTAAAGCGAAAATGGAAGAAGGAAAATATATATGTTGTGGCGAAGAAGGAAATAAGGAAGAAATAATACAGTGTAAGATATGTGAAGAAATGACACTGGTTATGTGAAATAATCCGGAAAGTAAAATATGAGAAGATATGTGAAAGAGGAGAAGGGTACGAATGCAAGGAATGCAGGAAAGTAAAGTTAAAGGAAAAGGAAGGAAAGAAAGAAGAACAAAACACGATGGAGATGTTGATGAAAATGATGATGGAAATAAAAGAAAGTCAAGATCACAACAGCAGAAGGTTGGAAGAGAAAATGGAAGAAAACAGCAAAGAAGTTAAAGAAAGGTTGGAAGAGAAATTAGAAGAAAACAGCAAAGAAGTTAAAGAAAAGTTGGAAGAGAAAATGGAAGAAAACAGCAAAGATGTTAAAGAAAGGTTGGAAGAAAACAGCGAAGAAGTTAAAGAAAGGTTAGAAGAAAATGATGGCAGAAGTATGTGAAGAAAACAGGAAAGCATTGGAGAGAAAGATAGAAGATATGATAAGGATGTCAGATGAACGACATGAAGAAACCAATAGAAAGATAGAAAAGGAAGTTTCAAGAGTGAATGAAGAATGCCAGCATAGGAGTACAGGTTTAGAAAACAAAATTTTGGCAAATAAGAAGCAGATAGATATTAACATCTCCAAAATAGATGAAGTGGAAAACAGAGTACAAGAAATGAAAATTGTGACAGAAGAAACAATAGTAAAAGAAACCTTGAAATTCAGAGAAATGATAATTAGAGAACGACAAGAAGTTAGGGAAGAATTAGAGGAGAGTAATAAGAAGATGCAAACCCTCGAAGGTAAGATCGACAAAGGAAAGCAAGAGAATAAAATGCAATGGAGAGAAATAATACATAAAATAGAGGATATGAGAATACAAGATAAGCCAATAGGTTTCAATCGAGAAGGAAATGATGGAAAGGAAGAGTATAAAAAGATCAGAATAAAAAAGGAAAGTAGTAGCGACGAATCGAATACAGAGGAGGAAATAAAGCATAAAAGGAATCATCAGAGGAAGAAAAGGAAATGGAAAAGTAGTGAAGAAGGGAGCGATAATGGAAGATGGTTGGACAAAATAAATGGAAGTAATTTGGAAGAGGGAAAATATAAAACAAGAATCCCTAAGCCTAATGAATTACAACACTTGCCCAAGTTTAATGGAAATATATCTGACAAGTGTCCACGGAAATTCCTGAAGGAACTAACAACTAACGTGAAGCTAATGAGGATACCAGGAAATATGATACTGGACCTTATTGAAGGATGTTTTGAAAAGTCTGCGGCAGGCTGGTATCAGCTAAATCAGCACAAGTTTGGAACATTCGAAGAGTTTAGTAAAAGATTTTTGGAATATTATTGCAGTGAGGAAATTAAGGAAAGGCAACTGGAGACATTGAAAAGAAAATATATAGATTGGTCCAAGGTTGAGAGTTTGGAAGCACACACATGGGAAACGTTAAGGAGCTTCCGAAATTTGAATGAAAAATGGAACGAGGAAGAGTTGGTTAGACAAGTGATACAAACGCTACCAATATGGACACAAAGAGCGGTGGCTGTAGTAAAAATAAGAAAGGTGGAAGACTTGATAGACTACCTCAGAACAGATGACATGCTGAAGAAGACTCAAAGGTCATGGGATAAGGAAAAGGAAGGTAGATATTATCATAAGAGGCATTATCCTGAAGATGAACAACGTCCAGATCAGAAATTCCGGAAACAAGAATTCGGGATTAGGAACATAGAAGTCAGAAATGCATATAGAGGCAGAGGAAGAGGATTCTTAGAAGATAACGGAAACGGTAGAAGGCGAAATAATGTTCAGGAAGAGCAAAGAAATTATGATAGAAGGAATACAGGACCGTGGAGAGGAAACCGCGGATATAGAGGAAGAAATGATTATTGGCAAAATGTGAATCAAAGAAACTCAGAACGAAGGATGGAGATAGAAGAAAGGCAACCTAGAGGAAACAATTACAACGAAAGGAACGATAGGGGAAATCTTGAGATAAATGAAGAGCGAAGAGAAGCAGTGTAATTACTTAGAAGCCAGATGCAGAACGAAGTAGGAAATGCTGGATGGCAGCAGATAAATGAGGAATCGAGGAATGTGGAATCGGTCGAGAGGCTAAACTTGTAGAGCTCTCGCAGCAACTCCCAGGTGTGAGAGCAAAGGAAAACGATGAATATATGAAGGGAGAACATAAGATAAATGAAGAAGGAATTCTGAAGTTATTTTTAATTGGAGAGCCGAGTTTTGAAAACTTAAAACCTGGAAGATCATTGTATGTAGAAGCAGAAATAATAGAAATTAAGGTTAAATGCTTGATTGATTGTGGGAGCGTTGTCGAAGCAATGAGCTATAAATGTTGGCAAAGAATTAAAGAGAAATTCCCACAAGCAGAATTAGACGCTTCTGAAAAGGACAAAGTCAGATTAGTTATGGCTGCGGGAAATGAAGAATACAAAATTCAGGGCACGGTACGCATCATGATGAGCATCAGAGGAGCGAATTTCGAAGTAAAATTTCTGGTGATAAAGGGTTTGAGGTGTGATATAATCCTAGGAGTACCTTTCTTAGAAAACTACAATGGGCACATACACATAAAAGAAAAACGGCTAAATCTAGAATCAATGGAGAACATGAAAGTAGATATCCCTATGGAGGATGAAATAAAAGGTTCCGAGAGCGAAATAGGCATTAGGAAGCAAAGTCTTGTATATCAGAAACATGATGCAGTGTATAAGAAGAAAGACTACGATGATATAATGGAAAATGAAAATGTAAAATGTGAATATGAAAAAGAGGTTGAAATAGAGGACCATAAATACAAGGCATCGAAAGAAGAAATACAAGCCAAAGTGGATGAGTGTCATTGGATCTCGGAAAAGGAAAAAGAAAATTTAAGATATATTTTGTTGAGATATAGGGGAATATTTAGCCAACGCCCAGGAGTAACGGATGTATACACATATAGGATTGAGGTAGACACAGCGAGTCCAATAGTGTCAAAGCAATATCCTATACCCTTTGCAAAGAGAGAAGCTGTAGAAAAGGAATTGAAGAAATGGTTAAGTTGGGGGATAATAGAGAACTCCAATAGCGTACACGTAAGCCCAATGCACGTGGTAGACAAACCGGACGGAGGTGTGAGGCCCGTACTGGATTTAAGAGAGCTAAATAAACACGTGCTACTTCCCAGAAATCAAGTAGAAAGAATAAATGAATTACTACACACTTTTTCAGGCAGCATATACTTCACATCATTTGATATGACTTTGGGATATTTTCAAGTAGAAATAGAAGAAGAATCTAGAAAATAAACAGCGTTTCGATATGGGTGAAGATTATTTCAATTTAGAAGGCTTCCATATGGTTTAAATTCGTCAGTATCAGCTTTTATGGCGGCTCTCAACAGAATATTTAGTATAAAAACAAGAGAATGGCTTGCTATATATGTGGATGATATGTGTATACTTACAAAAGATTGGGAGACACACATAGAAAAAATAGATTGGGTATTAAGTAAATTGGCAGAAGCAGGATTAACTGTCAAATTGGAAAAATGCTCTTTTGCAAGGAAGGAAATACGTTTCCTAGGTCATGTGGTATCTGGAGGTGAAATAAAGATGTGCCCAGACAAAAATGACGCTATAAGCAAGTTCCCAAGACCAAACACAAGGAAACAACTTCAAAGATTCCTGGGAGTATGTAATTGGCGATCAAAATTTATACACAATTTTGCAAGCAAAGCCAAGCCACTATATGAACTTCTCAGAAAACATATAAAATGGAAATGGGAAGGAGACGAAGAGGAGGCTTTCCAAAGACTTAAGCAAGACCTTATACAAGCGCCCGCCATAAGCCAACCTGATTTTGGGAAAATGTTCTTTTTAGGCACAGATGCATCGAACATTGGATTGGGAGCATACCTATTTCAGAAAAACGAATCCAATGAAGATAATGTAATACAATATGCTAGCAGAAGCTTGAAGAACTTTGAAAGAGCGTATACTATAAGTGAGCTAGAGTGTTTGGCGATAATATTTGGAATAGAAAAGTTTTCTGCATATCTGAAAGGCAGAAGATTCAAGGTGGTATGTGATCACAAGGGTCTAGTTTGGCTAAATTCTGCAAGACAGTGGAATGCAAGGATTACGAGATGGGCAATATTACTGCAACAGTACAGTTTTGATGTCATAGATATAAAAGGAAAGGAAAACCATGTTGCAGATACTCTAAGTAGAGCACCTTTAAAGAGAAATCAGGAACCAGAGGAAGTCATTAGGCTAGAAATCAACGCTATCGCTGAGGAAGAAGTAAATGGTATTAAAGAAGAGGAATGGCGAGTTGGAACAGAGGAAGATGAGGAATTAAGGGATATTATCAAGGTGTTGGCAGGAGAGGAAGGAAACAAGAAAACAAGGATGTCTAAGATAAAGAACAGATACAAAGTTATAAATGGCATCGTTTTCCAAGTTAGTTATGAGAATCCGAACCAAGTAAGGATTAGGGTACCACGAACCTTGATAAGAAGAGTACTCGAGATCGTGCATGAAGGATCTGGCCACTTCGGAGTTGACAAAACGTTGAGATTAGCGAGAAGATTTTACGTATGGAAGACTATGAAGAGTGACGTGGTTAACCATGTTAGAAATTGTACAGTTTGCGTACAAACTAAACCTTCAAAGATAAAATTTAAGAAAGAAGAATTACATATTATCGCTAAATGGCCATTAGACATGGTTTCGATAGATCTAATAGGACCATTACCTAGGTCTAAGGGATTTTTGTACATACTGACGTGTGTGGACATATGTAGCAAGTTTATCATGTGCTATCCTTTAAAGAAAGCCACAACCAAAGAGATAGTCAAGAAGTTGGATGAAGGATTTATCAAACATTATGGTAGCCCAAAGAAAATGTTGACAGACAACGGGACTCAATTTACTTCAGAGTATTTCAAGGAGTATACATATTTCAAAGGGATAAAATTGATCAATGTAACAAGATATCACCCAAGTTCAAATCCAATTGAGCGTTACAATGGAGAGATTGTGAGGTTACTCAGAATGTACTGTCATGATCATCATACAAGGTGGTGTGCAGTAATTAACAGGATAGTTATGTTATTAAATAACTCTATATCAGCTGAGGCGAATATGAGCCCGATAGAGATTTTCTTGGGATATGAGGCAGAGCCGATGATTTTTGATGATTTAGAATGGCCAAAGAAGGTTATGGAAAGAGGAACAAGGAAAGAATTTTTCAATGACTTGTATAACAAAAGAAAGAAGAGGACGTCAAAAGAGGAAGCGAAAGGAAAGAAGATAGAAGTAAAGAGGGGTGATATAGTTTATTGTAAAACACACCCAATAAGTAAGGCCATTGACCGTACAATTAAAAAATTGTTTTTCAAATACGAAGGTCCGTATAGTGTATTAGAAACGTTTAGAAACACTATAGTTATACAAGATATGGTGACAAAGGAAGTAAGAAGAGAAAACTTAGATAATGTAAAAAGATATAATTGTACGGAAGACGTTAAACAAATGTTGAAAAGTACACATGAGAAGTGAATAGTAAGAATGGATGTTGAAAAAAATTTTTCCTTGCATACGAAACTTCTCAAAAGGAAAAATTTTGCCCAGAGGAGGGGAATTTTGTGTCACGTACACAAACTGCATTGCTATTCTTTGAAATAAAGGACCATAGATGGCAGCATGCAAAAGGAACAACGGTTATATGAGGCGATGCATAAAGCAGTCTAGAAAGTGGGTAAGAGATGGCACCACCCAGGAGAACTTATACGATTGTAAATAGAGACAACGGACAGAGCAGATATGATGAAATAGTGATTGTATATATTAATACTAATTATGAGGAAATAAATAAATAAATTTAACATAATAACAGGATATAAATAAGGAGAAAAGGGGAATTATCATTCAGTAATGGCATAAGTGATTAATATACAAAAGTAATGAAGTCGAATTGTAATTTCGATTTTGTGTATTTTTCGGTTCCCACGAACTTAGAGTTTCGTGTGGCTTTTGGGTTGATATTTCCCAGGTGTAGCGCCATCTCACGGCAGCACCCAAGCACATTTGGAAGCGCATACACTGTAGCTCCAAGTTAAGGTTAGCGCCGGCTAGGCGGCGATCTTTAACTAACCCCTTTCTCTTTGTTTGTCTAGGGGATTGATTTTATTTCCGTCAATTTGGATCGACAAAGAAAAGGAAGAAGAAATATTATTGATTACAAGAAAGAGAAGCCTTAGCGATTATAAGAAGAAGCAGCCTTATTAATTGCATGAAGAAGGCACCTTAAGAAGAAGATGATATATTAATTAAGAGGATAGAAGAAGAAGATGCCATATTAAGAAGAAGATGTCATATTAATTATAAGAAGAAGATGCCATATTAATTATAAGAAGAAGATGCTACATTAATTATAAGAAGAAGATGCCATATTAATTATAAGAAGAAGATGCCATATTAATTAAGAGGCCATAAGAAGAAGATGCCATAAGAAGAAGAGGCTATATTGATTACAAGAAGAAGAAGCATAAAGAAGATTAGCCACAATAGAAGAATAATATTGTATAAAAGGATTTACAAAGATATTAACACTTGTATATAATTATTCAAGAATATAGTACGAATTGTACCCTCCGTAGTGGGTTAAATCTGTTGTTTCTTTTCATATATTCTTAGCGTTAGTAACCTTGGTCTGTGCCCAGAGGTATCTCATTGTTTCTACCCTGTGCTAAGCTGGAAGATGCTCACGCGAGGGACGTGGCAATATATATGTACCATCGTTAATGACTTTAATGCCTTTTGGAATTTCCTTTTCGGTTTCCGACAAAGTAAAAACCGTTTCCTTGCAACAATATATCCAACAATTCGGTCAATATCAAAAACTTCGAGTCGTTAAAAATGGTATTTACACACACACACACACACACACAATGGATCAGGCGACCGTATCTCAGTTTGTGGTGGAAAATTTTCGTCACAAAGAGACACAACTCGAGATACGACAGTTGTGACAATTACTTTTTCGCTAAGTGCTGAGATACGACACTTTGACAAATCCTAAAAAAACTAAATACTCGGAAACGGATAATACTTCAGGGACGTCGATTTTCCAGATTGTGAGGACCACCATATACTACACGTAGGTGAAATATATCAAATTTCGCTCCTTTTTACATACGACACTTTGTGAGGAGTCGCCAAAATTTTGACTGGTTTTCTTGGTTTCCTTGTCAATTTTATTAGAGTCAAATGTAATTTATTTGACACCTAATTCTCTTTCTTGCTGTTTATTTCTTTTCACTATTACTTCAACATAATGTGCTTGTATGTACGTTAACATTTTTGAGAGTTTAAAATCTAAGACTTTGACAAACGAGGTTATTAACCTTATGTCGAACATTGCGACACCCATATTAGGATTACACCAAAGTTCAACACCCGTGTTGAATACTCGACACGCTAAATAAAATTAGTTCACATTAACAATGACCAATATTTGGAGTGAAAATGAATCAGGTCTCAAATTGTAACATTATAACAAGAGTTCAATAATTTACAAACCAATGTGCAGGAATTGAAAGACAAAAAAATACCGAGCAAGATAATATAGCATGCCATTATTGACTGTCTTGAAATATATTATAGAATCATTGTGATCCCTGTTGAGCGATCTTAAAGGAAATCAATAACACAATGTAGTTAATGTTAATTTCCTCGTTCATAAACACACACACAGAGGCATATGTACACAAACATTTTGTTTGGAGAAGATCATTAATTATTGTAACAATCGAAGCTATATATACATATATTCGATATTTACAGTAATTGTTGAAATTCTCCAAGTGATATGTGCATGTTTACACATGAGATGCATGTTTGTTACAAAAGTTTGCATATAAAGATAAACTGACAGCCGTACAACCTAAGTACGACAATAGCAGTGTAAGAGGAGTGCCCAGTCAATGACAAGTAATACAATTCAAGACGTACAGCAAAGGCCAAAACTTCAACCAGAAGACAGGGAAACGAATTTAGTTTCGAATAGGTTCTCTGATACGAGATTAATGAGGCTGTTCGTGCAAAACGTTTACGAGGCAGTGCTACCCCTTTTGTATCCCTAAAGAATTTCGTTCATTTCGATGCACTAAGCTTTACATTGGAGAGCGATAGGAAGGCTATTCAAGCTTTACTTTCAAAGCAGGTAAGAAAATCTCTCCACACTAACGTAGATAGGAAAATGACATGCATCTCATTGGAAGAAGTTGAGTCGTGAAAATCTTCGTCTACCAATGTTTTAGCGTAAGGTAAAAAATATCTCTCCGTAATTTCGATTAAGATTGTAATGATCAGAGTGTTGGTAGGATGTAACCAGATCATCATCTTTACTATTTTTGAATATATTGGAGGGAAGGCGAAGGGAATTAATTCGTTTTCTTGGTGGGAAGGGAGGGAAGGGAATCGGGTCCCTGGCACGAGATTAATTTCTTTGTAAACCCCGGGTGGGCAGGGAAGGGGTCCCTGGCACGAGATTAAGTTCTTTGTAAACACCGGTCCCTGGAAGGGATTAATTTTAGTGTAAGCCTCATTTGAGGTTTACACTAATGATTTAATTACTTAATTAAGGCTTGGTGTGAGAGTTGTGACAACAGCAATGACAAAATTCAAACACGGCAGAGCGTTGTTTGCGAAATGATCTAGATCGCATTCAAAGAAATTGAGTAAAGAAAGACTTCGTTTAACAATGTTTTGGTGTAAGATCGAAGATATTTCTTCGTAACTACTATTGCGATTGTAGTGAGTTGAGTGTTAGTAGGATGTAACCAGATCATCATCTTTATTATTTTTGGATATATCTTGGAGGGAAGGGGAAGGGAACTAATTATTTTTCTTGGTGGGATGGGAGGGAAGGGAATGGGGTCCCTGGCACGAGATTAATTTCTTTGTAAACCCCGGGTGGGCAGGGAAGGGGTCCCTGGCACGAGATTAAGTTCTTTGTAAACCCCTGTCCCTGGACGGGATTAATTTTAGTGTAAGTCTCACTTGAGGTTTACACTAATGATTTATTTAATTAATTAACGCTTGGTGTCACAGTTGTGAAAACAACAATCACAAAATTAAAGAAAAAATCGTCATAGCGTTGTTTGCGAAATGATCCACATCATATTTGAAGGAATCTAGTCGTAAAAGAATTCGTTTATTAACATGAAAATATTTCTTCGTAATACCTATTGAGATTGAAGTGAGCTAAGTGTAGGTACGATATAACTCGTAGAAATCTCTTTAAATAAACAACAGTCATTTTTTGAAATCTCGTCTCTGCTTTGAAAGCTTTTGTAAGGTACACCTCTCTCTCTTTAATATTTCCAAAAAGCTGGATTCCTTCATTTTTAAAGTCTATTTCAAACAACCATTCCTGATATTTTTAAGGTATTTATGAAAGTAGTATTCCATACTACCAGTTTTTCATTAGTAGAGGAAGGGACAATAACGAGCTACTGCTTTGATTGTGTTCAATCGGGTGCCTTGAAAAGAAACAAATCTAGCAATAAATTCCATTTTGAACTTAAGATCAGAGTTTTCATAATATAAATTATTTGTTCTTCTTCACTAGATATTAGTCGACACATTTTTTCAATTTTTTATACTCAAGTTCATTATATCGGTATCTCAGATGGTGCTGAGGAACAAATATCTTCGTCCTAAGATTCCAACCTTGACTTCTTAGTCTAGCAGCATCTTTATATTTGTTAAATTTGCAGACCAATCTTGTTCTGACTCTTTACTTAAAAATATTGGCTGATCCCCAGAGGCAGTGGATGTTTTCTTAAACATCGTAATTAGTTTGTGATTATTCTTGCACCTTATATTGTTTTGAAATGATCCCAGAACACTAAATACATACACTTGGAACAGGCACAACTTTCTTCTTTCATGAAGGACCTCACATAACATCTGCATGGAAATAGGATTGTTAGTATCACAAGCACAGAAATCACCACTTGAATTTAGGTCGAAATTCTCAAAAGCGGTTTTCTTGGTTCTATGTTGCGACAAAGGAATTTCCTTTGTTTCCTATCAATAGCAATAATCACGATTCCTGTATGCTACTTTTGTTGTGTCTTCCAATGATTTGAACTCTTCCAAATCATAGCAAAAAATGCCAAATGGATATTTGAGTTTAGAGGCAAGACGGTACGTGTCAAGAATGTTGGGTCCACTAAAAACTTGATTTTTTCTAGTAACAAAATACTATAGCTAAGGAAATACAGAAATATGTGTCGTATATATATGTACCATCGTTAATGACTTTAATGCCTTTTGGAATTTCCTTTTCGGTTTCCGACAAAGTAAAAACCGTTTCCTTGCAACAATATATCCAACAATTCGGTCAATTTAAAAAACTTTGAGTCGTTAAAATTGGTATTTACACACACACACACACAATGGATCAGGCGACCGTATCTCAGTTTGTGGTGGAAAATTTTCGTCACAAAGAGACATAACTCGAGATACGACAGTTGTGATAATTACTTTTTCGCTAAATGCTGAGATACGACACTTTAACAAATCCTAAAAAAACTAAATACTCGGAAACGGATAATACTTCAGGGATGTCGATTTTCCAGATTGTGAAGACCACCATATACTACACGTAGGTGAAATATATCAAATTTCGCTCCTTTTGACATACGACACTTTGTGAGGAGTCGCCAAAATTTTGACTGGTTTTCTTGGTTTCCTTGTCAATTTTATTAGAGTCAAATGTAATTTATTTGACACTTAATTCTTTTTCTTGCTGTTTATTTGTTTTCACTATTACTTCAACATAATGTGCTTGTATGTACGTTAACATTTTTGAGAGTTTAAAATCTAAGACTTTGACAAACGAGGTTATTAACCTTATGTCGAACATTGCGACACACATATTAGGATTACTCCAAAGTTCAACACCCGTGTTGAATACTCGACACGCTTAATAAAACTAGTTCACATTAACAATGACCAATATTTGGAGTGAAAATGAATCAGGTCTCAAATTGTAACATTATAACAAGAGTTCAATAATTTACAAACCAATGTGCAGAAATTGAAAGACAAAAAAATACCGAGCAAGATAATACAGCATGCCATTATTGACTGTCTTGAAATATATTATAGAATCATTGTGATCCCTGTTGAGCGATCTTAAAGGAAATCAATAACACAATGTAGTTAATGTTAATTTCCTCGTTCATAAACACACACACAGAGGCATATGTACACAAACATTTTGCTTGGAGAAGATCTTTAATTATTGTAACAATCGAAGCTATATATACATATATTCGACATTTACAGTAATTGTTGAAATTCTCCAAGTGATATGTGCATGTTTACACATGAGATGCATGTTTGTTACAAAACTTCACATATAAAGATAAACTGACAGCCGTACAACCTAAGTACGACAATAGCAGTGTAACAGGAGTGCCCAGTCAATGACAAGTAATACAATTCAAGACGTACAACAAAGGCCAAAACTTCAACCAGAAGACTGGGAAAGTAATTTAGTTTCGAATAGGTTCTCTGATACGAGATTAATGAGGCTGTACGTGCAAAACGTTTCCGAGGCAGTGCTACCCCTTTTGTATCCCTAAAGAATTTCGTTCATTTCGATGCACTAAGCTTTACATTGGAGAGCGATAGGAAGGCTATTCAAGCTTTACTTTCAAAGCAGGTAAGAAAATCTCTCCACACTAGCGTAGATAGGAAAATGTCTTGCATCTCATTGGAAGAAGTTGAGTCGTGAAAATCTTCGTCTACCAATGTTTTAGCGTAAGGTAAAAAATATCTCTTCGTAATTACGATTAAGATTGTAATGATCAGAGTGTTGGTAGGATGTAACCAGATCATCTTTACTATTTTTGAATATATTGGAGGGAAGGCGAAGGGAATTAATTCGTTTTCTTGGTGGGAAGGGACGGAAGGGAATGGGGTCCCTGGCACGAGATTAATTTCTTTGTAAATCCCGGGTGGGCAGGGAAGGTGTCCCTGGCACGAGATTAAGTTCTTTGTAAACACCGGTCCCTGGAAGGGATTAATTTTAATGTAAGCCTCATTTGAGGTTTACACTAATGATTTAATTACTTAATTAAGGCTTGGTGTGAGAGTTGTGACAACAGCAATGACAAAATTAAACACGGCAGAGCGTTGTTTGCGAAATGATCTAGATCGCATTCAAATAAATTGAGTAAAGAAAGACTTCGTTTAACAATGTTTTGGTGTAAGATCGAAGATATTTCTTCGTAACTGCTATTGCGATTGTAGTGAGTTGAGTGTTAGTAGGATGTAACCAGATCATCATCTTTCTTATTTTTGGATATATCTTGGAGGGAAGTGGAAGGGAACTAATTATTTTTCTTGGTGGGAAGGGAGGGAAGGGAATGGGGTCCCTGGCACGAGATTAATTTCTTTGTAAACCCCGGGTGGGCAGGGAAGGGGTCCCTGGCACGAGATTAAGTTCTTTGTAAACCCCTGTCCCTGGACGGGATTAATTTTAGTGTAAGTCTCACTTGAGGTTTACATTAATGATTTATTTAATTAATTAACGCTTGGTGTCACAGTTGTGAAAACAACAATCACAAAATTAAAGAAAAAATCGTCATAGCGTTGTTTGCGAAATGATCCACATCATATTTGAAGGAATCTAGTCGTAAAAGAATTCGTTTATTAACATGAAAATATTTCTTCGTAATACCTATTGAGATATAAGTGAGCTAAGTGTAGGTACGATATAACTCGTAGAAATCTCTTTAAATAAACAACAGTCATTTTTTGAAATCTCGTCTCTGTTTTGAAAGCTTTTGTAAGGTACACCTCTCTCTCTTTAATATTTCCAAAAAGCTGGATTCCTTCATTTTTAAAGTCTATTTCAAACAACCATTCCTGATATTTTTAAGGTATTTATGAAAGTAGTATTCCATACTACCAGTTTTTCATTAGTAGAGGAAGGGACAATAACGAGCTACTGCTTTGATTGTGTTCAATCGGGTGCCTTGAAAAGAAACAAATCTAGCAATAAATTCCATTTTGAACTTAAGATCAGAGTTTTCATAATATAAATTATTTGTTCTTCTTCACTAGATATTAGTCGACAAATGGATATTTGAGTTTAGAGGCGAGACGGTACGTGTCAAGAATGGTTGGTCCACTAAAAACTTGATTTTTTTTGGTAACAAAATGCTATAGCTAAGGAAATACAGAAATATGTGTCGTATATATATGTACCATCGTTAATGACTTTAATGCCTTTTGGAATTTCCTTTTCGGTTTCCGACAAAGTAAAAACCGTTTCCTTGCAACAATATATCCAACAATTCGGTCAATATCAAAAACTTCGAGTCGTTAAAAATGGTATTTACACATACACACACAATAGATCAGGCGACCGTATCTCAGTTTGTGGTGGAAAATTTTCGTCACAAAGAGACACAACTCGAGATACGACAGTTGTGACAATTACTTTTTCGCTAAATGCTGAGATGCGACACTTTGACAAATCCTAAAGAAACTAAATACTCGGAAACGGATAATACTTCAGGGACGTCGATTTTCCAGATTGTGAGGACCACCATATACTACACGTAGGTGAAATATATCAAATTTCGTTCCTTTTGACATACGACACTTTGTGAGGAGTCGCCAAAATTTTGACTGGTTTTCTTGGTTTCCTTGTCAATTTTATTAGAGTCAAATGTAATTTATTTGACACTTAATTATTTTTCTTGCTGTTTATTTGTTTTCACTATTACTTCAACATAATGTGCTTATATGTACGTTAACATTTTTGAGAGTTTAAAATCTAAGACTTTGACAAACGAGGTTATTAACCTTATGTCGAACATTGCGACACACTGTAAGCCCATAGTTTAATATTGCTCATGAATGACGGATGGAGACTCAACAGACAGGTGACTCTGGAAGGTTCTGCCATTGGCTGGGCTTCTGCGCTGGTCGAGCGAGAAGTTTAGCGTGGCAGATCCTTGCCGACTACGAGAGACTTCTGACGTACTGGACACTGGCTGAACAGGCTGAGTATATTGCATTGCAGTCTATAGCCATTTATTGGCCCTCATGGCCGGGTGTAATTTACCTAAAGTCCATTGATTTATTTTGAGTTCTTAAAAGTGCTAGAAAAGGAAATTGTTTTAGTTTAGATTTTTTTGGTGGATTGCTCCGGGTCATGTTGGCTGTGGGGGGTTTTGGGCTGGGTTGCGATTTGCTCTGACTCGTGTAGCCTTTACTTACTGACTGCTGACTATCAAATGGGACAAATTAAACTAGGTTAACTGGGAGATAATCCATAGACATTTCTGTTGAATTAATTGTATTTGGAAAGTATAAGTACTAATATGTTTTGTAATAAATATTGGGTTAACGAATATTAAGTTCCAATTGTATACTTTAAGTACCTAATATATGATCATCCACTGCGCCGATAAGACAATCCTCGTCTCACTTCTTTGGTAATAAAGGGGAAACAAGAGACGTAGAGGATTATAAGAGCAGAGCATGGTTACATGCTGGTTCTGTCTCTGGTACTTGTGTACAATTGGCTATCAATATTTAAATATTTCTAGTTTGGTTAGACTGTAAAATGGTGCGGTAATATGGCTACCTCTCGGAATTATTATACTGTAGATATTACGGGAACAGTGGATGGGAGGAATTTTGTTCCGCCTTTTCCCCCACTTTCATCAACTCGTAGAGAACATTCTGCTTCGCAGTTGTTAAATGAATTTGTTGGACCCTTTCAACACTCTCCTGAAAATGCCCAAGGACGACAAAGGGAGGGGGAAGGTGTAGACACGTACGTAAAGGTACCTTGTAAACCCCGGTGGGTGAATAAACGCCCATGTAAGCCTTTGGAAAGTTCCTCGTCTGATGAAGACGAACGAGTATTATATAATAGGTCAGATTTGAGAAAGTTAAATATGGAAATGGCCATAGAAAATTTGACTCAATTAATAGCTACCGTACCTATAGTTAAGGAAATTAATGCTGAAAGCCTGTATAGATTTTTGTATGTATTGCAGGGTATTAAAGACAGAAAAATGTTTCCTTCTCACGAGATTATGCTCGCAGTTTTACCAAAATTAAATACTGAAATGGGTAAATTATAGATGAAATGTATAATTGAAAATATCCCTTGGAATGATGTAGTTTAAATGATCTTAAATAAGTATGCAACTTCTATTGGGAGGCAGTATTTATGTAATAAGTATGTAATGGGTAATCAAAGAGACAATGAAACTCCATTAGAGTATTTAGACAGTAGAGTTCGAGCTGCTAAGATTTTGCAGTTTGATATTGATGAAAGTACATTTGTAAGTTATCTTGTGGATAGACTTAAACCTCAGTATTCCCAAAAATTGTACCTAAAGGGGATACCTAATACTTTAAATGAATTGCAGAACGAGTTGAAAGTTTTAGAAAAACTTTCTTATTTGTCGAAGGATTTTTGGGGATTACATAATATAGAACGACAATTCAAGGCTAAAGGTCCTGCATTCAAAGACTATACGCCCAAATATTGTCGTAAATGTTCAGCAAGTGATCATTTTGAGCGATGGTGTCCGATGCAGGTGAGAGCTGCTCAATTTGCTTTGCAAGGATTGCGTAGTGATATAGGACCCAGACAAGGTGGTGAAACTAATGTGACAGCTGTGTTTGTTGACTGTAAAATCAATTATCTGAATTTATTGGCCTGTTTAGATTCTGCGTCAACATATAGTTTAATTAGTGAAAGTCTCTTAGATCTATTAAAGACTAGGGGAACTGTTCGAGAATGGATTTGGATATGCAAGTGATAGTTGGTAACAACAACCTTATGAATATTAATAAAGGAGTTATGTTAAATGTTGGTCTTGGAAATTTATCGTGGACCACAACTTTTCATGTTTGCAAAAACATACCTCTAGACTTAGTGCTTGGTGTGAGATTTCAGAAACAGTGCCACATAGTGATTAACTATTTAGAACAAATTGTTGGTTTTCCGGAAGTGATGAGAAAATCCCTATTAAATGAACATCTGAAAGCTTATGCAAAAATTTTCGTGTTTTACAGAATATAGGTCAAAGACAAAGACAAGATCGTCCTTCATTTCCTGTACGTTCTCCTGCCCAGGGTTCAGCCAGCGCAGGCCGAGGTGTCGCAGCTCGGTCTTATCAGCGCACGAGACCTGACCAAGGTCAACATGTAGCTTTCCAGCAGGCAGCATGTGCGAACCAGGAAAACTTCGTCAGAAATGTAAACAATGGTGAGAACTCCTTTCGGAGCCAGTCCAGGACTTCGTGGAGGCCACGAGAGAGAAGGCGTGGACTCGAATCCAGAGCTTCTGATGTTTCTGGCGCATCTTTTGGACAGTTTGCATTAGAGGATACTGAACAACAGTTATGTAAGTTGAAAAGTGAATTTTCTGATGTTATTACTTCTAAGCTAGGACGTTTAAAGAACTTTTCGTATAAAATTAAATTATATGATAATGTTCCTGTACATCGGAGTCCATATTTTGTTCCACCATCTAAACAACAGGAACTAGATGGAGTGATTACTGAATTATTAGAACAAAACAATATTGAAGCATCTTCGTCACCGTACGCAGCACTTTGCTTTGTAATTCCTTCTTCAGGGGGGACTAAAAGACTTATTTGTGATTATTCTGCAGTGAATAAGAAAATAATCTATGATGCGCACCCAGTGGCTAATATGGAAGAAACTATGGCTCAATTGAGTCAGGGGAGAGTATTTTCTGTTATTGATTTGAAAAGAGCATTCAACCAAGTAAACTTGGATGAATCTAGTAGAGATGTAACAGCCTTTGTAACTCCCAATAATCAGTATAGATATAAGGTCATTCCATTTGACATTAGTATTGGGCCAAGTTGCATGTCACGAGTTATGAACCAAGTTTTTCATGATTATAAGGGAAGGTTTTTACATTTATTTTGTGATGACATAATTGTTCATAGTGCTAATGAGAAAGAACATCTGGAACATTTACATTTAGTACTGCAGAGATTACGAGAATATGGGTTAACTATTTCCCCCAATAAAAGTTGTTTTTTGAAAAGGAGAATAAAATTCTTGGGATTTATTGTGGGGCAAGGAAATTGTGAAATGGATCCAGACAGAATTGAAGCTATTCAAAATCTCCCTTCGCCGAGAAATTTAAAAGGATTATTAAGATTATTGGGTACCTTAAATTTTTATTCTAAATTTAATGAAATCCGGACACCCAAAATAAAATTTTATTGGGGTTCTAGGCAACAAGAGGCACTAGAAAAAATTAAAACTCTATTTAGAGAACATGTAATTTTGAAATTGCCTGACTTAAATAAACCGTTTGTTATTCAATGTGATGGGTCCTTGAGAGGATTCGGCTCTTGTCTTTTACAAGCTGATGAAAATAATAATCTGAGACCAGTGGCGTTCTTTTCTAAAAGATTAAAAGAAGTTGATAGAAAACGAACAATTTATGAGATTGAACTTATAAGTTTAATGCAAGCCATATCACGTTTTGAATACTGTTTGAAAATTCAGCCTTTTATTATTCAATTAGATAATATGAGCCTTAGTTATATGGTTAAACAATCTAGGAAATATTCCAAATATGCGAGATGGATCGAGAAACTCTCTTGTTATAAGTTTGAAGTGGTGCACATACCCTCTAAGCAAAATGTGACTTCTGATTTATTATCTCGTATGTATGATTGGAGAGATTATCACACGGAAGAATTAGATTCTGATTATGTTAGTAATGTTAATTTGGCCATGTTGGTAAACCCATTTCATGCCGATACCTTGAAGAAAGAAATGTTGAAAGATCAGGAATTGGCCAATATTATGAGACAAATGGAGCAAGTTATAAATTTCCCAAATTATAAATTGCATCGAGGTTTCTTATACAAAAGAACTTGATTGATTGATTGATTTGTTGTTTAAAGTCCACTTTATGCACAGTAAGGCTAATCGGGACTGGACCTACAGTTTAAAGTGGGATCCGAACCACTTCTGCCTCCACCGGGTATCAAACCCGGGACCCCTTGATTACAAGGCGACGACGCTACCACTGCGCCATCGGGGAGGCCCTATACAAATGAACTAAAGCCAAGAATTTTCCTTATAGGATATGTGTACCAGATAATTTGAAACATCCTTTAATATTATATTATCACACTAATATGCGAACAGGATCTCATGGTAATTGGTTGAAAACACTTAAGCGTCTACACAGACACGTTACTTGGGAACATATGTCTCAGGATGTTAAGGATTTAGTTCAATCTTGTGATGTATGTCAACGAGCTAAGTGTAAAAACACAACCCCTGAAAATATATTAAAGTCTGAAATTGTAACAATTCCTATGAAAAGGTTGTACATAGATAGGTGTGGACCATTACCTGTATCTAATGGTTATAAATATATTTTTGTTCTGGTAGATGGAGCATCAAAATTTTGTATATTTGAGCCAATTAGGAAATTGAGTTCAAAGGTATTGATTGATAAATTAGATCATATTTTTATGACTTATGGCTACTGTAATGAGATTGTATCAGACAATGCGTCATATTTTGTATCAGATGCATTTACCTGTTATTTATTTAAACATGGAATTCAGCATATTAGATTATCTGTTGGCAATCCTCAGGCCAATTTAAGTGAAAGATACATACGTACTTTGAAAACTGCCTTGAGATGTTATTATTCAGCAGATCAAACTAAATGGCATGAAGGTTTGAAAAAGATACAGTATAGTTTAAATTGTTCATACCATCATACATTGAAGTATACTCCGTCGGAATTGTTTTTGGGACGACAATTTTGGGATCCATTGGAAGTCCAATGGCAATTATCTGATATGGATTTTAATGTAGCTGATGGTAATTTGCAAGATAAATGGAATAATGCTATCAGAAATATGCAAAGGGAATGGGAAAAGAGAAAACAATTGTATAAGAAGCGATATGCACCCATAACGTTTCAAGTCAATGACAAAGAATTAGTTAGGACTAAGATTAAATCTTCCTTAGAGGACAAGATAACTAAAAGTCTTTCTAATATGTACGATGGTCCATATTTTATAAGTAAATTTCTAACAGAGAATTCAGTTCTGGTTAAGAAAGTTGATGATGACAAGGTATGTTCCAAAGTATATGAACATAAATTGAAAAGATATTTGGAGCCTAGGAGAGGCAAAAATAGGTAATTTTATACATGGATCGACAAGATCTCTGACTATGTAAGGTTAATTAAGGATTCTCCCATTATATAAAGGTAAATTATTGTAGATTTGGTGTAGGTTGACTGTATTATAGTAAGAATGAATGGTTTATGTTTGTAAACTTGTACTGGTACCAGTTTGTTTTCTTTTTCTTTTTGAATATTAACAGGCGATGGAGTTGGAGGGATGACATGCGCAAACCCCTATAACTATTACGAAACCTCGCTCTAAAGCTTGAAACTTGGTTATGTAAGAAGAGTATGTTTGAAATGTGAATTCTAAAAAGATATCTGTAACTAGTAGTACACTATGTGCTAGAAAATTGTAATTTTTGAGGGAGAGGTTGTTTTGTAAGCCCATAGTGTAATATTGCTCATGAATGACGGATGGAGACTCAACAGACAGGTGACTCTGGAAGGTTCTGCCATTGGCTGGGCTTCTGCGCTGGTCGAGCGAGAAGTTTAGCGTGGCAGATCCTTGCCGACTACGATAGACTTCTGACGTACTGGACACTGGCTGAACAGGCTGAGTATATTGCATTGAAGTCTATAGCCATTTATTGGCCCTCATGGCCGGGTGTAATTTACCTAAAGTCCATTGATTTATTTTGAGTTCTTAAAAGTGCTAGAAAAGGAAATTGTTTTAGTTTAGATTTTTTTGGTGGATTGCTCCGGGTCATGTTGGCTGTGGGGGGTTTTGGGCTGGGTTGCGATTTGCTCTGACTCGTGTAGCCTTTACTTACTGACTGCTGACTATCAAATGGGACAAATTAAACTAGGTTAACTGGGAGATAATCCATAGACATTTCTGTTGAATTAATTGTATTTGGAAAGTATAAGTACTAAAATGTTTTGTAATAAATATTGGGTTAACGAATATTAAGTTCCAATTGTATACATTAAGTACCGAATATATATGATCATCCACTGCGCCGATAAGACAATCCACGTCTCACTTCTTTTGTATTAAAGGGGAAACAAGAGACGTAGAGGATTATAACACATATTAGGATTACTCCAAAGTTCAACACCCGTGTTGAATACTCGACACGCTAAATAAAACTAGTTCACATTAACAATGACCAATATTTGGAGTGAAAATGAATCAGGTCTCAAATTGTAACATTATGACAAGAGTTCAATAATTTACAAACCAATGTGCAGGAATTGAAAGACAAAAAAATACCGAGCAAGATAATATAGCATGCCATTATTGACTGTCTTGAAATATATTATAGAATCATTGTGATCCCTGTTGACCGATCTTAAAGGAAATCAATAACACAATGTAGTTAATGTTAATTTCCTCGTTCATAAACACACACACAGAGGCATATGTACACAAACATTTTGCTTGGAGATCTTTAATTATTGTAACAATCGAAGCTATATATACATATATTCGATATTTACAGTAATTGTTGAAATTCTCCAAGTGATATGTGCATGTTTACACATGAGATGCATGTTTGTTACAAAAGTTCGCATATAAAAATAAACTGACAGCCGTACAACCTGAGTACGACAATAGCAGTGTAAGAGGAGTGCCCAGTCAATGACAAGTAATACAATTCAAGACGTACAACAAAGGCCAAAACTTCAACCGGAAGACAGGGAAAAGAATTTAGTTTCGAATAGGTTCTCTGATACGAGATTAATGAGGCTGTTCGTGTAAAACGTTTCCGAGGCAGTGCTACCCCTTTTGTATCCCTAAAGAATTTCGTTTTCTTTCAAAGCAGGTAAGAAAATCTCTCCACACTAGCGTAGATAGGAAAATGACTTGCATATCATTGGAAGAAGTTGAGTCGTGAAAATCTTCGTCTCCCAATGTTTTAGCGTAAGGTAAAAAATATCTCTTCGTACTTACGATTAAGATTGTAATGATCAGAGTGTTGGTAGGATGTAACCAGATCATCATCTTTACTATTTTTGAATATATTGGAGGGAAGGTGAAGGGAATTAATTCGTTTTCTTGGTGGAAAGGGAGGGAGGGGAATGGGTTCCCTGGCACGAGATTAATTTCTTTGTATACCCCGGGTGGGCAGGGAAGGGGTCCCTGGCACGAGATTAAGTTCTTTGTAAACCCCTGTCCCTGGACGGGATTAATTTTAGTGTAAGCCTCACTTGAGGTTTACACTAATGATATAATTAATTAATTAACGCTTGGTGTCACAGTTGTGACAACAACAATCACAAAATTAAAAAAATAATCGTCATAGCGTTGTTTGCGAAATGATCCACATCATATTTGAAGGAATCTAATCGTAAAAGAATTCGTTCACCGATGTCTTGTTCTATGATTGAAAATATTTTTTCGTAATTACTATTGAGATTGAAGTGAGCTGAGTGTAGGTACGATATAACTCGTAGAAATCTCCTTAAATAAACAACAGTCATTTTTTGAAATCTCGTCTCTGTTTTGAAAGCTTTTGTAAGGTACACCTCTCTCTCTTTAATATTTCCAAAATGCTCGATTCCTTCATTTTTAAAGTCTATTTCAAACAACAATTCCTGATATTTTTAAGGTATTTATGAAAGTATTATTCCATACTACCAGTTTTTCATTAGTAGAGGAAGGGATAATAACGAGCTACTGCTTTGATTGTGTTCAATCGGGTGCCTTGAAAAGAAACAAATCTAGCAATAAATTCCATTTTGAACTTAAGATCAGAATTTTCATAATATAAATTATTTGTTCTTCTTCACTAGATGTTAGTCGACACATTTTTCCAATTTTTTACACTCAAGTTCGTTATATCGGTATCTCAGATGGTGCTGAGGAACAAATATCTTCGTCCTAAGATTCCAACCTTGACTTCTTAGTCTAGCAGCATCTTTATATTTGTTAAATTTGCAGACCATTCTTGTTCTGACTTTTTTATTTAAAAATTATTCTGGATTAGTTGGCTGGTCCCCAGAGGCTGTTTCTGTTTTCTTAAACATCGTAAATAGTTTGTGATTATTCTTGCACCTTATATTGTTTTGAAATGATCCCAAAACACTATACATACACTTGGTACAGGCACAACTTTCTTCTTTCATGAAGAACCTCACATAACATCTGCATGGAAATAGGATTGTTAGTATCACGAGCACAGAAATCACCACTTGAATTTAGGTCGAAATTCTCAAAGGCGGGTTTCTTGGTTCTATGTTGCGACAAAGGAACTTCACTGCCAGATGAGGAATTTCCTTTGCTTCCTATCAATAGCAATAATCACGATTCCTGTATACTACTTTTGTTCTGGCTTCCAATGATTTGAACTCTTTCAAATCATTGCAAAAAATGCCAAATGGATATTTGAGTTTAGAGGCAAGACGGTACGTGTCAAGAATGTTGGGTCCACTAAAAACTTGATTTTTTCTAGTAACAAAATACTATAGCTAAGCAAATACAGAAATATGTGTTGTATATATAAGTAGTACAGTAAATATGCCTTCCATGACATCCCTGATTTTTTGACCTCTAAGAAAATCGCACCAAAACCTCAAAAACTCACTTTGTCTCCACGTTCCGCGCCTCATTTATTGCGCTGACGATGTTTCACAGCGCAGAAAAGCCGGTACGAGAAAATACACTTTCTCATCCTTGAAGTACGAATGCGCCTTATCGTAATTTTCCAAGTCCGGGGACCGTGTTTATATATCGTGACCTTTGTAAACCTCTCGGGAACGATGTGCCACACACGCGCGCGCGCGCCTCTCATTATTTCTGTATTGTGACGCAAGCAAACAAACAAATAATAATTGTTTTTTTTTTGGATTCCTGGCCCCTATAACCCCGTCATGGTGCGTGGTGCCCTACCAAAAAAAAGGTTCTAACGGCTGCGGTTAGATAACCACACCTCTGTAGAGTTTCACGTGTTTTTTTTTCTCAAAACTTCCATGAAACTCTACAGAGGACCTCCGTAATCCATGCAACGGGATCACGAAAATGGTACCCGCGATAAATTTAAGCTCTTTCTCGGAAAAACAAGAATTACGCAGAAGAATGTCGATAATTTGGAGACGTATCCCTTTGCATTTCAAACGTTTACCGGATTTCTTACACGAATCTCTAAATAAATTATGCAGGTGGGTATGCACATCGATCTTTTTCACGAATTCAAGTTCCATTCCTGCCCATAGCGATTTCACGAATTTTACGTGGACGTGCGTTGATGCCGTCAAGAAACGACATTCTACGATATCCATACAGTTGACAAAATAATGAAAAAAGTGTATTATGCTGCGGGGTAGATGGTGCCACGGAAGTGTGAGTAGAGCCGAATAGAATTGCAAAAAAATTCGTTCGCTCGGCAAACGATGGAATCGAATTCTGTGGTTTGTTTTGCTTCTTTCCTCCTCGCGTCCCAACGATGGATCCGGTAATCGACCTTCCGAAATTCAAGTCCGACATCGCTCGTCGCGCAGGCGACAAAATAATTTGCATCATCAGCGTCCATACCGTTCTATCCTATCTACAACATCCAACACGTATAATAAACAGCGGATGATGACCGGTTCGGTCGTGACGGCATCTTTCTGCAACGCTGCGCGTATATCGGCAAGAGAATCTCAAGATTTCAAATAATCGTACATGCGACACATGAATAAAATCCGATCGTCCATTTTCACGAAATTTTAGGACGTTCCTGCTCAGGTAGACGGGCGTTTCTCCCTCTGGATTTTTGGACGTAATCTCGATCATCTGCATGTGATCGTTCCAAATCAACGTCCCGGGGCGTGCCGAACAACCATTATAGCATCTTGTAACCTTGTATGCTGAGCAAGTGGGAATCCACTTGAGCACTTCTATACTCTTGAGAAAACGTTCCCACAGACACGAGGCTGCCAGTACCCATTAAAGTAATTGCACGTTTCGCAAGGACAATTTATCGAAGAGAAAAAATTTGCTCCAGATTGGTTGGGGGTATGAACCGTGAGAACCTTGACGGACGCGAGGAACTGTAGAGGGTTTTTTTTATTTTGGGGGGAGAAGTTGTCGCGTCAGCTGCTGCTTCGTGTCTATCTAATAATTCGAGAACGTCATCGAAGGAAAAACACAAATTTTTTGGGTCTTGAGTGAAACATTCAGCGCAGTAATTGTTGAGCTGATCTAAAACTTCTTCGAGTGCGTAGCTTGGTAAAAAGCCTGCAACTTGAAACGCATGTAGGAACGACAGTAAAAAAACTCTCACCTTGTCCTTCGTGAGAATCGCCAGAGAATCGGAAGCCAATTGATTGGTGAACATACCGCAGGACATGTGCGTCAAAAAGGTCTTGCTGAAAAAATAGCAAGTATAGCATTGTTCATTGTACCATGACAACATGCATGGGTGGAACTGTCAACGGGGTACTTACCCGTTAATTGCCATTTGTCCCCCAGGACATTGTGCGCATCAAAAAGTCTTTTGATGAAAAAAAAGTATAGCATTGTTCGTTGTACCAGGGCAACACAAACACACATGCATGAGTGAATCGGTCAACGGGGTTCATTGCTAGGACATTTTGCTTATTGTGTTTTAACCAGGAGGTCGCGTGGGTGGGGTTCCTATATCACGTACCAGTTTTCTCCTTTTGTACATCATTATCATAGTGAACGTCAATCGTGGCAGTTCAGTATCCTTAATTGTTTGTCTGGCAGTATACATATATATCATCGTGGAAGTTCAGTGAGCTACAAGTTTTTTTTTTGAAGTCTCTCTCTCTCTTGAAAGGTAAGTGTTTTTAAAAGTGTGTTTTATTTTTTCACGATATATATTTATTTTGTTTTGCGTCTGACACACACACACATATTCAGAGGAGTCATAAAAATTGACACACACCTCCTACAACAGTGCACACACGCGTCTAATATATATATGCACTTGTGGAAGGAAAAATGTCTAGCACATTTTTTGATATATTTTTTCCCTTCTGTTTCAGTGCGCTTTTCCCTACCACCACCAACCCCAAAAAATTCCACGTATATAAATAACAGAGTATATATATATACACAGAGAAATGGAATCGCAACCAGGCCCCTCCGGTCTTTGCGGGAAAAAAATGGCATGTCGCAACTGTGAGAAGTTGATTTCCAAATCGAACATCTCGAAGCATTTGAAAAAATGTCGTCTACCGGAACATGATGTCCCCCTGGCAAAGAAATCTCGCATTGATGCGCATGAAGGCGGTGCTCTGAATAAAAGTGCACGCATCATGACGTATAAATCTGGAAAGGACGCGTGTGACTCGAGCACCTTCCTCGACAATGTGAAATCTCTGGTAGTTGATAAATTACGGGATTGCCTCATTAATGTTGCAGTTAAAATTCATCTCGTCTTGACCCTGCTGTATGAGAAAGTTGTCTCGGACAAGACAAGCACTTTCAGCTTTTACGTAGGGTGCGAAGGCTTACATCAAGGCAATCACGACGATCTTGGCGAGATAGTGACAGGGCTATTTGAGCGTCTGTCAGAAAAACAAGAAGATTTTGAAGCTCGTGGAAGTGGTAGGAGTCTTTGCGGTCGCAGCCACATGTTACAGCTTCGAGTGTGCAACTTCAAACCCTTACGCAGCGCTAAAAAAAATGTTGCACCAGACATTAAAAAATGCAGTGTTAAACATAGAAAGTAATGATGCGAAGAGTTTCATATGGTCTGTAATCGCCGCATTACACCCCTCTAATAATGATAAAAACCCGAAACGTCTGTCTATTTATACCCGATACGAGCGGAGTTATAAAAATGTGATGAAAGGAATTTCCTATCCTGTGGACCTGAACAACATAGATCATTTTATAAAAAACTATAGAGAGGAAAAAAGAAAAGATGTCGATATTTCTGTATTCGGGGTTGACGATTGCGGCAACATTTGTGTGTTAAGACCTGCGAGAAGCCAGAATAATGTAATTCGACTCTTTCTTGTAGATGGCCGTTACAGTTTGATTCGCAATTTTTCTCGCCTAGTCGGAAGACAGATCAGCAAGGATCACGATAAGATTGAAATTTGCGATCGGTGTTTGAGAATTTTTCGCGTGGGAAAGAAGATGAAAGAACAGCACAAGTGTTTTGGCTCCGTGAATGCAGAACCCGAAGATGTCATGCCGGAACCCGGAACCAAGATGAAATTTCAGAAACACCAGGCTCTTCTCCACCATCCCGTTGTCCTTTATGCCGACTTTGAAAGCTTCCAAGTTCCCATGACGTCTTGCAAACCTGATCCCTCTACCTCAAGCACAATACAAATTTTTCACCACGAACCTTGCAGTTTCTCCATTTACGGAGAAAAATTAAATGATGTCATTTTGTATTGCGGACCCGATGCGGCAAAAAATTTTGTTAAGAAGATAGCGGAATGCGCAAGAGAACTTGCACCCAGCCTGAAAGGTTCTTACGTTTCTCCACCTCCTCTCACAACGGAACAACAACGGAGACAAGACACGGCAACAAGATGTGCGGAGTGTAACCAGGCTTTCACCCCCGAAAATCACAAGGTCGTACATCACGACCATCAGAATGGATTATTCCTGGAGACCATCTGTAATTCCTGCAATCTTAAAATTAAGGAGTCGCATTTTGTTGTTGCTGTGTATCTGCATTTCACGGAAAAATATGATACCCATCTGTTCATCAAAGAGTTGTACAATATCACGACTCGAATCAGCATCATCCCTAGAACGAGCGAGAAGTATATTGCAGTAAGAGTGTGGATCCCTCTTGAAGAAGGAGGAAGTGTGGAAGTTAGAATCCTGGACTCTTACAATTTCCTGTCCTCCAGCCTCGCCACCCTTGCAACTCAACTTGGCGACGAAGATCTTGTGGCCACCAAGCAAATGTTTTCGGGGGATGAGAATTTGAATCTGTTTCGTCGCAAGGGCGTCTACCCCTACGAGTACGTCAATGATTTCAACAAATTTGACGAGACAGAACTTCCACCCCGGGAGGCATTTTATTCTCATCTCACGGAGGACGCCTGTTCCGAAGAGGACTACGAACACGCTCGTAGTGTGTGGACGGCATTCAATTGCCAAACGTTTCGCGATTATCATGACCTCTATCTGAAATTGGATGTGACCCTTCTCATGGACATTTTTGAGTTGCTTCGCAAGAGATGCATCGCGATCTACAAGTTGGATCCTGCGTAATTCTTCACGACGCCGGGATTGACTTGGGAATCTATGATGAAATACACCAACGTAGAACTGGGGCTCATCGCAGAGAAAGAACAGTATGCTTTCTGGAGAGTGCGATACGCGGTGGTATTGTCCAATGTCCCCGACTTCAAGATCAATCCTCATACGCCTGGTTACGATGCATCGAAGCCCAACACCTACATTGTCTACTGGGATGTCAACAACTTGTACGGTCATTCCATGTCGCAGTGTCTTCCCATCGGCGGCTACGAATGGATGAACGAAGAGGAACTCTCCTCCGAGGATTTTCTCAACTGGACCGAAAATAACGAATGGGGCTGTTTCTTGGAAGTGGATCTCGATTATCCCGAAACGATTCACGAGAAACATCACGGATTGGTCCTGGCCCCCACCAAAGAGAAGCCACCTGGAGGAGGATCGGAGCCAAAACTGATACTAAGCGTGGAGAACAAGAGGAATTATATTTTACACTATAGACTCCTTCAATTCTACATGAGGCACGGGTTGCAGCTGAAGAAAATACATAGAGGATTAAAATTTGTACAGAGTAAGTGGCTGGAACCGTACATAGCCGAGAACACGCAACGCAGAGCGCAATCAACATCCCCTGCAGACAAGGATCTGTACAAACTATTCAACAACGCCATCTACGGCAAGACGATGGAGAACGTGCGCAATTACATCGACGCAACGTTGGTGACGGACGAAAAGAAATTCGAGAAGATCGTCGCGTCCCCCTACTTCAAAAACTTCACCATTTTCGACGAGAATCTGATATTCGTCGAGAAGAACAAGAAGCAAGTGATGCTCAACAAGCCGATTGCCATAGGTGCCACCGTCCTTGAACTCTCTAAATTGCACATGTACCAATCCTACTACGATCAGTTTCAACCCTTTTATGGAGATAACATTGAAATATGTTACATTGACATGGATAGCTTCGTTTTTCTAATCCAAACACCAAGCCTCGAACATGATCTGAGTTCGATGAAGCATCTTTTTTGATTTTAGCAACTTACCATCAGGCCATCATTGCATTCGACAGAAAATAAAATGACGATTGGAAAATACAAAGATGAAGTTGGCGGGAAGTACATCAGCGAATTTGCGGGGCTTCGTGCCAAAATGTACTGCGTCAAGACTGCAGAAGAAAAAGAGATTAGGAAAGCGAAGGGACTGGGAAAAACAAGCACTGGTAAATTCACCATGGAAGACTACAAAGAATGCCTGTTTCAAGGTAAAAGAAAACTCAGCACCGATCATCGCATTGCGAATACGTTACACGAACTGTACACGACGGGCGTAACCAAGGTAGCATTCGATGCCAGAGACAACAAGTTACGTGTTCTTGATTGTCAAATCCACACAAGAGAGTGTGGCCATTGCAATGGAAGCGACAAATGTGACATGTGTGTACTCTAACTCCATAGCCATGAAGTTCGCTGTCTTTTGCTTTCTCCAAAAACATACAAAGGAAAAGAGGAAGCCCTCAGGCGATGAAAAGTTGGAAGTCGTTATTATGTCGTTAAGCTCGCTCTAAACGAGGCTCATTAAATTCTACTCTTACTTTTTTTTCTTCATCGTGATCTAATAACATAATTACATGTTCGAGCATCGCTGCAGAGAAAACCTTCTCTTTTTTTATTCGATCTACAAGGGGCACACCATGTAGAAATTTAATTTAAATAACTACCAAGGGACAATGAATCTTTTTGGTTTGCGAAAACAGATCATCATGGAGACTGTACACCGCACGATGACAGATCTACCTTCCGTGTTATCTAAACTCAACTGTCTAACAACGGTCACCTCAACAGCATTTGGACGAAATTGGATGACGAGGTGGGCAAGATTTTTTATGTCTTCAACAACAATTTACATTTCTACGAAATTCCGATCGAAGGAAAACTTCGGATCACCGTGAATCCGCAGAACGAAGGGCGAAAAATCAAAATTTCTAGCGGCAAGAACATTTTTCGAATGAAGCACGACAAGGTGCTTTCTAACATGGCGTACGATGTGTCTGCAGGAGATTGTTTATACGTGGAACTCCTCGGAGATTACGACAAACTCATTCCTCTCTTCGTAGAATTACGAATCACCTATCCTATTATAAATAACCGTTAACAAAATGCCTAACGACATTTTCGGCCACACCAAGCGTGTAGACCACGCAGAAGAGATTCTCATGCTGGACATTCGAGTTAAAAAGTTGAGGAGCAATTTGATCGCTTTACAGGAGACCTTAAACAAAAGTTTAGAGTCAGAGATCGCTACGGTCCAAACGCAATGTCTCGATCCTATTCTGAAAATCGATTCCGAACTGAAAACGCTCATAAAAAATTATGTTGATGTACCTTCTTACGACAACGTTCAAAATATACAGTTGAGCGTGGATTCGCTTCAAAATTATTTGGCCAAACTACAGCAATTTCAATCGAAAGATTTGGAAAAATTGAAACTCGAAATCGAAGAACGAACTTCCGCAATTGAAAAGAATTTCTCTGAACTTCAAACCGTTGTGAATGATATCGATGTAGAACGCTTGCATGTCGTCGTTTCTAAATTACAAGAAGAATTCACCAGCACGTTGGAAGAAATTAAATCCAAGTTACAGACTTTGGAAGATACCATGACGAACCTTCCATCTTCAGACGAACTGCAGGCCATCGGTTAAAGCGTTGCGAACATAAAAATTCAATTGGAGGCTTATCAAGATTTCGAACACATTCAAACCACCATCGCTACGCTTCAGGCGTCTTTGGAGTTGATCAACGAAGAAATTAAAAATATTCACGTTCAAGCAAGCGCGTTGACGAGTATTCAAGACACGTTAAGCACGGTTCAGCAGAAGATCGAATATTTAGAAAATTTGAACGTCGAATCGAACCTTGCTCATTTTCATCACGTACTGGACAACATACAGGGTGACTTGGAATCGTTACAGATGAGTGTGCCTTCGAAGGAAGATTTGGAAAAATTGAAAACGGCGGTGACGGCATTATCCGATTCGAGTGACATCAAAAGTTCATTGAGCGATCTCGAAAGTACGGTGGCCAATCTCCCCACCTCCAAAGAATTACACGCTTTGAAAAGGAACATATCTCGAATGCTGAAACGACATGAAACGGAAACGGCAAACGTGGAACAGATTCGAGATGAAATTACTTCGCTGGTGTCGACGTTGCCCACTTCGCAGAGCGTCATGGGTCTTCACACGCAGTTTACAGAGATGCGAAGCATCGTGAACAATCTTACCGAGAAAAGGTCGAAATTGAATCAAGTTGAGAACCTTCAGAACATTGTCGTCAACATCAGAGATCAAGTTGGAGTGTTGGAATCCACGCAGGAATCGACGCTGGCCTCTTTCCATGCCAAGTTGCAAGAACTGAACGAAAACTACAAGCAGTTGAACGTGGAAGTGAAAATCAAACCGTCATTTTCTGCCGTAACGGATACCATAGTCGAGCATTTGTTGCCCATTGAAAATAAACTTGGACACGTTCACAGTAATCTGCTCAGCGTCGACACTAAAATCGCCAAATTGTTCACCTTGCAAGCCATCGAAATCAACAGCGTACCCAATCAACAGAGAATCTCCACGTTCGTCGAAGGTAACAAACTGTACATGTTACATCCTTATCATCCGTATTACAAGTTTCTCCTCGATGGCACGATTCAGATAAACGAATTTTCGTACTGGTCTCATGGCAGAAAAGCTAGCGTTCCCACCATGACCTTGATATCGAATCGTGGTGTCCAGAAAGCAGGAAACATTCCTCTGGCACGTTGGAACGAAACGCGCAACATTTATGAAATACACGAAGACGAAGATCTTACCGTTTTCGACGTGAGTGCCGGCGATAAGCTGATCATTCAAAACACAAGCGAGGTGCCACCCTCTTTGAATCCCATCACGCTCGTGCTTCTCTTCAAACGTAATCTCTTAAAATGTCTAGGCAAGCCATCGTCGAAGAATTGCATAAACCTGCACGCCGCAACTACGAACGTTTAGCTGTGGTAACCAAGGGCATCGATGACCTCTGGGAAAGTGACCTCGTGGAGATGAGTAACGGCAATCTAAAAAACCTACATAAATTGAACAAGGGCAACAAGTACCTCATCACCGTCATAGACATATTTTCGAAATTCGCATGGGCAGTACCTTTGAAAGCCAAAACGGGAACATGCGTCACGGAAGCATTCAAATTAATTTTTCGCGAAAGCGGCAGACGACCTCGGTTTCTGCACACGGACAACGGGAAGGAATTCTACAATGCCACGTTCAGGCAGTTTATTCGGAAACACGACGTTCAACATTACTCGACCTTCAGTGACGTCAAAGCCAGCATCGTGGAAAGATTCAATCGGACTCTGAAATCGCGCATGTGGTCACGCTTTACGCTTCAGGGAAGCTACAAGTGGGTCACCATTCTTCCGGAACTCGTTAACGACTATAATCACACATTGCACAGAACGATAGGCATGAACCCAGCTGACGTTACGAAGTCCGACGAGCGGCGCTTAATTTCTACCGTTTACTGCCCAAAGTACACACCCACGACAAAAAGACCTAAATACAAAATTGGAGACCAGGTGAGGATCAGTAAATTGAAGCGACCGTTCGACAAGGGTTTCACACGAAACTGGAGTACGGAACTTTTTACCGTGGTTCGCGTTTTACCCGGGAACCGTCACACGTATATAATAAAGGACAGTGGCGGTGAAATTTTATTGGGGCGCTTCTACGAGGAGGAACTTTCTAAAACTAAATACCCCGACACGTATCTTATCGAAAAAGTTTTGCGTAAGAGAGGTGACAAATTTTTGGTGAAATGGCTGGGACTTCCGGAAACAAGTTGGATCGACTCGAACGAAGTGATTCTATGAGTACGTGGAATGTTGTGAAACGTTTACCTGATTCGGAAAGTCAAACGAAAAAAAGGAACGGCGAATTGCTCCCCGACAGCATACGGTGTCTGATAGTAGGACCTTCAGGGTGCGGAAAGACGACACTGCTCATTGAAATTTTTATCCTCGCACCCAATTGGTTAGACTGGGAAAACAGACACCTCTACGTATTTTCGAAAAGTCTCGAACAACCGAAATACCAGCAACTTATGAAACTGTACGAGGGACTGGACATTGCAACTTTCGCATCTGAAATCATTCCACTGGACGATTGTCTCGAGAATTCCGTTGTGGTGTTCGACGACATGATCCTGGAAAATCAAAACGGATTCGTAATTTTTTCACTCGAGGTCGTCACAAAGGATTAGATTGTTTCTACCTGGCACAAACTTTTTCCAAAGTTCCGAAACAACTACTACGTGATAATGCTAATTTTATTTGCTTGTTTCGACAAGACCACACCAATTTAAAACACGCACATGATGATTACGTAGGGGCTGACATGAATTACAATCTATTTTCTAAATTCTGCTCCCACTGTTGGAACCAAGGTGATTTCGGATTCGTGACCATTGACATGACTCGAAAAGCAAACCATGGAAAGTATAGGAATAAAAAAAAAACGTTTATCTAGACGTCTCAGAGTATATTAATCACCCTGAGGCTAACAAGAGGAAAATTTCAGATTTGCAACGAGAAGAAAAAAATCCAAAAAAAATCAACGGTCCAGAATCTAAAAAATAAAATTTGAAAAAAGTTCTTTTTTTTCAAATGTCTCAAGCATATATAAAATAACCATTACAAACAAAAAGTGAGTGTTAGAAAAGTGGATAGTCTCAAGCGGGTGACGGCAAGAAAACTACGAGAACCGAACGTATAGGCTGAGAATTCGACGTTTCAGAAACGTTCCGACGTATATAGAAAAATGTCAAAACGTCAATTTCAAGAAGAGGACAATCTCAAGTTGCGGGATTACCTCGCGAAACGCTTCAATGGTTGGAAATCCGAGAATCGCGGATTCTACGAAGAGAAGAAGCGTCAGGATCAACCTGTGATCGACGCCATCAGCGGTCTAGGTAAAGAAATTAAAAGTGTCACGGAACAAAATATTAATTATATCTTGCTGTTGTTCCCACACATTACGTGCCATATCACCCAAAAAACGATTAAAGAAACCTTCTATCAATTCCCCGATTGCTTTACAATCAATTTCGCATGCCCCGGAGACAACAGTTATTCCTCCACCACCCCCTCTTCTCCCGGCCCCTTTCTCCTCTGGTACGAAACAACAAACAAATACTCCAAACCGATGTACCGCCGAAAGGACGTCGACTTCCGGCACCTCAAGTGAGGCCACCTTCGCCGCCGGCCCCTATCCCGGCTAGTCCGGCTATTTCACCTATTCCCCCTTCCGTTGCCCACCGGCGAAATTTCCACCTGTAAACCTGTCATTCATAAACAGGTCCTCTTAAAAAGTCTGCGTAATATAAGTAACCCCGCCCCATCGCCATCACTACGATCAGATACTACCTCCACTCCCCCTCGAAATTCTTCCCCAGTTTCATTTGAAAGTCCTTTTTCTGTCGACTTTATCACACGCAACCATTTATTATAACTCTGCTCAACTCCCTTTTACATTTTTTAATTTTCCCCCTTTTGCTTGTTTCATCCCCATCGCCACGATTGCTGCCGAATCATTCACCATGACGACCTCCTGCTTGTGCTTCCGAGAGAGAGATATTGGCTCATTGAAGTGACCGGATGACGATCTTGTGGACTTCCAGGACCGAAGGACCCAATCCTGTCTGGACCGATCGGCTGATTTTTCCATCATCCCGGCAGCGCTGCAGCACTGGAACATTTTACTCAGGAAGTCTCCCGCTGCAGCGACATCGTACGCTTGAGATACAGACTGCCATTCCCATGACGTCAGAACTACCTCGGCGAAGCCCCTCCCACTCAGTGCGTGTTGACATTGCTTGCCTGGCTTCACGTGTTTCGCATGTTCACTTTCATCGGCCGCAAGTGTGTCCCAGTGTCCTCGCTCAAATGACGTCAAGCTCACATAATTCGTGTGCAAAAATGTCATATACATCGCCAGGTTTGTGACCACGGATGCTGATGTATATTTTAGTGGTTTTTCCATTTTCAAGCCCTGTGTGAGGTAAGCTGATACGATTCTTCGTTATGTGTTTTATCGTCTGCTGCCGAGTACGCTCCGCCTATGGCGACTTGCATTCTACGGCGTTGCCATGGTTCCGATTACTCAATATTCTGCCCAACCTCATCAGTGCTTTTCAGTGTGTACTTTGAACTACGCAAACAATAAACAAACCCACGTGTGTTGTGCGACGTTCTCTCACTGTGTGATGACCTGTGTTCTTCCAACTGTTATCATGTTGTCTTGTTTTATTCAAAACTAGTTATGTGTCAATACTACACGATTATTTTTTTTATATACGCCTCAAGACTTCGTTTGTTGATGCTCATACTCTTTGAGTACACAAGAGGATTTGACCTACAGTTTACATTTTTTTCTTCCTTTTTCAACGGTGTTTGGTGCTATAAACCTTCGATGATATGAATCTTCGGTGATATCATTATTTTTGGTGATGTGACTATTTTGGTGAATAGTTTGGTGTATTGGTATTCTACGGATTTTGGAAATTTAATAAATGCTCATTTTGAAGCTAACCTCATCCGGAGATGGTTGGTCGACCATCAAAGAGTGGATCGATTAACTTAACAAGGGGAATGTAGAGATATGGAGATTACGAATACGAGAAAACCTTGTCAAGACAATATTTACGCTTGTTTATTTCCTGGAATTTTCCGACCATCGGGCTATCCCAAGAATGCGCAAACTTCGTAACTTCCTTGAAGCAATGACTGAAAGGCAAATACGTGGATCTAAACAAGATCCAGCGTGTTCGAAAGGTGTAATAACCTTTCGAAGCCTAAGATTACAAAAGGAAGCTCGCTCCCCGAGCTCGCTCTCATTTGGCTCTCAATTGTCTCATCGAACTCTCATTAGTATCTGATTACACTTGGATCACTCTACGACACATTACAACTTGCAGAACTACGACGACGGTACACGAAGTTACGGCTGCATAAGCATGCAGCGAGTCGCGCGGAATAGCTCGAATCTGTGAGCCAAGGGTCACGGTATCGAACCTTGGCATCAGTCACAATTCGGTCTGCAAGAAGCATCTGGACAAGAACACCACTCGCCTACCAGGTATGAACAAGCGTAAATAACCTTTAAAATTCAACCTTCCATATCTCTTCCCTCTTAATCGGAGCAGGTTCAACTGACAAGTACAATTAAGCTCTACCTAAAATGTATTAATGAAGCGTCCCTGTGACCTCAGATCCCAGGTAAGACGAGATTACTCCAATATATATATATATATATAAACACACACAAAAGTTCGCATATAAAGATGAACTGACAGCCGTACAAAATAAATACGACAATAGCAGTGTAAGAGGAGTGCCCAGTCAATGACAAGTAATAAAATTCAAGACGTGCAACAAAGGCCAAAACTTCAACCTGGAGACGGAAACGAATTTTGTTTCGAATAGGTTCTCTGATACGAGAATAATGAGATTGTTTATTGCAAAACTTTTCCGGAGGCAGTGCTACCCCTTTTCTATCCCTAAAGAATTTAGTTCATTTCGTTGCACTAAGCTTTACATTGGAGAGCGATAGGATGGCTATTCAAGCGTTACTTTCAAAGCAGGTAAGAAAATCTCTCCACATTAGCGTAGATAGGAAAATGACCTACATCTCATTGGAAGAAGTTGAGTCGTGAAAACCTTTGTCTACCAATATTTTAGCTTAAGGTAAAAAATATCTCTTCGTAATTACTATTGGGATTGTAGTGATCAGAGTGTTGGTAGGATGTAACCAGATCATCATCTTCAATATTTCTGAATATATTGGAGGGAAGGTGAAGGGAATTCATTAGTTTTCTTGGTGGGAAGGGAGGGAAGGGAATGGGGTCCCTGGCACAACATTAAATTCTTTGTAAACCCCGGGTAGGCAGGAAGGGTCCCTGGCAAGAGATTAAATTCTCTCTAAACCTCTGTCCCTGGACGGGATTAATTTTAGTGTAAGCCTCATTCGAGGTTTACACTAATGATCTAATCAATTAATTAAGGCTTGGTGTCAGAGTTGTGACAACAGCAATGACAAAATTCAAACACGGCAGAGCGTTGTTTGCGAAATGATCTAGATCGCATTCAAAGAAATTGAGTAAAGAAAGACTTCGTTTAACAATGTTTTGGTGTAAAATCGAAGATATTTCTTCGTAACTACTATTGCGATTGTAGTGAGTGGAGTGTTAGTAGGATGTAACCAGATCATCATCTTTATTATTTTTGGATATATCTTGGAGGGAAGTGGAAGGGAACTAATTATTTTTCTTGGTGGGAAGGGAGGGAAGGGAATGGGGTCCCTGGCACGAGATTAATTTCTTTGTAAACCCCGGGTGGGCAGGGAAGGGGTCCCTGGCACGAGATTAAGTTCTTTGTAAACCCCTGTCCCTGGACGGGATTAATTTTAGTGTAAGCCTCACTTGATGTTTACCCTAATGATTTAATTAATTAATTAACGCTTGGTGTCACAGTTGTGACAACAACAATCACAAAATTTAAAAAAAATCGTCATAGCGTTGTTTGCGAAATGATCCACATCATATTTGAAGGAATCTAGTCGTAAAATACTTCGTTTACCGATGTCTTGTTCTAAGATTGAAAATATTTCTTCGTAATTACTATTGAGATTGAAGTGAGTTGAGTGTAGGTACGATATAACTCGTAGAAATCTCTTTAAATAAACAACAGTCATTTTTTGAAATCGCGTCTCTGTTTTGAAAGCTTTTGTAAGACACCGTTCTCTCTTCTCTATTTCCAAAATGCTGAATTCTAACAACCATTCTTGATATTTTTAAGGTATTTATGAAAGTAGTATTCCATACTACCAGTTTTTCATTAGTAGAGGAAAGGACAACAACAAGCTACTGCTTTAATTGTGTTCCGTTTATCTTTATATCCCTTTCCTTTCCTTCCTTATGTGCGCTTCGTCAAACCTCTTTAAGCTCCTGCTTGTTTACTTCTCTTAACTATAAAACTTCCTTTTCAATTATATTATTTACCTCCTAATTTCTATCTTTTATCATGACTTTCGCTTCCTCTACATTGCTTTCGTTTTCTTCTATTCTTGAAACTACTACTTCCATTTGAGATTTACTTTCAATCAACTTTCTCTTCAGATTGTCATTCCTTTGTTTATTTTCCTGTCTGAGGTTCGAAACTTCCTCTTCTATTCTTTTGTTTATATCCAAACTTGCACTGTCGATTAGCAGCTTTGCTTCTTCTATTTTCCTCTCCAATGACCTTCTATTTTCCTCACACGCTTTAGTTAATCTGTAGTACATCTCCTACAATTGTGCCTTTTGAAACTTGAAGCATACTTCCTGATCGCACCTAGGGCCTCTCCGCTGGCGCAGTCGTGCCGTACCCTGTGGCCGAGTGGTGTCGACCTCCCTGGCGGAGTGGATACAGAGCGCGCTACAACGACAGGGGTTCCGGGTTCGAGTCCCGGGTAAGGCATGGGTATTTGTGTTTGTGCAGATTATAAGAAACTGAGAAACTATAACAATTGAAAAGTGTAAAAGTGAGAAAAAGTGTGAATGGTGGGGGATACCTCCGAGTAGGGGCTATTTCCTTTAAAAAAAAAAGTAAAAAAAAAAAAATAGAAAAAAATGATTAACTCATCGCGCTGCAGCGCTAGGGGTCCCGTGTTCGAATCCCGCTTGGACTTGAATGTTTGTGTTTGTCCGAATAATGAGAACCAATGTGAATACAGTGAAACTTGACATGTGTGAAATATTGTGAAAATATGTGAATGACGGGGTATACTGCCGAATAGGGGTATTCCTTTAAAAAAAAAGTGGTAGCGTCGTCGCCTTGTAATCAAGGGGTCTAAGGTTCAATACCCGGTGTAGGCAGAAGTTGTTCGGATCCTATTTTAAACCGTAGGTCCAGTCCCGATTAGCCTTAATATGGATAAAGTGGACTTAAAACACCAAATCAATCAATCAATCAAAATCATCGTTACTGTAATTGAAGTATAGAAAAGCAAGGTAAACTGAAATAAAAATACAACCTTGGTGACAATGAAGTTCGACCAGAAAGGAATATGTGATGAAATGCACAGAGGCATAGGCGGTGGAATGGGTGACCCGCAGAAGTGACGCATGTGTGTAAGAGGATACGTATGAGCAGGCAAGAATCGTGATCCCAGCATGTTGCACCCAAGGTCACGTAAAGAACGAAAACGGGGAACTATACGCGTGACATTGAACTTCGACCAGGCACCAGACACATACGGAAATTACAGATAGTGGCGCATTTGACGGAAGCATGACGTCACGGACACGATAAGGGAGTCCGCCGTATATAAGCGCGTGCTGTGCACCGAGGAACCGCAGTGCATCATCACCATGGCCAGGGGCAAACCTATTGACAACACCGTGAGGAGAAGAGTGGTGGAGTTGCAATGGGATGGACTCAGTGAACGGGAAATAGGGCGCCAACTGAACTTACCCAAGTCAACCGTCCACTGCATCATCAAACACCACCAAAATACGGGTACTACAGAGCCAGGTAAGGCCCCTGGTCGAAAACGCCTGCTGAGCGTGCGTGACCTACGGATATTTAGGCGCTATATCCAGACCAACAATCATGTTTCTGTGGCCGAATTACGACTGTGGACTCGAGAACGCTTTCACATTGAAGTGTCAACCAGAACCATTCGCCGTTACCTACAGCGATGCGGTTACCGACTGTACAAGGCGAAACGTAAACCCTTCCTTTCCATGTTGAACAAAGGCAATCGACTACGGTGGGCACGAATGTACCGGGGATGGACATTTCAGCAGTGGAACAGGGTTTTGTGGACGGACGAATCCATTTTCAATGTTGTGTACGGGAAAATACGGAAAATAGTCATTTGTCGGAAGGAGGAACAGAATGAAGCAAAATGTTATGCACGTCGGGTACAGAAACCTGCGTCAGTGATGGTATGGGGATGCATGACGGCATCTGGGGTTGGCCCACTACACGTCTGTAAGGGCATGATGAATGCACACGCCTATACACGCATACTGGAGCGGCATCTTTCCACAGTGCGAAGGCACATGTTCCACAGGCGGCGTCTCATCTTTCAACACGATAATGCCAGGCCTCATACAGCGCAGCTGACAAGAGAATGGTTGACTCGCCATCACGTGCGAACTTTGCCATGGCCACCATCGAGCCCCGACCTCTCGCCCATTGAGAATGTGTGGCGTGTTCTTAAGCGACGTGTGCAACAGAGGGGACCCACGACAGTGGCTGCTCTTATCGCCTGCCTGCAGGAGGAATGGCACCGCATCGATGTGGAATACCTTGAACGACTCGTCCACAGCATGCCCTGACGCATTGCCACAGTTATTCGCCGACGGGGGGGCGTCATACCATGGTAAACAGGATCCCCTCTAACAGTGGTCGAACTTCAATGTCACGTGTAGATGGACGAAAATGTTTTATTTTGTGTGGACACCATACATTGCTGCGTTGCAGCGGAAATTTAGGTTTTCCTTTGTTCCATGTAGCCTGATGAATAAAATATGTTCAGCATATGCATGTGTTCTCCTTCTTTCACAACGCACTCCTATATTTGTGACTGGTCGAACTTCATTGTCACTAAGGTTGTAACTTATACTCTGTCCCTGCTATCCCTAGAGTAGGCGAACGAAAACAAGTCCCTGCGCAAGTAGTGACGTGAGAGGGCTCCACCAATGAACACATGATTGGAGGGGAGAAGCGACAGCAGTTACCAACCATCGCAGCAGTGTGTACTGCTTTTCTCTGTCCACTCGATTCTTCTCCTTCTGTGCCGTTATGCACTGCTTTGCTCCACAGATTCCAGGGACAGAGTATAACACCATTAAGCCTTGTTTTCATGATTATGAAAAACTAGATATGCTGACCAAGGCAGTAATTTATTTTATTAAAAACATAAACTAACGTAACGTTTCAACCTTCTAGCAAGGTCTTCTTCAGACTCTGTATCAAGTACAAAAGTAACCAGCTACAACAAAAGGGCATTATATATACACAAACATTACTCCCTCCAGACTATTTAGAAAGTTGTTTGGAACTTTCTAGCAGATGACTTTCACTTGCCAACTTTACTTTCACCTAAAAGGCTAAACACAATTACTTCCATCTAGAATGTAGTTGGACTTTTAATCTCACGCTCTTTTCCCTTAATTTTTCTTCCTTCTCCTCTCCTCTTTCTCTCTTGTCCTTTCCACTCTTTCCAACATCTTCTTCCATTCTTTGTTTAACTTCAGTCCCCCATTCCCGTTCATTGTGTTTCTTCCCCTTTATTCTCTATTTCCTTGGCTTCCTTCCATTTTCTCACTAGCATTCTCTTCTCCCTTCCTATCTGCTTAGCCTCATCCCACTCTATGTCATGTCCTGTTTCTCTCGTGTGTTTAAATATTGCATTTCTCTCTCTCTTAAGTCGTACATCATCATTATGTTGTTTCAACCTGTCTTTCAGCCTTTTTTTCGTTTCTCCTATGTACACACTCTGACATTCTTTACATTTCACTTCGCAGATAATCCCTTCCTCTTCCTCTTCTCTGTTTTCCTTTTTCTTGTTAGCATTCCTCGCTATTCCTAAGATGCTTCTCCCTCCCTTCCTGTAAGTTTTAATTCCCGCTTTCCTAAGCACTTTGCATATCTTTTCTGTGGTCTTCCCCATACTCCTTATTCCAAACCTTCTCTCCTCTTTTTCTTTCTCTTCCAATTCTCCCCTGCCCGTTTTCCTGCTTCTCATAGCCATTCTTCTCCAGCTGTTTCCATAGGCTATTTATTTTGCCTTCTTTTTCACATTCTTTCATGCATATTTTCTTGATTCTGTCCTCCATATTCTTTATAAAATTTCTTTTTGTCACCTCACTTACATCACTTCTTTTGTGGCAGAATACCCCTGCTGCACACTTCTTCTGATGCCAAGCGGTTTCAATTTCTTGTCCTCTTTTCCTTTTCATCAATATATCTAGATAGCTTAACTTGTCTTCTTCTTCTATTTCAAGTTCCAATAATATACCTCTTTCTTCATCTTGAATTTCTTTGGCAAAAATGTCAAGCTGCCTCTTCGTTCCCTTCCATATGCCAAAACAGTCGTCCACATATCTGCAAAACAGAATTATTTTGTCACCTCCCTTTTCTATCACTTTCTTTTCCCATTCATTCATAACCAATTCAGCCAATGCTGGGCTTAGACTGGAACCTATATTTAGTCCTTCACTCATTAACATTATTTTATCTCCCATTATACTATAACCGTTATTCCAAATGGTTTCCAGCGCCTTCACTACCCTTTCACTATCCCATTCTCCTATAATTTCTTGTCCCATTCTCTTTTTAATAATGTCCAAAACGTGTCCCCTCTTGATGCTCGGGAACATACTTTTCACGTCTAAGCTAAACATTGTCGTCTTCATCTCATTTAACTTAAGTCCTTTTATGAGGTCTACTACTTGTTCACTGTTCTTAACTGCTCTGCTTTCTTGCTGTGTTACTAACACGTCAATAACTTTCTTTAATTTCTTTTCTAATGGTTCCAAAATATTGTTTCTGCAGTTCATTACTGGTCTTAACTTTATCTCCTCTTTGTGTATCTTTGGAAAGCCTTTCAAACTTGGTAGTCTTCCTGTTTCCTTTATGCATTTCTTGAATCCTCTCCTCCTACAGTATTTTATGATTCTTTCTTTTATAGTTTGTTACTTTTGTACTTGATACAGAGTCTGAAGAAGACCTTGCTAGAAGGTTGAAACGTTACGTTAGTTTATGTTTTTAATAAAATAAATTACTGCCTTGGACAGAGTATACATGTTGCGATTTCATATTGGGTTTGTGAGTGAGCGTACTGTGTAGAAAGCATGTTTCGTCATTGGATCAGTTCATACTGAGAGTATCTTTTATGGGATAGATAGTGTGTAATCCTCAACCATATCGGAGGAATAGTTTCTCGTACTGTAATTTCAGTAATACTTTTTTGGATACAAGATGTGATTTTGTGACATATTTGAAGGTCGTGGGGGTGTAAGGGGTACCCAAAAGTCAGCCTCACTTTCCCTAAACACACCGGTAACTGCTTCTTGCAGGCCAACGAAGCTCTGGCGCCTGGACCCAGGGTCAGGATAAACCTCTCTGCTTGTCCTTGTGTGTGCTGAGTACTCCTCCACGTCTACAGATTATATCCCAGAGAACAGTAGGAGTCCCGCTAAGTAATGAATGAATGCATAACTTTTGAAAATTGAGACATCTTCTATTTTCTAGTTAGGAGCCTGCCCTCGATTTTGTTTCAGGTCCCGGGTTCGACTCTCGGCTTGGACATGGGTGTTCATTGTGAGTGTTCATTTACAAATTTAATCTAATCATCACTCATCCTGGGAGCCACGATTAATCAAAAGTGACAGAAAAGTGACGCTTCAATACAAAGGCAAACTGATTGAATTTAGGTGAGTTGCTAAGGGAGCGGCTGGTATTAGGGAGATTGCAGGTTCAAATCCCATACATTTAGATTGCCAAAAGTGGCAAAAAAGCGAATCAAAATAAAATCAATAAACCAAAAATCGATTTTGTTTATCTTAATGGGCTTATCCCAATGTAAAAATATAATGTTCTGTGTATGTGTTGGGTGCGGGGGTGGGAATGTTATTGATTGTAAATTCTACCAAGATCGCTCCCTGTCAAAGTGAAAACCAAATTAGTTGGACTGTCAATTTCAGTGTAAACATATTCAGCAAAGACAATCAATGTACTAATGCATAGATCAAGTGCACATGCAAGTAAGAGAAGCAAAATGTGACAAGGGTAACTGAATTCTTTGTATATAGGAGTTGGTTATACTTTAGGATACTCAATTTTTAATATGTTTCGATTATCTGGATTCAAATTAATTTTTCCAGTACACAAAGTTTGCTCGGATGTTCCTGCTGATGTGCTACATTCATTTATATACAGGGTGTTTCCGTGATCACGTGCCACACTTTTAGGGAAGATGGAGGGGAACAAAAGCGTCAATATGAGATGAGGAATACCTGTCCTGAAACTCTTCGTTCAGAAGTTATAAACCAAAACCATCGTGAGTAAACACAAACATGCATGTCAAACCCACAAGAAGAGAAGAGAACGTGACATTGAGAAACTGGCAAGCTTGGTACTTATTTATGAACATGAGATACGGCCCGTAGCTCGAATTGATCTCCGTGGGGTGCTCAAGGGTTATCAGGGGGCTTTGTAAACCAAGCCCTTTTATCAAAAGCTTAAAAGTATTAGAGAAGGTAAATTGTGTGTGTTGGGAGGCATTAAGTTAATATAAAATTTAGAAATATCATGCACATACTATAGTTTTTCTCTGTATCTTCTAAAACACCTCTTGAAGTGTTACTCCTACTGACGCCTTCCGTTACTACACACTCCTACTTTTGATGATACAGATATTTATGTGAAACAAGATAAAATGCACAGTATTCAATCATATTGCCTACCGTACATTCCACTGCCCGGCCGAAGCAATAAAACCTCCCTTCGATTCCAAAACGTAGGACCTTTTGACCTTTGAGGTAGATGTGGAAGGAATGTGGATGATGACAGTAGACCTAGTGGCCGGGTACTGAATAATCATTTGAGGCTCGAATCATCATTTGAGGCTCGTCGTAGCCTTTTATGATGTATATTTTGAGGGCAGAGTTGGCAACACTGTGGGCCCACTGTAGCCTTTTATGAGGGGGGTCTATTGCCCTCTGTTTACATCTGGTAACACTGCCGTAGATTTTTTGACAGTGTTGTTAACCTACTGGGTTTTTTTTTTTTACTGAGGCTCGAATTATTATTTGAGGCTCGTCGTAGCCTTTTATGATGTATATTTTGAGGGCAGAGTTGGCGACACTGTGGGTTTTTACTGTAGCTTTTTATGAGGGGGGCCTATTGCCCTCTGTTTACATCTGGCAACACTACCGTAGATTTTTTGACAGTGTTGTTAACCTACTGGGTTTTTTTCACTGTAAATTTTCATCAAAGGGTCTGAGGGGTCCATGTATTTTTTATGTCTGGCAATACTGTTGGGGGCCTAGTGTTGGCGACACTGTGGGTTTTTACTGTAGCTTTTTATGAGGGGGGGTCTATTGCTCTCTGTTTACATCTGGCAACACTACCGTAGATTTTTTGACAGTGTTGTTAACCTACTGGGTTTTTTTCACTGTAAATTTTCATCAAAGGGCCTGAGGGGTCCATGTATTTTTTATGTCTGGCAATACTGTTGGGGGCCTAGTGTTGGCGACACTGTGGGTTTTTACTGTAGCTTTTTATGAGGGGGGGGTCTATTGCTCTCTGTTTACATCTGGCAACACTACCGTAGATTTTTTGACAGTGTTGTTAACCTACTGGGTTTTTTCACTGTAAATTTTCATCAAAGGGCCTGAGGGGTCCATGTATTTTTTATGTCTGGCAATACTGTTGGGGGCCTAGTGTTGGCGACACTGTGGGTTTTTACTGTAGCTTTTTATGAGGGGGGGTCTATTGTCCTCTTTTTATATTTGGCAACTCTATTGGATGTTCTTTTTTTGAGGCTTGGGTTTTACCAACCCATCCGAAGAAAATTCCACTATATGATCTTTTACTGGCTAAGCTAACCTACAAATAGAAATTGGCAACACCGACGAGCCTTGAATTATTATTTGAGGCTCGTCGGTGTTGCCTACCCACTCTACAAAAATTCTACTATATGATTTTTCACAGGTTAAGCTAACCTACAAATAGGAGTTGGCAGCACTGACTTATAAACCCACTGGGTCCTCTTGGCATGTTTTTTCATGCTGTGTTGCTAGGCTATTGGGCATCTTGGCGTATACAATGTATATATTTTGAGAGGGGGGTTATAGCTTTTTATGCTGTACGAATACTGGAAGCTTGACAGTGACAACCAACAGAGTAGGTAAACCTACATCCAGGAACTGGCAACACTAGTTTCTGACAGTAAATTTGAAATAAAATATTAAACAAAATACATGAGTAAGCACTGTGATTACAAATAGTACCAGTGTTATGCCCCCAACTCCAACTGGACAACTGGGGAAAATAATTGTACAACAATTTGTACCTAATTGTACAATACTTGTACCTAATTGTACAACATATACACAGACATAAAAGAGAGAGCCTTCCCGTAACTTACTTCATGTACAATTTATATGATTTTACAACTGTGAAAAGAAAGCATATGTGTTCTGTATGCACACATTTATTCTTATTTTTCGAAGTTGAATGAAAGCACATGTTTTTACGCTCTCGTAATACTAACCTTGCTCCACTGATTTTAAATTGCTTCCATCCGCTTTTTTTTTTTCTGTGTTATTTCCGTATGCACGCAACATTCGCTTTCAATAGACAGAAGAAATGTTAGTATAGCAGGCTCCGAGTTTACAATTTATTAAATTAAACAATAATTTATGTAAGAATATACTTGTACTTACCGAACACGAAATAATAAAAAGCACATGTGAATATTTGCGTGTGTTCATGTTATATGACGACTGAGTAAAAAAATAATGTTGACTCCCCGAAAGATAAAAGTTCCTAGTTCGACATCAGATGCATTCAAATTTTATGTTTTGCTCACCAAAATCTTGATTTTTATGTTTGTGCTATTTGTCATACAGCAGAGGAGGAGGAGAAAGAGGGGAGGGGAGGGGGTACTATTAGCGCCATCTATTAGCAAACAATAGAAATAAAAAGTAGGATCAAACTTTTTCAACACCCAAACATTTTAAACGTCCTCGCGTAGTAATACGATCTAGCTGAAGATGTTTAAAAGAGTACTCTTAGTCGACGAAGCTAATTGCTAGGGCCCTTATATTACTAAAATATTCTTTAATTTGCATATTTCTCAAACCGCCATATGTTGTTCTATTTGACTTCTTCCAAAAAAATGCTAATTAGCGAGAGTTAATTAAGCAAGGCAAATAAAAGAAGCAAAATAGAACAACATATGGCGGCGTGAAAATATGTAAAAAATTCGATTCAGAGGTGGATCGAATTAAAGTTGGGGGATATTTTGCATTTTTTCTCTATAATGTACAAAACATTTACCGTACATAATTTTTTCCATTTACAACAGTATAAAATAAGAGGAATGTGTGACAATATCCATATTAATTAGGAAAGTATGTTGTATGCTAGGTTAGCTAATTGTGTTTTCTACAGCTTCACTGTATAGAGGGAAGATGGAAAAAGAGAGCTCTACGGAAACTGACGCTCTTAACAATATTGTACGTCCGTGAAAATTATATATAAATAAGACTTAAGCGTATTATCTGCTTTCATGTCAGATTTTACCAACCTGTGAGCTGTAGTGTTTAGGTGACAAGCGACCTGCTCAAATATGATACTGTTGACAATATTGTACGCCCGTGAAAATTATATATAAATAAGACTTAAGCGTATTATCTGCTTTCATGTCAGATTTTACCAACCTGTGAGCTGTAGTGTTTAGGTGACAAGCGACCTGCTCAAATATGATACTGTTGACAATATTGTACGCCCGTGAAAATTATATATAAATAAGACTTAAGCGTATTATCTGCTTTCATGTCAGATTTTGCCAACCTGTGAGCTGTAGTGTTTAGGTGACAAGCGACCTGCTCAAATATGATACTGTTGACAATATTGTACGCCCGTGAAAATTATATATAAATAAGACTTAAGCGTATTATCTGCTTTCATGTCAGATTTTACCAACCTGTGAGCTGTAGTGTTTAGGTAACAAGCGACCTGCTCAAATATGATACTGTTGACAATATTGTACGCCCGTGAAAATTATATATAAATAAGACTTAAGCGTATTATCTGCTTTCATGTCAGATTTTGCCAACCTGTGAGCTGTAGTGTTTAGGTGACAAGCGACCTGCTCAAATATGATACTGTTGATAATATTGAAGGCCCGTGAAAATTATATATAAATAAGACTTAAGCGTATTATCTGCTTTCATGTCAGATTTTGCCAACCTGTGAGCTGTAGTGTTTAGGTGACAAGCGACCTGCTCAAATATGATACTGTTGACAATATTGTACGCCCGTGAAAATTATATATAAATAAGACTTAAGCGTATTATCTGCTTTCATGTCAGATTTTGCCAACCTGTGAGCTGTAGTGTTTAGGTGACAAGCGACCTGCTCAAATATGATACTGTTGACAATATTGAAGGCCCGTGAAAATTATATATAAATAAGACTTAAGCGTATTATCTGCTTTCATGTCAGATTTTACCAACCTGTGAGCTGTAGTGTTTAGGTGACAAGCGACCTGCTCAAATATGATACTGTTGACAATATTGTACGTATATTGTATTGTATAGGAGACTAGAAGCATATAATTTGGCGAAAAAAAAAACCCAAGTAAGGTCATAGAAAATAGTTAAAAAAAAGTGAACAATTATATTTTGCATTGCACAGCATTGGATATTAAATAACATACCCCCAAAAAATCTCTGCATTATGCGTTCTGAAAAAAATTGCCCTACGTGCCAAATTGCTGTGTCAAGTAAAAATTTTCAAAGACACTGTCGTACTTGTGTGCCGGGAAAGCGAATATGTGCAACCAAACTGTGCTCTAAGTGTGGAAAAAATATTTCTATTGCCAACTTCAAGCGACACCAGCTTACTTGCAAGATTACTGGAACATCTCTACCGCAACCTTCCAAGCGAAAGGTAGAAGTAACCTCCCTCGATGCATCGCCACCTGCCAAACGCGTCAAGCTGGCGAAGAAAGCAGACCGATTTGCGTTTGAGCATTTATTAGAAGACTTTAACATAACATCAGACAGCTTCTGCGATGTGCGTAGTTTTCTGGAGAGCGAGCGAGCTAAGATAATATCCATCCTCAACGATGCATTGGCTACATACTCCACTAAATTCTATGCTGTGCTATGCTGCAAGTATAAGAAACCGTCTGATGAAATATATAAATTCTTCCATGCCACAAAAGCAAAAACACTGCATCAAGCAGATATCACTGACCTCGACAGCATCTACGACAAGTTTGTCGAGGAGTTTGTGGCAAAGCACGAGGAGCATCAGGCTAAAGGCTCGGGCGGTTCGCTGTGTGGCGACCCCCACGAACTTTGTCTGAAACTTAGCAAGTCCCTGCCACTGGCAGGGTCTAGCTATATTGCCCTGCCACCCGAGGTTGAAGCAAGAAAAGCTGTTCTCAATATTCAGAACAAAGACACCAAATGCTTCCTCTGGTCGGTGCTGGCAGCATTACACCCTATACCTAGGGAAAACAGTCCACGCTATGTTGCACACTACAAGCAGTATGAGTCGGAACTGGAGGATGCAATGGCCGGGATTGCCTACCCTGTAGAAGTCTCGCATATTCGCAAGTTTGAGGTTTGTGCTCGTGACTTGTTGGGCCTGCAATTAGCCATCAATGATTACGGTCTCACCGAGAACAAACATGAGGTCTACCCCATCCGGGTGAGCAACGTGAGCAACAACAACGAGGTACGAGAAATCATCCTCCTGCTCATCAAGGACGAGACCCATCACCATTACACCCTTATCCGTTCCCTCTCTCGGCTTGTTTCGAGCCAACGGAGCAAAAACAAAACCCACGTCGAGGTGTGTCGCAGGTGCTTGTTTACATTTCATAATCGAGAACAGCAGGATTACCGGCGCATCAGAGGACCCAACATTGCTGCTGAGAAGCTAGCTCGCCACATGCTCTACTGTGGTACCAACAAGCCTGCACGAACTATCCTGCCCGAACCTGGTGCAGTAGAGTGCTTTCGCATGCACAGTGCTATGGTGAAGCATCCTGCCTATATTGTAGCAGACTTCGAGGCCTTTCTTCAACCTCTGTCTAACTGCGAGCCCAACCCCGAAACATCCTCTACCATTCCTTTCCAAATCCACGAGGCCTCGAGTTACTCCTATGTTGTGGTGTGGCGAGACCAACATATTGCCTCCGAGCCCTATGTGTATCGCGGTCCCGACCCGGTCAAACACTTCCTGGAGAGAATGCAACAGGAAGCCATCAAGATAGGGAAGGTACTGTTGGCCCCCAAGCCCATGCTGCCTCTGTCACCAAAAACAAGCATCAGCACGAAATAGCTCTAAATTGTCCTGTTTGCAACTCGGTCTTCACTGACGATAACAAAAAGGTCCACCACCATGACCATTATGGGACCGGAAGCTACATTGGCCCGTGGTGCAACAGATGTAACTTGAGAGCCAGGGACCCGCGCTTCATACCGGTCTTTTTTCACAATGGCTCGGGATATGATTTCCATCACTTGGTCACACATCTAGGGTACGACAATGCGAGAATCAATGTCCTGGCACAAAACGAGGAGCGTTATATTAGCATCAGCAAGTGGGTGCCGATCCCCGACTCAAGCAGCAGCATCGAGCTTCGGTTCCTCGACTCTCTGAGGTTCCTCCAGGCAAGCCTCGATGCTCTTGCTGGGAAGCTCAGAGACGACCAACTAGCCATTACCACATCAAGTTTCCCGAACTTAGATGTCGCACTCATCAGACGTAAAGGGGTCTACCCCTACGAATACGTCACAGACCCTTCCAAGTTCGAAGAAGAGTTGCTGCCTCCCCAGGATAAGTTCTACAGCCAGCTGAGAGGTTCTGGTATTACCGACGAGGAGTACAAGCATGCTCAGTCTATGTGGGTCGAGTTGGGTTGCCGAACTTTCGGTGATTACCACGATGCATACCTGAAGCTTGATGTGACGCTTCTTGCCGATGTGTTCCAGGCGTTTCGGGCAACTGCGATAAACATTTACAACCTGGACCCTGTATATTTTTACAGCCTTCCTGGACTGGCATGGTCGGCCATGCTCCTGCTGACTAAAGTTAAACTTTCACTTATCTCCGATAATAATATCATGCTTTTCATCGAGAGAGCTATCCGGGGCGGCATGGTCCAAGTGTCGCAACGCTTCGCACACGCCAACAATCACCACATGGCCACTGGTTACGACCCCTCCCAACCATCAAGCTACATCATGTACACTGATGTGAATAATCTTTACGGGCACTCCATGATGCAGGCACTCCCAACAGGACAGTTTAAGTGGGTTGATCCTTTATACCACGACATCGAAAAAGAGTGCGACGAGTTTGGGTTTTTTGCCGAGGTGGACCTTGACTTCCCCGAGAAGCTGCAGGATACATTCTGTGACCTTTCGCCTGCTCCGGAATTCAAGTGTCCACCTGGCTCGGATCAACCGAAGCTCGTCATGGACTTGGAGCCCAAAAAGCGTTATGTGCTACACTACCGGAACCTCCAGTGGTTAATGCAGCAAGGGGTCTCGGTCAAAGCAGTTTACCACGTGCTCTTGTTCAGGCAGTCTCCATGGTTGAAGCCGTACATCGAACTGAACACCAACCATCGCACTGATGCCACTTCGGAACTTGATCGCGATTTTTTCAAATTAATGAACAATGCGGTATTTGGGAAGACCATGGAGAATGTGCGAAATCGCGTTGATGTGAGGTTGGTGACGAAGAAAACACAGTGTCGTCGACTTGTTGCAAGCCCGCTGTTCAGGTCTCGAACAATTTACAACGAACAGATGTCTCTGATTCACATGAACCGGGGCAAGGTGCTACTCAACAAGCCCATCTATGTGGGAGCTGCAGTTTTGGATCTGAGCAAGTTGTGCATGTTCGAGACATATTACGGCATACTACGTGCACACTACAACCACAATATCTCGCTCCTCTACACAGACACAGACAGCTTGGTGTACCATGTTCGCACGGTCGATGCGTATGGTGATATAGCCAAAGTTCCAGCTCTTGTCAAGCTCTTCGATACATCGGGCTATCCCCAGCTAAACCGGTATGGAATTCTGCCCCGGAACAAAAAAATACCCGGCAAACTCAAGGACGAGAAAGACGGGGATGTGATTGTGGAGTTTGCTGGACTTCGTGCCAAAGCCTATGCGATCCGGGCTGAGGGTTCTGTAACAAAAAAGGCAAAGGGTGTAAGTAGCCAAGTGGTTCGGGAGCACCTCATGTTTGAGGATTACCTCGAGTGCCTCAGAACAAAATCGCCCATTCTACAAAAAGAGCATCGTATCCAAAGCGTCGATCATGTGCTTACAACTAATATTGTCAGGAAAGTTGCTCTGGATGCACACGACGACAAGAGGTGTATTCTTGAATGTGGGGTCCATACACTTCCGTGGGGCCACTATCGCCTCCAAACTAGTAAGGCCTGCCCAGAGTGTAACAAAAAGCAATAGCAATGCGAAAAAGAAACAATTTTAATTTACTTCCACTTCCTCGATTACATGCATGCATGGCACAGCAAAATTAAACTTCTGGAAACTACTAATTACAATTTGTACTTATATATATAAAATTCCACATTTCTTATTGTGTGCTATTTTTTTTATTTATTTAAAACTGTTCAGTCACTCTTTCATTCTTGACGTCATACACAAATGTTTTCTCTGCAATAAGAATGACACTGCACAGAGTAGGCAAGGCATCGTGGAACTCGCATACAATCTTGATGTTGGTACGATCGTTGACCACCACTTGCTTTCTTTTCGTGGTGTTGATGACGGTCATGGGTCTCCGTGCTTTGAATTCGCTGGGCGCGTAGTACACGTCCACGCTTCCCTCGGTCACGCGTTTGTAAGCCGTGTAAGCTTCGTAAAGTTTGAGGTAATCGTCTTTGGTCATGTCGAGGTTGTAATTCTCGCGCGGGAACACTTCGTTTCTACCGTTCTTCAGATAAACGTTCTTGATCTTGCAGTCGTCGAACTTGCTGGAATCTTTTTCCTGATCGTTTTCGCGTCCGGTCTGAAAAAGCACTACGACGAAATCTGGCATGTCGAACTGTATGTTGTTGAACTGTGTCGTCACGTCGAATTCCATGTGACTTCCCGACGCCATCTTCTGCACGCACTGGTAACCGTGAAAGTGAATCGCCACCTGCGGACTTTTCAAGATCTCCGCTTTGTACTTGAGGGCGTAGTTCGTTTCGTATTCCACCACCGGCATTCTCAATTCCATGCTCCGGATGACGCATTTCGCTGCTTCGGGTAAAGTGTTGGCTATCGGCGTGGTGCCGTCCGGACCCAAAGTAGCGTATCGCATCAGTGCGTTGTTGTCGTTGGCCGCTCTTCGAAACGTGATCCTCAGTCCCCCCTTCCACATGATCTCCTTGTAGTCCGAGAAGAAACCAGGCAGCAGACGCATGGGAAAGAGCACCGTGTGACTTCTCGTCGATATTTTGGTCCCCCGGCCTGGTAGTACGCTGCGTCCGTTTTGGATAATTTCAACGTTCCCACTGCCGTCGACGTGATGCCTGGATAATCTATTCTGTCGATGACGGTGTTGTGTTTCCTCACCTCCACCTGCGAGAACAGGTGAGGCACGAAGTTGTCCACGAGTATCAAATTTGCTGCTGCGGGAAACGCGTCTCCGCTTTCCTTCTTCACCACGTCGAATTGAAGGTAGAGGTCCGCTCTGTGAGGATGAATGAACCCATCGCCTACGTCCACGTCGTATTCGATCTCCCTGTTCGCTTCGTTCAGATTGGCGAACGTGCGACGGTTGGGAGGGAAAGATTGCAATTCGTAACTTTCGATTTGCTCCATTTTACATGTATGGTTATTTATTATACGTTGATCTCCACGATGGCCGTCGTAGTGGCACCTGCGAAATCCACCACGTCTCCTTTCTCGTTCGTCACCAACAACTCTATGTCGTCTATGCGGTTGCGACATACTGGAAAATAGATCGGCGAAGAGGGCGTGTAGATGATCGGTTCCATGAACTCGGAACTTGGTTTGAAAGTGGCTATGATTCCCGTCTGCTTGTGACTTCCTAATAATCCGTCCGAAGATTTCGTGATCATGCCTTCCGCCACGTTGCAGTGTACGTTCAGAGTTTCTATGGCCAAGAATTTAGGAATGTTGGTTGCTACGTGCTTGATGCCAGCTTCGAGTTTTGGGTGGTTGTTCTCGAAACCTAAAAGTTCTCCCATGGTGCCCAGGTCCACGGTCTCCGTCGCGGATAGGATTTCCACTCTGTGCGTGACCGAATTTTGAGAAAGGTATGTGCCTTTGGGTAATTGAGCTTGCAAAGTGGAAAGATTGTATTGTCCTGGCGTGACGACGATGTGTTCGCTTCCGACGCTAATTTTGTTGTTGTGCTGCGTGACGTTAGGTATGAGGTACATGCTGTAGAATGCACGCAGAGCCACGGATTTAGGATAGACGATGTCGTCGTGCAGCGTGAGTTTCAAGATTGAAGATTCGCTCGTGAGATGGAACACGCCCATCCTAGTGATGCTGTTTGAGGTTCCACAATGCTTTCTGGAAATCCTCGATCGTAGGGTTATTTATTTTAGAGAGAAACGCGAGCACGGAGAGGCAGAGATGACCACAGTTCACGTCTCCGAAATTTTGAATGCGTTCGTCATTGTAGTATATAGAGGTTTTGTTCGTTTTCAGATAATGAATTAAATTTGTAGGTGGAACACCTCCGAAAGAATCGAAAACGAATGCTTTATCATCATTTTTGTGGTAACATATCCAATGCGTGCCTGGATTTTCTTGACCGTCCAAGTTGACTACTCCGCATTCTCTTCTTTTAACGCTTGAAGGTAACGAGTCGGACATGAAAACTCCTCTGAAGTGTTTGATTTGTAACGGTCCGATCAGAGATTCAATGTCTCGGTTGGTAAGTGCTGTTGTTTCTTTTTTTTAAACTTTTTCATCATGCCCTTGCCCCCTTTCTTCTCCATGGCCAGGTTGTGACATTTCTGTTCTTCCAATTCCGCTTTGTTCTTCTTCGAGTCGATGACGGTTTTCGCGATGGCGGCACTTCCGCCAGCCAAACTTCCAACGGCCCCCAATGCTGCTAGGATGGCCGGGATGCTGAATATGAAACCTCCGATTTTTTGCTGTTTCCGCGAACGCTGCAATCTTTTCAATTGAGGTGTGCTGAGCAGCAATTTCATTCCGTGTCCTTTCGACAAGCAAGAACGTTTCTTCTCACGTTGTTTCTTGGTAAGTAACCCATCGAGGGCACCTAGATTTTTAAGATTGGAGTATGGTATCTGGTACACGACACCCTTGGGTTTCATGTTGATGCTCTATGTGTTATTTTTTCACGGTATGTTTTTATATATAAATGTTCTGAGATTTTTTTTAATAGATGTTATTTTATATATACTCCGCGTAGCCCCGTTACACAAATTCTATTACATGCTTTGTTTTCTTACCAAGAAGTTCCTTTGTCCTCTTGTACACGATTCGAGTTTTGTTCTCGATTAAGATAGCTAGCTTCTCGTCGGATAACATGATAGCGTATCGATCTGGTAAAAATAGACTGTATTGTCCGTTGAGCAACAGACACACCTTGGGACCATACTGGGTAGAAACGATTGAACCGGAAGTTATCGTGTAAGGTTTGTCGACTTCCAATTCCTGAATTTTTACTTACTCGACTGACAAATTTAGCATTTGTTTTAATGCTTGGAGGTCACTCATTTTTTCAGTTGTCATATCGAAGAAGAGAAATTTTCAGTGTGCGTGTTAGAGAAATTTAATTTTTTTTCACGATGTGTGTTATTTATATATACCGAAGATTATTTTTTTTTCACGATGTGTGTTATTTATATATATTTTTTTCACGATTTGTATCGAAGATTTTTTTAACAGAGGAAGAAAGTTCGTGCTTCGGAGAACGCGATGATGTGCGTGATGATTTCTTCAGTTTCCTGTTTGGACTTACGCCAATCATCAGTATACCGTCTTCTCCCCTGCCTCGCCTCGTGCAGTTCGTCCAACCTCTCGTTCAATTTCTTCCCCGCGGCCGACAGAAGAGTGCCGAGATCACTGCACCTCATTCCACTGATCTCCCGAAGACGGTCCTTGAGAACTATTTCACACGGAATTCGAAATGCCGGCGTCGTTTTAGCTATGATCACAAGATTATTAACATCCCCGTTAACTACCTTTTTGAATATTTTAGATAGTAGTTCGTGCGGCAAATCAGTTATGCAAGCCATGTTGTTTTTTTTACTGTATGTTATTTATATACCCCACCCCAATTTTTGTTTTGTGTTCATGGCGAAAGTGGTACCCAGTGCGGCGACCCGTTCACCCAACGATGCGTCTCTGCTCACGAACCTTTCGAAAGCCGCATGTTCCAATTTCTTGTCTGCTTCGTGACGTGCATCCAGATCCGTCTGCGTGGTGTTGTAGGCAATGTCGTGATCTTTGCATGCCGCGTCCAACGGATTCACACCCTTGTCTCCTCTCTCCAATCTTTTCTCGAGTTTGGTACCCGGTCCGCAGTACTGGTAGCCAGGTAAATGCATCTCAAAAGGTAACTTGTTGATGATGTCGTTCACGAGTCCCTTTCCTTCGGCCACGTTCCAAAATTTCGGAGGCAGCGTGTTGATGATTTTGATCAGGTAACCTATGCCCTTGTCGCCGTTCACGATGAAGTTGGAAAGTTTCGTGCTGATCATGTCCACGATGCCAACCTTCTCGTTGTAGAAATTACGGTTGCCTGCATTCTCTTCGCCGGCTATCACCAACAATCGGCCCACGAGTTTCCTAACGTCGTCCACCCAAACGAATTCTTTGGGTAACGTGTTGTAGCGTTTGACGCCGCTGCCTGTTTTGACCTGGTTCCAAATCGGTTTGATGAGATTCCTGTACTTCTCGCCGCTGCTCGATTTCACCCTATTCTGCGAGGCGTCGTTGTTCTGGTACAAGGCATCCGTCATGATCAGAATTTCCTTGTAACTTTGGTAATCTTCGTCGGTGTAATCTTTCGGCTGCTTTTTGGCGACGAGTTCCCACAGTCCCACCGTACCCGGATACCTGTTCCAACTATCCTTGTCGCCTAAATTGACTTTAATGTCGTTGCCTTCGAAGGTCACCTTCGATTTCCCAATCTTCCACACCACACCGCCGCCTTCGCTGGTTTCCATGCTGGGATACAATCCGAACACTTCATCCTTGTCGAATTTCCCCGTGCTCAGGTAGTCTCGTGCCAAAGGTCCCAACTCGATTTTATCCGAAGACGTGCTGCCTATGGCTCGACGTCGTGCCGGTGCATCCTTCAGTTCGAACGGCGTCGAAGGAATGCTCGAAATAGGTGTGGGTACGGCGTAACTTTTAGCTGCGAGCGGTACAAGTTCGTTGATCAAATTTTTATTTTGTTCCGTGACACTTTTAATTTCTTTACCTAGACTGCTGATGGCATCGATCACGGGTTGATCCTGACGTTTCTTCTCTTCGTAGAATCCGCGATTCTCGGATTTCCAACCTTTGAAGCGTTTCGCGAGGTAATCGCGAAGCTTGAGATTTTCGTCTTCGATTTTTCGTTTCGTCATGACGTTATTTATACACGTCGTTTCTCACAACGTTGCAACGTTTAGAAAGTCGTTGATTTTGTTTCTGTATTTTCCGTCGTTGGGTTTCCTCGTCTTGTCGATCGTCGCGAATCCGAAATCGTCACCGTTCCAGCAAGAAGAGCAGCAGCGTTCCGAAAATTGATTGTAGTTCATGTCTCCGCCTACGTAGTCATCGTACGCGTGCTTGAGGTTGGTGTGATCTTGACGAAACAAACATATGAAATTAGCGTTGTCGCGTAGTAACTGTTTTGGAATTTTGGAAAACGTTTGAGCTAGGTAAAAGCAATCCATTTCTTTGTGACGACCTTGCGTAAAAAAGTTGCGAATTTCATTTTGATTTTCCAGGATGGCGTCGTCGAACACAACGACTGAATTTTCACGACAATCGTCGAGTGGTTTTATTTCCGAAGCGAACGTTGCAATGTCCAGACCATCGTACACTTTCATCAGTTGCTGGTATTTGGATTGCTCTAAACTTTTCGAGAACACGTACAGGTGCCTGTTCTTCCAATATAACCAATTCGGTGCGAGGAGAAAATTGTCCACGAGCAGTGTTGTTTTCCCACACCCCGAAGGACCTACGATCAGACAGCGGATGCTGTCGGGAAGCAACTTGCCGTTCTTTTTTTTCTCGTTTGACTTTCCGGATCCGGTAGACGCTTCACCACGTTCCACGTACTCACAAGATCACTTCGTTCGCGTCGATCCAACTCTTTTCCGGAAGTCCCAGCCATTTGACAAACAGTTTGTCACCTTTCCTACGCAATACTTTCTGGATGAGGTACGTGTCGGGGTGTTTTGTTTTAGAGAGTTCCTCTTCGTAAAATCTTCCTTTCAAAATCTCGCCGCTACTATCTTTTGTTATATACGTGTGTCGGTTTCCGGGTAGAACTCGAACCACCGTAAAGAGTTCCGTGCTCCAATTTTTTGTGAATCCCTTCTCGAAGGTGCGTTTGAATTTGCTGATCCTCACCTGGTCTCCAATTTTGTATTTAGCTTTTTTTGTCGTGGGTGTGTACTTTGGACAGTAAACTGTAGAAATTAAACGCTGCTCGTCGGACTTGGTAACGTCGGCTGGCTTCATGCCTATCGTTCTGTGTACCGTATCATTATAGGTGTCGACGAGTTCCGGCAGGATGTCGACCCATTTGTAATTTCCCCGAAGCGTGAATCGTTTCCACATGTGTGTTTTCAAGGTTCGATTGAATCTTTCCACGATGCTGGCTTTGATGTGACTGAAGGTCGAATAATGTTGAATCTTGTGTTTTTGAATAAACTTTTGGAATACGGCGTTGTAAAATTCTTTACCGTTGTCCGTTTGCAGAAACCGTGGTTGTCTGCCGCCGCTTTCGCGAAAAATTAATTTGAATGCTTCCGTGACGCATGTTCCCGTTTTCGCCTTCAAAGGTAGAGCCCATGCGAATTTCGAAAATGTGTCTATGACGGTGAGGAGGTACTTGTTGCCCTTGTTCAATTTATGTACGTTTTTCAAATTGCCGCTACTCATCTCCACGAGGTCGCTTTGCCAGAGGTCGTCGATGCCCTTGGTTACCACAGCCAAACGTTCGTAGTTACGGCGTGCAGGTTTATGCAATTCTTCGACGATGGCTTGCCTAGACATTTTTTTTTAGAGATTACGTTTCAAGAGAAGCACAAGCGTGATGGGATTCAAAGAGGGTGGCACTTCGCTCGTGTTTTGAATGATCAGCTTATCGCCGGAACTCACGTCGAAAACGGTAAGATCTTCGTCTTCGTGTATTTCATATATGTTGCGCGTTTCGTTCCAACGTGCCAGAGGAATGTTTCCTGCTTTCTGGACACCACGATTCGATATCAAAGTCATGGTGGGAACGCTAGCTTTTCTACCGTGAGACCAGTACGAAAAATCGTTTATCTGAATCGTGCCATCGAGGAGAAACTTGTAGTACGGATGATAAGGATGCAACATGTACAGTTTGTTACCTTCGACGAACGTGGAGATTCTCTGTTGATTGGGTACGCTGTTGATTTCGATGGCTTGCAGAGAATGCAGTTTAGCGAATTTAGTGTCGACGCCGAGCAGATTACTGTGAACTTGTCCGAGTTTATTTTCGATGGGCAGCAAATGCTCGATTATGGTATCCGTTACGGCAGAAAACGACGGTTTGATTTTCACTTCCACGTTCAACTGCTTGTAGTTTTCGTTGAGTTCTTGCAACTTGGCACCGAAAGAGGCCAGCGTCGATTCCTGCGTGGATTCCAGCACTCCAACTTGATCTCTGATGTTGACGACAATATTCTGAAGGTTCTCGACTTGATTCAATTTCGAGCTCTTCTCGGTAAGATCGTTCACGATCCTTCGCATCTAGGTAAACTGCGTGTGAAGGTCGGCGACGCTCTGCGAAGTGGGCAGCGTCGACACCAGCGAACTAATTTCGTCTCGAATCTGTTCCACGTTCGCCGTTTCCGTTTCTAGTCGTTTCAGCATTCGAGATATGTTTCTTTTCAAAGCGTGCAATTCTTTGGAGGTGGGGAGATTGGCCACCCTACTCTCGAGATCGCTCAATGAACTTTTGATGTCGTTCGAATCGGATAGTGCCGTCACCGCCGTTTTCAATTTTTCCAAATCTTCGCTCGAAGGCACGCTCGTCCGTAACGATTCCAAGTCACCCTGTATGTTGTCGAGTACGTGATGAAAATGAGCGAGATTCGTTTCGACGTTTAAATTTTCTAAATATTCGATCTTCTGCTGAACCGTGCCCAACGTGTCTTGAATGCTCGTCAACGCTCTTGCTTCAGCGTGATTATTTTTAATTTCTTCGTTGATCAATTCCAAGGACGCCTGAAGCGTGGCGATGGTGGTTTGAATGTGTTCGAAATCTTGATAGGCCTCCAATTGAATTTTTATGTTCGCGACGCTTTTACCGATGACCTGCAGTTCGTCCGACGATGGTAGGTTCGTCATTGTATCTTCCAAAGTCTGCAACTTGGATTTGATTTCTTCCAACGTGCCGGTGAATTCTTCTTGTAATTTGGAAACGACGACATGCAAGCGTTCTGCGTCTATATCGTTCACGACGGTTTGAAGTTCAGAGAAATTCTTTTCTATTGCGGAAGTTCGTTCTTCGATTTCGAGTTTCAGTTTTTCCAAATCTTCATTTTTCGATTGAAATTGCTGTAATTTGGCCAAATCATTTTGAAGCGAATCCACGCTCAACTGTATATTTTGAACGCTGTCGTAAGAAGGTACGTCGACATAATTTTTTATGAGCGTTTTCAGTTCGGAATCGATTTTCAGAATAGGGTCGAGACATTGCGTTTGGAGCGTAGCGATTTCCGACTCTAAACTTTTGTTTAAGGTCTCCTGCAAAGCAATCAAATCGGTCCTCAACTTCTTAACTCGAATGTCCAACATGAGAATCTCTTCTGCGTGGTCTACACGCTTGGTGTTGCCGAAAATGTCGTTAGGCATTTTTGGTTAACGGTTATTTATAATAGGATAGACGATTCGTAATTCTACAAAAAGAGGAATGAGTTTGTCGTAATCTCCGAGAAGTTCCATGTAAAGATAATCTCCTGCAGAAACATCGTACGTAATGTTAGAAAGCATCTTGTCATGCTTGATTCGAAAAATATTCTTGCCGGTAGAAATTTTGATTTCGCCTGCGTTTTCCGGATTCACGGTGATTTGAAGTTTCCCGTCGATCGGAATTTCGTAGAAATGTAAATTGTTATTAAAAACATAAAACATCTTGCCCACATCGTCATTCAGTTTCGTCCAAATGCTGTTGAGATGAACAATCAGTAAACCATTGAGTTTAGATAATACGGAAGGTAAGAGGTTATTGAAATTTGGCGGTGCAGTCTCCATGTTGATCTGTTTGCGGAAGCCAAAAAGATTCATTGTCCTTGTTAGTTATTTAAGAATACGGTCAAAGTTTTTTTTTGTAATGACACGCAAAGTTTTTTTTTGTTTGCTTGCGTCACAATACAATCACGTGCGCGTGCGTGTGTGTGTGCGACACATTGTTCCCGAAAGAGATTTACAAAAGTCACGATATATAAACATTTGGTCCCACAGTTGGAAAATTACGATAAGATGCATTCATCCTTCAAGGATGAGAGAGTGCATTCGTCACAATACACGCGCGCGCGTGTAAAAATTATACACCGTGAAAAGCTACGACGAGTTGGAAACACTGCTGGTAGGGTTAACATACACCATAAAAGGCTACGCCTCGCCCCGAGTTGGCAACACTGCTTGTGAGGTTAATATACACCGTGAAAGGCTTCAAAATATCATATAGTGGAATTTTTGTAGAGTGGGTTGGCAACACCGACGAGTCTTGAATTATTATTTGAGGCTCGAATCATCATTTGATGCTCGAAATCATTATTTGAGGCTCGAAATCATCATTTGATGCTCGTCGGTCTTGCCAATTTCTATTTGTAGGTTAGCTTAGCCAGTAAAAGATCATATAGTGGAATTTTCTTCGGATGGGTTGGTAAAACCCAAGCCTCAAAAAAAGAACATCCAATAGAGTTGCCAAATATAAAAAAAAGACAATAGACCCCCTCATAAAAGGCTACAGTAAAAACCCACAGTGTCGCCAACACTAGGCCCCCAACAGTATTGCCAGACATAAAAAATACATGGACCCCTCAGGCCCTTTGATGAAAATTTACAGTGAAAAAAACCCAGTAGGTTAACAACACTGTCAAAAAATCTACGGTAGTGTTGCCAGATGTAAACAGAGAGCAATAGACCCCCCCCTCATAAAAAGCTACAGTAAAAACCCACAGTGTCGCCAACACTAGGCCCCCAACAGTATTGCCAGACATAAAAAATACATGGACCCCTCAGACCCTTTGATGAAAATTTACAGTGAAAAAAACCCAGTAGGTTAACAACACTGTCAAAAAATCTACGGTAGTGTTGCCAGATGTAAACAGAGGGCAATAGGCCCCCCTCATAAAAAGCTACAGTAAAAACCCACAGTGTCGCCAACTCTGCCCTCAAAATATACATCATAAAAGGCTACGACGAGCCTCAAATAATAATTCGAGCCTCAGTAAAAAAAAAAAACCCAGTAGGTTAACAACACTGTCAAAAAATCTACGGCAGTGTTACCAGATGTAAACAGAGGGCAATAGACCCCCCTCATAAAAGGCTACAGTGGGCCCACAGTGTTGCCAACTCTGCCCTCAAAATATACATCATAAAAGGCTACGACGAGCCTCAAATGATGATTCGAGCCTCAATAGATTATTCAGTACCCGGCCACTAGGTCTACTGATGACGTCAAAGTCACAGATTTATTTCTAAAGGAGCAGCGAAGACACAGATAAAGAAGCTCCCCTGTGAAAGAACGTTCTAAAGTGTAGAGAATCTTCTAAATATTTGCCGCTACTTGACTTCGGCTCATAAACGAGATGCAGGAATGTAATAGCCGCTGTTCATGTTCTATGAAGTTATCTTTCACCAAGTTGTGAGCAAAATAATATCTGCTAGTAGATAATAAATGTGACTCCCACCCCAACTCTGATTTCTTGACCAAACGACTACAAAAAGTTGAAAAACTCACTTTCTCTCCCCGTTCCGCGCCTCATTTATTGCGCTGACGATGTTTCACGGACGCAAAAAGGCAGTGATGAGTGAAAGATGAGCTCTCATCTTCTCATCCCTCTCATCCCTCTCATTCTCCTCTCATCCTCTCATCCTCTTCTCATTCTCCTCTCATCCTCTTCTTATCCTTCTCTTATCCTCTCATCCTCCTCTCATCCTCTTCTTATCCTCCTCTCATCCTCTCATCTTCTTCTCATCCTCTTATTTTTTTATTTTCTCATCCTCTTATTTTTTGAAAGATGAGTGTAGCTTATCGTAATTTTCCAAGTCTGGGACCAAATGTTTATATATCGTGACCTTCGTAAACCTCTCCTCTCATCTTCTCATCTTCTCATCTTCTCATCCTCTTATTTTTTGAAGGATGAGTGCACCTTATCGTAATTTTCCAAGTCCGGGACCAAATGTTTATATATCGTGATCTTCGTAAACCTCTCCTCTCATTTTCTCATCCTCTTATTCTCTTATTCTCTTATTCTCTTATTTTTTCATCCTCTCATCCTCTTATTTTTTGAAAGATGAGTGCACCTTATTGTAATTTTCCAAGTCCGGGACCAAATGTTTATATATCGTGACCTACGTAAACCTCTCCTCTCATCCTCTCATCCTCTTATTTTTTGAAGGATGAGTGTACCTTATCGTAATTTTCCAAGTCTGGGACCAAATGTTTATATATATTGTGACCTTCGTAAACCTCTCTCTCGGGGGAGGGAACGATGTACCACACACACACACACACACGCGCGCGCGCGCGCGTATGCCTCTTATTATTTTCCGTATTGTGACGCAAGCAAACAAATAATAATTGTGGTTTTTTAGGATCCCTGGCCCCTATACAACCTCGCCAGGGGTGCGTGGTAACGGCGAAATCATCACGAGTTTAGATTTGTACTGCGAATGTTGTCAAAAATTTAATCAATGTTGTTTATTCTCGATGCTAGAATCTTACATAGATTATTCTCTAAAAACGAAAATCGATAATCCTATGCCAAGCCCCCAAGCTATTCAGGCAATTTCTAATGTTCGCGTGGATAGCGACGCTCGGTAGAATTTTTCCTGTCCCTGTGGAGAAATTGTGTTTCGTCGCTCAATGTAACATTTTTATTACGGACCAAACTATCCACAGCAACCCCTCCCCGAACCCATTCACCTTGCATCCTCTTCCGCCCGAAGAGATTCTATTTTTTTCAGCTTTCCCACGGTTCTGAATAAAGAATCTATTACATCCCCGATAACAATAGAATCAGAAGCGGATGCGGCGGAAGCAAACACAGCAGCATCTTTCGCTTTTTGAGTTTTGTGCTGGGGATCGTCCGTTTCACACACCACACCCTGACGGGGCGTGGAATAGAGGCCAAGGGGAAATGATCGACAATACATGCATGCATGGTTGGAACCGTCAACGTCCCGTTTATTGTTATTTGTCCCCCACAGGATATTGTGCGTATTACAAAAGTTTTTTGTTGAAAAAATATAGCATGAATGAATTAGTTAACAAGGGTTTTATTTGCTAGAACATTGACTATAGCCCTCATTGTGTTTTCACCAAAGAGAGTCGCGTGGAGTAGGAAGGAGAGAAGGAGAAAAAGGAGAGGAGTTCCTATATAACGTACCAGTTTCTTCTTTTGTACATCATTATCATAGTGAACGTCAATTGTGGCAGTTCAGTATTTTTTAATTTGTTTGTCTGGCAGTATACATATATATCATCGTGGAAGTTTTAGTGAGCTACAAGTTTTATTTTGAAGTCTCTCTATCTCTCTTGAAAGGTGAACGTCAATCGTGGCAGTTCAGTATTCTTAATTGTTTATCTGGCAGTATACATATATATCATCGTGGAAGTTTTAGTGAGCTACAAGTTTTTATTTTGAAGTCTCTCTCTCTATCTCTCTTGAAAGGTAAGTTTTTATTTTTTCATGATATATTAATATTTTTTGTTTTGCGTCTGACACACACATATTCAGAGGAGTCATAAAAAATTGACACACACTTACATGTCGTATATTTTTAACCTCCTACAACAGTGCACACACACACATACATACATACATACTGTTCCCGTCTAATATATATGTGGAAGGAAAAAATGTCTAGCATTTTTTCAATTTTTTTTTCCTTCTGTTTCAGTGCGCTTTCCACTATCACCACCACCATCACCACAACCCCCCCCCCAAAAATTTCTCTGTATATATAAATAACAGAGAGAAAAAATGGAACCGCAACCAGGTCCCTCCGGTCTTTGCGGGAAAGTGGCATGTCGCAACTGTGGGATTTTGATTTCTAAACCTAACATTGCTAGGCATTTGAAAAAATGTCGTCTACCGGATCATGATGTCGTAGTCCCGCCGGCAAAAAACCTCGCATTGATGCGCATGAAGGGGGTGCTTTGAATAAAAGTGCACGTATTATGACCTATAAATCTGGAAGCGATGAAAAATGTGACTCGAGCATATTCCTCAACAATGTGAAATCTCTGGTAGTCGATAAATTACGTGATTGCCTCGTCAATATTGCAATTAAAATTCATCTCGTCTTGACCCTGCTGTATGAGAAAGTTGTCTCGTCCGAGTCAAGCACTTTTAGCTTTTACGTAGGGTGTGAAGCCTTACACGATGACAATAACGAGGATCTTGACGAGATAGTGACACGGCTATTTGATCACCTGACACAAAAACAAGAAGAGTTTGAAGGTAGAGGAAGTGGATGGAGTCTTTGCGGTCGCAGCCACATGTTAGAACTTAGAGTCTGCAATTTCAAACCATTACGCAGCGCTCAAAAAAAACAAAAACAAAAAAATGTTGCACGAGACATTAAAAAAAAGCAAAATGCAGTGTTGAACATAGAAAGTAATGATCAGAAGAGTTTCCTATGGTCTGTCATCGCCGCATTACACCCAGCTAATAATAATAACCCCCAACGTCTGTCCAATTACAGAGGATATGAGGGGAGATACGAGAATATGATGAGAGGAATTTCCTATCCTGTGCCCCTGAATAAGATCAATCAATTTTTAAAAAACTATAGAGAGGAAAAAGGAGAAGATATCGATATTTCTGTGTTTGGGGTTGACGATTCCGGCAATATTCGTGTGTTAAGACCTGCTAGAAGCCAGAATAATGTAATTCGACTCTTGCTTGTAGATGGCCGTTACAGTTTGATACGGAATTTCTCACGATTAGTAGGAAGACAGATCACCAAGAATCGCGATAAGATGGAAATTTGCGATCGGTGTTTGAGAATTTTTCGCGGGGGTAAGAAGATGAGAGAACAGCACAAGTGTTTTGGCTCCGTGAATGCAGAACCCGAAGATGTCATGCCGGAACCCGGAACCAAGATGAAATTTCAGAAACACCAGGCTCTTCTCCACCATCCCGCTGTCCTTTATGCCGACTTTGAAAGCTTCCAAGTTCCCATGACGTCTTGCGACCCTGATCCTTCTACCTCAAGCACGATACAAATTTTTCACCACGAGCCTTGCAGTTTCTCCATCTACGGAGAAAAATTGAATGATGTCATCTTGTATTGCGGACCTGATGCGGCAAAACATTTTGTTAAGAAGATAGCGGAATGCGCGAGAGAACTTGCACCCAGCCTGAAAGGCTCTTACGTTTCTCCACCTGCTCTCACGACGGAACAACAACGGGGACATGACGCGGCGACAAGATGCGAGGAGTGTAACCAGGCTTTCACCGCCGAAAATTACAAGGTCGTCCACCATGACCACCAGAATGGATTATTCCTGAGCACCATCTGTAATTCGTGCAATCTCAAAATTAAGGAGTCGCATTTTGTTGAAGTGTTTCTGCATTACACGGAGAAGTACGATACGCATCTTTTTGTTAAAGAGCTCTACAACATAACTTCTCGAATCAGCATCATTCCGAGAACGAGTGAGAAGTATATTGCGGTAAGAATTTGGATCCCTCTCCAAGAAGGAGGAAGTGTGGAAGTGCGAATCCTGGACTCTTACAATTTCCTGTCCTCCAGCCTCGCAAGCCTTGCATCTCAACTTGGCGACGAAGATCTTGTGGCCTCCAAGCAAAAATGTTTTTCGGGGAGAGATGAGAATTTGAATCTGTTGCGTCGCAAGGGCGTCTACCCCTACGAGTACGTCAACGATTTCGAGAAATTTGACGAGACGGAACTTCCACCCCGGGAGGCATTTTATTCTTGTCTCACGGAGGACGTCTGTTCCGAAGAGGACTACGAACACGCTCGTAGTGTGTGGACGGCCCTCAATTGCCAAACTTTTCGCGATTATCACGATCTCTATCTGAAATTGGACGTGACTCATCTCATGGATATTTTCGAATCGTTTCGTAAGAGATGCATCGCGATATACAAGTTGGATCCTGCGTATTTCTTCACGACGCCGGGGTTGACTTGGGAATCGATGATGAAATACACCAACGTCGAACTAGGACTCATCGCAGAGAAGGAACAGTATGCTTTCATGGAGAGTGCGATACGCGGTGGCATCGTCCAATGTCCCCGACGCTATGCTCAGGCAAACAATTCTCATACGCCTGGTTACGATGCATCGAAGCCCAACACCTACATTGTCTACTGGGATGTCAACAACCTGTACGGCCACTCCATGTCCCAGTGTCTTCCCATCAGCGACTACGCGTGGATGACCGAAGAGGAACTCTCCTGCGAAGATTTTCTCAACTGGAGGGAAGATAATGAATGGGGCTGTTTCTTGGAAGTGGAACTCGATTATCCCGAAACGCTTCACGAGAAACATCACGGATTGGCCCTGGCCCCCACCAAAAAGAAGCCACCTGGAGGATCATCGGAGCCAAAACTCATACTAAGCATGGAGAACAAGCGGAATTACATTCTGCACTACCGACTCCTCCAATTTTACATAAGTCACGGCTTGCAGTTGAAGAAAGTTTATAGAGGATTGAAGTTCCGACAGAGCAGGTGGCTGGAACCCTACATAACCGAGAACACGCGACGCAGAGCACAATCGACATCGCCTGCAGACAAGGATCTGTACAAACTGTTCAATAACGCCATCTACGGCAAGACGATGGAGAACGTGCGTAATTACATCGATGCAACGTTGGTCACGGACGAAAAGAAATTTGAAAAGATCGTCGCGTCCCCCTACTTCAAAAACTTCACCAATTTCGACGAGAATCTAGTATTCGTCGAGAGGAACAAGAAGCAAGTGATGCTCAACAAGCCGATTGCCATAGGTGCCACCGTCCTTGAACTATCAAAATTGCACATGTACCAATCGTACTACGATCAGTTTCAACCCTTTTATGAAGATAACATCCAAATATGTTACATTGACACGGATAGCTTCATTTTTCTAATCCAAACACAAAGCCTCGAACATGATCTGACTAAGATGAAGCATCTGTTTGATTTTAGCAACTTACCATCAGACCATCACTTGCATTCGACAGAAAATAAAATGATCATAGGAAAGTTCAAAGATGAAGTTGGCGGGGAGTGCAGCAGGGAATTTGCGGGGCTTCGTGCCAAAATGTACTGTGTAAAGATTGCAGAAGAAAAAGAGATCAAGAAAGCGAAGGGGGTGGGAAAAATAAGTACCAGCAAATTTAGCATGCAAGACTACACGGAATGCCTGTTTCAAGGTAAAAAGCAACTCAGCACAGATCATCGCATTGCAAGTAAATTGCATGATTTGTACACGACGCGCGTAACCAAGGTCGCATTGGATGGCAGAGACAACAAGTTACGTGTTCTCGATTGTCAAATCCACACGAGAGAGTGGGGCCACTACAATAAAAGCGATAAATGTGACGTGTGTTAACCGTAACCCCATAGCAATGAAGTCCGCTGTGTTTTTTTGCTATTCTTCTTCAAAAACATACGGAGGAAAAGGGGAGCCCTCGGGCGATGAAAAATAAGAGTTGAATTTAATGAGCCTCGGTTTGGAGCGGGCTTAACAACATAATAACAGCTTGCAACTTTTCATCGCCCGAGGGCTCCTCTTTTCCTCCGTATGTTTTGAAGAATGGCAAAAAAAGCACAACGTGTTAAATAACTAACAAGAACAATGAATCTTTTTGGTTTCCGCAAACAAAGCAACATGGACACTCCATCACTAAATTCCAATAACCTCTTACCTTCCATGTTATCTAAACACAATGGTCTACTAATTGTACATCTTAATAGTATATGGACAAAAATAAATGACGATGTGGGGAAGATGTTTTATGTTTTTAATAACAATTTACATTTCTATGAAATTCCGATCGACGGGAAACTTCAAATCACCGTGAATCCGGAGAACACAGGCGAAATCAAAATTTCTACCGGCAAAAACATTTTTCGAATGAAGCACGACAAGGTACTTTCTAACATGTCGTACGATGTGTCTGCAGGAGATTATCTTTACGTGGAACTCCTAGGAGATTACGACAAACTCGTTCCTCTCTTCGTAGAATTACGAATCGTCTATTCTATTATAAATAACCATTAACCAAAAAATGCATAACGACATTTTCGGCAACACCAAGCGTGTAGACCATGCAGAAGAGATTCTCATGCTGGACGTTCGAGTTAAGAAGTTAAGGACCGATTTGATCGCTTTGCAGGAGACCTTAAACAAAAGTTTAGAGTCTGAGATCGCTACGCTCCAAACGCAGTCTCGATCCTATTCTGAAAATCGATTCCGAACTGAAAACACTGATAAAAAATTATGTTGACGTACCTTCTTACGACAACATTCAAAATATACAGTTGAGCATGGATTCGCTTCAAAATGATTTGGCCAAATTACAGCAATTTCAATCGAAAAATGAAGATTTGGAAAAATTGAAACTCGAAATCGAAGAGCGAACTTCCGCAATAGAAAAGAATTTCTCTGAACTTCAAACCGTCGTGAATGATATTGATGTAGAACGCTTGCAGGTTGTTGTTTCCAAATTACAAGAAGAAATCACCAGCACGTTGGAAGAAATCAAATCCAAGTTGCAGACTTTGGAAGATACAATGACGAACCTACCATCGTCGGACGAACTGCAGGTTATTGGTAAAAGCGTCGCGAACATAAAAATTCAACTGGAGGCTTATCAAGATTTTGAACACATTCAAACCACCATCGCTACGCTTCAGGCGTCTCTGGAGTTGATCAACGAAGAAATTAAAAATATTCACGCTGAAGCAAGTGTGTTGACGAGTATTCAGGACACGTTAAGCACGGTTCAGCAGAAGATCCAATATTTGGAAAATTTGAACGTCGAATCCAATCTTACTCATTTTCATCACGTACTGGACAACATACAGGGTGACTTGGAATCGTTACGAACGAGCGTGCCTTCGAGCGAAGATTTGGAAAAATTGAAAACGGCGGTGACGGCACTATCAGATTCGAGTGACATCAAAAGTTCGTTGAGCGATCTCGAGAGTAGGGTGGCCAATCTCCCCACCTCCAAAGAATTACACGCTTTGAAAAGGAACATATCACGTATGCTGAAACGACTGGAAACGGAAACGGCGAACGTGGAACAGATTGGAGACGAACTTGAGTAGATAATAAATGTACTTCTGACCACAACTTTGATTTCTTGACTAAACGACCACAAAAAGTTGAAAAACTCACTTTCTCTCCCCGTTCCGCGCCTCATTTATTGCGCTGACGATGTTTCACGGGCGCAAAAAGGCAGTGATGAGTGAAAGATGAGCTCTCATCCTCTCATCTTTCTCATCTTTCTCATTCTCTTTTTATTCTCTCATCTTCCTCTCATCCTCCTCTCATCCTCCCATCTTTCTCTTATCCTCTTATTTTTTTATTTTCTTATTTTCTTATTTTTTGAAAGATGAGTGCATCTTATCGTAATTTTCCAAGTCTGGGACCAAATGTTTATATATCGTGACCTACGTAAACCTCTTTTCTCTTTCTCTCATTCTCTCATTCTCTTATTTTTTGAAGGATGAGTGCACTTTATCGTAATTTTCCAAGTTTGGGACCAAATGTTTATATATCGTGATCTTCGTAAACCTCTCTTCTCATCCTCTTATTCTCTTATTCTCTCATTCTCTCATTCTTTCTACTTTTAGAATATTGTCGTCAACATTAGAGATGAAGTTGGAGTGCTAGAATCAACGGGGCCAAATGTTTATATATCGTGATCTTCGTAAACCTCTCTCTTGGGGGAACGATGTGGCATATACACACGCGCGCGCTCTCATCCTCTCATCTTCTCATCTTCTCATCTTCTCATCTTCTCATCTTCTTATTTTTTGAAAGATGAGTGCACCTTATCGTAATTTTCCAAGTCCGGGACCCAAATGTTTATATATATCGTGACCTTCGTAAACCTCTCTCTCGGGGGAAGAATGTGGCATATACACACGCACGCGTATGCCTCTTATTATTTCCGTATTGTAACACAAACAAACAAACAAAATAATAATTGTTGTTTTTAGGATGCCTGGCAACTATAACCTCGCCAGGGTGCGTGGTGCCCAACCAAAAAAGTAAAAGGTTTTCTAACGGCTGCGGTTATAGATTACCGCACCTCTATAGAGTTTCACGTGTTTTTTTTTTTCCCTAAACTTCCATGAAACCCTACAGAGGACCTCCGTAATGCATGCAACGTGTACTAACGACTCTAGTGTTATTTGATGTTGTGATATTTTTGGATATAGAGTTTTATTGTGAGATATATAGATAAAAATAATTATGTTTATTATTAATATTTTCTTGATGAAGATGGAGAATGTATGTGTGTGTTACAAATAAAGTTGCATGCTTTTTTCTAGTGTGTGTGTGTATGTGTTTTTGATGTTTCGACAGCATCTGAAACGATAAAAAAGAAATTTTATTGTTAATTTTCACGTGTAAAAACAACAACAAATTTTTTTGTGCAAATTTTCTGATTGTCTCTCGTGCTATAGTGCAAAAAGATATTGTAAGTGATAACTAATGAAATTGACATTGTAACTGATCTGAACTAGTGAAATTCGTATTGTGACATTGTAACTGATCTGAACTAGTGAAATTCGTATTGTGCCATTGTAACTGATTGTGCTAGTCCAAAAAATTTCTTATTGTGCAAGAAAATAGATGATAAAAACTTGTTAAAACTGCTCTGTGACCCTCTCGTTCTTCACGTCGTAGGCGAAGGACTTCTCTGCAATCAGGATAACACTGCATAGGGTATCCTCGGGCAAGGCATCGTGGAACTCACAGACGACCTTGATGTTGGTTCGATCGCTGACCACAATCTTCTTTCTCTTAGATGTGTTGATGACGGTCATGGGTCTCCGTGTTTTGAACTCGCTGGGCGTGTAGTACATGTCCACGCTTCCCTCGGTCACGCGTTTGTAAGCCGAAAAAGCTTCGTAAAGTTTGAGATAATCATCTTTGGTTATGTCGAGGTTGTAATTCTCGCGCGGGAACACTTCGTTGCGTCCGTTCTTCAGATAAACGTTCTTGATCTTGCAGTCGTCGAACTTGCTGGAATCTTTCTCCTGGTTGTTATCGCGCCCGGTTTGAAAAAGCACAACGACGAAATCTGGCATGTCGAACTGTATGTTGTTGAACTGCGTCGTCACGTCGAATTCCATGTGACTTCCCGACGCCATCTTCTGCACGCACTGGTAACCGTGAAAGTGAATCAACACCTGGGGACTTTTCAAGATCTCCGCTTTGTACTTGAGGGCGTAGTTTGTTTCGTATTCCACCACCGGCATTCTCAATTCCATGCTCCGGATGACGCACTTGGCCGCTTCGGGTAAAGTGTTGGGCAGCGGCGTGGTGCCGTCCGGACCCAAAGTAGCGTATCGCATCAATGCGTCGTTGTCGTTGGCCGCTCTTCGAAACGTGACGCGCAGTCCTCCCTTCCACATGATCTCCTTGTAATCGGAGAAGAAACCAGGCAGCAGACGCATGGGAAAGAGCGCCGTGTGACTTTTCGTCGATATTTTGGTCCCGGCTTCGAATCCCCCGGCCTGGTAGTACGCTGCGTCTGTTTTGGATAATTTCAACGTTCCCACTGCCGTCGACGTGATGCCTGGATAATCTATTCTGTCGATGACGGTGTTGTGTTTCCTCACCTCCACCTGCGAGAACAGGTGAGGCACGAAGTTGTCCACGAGTATCAAGTTTGCTGCTGCGGGAAACGCGTCTCCGCTTTCCTTCTTCACCACGTCGAATTGAAGGTAGAGGTCCGCTCTGTGAGGATGAATGAACCCATCGCCTACGTCCACGTCGTATTCGATCTCCCTGTTCGCTTCGTTCAGATTGGCGAACGTGCGACGGTTGGGAGGGAAAGATTGCAATTCGTAACTTTCGATTTGCTCCATTTTACATGTATGGTTATTTATTATACGTTGATCTCCACGATGGCCGTCGTAGTGGCACCTGCGAAATCCACCACGTCTCCTTTCTCGTTCGTCACCACCAACTCTATGTCGTCTATGCGGTTGCGACATACTGGAAAATAGATCGGTGAAGAGGGCGTGTAGATGATCGGTTCCATAAACTCGGAACTGGGTTTGAAAGTGGCTATGATTCCCGTCTGCTTGTGACTTCCCAGTAATCCGTCCGAGGATTTCGTGATCATGCCTTCCGCCACGTTACAGTGTACGTTCAGAGTCTTTATGGCCAAGAATTTAGGAATATTGACTGCCGTGTGCTTAATGCCAGCCTCGAGTTTGGTGTTGTTCTCGAAACCTAAAAGTTCTCCCATGGTGCCCAGGTCCACAGTCTCCGTCGCGGATAGGATTTCCACTCTGTGCGTGACCGAATTTTGAGAAAGATACGTGCCTTTGGGTAACTGAGCTTGCAAAGTAGAAAGATTGTATTGGCCTGGTGTGACGACGATGTGTTCGCTTCCGACGCTAATTTTGTTGTTGTGCTGCGTAACATTGGGTATGAGGTACATGCTGTAGAATGCACGCAGAGCCACGGATTTAGGATAGACGATGTCGTCGTGCAGCGTGAGTTTCAAGATTGAAGATTCGCTCGTGAGATGGAACACGCCCATCCTAGTGATGCTGTTTGAGGTTCCACAATGCTTTCTGGAAATCCTCGATCGTAGGGTTATTTATTTTAGAGAGAAACGCGAGCACGGAGAGGCAGAGATGACCGCAGTTCACGTCTCCGAAATCTTGAATGCGTTCGTCGTTGTAGTATATAGAGGTTTTGTTCGTCTTCAGATAATGAATTAAATTTGTAGGTGGAACACCTCCGAAAGAATCGAAAACGAATGCTTTATCATTGTCGTTTTTGTGGTAACATATCCAATGCGTGCCTGGATTTTCTTGACCGTCCAAGTTGACTACTCCGCATTCTCTTCTTTTAACGCTTGAAGGTAGCGAGTCGGACATGAAAACTCCTCTGAAGTATTTGATTCGTAACGGTTCGATCAGAGATTCAATGTCTCGGTTGGTGAGTGCTTGTGTTTCTTTTTTTTAAACTTTCTCATCACGCCCTTCCCTTTCTTCTCCATGGCCAGGTTGTGACGTTTCTGTTCTTCCAATTCCGCTTTGTTCTTCTTCGAGTCGATGACGGTTTTCGCGATGGCGGCACTTCCGCCAGCCAAACTTCCAACGGCCCCCAATGCTGCTAGGATGGCCGGGATGCTGAATATGAAACCTCCGATTTTTTGCTGTTTCCGCGAACGCTGCAATCTTTTCAATTGAGGTGTGCTGAGCAGCAATTTCAGCGATAACATGTTAGCGTATCGATCTGGTAAAAATAAACTGTATTGTGCGTTGAGCAACAGGCGTACCTTGGGACCATACTGGGTAGAAACGATTGAACCGGAAGTTATCGTGTAAGATTTGTCGACTTCCAATTCCCGAATTTTTACATACTCGACTGACAAATTTAGCATTTGTTTTAATGCTTGGAGATCACTTATTTTTTCAGTTGTCATATCGAAGAAGAGAAATTTTCAGTGTGTGTGTTAGGGAAATTTAATTGTTTTTTTTCACCATGTGTGTTATTTATACATACCGAAGATTATATTTTTCACGATGTGCGTTATTTATATATCAAGTTTTTTTGATGCGTATATATATTATTATTTTTTAACAGAGGAAGAAAGTTCGTGCTTCGGAGAACGCGATGATTTGCGTGATGATTTCTTCCGTCTCCTGCATAGACTTGTACCAATCTACTGTGTACCATCTTCTTCCCTGCCTTGCCTCGTGCAATTCGTCCAACCTCTCGTTTAATTTTTCCCCTGCAGCCGAAAGCAGAATGTTGAGATCACCACACCTCAGGCCGCTGATCTCCCGAAGATGGTCCTTGAGAACCATTTCACAAGGGATGCGAAATTCCGGCGTCGTTCTTGCCATGATTACAAGTTTATTAACATCTCCGTTAACTACCTTTTTGAATATTTTAGATAGTAGTTCGTGCGGCAAATCAGTTATGCAAGCCATGTTGTTTTTTTTTACTAGATGTTATTTATATACCCCACCCCAATTTTTGTTTTGTGTTCATGGCGATGGTGGTACCCAGTGCGGCGACCCGTTCACCCAACGATGCGTCTCTGCTCACGAACCTTTCGAAAGCTGCGTGCTCTAACTTTCTGTCTGCTTCGTGACGTGCATCCAGATCCGTCTGCGTGGTGTTGTAGGCGATGTCGTGATCTTTGCATGCGGCGTCCAACGGATTCACACCCTTGTCTCCTCTCTCCAATCTTTTCTCGAGTTTGGTACCCGGTCCGCAGTACTGGTAGCCAGGTAGATGCATCTCGAAAGGTAACTTGTTGATGATGTCGTTTACGAGTCCCTTTCCTTCGGCCACGTTCCAGAATTTCGGAGGCAGCGTGTTGATGATTTTGATGAGGTAACCTATGCCCTTGTCGTCGTTCACGATGAAGTTGGAAAGTTTCGTGCTGATCATGTCCACGATGCCAACCTTCTCGTTGTAGAAATTACGGTTGCCTGCATTCTCTTCGCCGGCTATCACCAACAATCGGTCCACGAGTTTCCTAACGTCGTCCACCCAAACGAATTCTTTGGGTAACGTGTTGTAGCGTTTGACCCCGCTGCCTGTTTTGACCTGGTTCCAAATCGGTTTGATGAGATTCCTGTACTTCTCGCCGCTGCTCGATTTCACCCTATTCTGCGAGGCGTCGTTGTTTTGGTACAAGGCATCCGTCATGATTAGAATTTCCTTGTAACTCTGGTAATCTTCGTCGGTGTAATCTTTCGGCTGCTTTTTGGCAACGAGTTCCCACAGTCCCACCGTACCCGGATACCTGTTCCAACTATCCTTGTCGCCTAAATTGACTTTAATGTCGTTGCCTTCGAAGGTCACCTTCGATTTCCCAATCTTCCACACCACACCGCCGCCTTCGCTGGTTTCCATGCTGGGATACAATCCGAACACTTCATCCTTGTCGAATTTCCCCGTGCTCAGGTAGTCTCGTGCCAAAGGTCCCAACTCGATCTTATCCGAAGACGTGCTGCCTATGGCTCGACGTCGTGCCGGTGCATCCTTCAGTTCGAACGGCGTCGAAGGAATGCTTGAAATAGGCGTGGGTACAGCGTAACTTTTAGCTGCGAGCGGTACGAGTTCGTTGATCAAATTTTTATTTTGTTCCGTGACACTTTTAATTTCTTTACCTAGACCGCTGATGGCATCGATCACAGGTTGATCCTGACGTTTCTTCTCTTCGTAGAATCCGCGATTTTCGGATTTCCAACCTTTGAAGCGTTTCGCGAGGTAATCGCGAAGCTTGAGATTTTCGTCTTCGATTTTTCGTTTCGTCATGACGTTATTTATATACGTCGTTTCTCACAACGTTGCAACGTTTAGAAAGTCGTTGATTTTGTTTCTGTATTTTCCGTCGTTGGGTTTCCTCGTCATGTCGATCGTAGCGAATCCGAAATCGTCACCGTTCCAGCAAGTAGAGCAGCAGCCTTCCGAAAATTGATTGTAGTTCATGTCTCCGCCTACGTAGTCATCGTACGCATGCTTGAGGTTGGTGTGATCTTGACGAAACAAACATATGAAATTAGCGTTGTCGCGTACTAACTGTTTTGGAATTTTGGAAAACGTTTGAGCTAGGTAGAAGCAATCCATTCCTTTGTGACGACCTTGCGTGAAAAAGTTGCGAATTTCATTTTGATTTTCCAGGATGGCGTCGTCGAACACAACGACTGAATTTTCACGACAATCGTCGAGTGGTTTTATTTCCGAAGCGAACGTTGCAATGTCCAGACCATCGTACAGTTTCATCAGTTGCTGGTATTTGGATTGCTCCAAACTTTTCGAGAACACGTACAGGTGCCTGTTCTTCCAATCTAACCAATTCGGTGCGAGGAGAAAATTGTCCACGAGCAGTGTCGTTTTCCCACACCCCGAAGGTCCTACGATCAGACAGCGGATGCTGTCGGGAAGCAATTCACCGTTTTTTTTCTTCGTTCCACTTTCCGAATCAGGTAGACGCTTTACCACGTTCCACGTACTCATAGAATCACTTCGTTTGAATCGATCCAACTTGTTTCCGGAAGTCCCAGCCATTTCACCAAAAGTTTGTTGCCTCTCTTGCGCAAAACTTTTTCGATAAGGTACGTGTCGGGGTATTTAGTTTTAGAGAGTTCCTCCTCGTAGAAGCGCCCCAATAAAATTTCACCGCCACTGTCTTTTATTATATACGTGTGACGCTTCCCGGGTAGAACTCGAACCACGGTAAAAAGTTCAGTGCTCCAGTTTCGTGTGAAACCCCAGTCAAACGTTCGCTTCAATTTACTAACCCTCACCTGTTCTCCAATTTTGTATTTAGCTTTTTTTGTCGTGGGCGTGTACTTTGGACAGTAAACGCTAGAAATTAAACGTTGCTCGTCAGACTTGGTAACGTCAGCTGGCTTCATGCCTATCGTTGCATGCCGTGTGTGATTATAGTCGTTAACAAGTTCCGGAAGAATAGTGACCCACTTGTAGCTTCCCTGAAGCGTGAAGCGTGACCACATGCGCGATTTCAGAGTGCGATTGAATCTTTCCACGATGCTGGCCTTGACGTCACTGAAGGTCGAGTAATGTCGAATGCCATGTTTTTGAATAAACTTTTGGAATACGGCGTTGTAAAATTCCTTCCCTTTGTCCGTGTGCAGAAACCGAGGTCGTCTGCCGCCGCTTTCGCGAAAAATTGTCTTGAATGCTTCCGTGACGCACGTTCCTGTTTTCGCCTTCAAAGGTAGAGCCCATGCGAATTTCGAAAATGTGTCTATGACGGTGAGGAGGTACTTGTTGCCCTTGTTCAATTTATGCACGTTTTTTAACTTGCCGCTACTCATTTCGACGAGGTCGCTTTCCCAGAGGTCGTCGATTCCCTTGGTTACCACAGCCAAACGTTCGTAGTTGCGGCGTGCAGGTTTATGCAATTCTTGGACGATGGCTTGCCTAGACATTTTTTATTATTTTTAGAGATTACGTTTCAAAAGAAGCACAAGCGTGATGGGATTCAAAGAGGGTGGCACTTCGCTCGTGTTTTGAATGATCAGCTTATCGCCGGCACTCACGTCGAAAACAGTAAGATCTTCGTCTTCGTGTATTTCATATATGTTGCGCGTTTCGTTCCAACGCGCCAGAGGAATGTTTCCTGCTTTCTGGACACCACGATTCGATATCAAAGTCATGGTGGGAACGCTAGCTTTTCTGCCGTGAGACCAGTACGAAAATTCGTTTATCTGAATCGTGCCATCGAGGAGAAACTTGTAGTACGGATGATAAGGATGTAGCATGTACAGTTTGTTACCTTCGACGAAGGTGGAGATTCTCTGTTGATTGGGAACGCTGTTGATTTCGATGGCTTGCAGAGAATGCAGTTTAGCGAATTTAGTATCGATGCTAACGAGGTTGCTGTGAAGCTGACCCAGTGTGTTTTGTACGGGCACCAAATGCTCGACTATGGTATCCGTTACGGTAGAAAATGACGGTTTGATTTTCACTTCCACGTTCAACTGCTTGTAGCTTTCGTTGAGTTCTTGCAACTTGGCACCGAAAGAGGCCAGCGTCGATTCCTGCGTTGATTCCAGCACTCCAACTTGATCTCTGATGTTGACGACAATGTTCTGAAGGTTCTCGATTTGATTCAATTTCGAGCTCTTCTCGGTAAGATCGTTCACGATGATTCGCATCTCTGTAAACTGCGTGTGAAGGTCGGCGACGCTCTGCGAAGTGGGCAGCGTCGACACCAGCGAAGCAAGTTCGTCTCGAATCTGTTCCACGTTCGCTGTTTCCGTTTCCAGTCGTTTCAGCATACGTGATATGTTCCTTTTCAAAGCGTGTAATTCTTTGGAGGTGGGGAGATTGGCCACTTTACTCTCGAGATCGCTCAATGAACTTTTGATGTCACTCGAATCGGATAGTGCCGTCACCGCCGTTTTCAATTTTTCCAAATCTTCACTTGAAGGCACGCTCGTTCGTAACGATTCCAAGTCACCCTGTATGTTGTCCAGTACGTGATGAAAATGAGCGAGATTCGTTTCGACGTTCAAATTTTCTAAATATTCGATCTTCTGCTGAACCGTGCTCAACGTGTCTTGAATGCTCGTCAACACACTTGCTTCAGCGTGAATATTTTTAATTTCTTCGTTGATCAATTCCAAGGACGCCTGAAGCGTAGCGATGGTGGTTTGAATGTGTTCGAAATCTTGATAAGCCTCCAGTTGAATTTTTATGTTCGCGACGCTTTTACCGATGACCTGCAGTTCGTCCGACGATGGTAGGTTCGTCATTGTATCTTCCAAAGTCTGCAACTTGGATTTGATTTCTTCCAACGTGCCAGTGAATTCTTCTTGTAATTTAGAAACAACGACCTGCAAGCGTTCTATATCAATATCATTCACGACGGTTTGAAGTTCAGAGAAATTCTTTTCTATTGCGGAAGTTCGCTCTTCGATTTCGAGTTTCAATTTTTCCAAATCTTCATTTTTCGATTGAAATTGCTGTAATTTGGCCAAATCATTTTGAAGCGAATCCATGCTCAACTGTATATTTTGAATGTTGTCGTAAGAAGGTACGTCAACATAATTTTTTATCAGTGTTTTCAGTTCGGAATCGATTTTCAGAATGGGATCGAGACATTGCGTTTGGAGCGTAGCGATCTCAGACTCTAAACTTTTGTTTAAGGTCTCCTGCAAAGCGATCAAATCGGTCCTCAACTTCTTAACTCGAACGTCCAGCATGAGAATCTCTTCTGCATGGTCTACACGCTTAGTGTTGCCGAAAATGTCGTTAGGCATTTTGGTTAACGGTTATTTATAATAGGATAGACGATTCGTAATTCTACGAAGAGAGGAATAAGTTTGTCGTAATCTCCTAGGAGTTCCACGTAAAGATAATCTCCTGCAGACACATCGTACGACATGTTAGAAAGTAGCTTGTCGTGCTTCATTCGAAAAATGTTCTTGCCGGTAGAAATTTTGATTTCGCCTGCGTTTTCCGGATTCACGGTGATTTGAAGTTTCCCGTCGATCGGAATTTCATAGAAATGTAAATTGTTATTAAAAACATAAAACATCTTGCCCACATCGTTATTTATTTCCGTCCAAATGCTGTTGAGGTGAATGATTAACAAACCGTTGAGTTTAGATAACACGGAAGGTAAGAGGTTATTGAAATTTGGTGATGCAGTGTCCATGTTGCTTTGTTTGCGAAAACCAAAGAGATTCATTGTTCTTGTTAGTTATTTAACACATCGTGCTTTTTGCTATTCTTCAAAACATATGGAGGAAAAGAATGAAAGGGAGAGCCCTCGGGCGATGAAAAGTTGCAACCTGTTATTATGTTGTTAAGCCCGCTCCAAATCGAGGCTCATTAAATTCAACTCTTATTTTTCATCGCCCGAGGGCTCCCTCTTTTATTCTTTTCCTCCGTCTGCCATTCTTCTTCAAAAACACAGCGGACTTCATGACTATGGGGTTACGGTTAACACACGTCACATTTATCGCTTTTATTGTAGTGCCCCCACTCTCGCGTGTGGATTTGACAATCGAGAACGCGTAACTTGTTGTCTCTGCCATCCAATGCGACCTTGGTTACGCGCGTCGTGTACAAATCATGCAATTTACTTGCAATGCGATGATCGGTGCTAAGTTGCCTTTTACCATGAAAAAGGCATTCTTTGTAGTCTTGCATGCTAAATTTGCTGGTACTTATTTTTCCTACCCCCTTCGCCTTCTTGATCTCTTTTTCTTCTGTAATCTTTACACAGTACATTTTGGCACGAAGCCCCGCAAATTCCCTGCTGTAATTACCAGCCGCTTCATCTTTGTATTTTCCAATCGTCATTTTGTTTTCTGTCGAATGTAAGTGATGGCCTGATGGTAAGTTGCTAAAATCAAACAGATGCTTCATCTTAGTCAGATCATGTTCGAGGCTTGGTGTTTGGATTAGAAAAATGAAGCTATCCGTGTCAATGTAACATATTTGGATGTTATCTCCATAAAAAGGTTGAAACTGATCGTAGTACGATTGGTACATGTGCAATTTTGATAGTTCAAGGACGGTGGCACCTATGGCAATCGGCTTGTTGAGCATCACTTGCTTCTTGTTCCTCTCAACAAATACTAGATTCTCGTCGAAAATAGTGAAGTTTTTGAAGTAGGGTGACGCGACGATCTTCTCAAATTTCTTTTCGTCCGTGACCAACGTTGCGTCGATGTAATTACGCACGTTCTCCATCGTCTTGCCGTAGATGGCGTTATTGAACAGTTTGTACAGATCCTTGTCTGCAGGCGATGTCGATTGCGCTCTGCGGCGCGTGTTCTCGGCTATGTACGGTTCGAGCCACTTGCTCTGTCGGAACTTCAATCCTCTATGAACTTTCTTCAACTGCAAGCCGTGACTTATGTAAAATTGGAGGAGTCGGTAGTGCAGAACGTAATTCCGCTTGTTCTCCATGCTTAGTATGAGTTTTGGCTCCGATCCTCCAGGTGGCTTCTCCTTGGTGGGGGCCAGGGCCAATCCGTGATGTTTCTCGTGAAGCGTTTCGGGATAATCGAGATCCACTTCCAAGAAACAGCCCCATTCATTATCTTCGCTCCAGTTGAGAAAATCTTCGCAGGAGAGTTCCTCTTCGGTCATCCACCCGTAGTCGCTGATGGGAAGACACTGGGACATGGAGTGGCCGTACAGGTTGTTGACATCCCAGTAGACAATATAGGTGTTGGGCTTCGATGCATCGTAACCAGGCGTATGAGGATTGTTTGCTTGAGCATGGCGTCGGGGACATTGGACGATGCCACCCCGTATCGCACTCTCCATGAAAGCATACTGTTCCTTCTCTGCGATGAGGCCCAGTTCCACGTTGGTGTATTTCATCATCGATTCCCAAGTCAATCCCGGCGTGGTGAAGAAATACGCAGGATCCAACTTGTATATCGCGATGCATCTCTTACGAAACGATTCGAAAATATCCATCAGAAGTGTCACGTCCAATTTCAGATAAAGATCGTGATAATCGCGAAAAGTTTGGCAATTGAATGCCGTCCACACACTACGAGCGTGTTCGTAGTCCTCTTCGGAACAGACGTCCTCCGTGAGAGAAGAATAAAATACCTCCCGGGGTGGAAGTTCCGTCTCGTCAAATTTGTCGAAATTGTTGACGTACTCGTAGGGGTAGACACCCTTGCGACGCAACAGATTCAAATTCAAATCTCTCACCGAAAAACATTTTTGCTTGGTGGCAACAAGATCTTCGTCGCCAAGTTGAGATGCAAGGCTTGCGAGGCTGGAGGACAGGAAATTGTAAGAGTCCAGGATTCGCACTTCCACGCTTCCTCCTTCTTGGAGAGGGATCCACACTCTCACCACAATATATTTCTCGCTCGTTCTCGGGATGATGCTGATTCGAGAAGTTATGTTGTGGAGTTCTTTGACGAAGAGATGTGTGTCGTACTTCTCCGTGTAGTGCAGAAACACGGCAACAAAATGCGACTCCTTAATCTTGAGATTGCACGAATTACAGATGGTGCTTAGAAATAATCCATTCTGGTGGTTATGGTGGACGACCTTGTAATTTTTGGCGGTGAAAGCCTGGTTACACTCCTCGCATCTTGTCGCCGCGTCATGTCTCCGTTGTTGTTCCGTCGTGAGAGCAGGTGGAGAAACGTAAGAGCCTTTCAGGCTGGGTGCAAGTTCTCTCGCGCATTCCGCTATCTTCTCAACAAAATGTTTTGCCGCATCGGGTCCGCAATACAAGATGACATCATTCAATTTTTCTCCGTAGATGGAGAAACTGCAAGGCTCGTGGTGAAAAATTTGGGTCGTACTTGAGGTAGAGGGATCAGGGTCGCAAAACGTCATGGGAACTTGGAAGCTTTCAAAGTCGGCATAAAGAACAACGGGATGGTGGAGAAGAGCCTGGTGTTTCTGAAATTTCATCTTGGTTCCGGGTTCCGGCATGACATCTTCGGGTTCTGCATTCACAGAGCCAAAACACTTGTGCTGTTCTCTCATCTTTTTACCTCCGCGAAAAATTCTCAAACACCGATCGCAAATTTCGATCTTATCGTGATGCTTGCTGATCTGTCTTCCTACTAATCCTGAGAAATTCCGTATCAAACTGTAACGGCCATCTACAAGCAAGAGTCGAATTACATTATTCTGGCTTCTCGCAGGTCTTAACACACGAATGTTGTCGCAATCGTCAACCCCAAACACAGAAATATTGATATCTTTTCCTTTTTCCTCTCTATAGTTTTTTTCAAATTGATTGATCTTATTCAGAGGCACAGGATAGGAAATTCCTCTCATCATATTCTCGTATATCCCCTCATATCCTCTGTAATTGGACAGGCGTTGGGGGTTATTATTATTAGCCGGGTGTAATGCGGCGATGACAGACCATAGGAAACTCTTCTGATCATTACTTTGTATGTTCAACACTGCATTTTGCTTTTTTGTTCTTTTGTTTTTTTTTGAGTGCTGCGTAATGGTTTGAAATTGCAGACTCGAAGTTCTAACATGTGGTTGTGACCGCAAAGACTCCATCCACTTCCTCTACCTTCAAACTCTTCTTGTTTTTGTGTCAAGTGCTCAAATAGCCGTGTCACTATCTCGTCAAGATCCTCGTTATTGTCATCGTGTAAGCCCTCACACCCTACGTAAAAGCTAAAAGTACTTGACTCGGACGAGACAACTTTCTCATACAGCAGGGTCAAGACGAGATGAATTTTAATTGCAACATTGAGGAGGCAATCACGTAATTTATCGACTACCTGAGATTTCGCATTGTTGAGGAAGGTGCTTGAGTCACACTTTTCATCCCTTCCAGATTTATACGTTATGATGCGTGCACTTTTATTCAAAGCACCAACTTCATGCCCATCAGTGCGAGATTTCTTTGCCGGCGAGACTACGTCATCATGATCCGGTAAACGACATTTTTTCAAATGCCTAGCAATATTAGGTTTAGAAATCAACTTTCCACAGTTGCAACATGCCACTTTCTCGCCAAGACCGGAGGGACCTGGTTGCGGTTCCATTTTTTCTCTCTGTTATTTATATATATATATATACAGAGAAATTTTTTTGGGGGGGTTGTGGTGATGGTAGTGGAAAGCGCACTGAAACAGAAGGAAAAAAAGTTGAAAAATGCTAGATATTTTTTCCTTCCACATATATATATTAGACGCAAACAGTATGTATGTATGTATGTGTGTGTGCACTGTTGTAGGAGGTTAAAAATATACGACATGTAAGTGTGTGTCAATTTTTTATGACTCCTCTGAATATGTGTGTGTCAGACGCAAAAACATAAAATATTAATATATCATGAAAATAAAAACTTACCTTTCAACAGAGATGGAGAGAGACTTCAAAATAAAAACTTGTAGCTCACTAAAACTTCCACGATGATATATATGTATACTGCCAGATAAACAATTAAGAATACTGAACTGCCACGATTGACGTTCACCTTTCAAGAGAGATAGAGAGACTTCAAAATAAAACTTGTAGCTCACTAAAACTTCCACGATGATATATATGTATACTGCCAGACAAACAAATTAAAAAATACTGAACTGCCAGGATTGACGTTCACTATGATAATGACGTACAAAAAAACTGGTAGGTTATATAGGAACTTCTCTCCTTTTTTCTCCTTCTCTCCTTCCTACTCCACGCGACTCTTTTTGATGAAAACACAATAAGCAAATAAAACCCTTGTTGACTGATTTATTCATGCTATATTTTTTCAACAAAAACTTTTGTGATATGCACAATATCCTGTGGGGGACAAATAACAATAAACGGGACGTTGATAGTTCCACCCATGTATGTATTGTCGATCATTTCCCCTCGGCCTCTATTCCACGCCCCGTCAGGGTGTGGTGTGTGAAACAAACGATTCCCAGTATAAAACTCAAAAAGCGGAAGATGCTGCTGTGTTTGCTTCCGCCACATCCCCCTCTGATTCTATTGTTATCGGGGATGTAATAGATTCTTTATTCAGAACCGTGGGAAAGCTGAAAAAAAATAGAATCTCTTCGGGCGAAAGAGGATGTAAGGCGAATGGGTTCGGGGAGGGGTTGCTGTGGATAGTTTGGTCCGTGATGAAAATGTTACATTGAGCGATGAAACACAATTTCTCCACAGGGACAGGAAAAATTCTACCGAGCGTCGCTATCCACGCGAACATTAGAAATTGCCTGAATAGCTTGGGGGCTTGGCATAGGATTATCGATTTTCGTTTTTAGAGAATAATCTATGTAAGATTCTAGCATCGAGAATAAACAACATTGATTAAATTTTTGACAACATTCGCAGTACAAATCTAAACTCGTGATGATTTCGCCGTTACCATGTATCCCTGGTGAGGTTATATAGGGGCCAGGTATCCTAAAAAACAACAATTATTATTTTGTTTGTTTGTTTGTGTTACAATACGGAAATAATAAGAGGCATACGCGTGCGTATGTATATGCCACATTCTTCCCCCGAGAGAGAGGTTTACGAAGGTCACGATATATATAAACATTTGGGTCCCGGACTTGGAAAATTACGATAAGGTGCACTCATCTTTCAAAAAATAAGAAGATGAGAAGATGAGAAGATGAGAGGATGAGAGCGCGCGCGTGTGTATATGCCACATCGTTCCCCCAAGAGAGAGGTTTACGAAGATCACGATATATAAACATTTGGCCCCGTTGATTCTAGCACTCCAACTTCATCTCTAATGTTGACGACAATATTCTAAAGGTAGAGAGAATGAGAGAATGAGAGAATAAGAGAATAAGAGGATGAGAAGAGAGGTTTACGAAGATCACGATATATAAACATTTGGTCCCAAACTTGGAAAATTACGATAAAGTGCACTCATCCTTCAAAAAATAAGAGAATGAGAGAATGAGAGAATGAGAAAAGAGGTTTACGTAGGTCACGATATATAAACATTTGGTCCCAGACTTGGAAAATTACGATAAGATGCACTCATCTTTCAAAAAATAAGAAAATAAGAAAATAAAAAAATAAGAGGATAAGAGAAAGATGGGAGGATGAGAGGAGGATGAGAGGAAGATGAGAGAATAAAAAGAGAATGAGAAAGATGAGAAAGATGAGAGGATGAGAGCTCATCTTTCACTCATCACTGCCTTTTTGCGCCCGTGAAACATCGTCAGCGCAATAAATGAGGCGCGGAACGGGGAGAGAAAGTGAGTTTTTCAACTTTTTGTGGTCGTTTAGTCAAGAAATCAAAGTTGTGGTCAGAAGTACATTTATTATCTACTAACTTGCTTCGCTGGTGTCGACGCTGCCCACTTCGCAGAGCGTCGTCGACCTTCACACGCAGTTTACAGAGATGCGAATCATCGTGAATGATCTTACCGAGAAGAGTTCGAAATTGAATCAAATCGAGAACCTTCAGAACATTGTGGTCAACATCAGAGATCAAGTTGGAGTGCTGGAATCAACGCAGGAATCGACGCTGGCCTCTTTCGGTGCCAAGTTGCAAGAACTCAACGAAAGCTACAAGCAGTTGAACGTGGAAGTGAAAATCAAACCGTCATTTTCTACCGTAACGGATACCATAGTCGAGCATTTGGTGCCCGTACAAAACACACTGGGTCAGCTTCACAGCAACCTCGTTAGCATCGATACTAAATTCGCTAAACTGCATTCTCTGCAAGCCATCGAAATTAACAGCGTACCCAATCAACAGAGAATCTCCACGTTCGTCGAAGGTAACAAACTGTACATGCTGCATCCTTATCATCCGTACTACAAGTTTCTCCTCGATGGCACGATTCAGGTAAACGAATTTTCGTACTGGTCTCACGGCAGAAAAGCTAGTGTTCCCACCATGACTTTGATATCGAATCGTGGTGTCCAGAAAGCAGGAAACATTCCTCTGGCGCGTTGGAACGAAACGCGCAACATATATGAAATACAGGAAGACGAAGACCTTACCGTTTTCGACGTGAGTGCTGGGGATAAGCTGATTGTTCAAAACACGAGCGAGGTGTCACCCTCTTTGAATCCCATCACGCTGGTGCTTCTCTTCAAACGTAATCTCTAAAAAAGAATGTCAAGGCAAGCCATCGTCCAAGAATTGCATAAACCTGCACGCCGCAACTACAAACGTTTGGCTGTGGTAACCAAGGGAATCGACGACCTCTGGGAAAGCGACCTCGTCGAAATGAGTAGCGGCAAGTTAAAAAACGTACATAAATTGAACAAGGGCAACAAGTACCTCCTCACCGTCATAGACACATTTTCGAAATTCGCATGGGCTCTACCTTTGAAGGCGAAAACGGGAACGTGCGTCACGGAAGCATTCAAGACAATTTTTCGCGAAAGCGGGGGCAGACGACCTCGGTTTCTGCACACGGACAAAGGGAAGGAATTTTACAATGCCGTATTCCAAAAGTTTATTCGGAAACACAACGTTCAACATTACTCGACCTTCAGTGACGTCAAGGCCAGCATCGTGGAAAGATTCAATCGCACTCTGAAATCGTGCATGTGGTCACGCTTCACGCTTCAGGGAAGCTACAAGTGGGTCACCATTCTTCCGGAATTGTTAACAACTATAATCACACACGGCACGGAACGATAGGCATGAAGCCAGCTGACGTTACCAAGTCTGACGAGCAACGTTTAATTTCTAGCGTTTACTGTCCAAAGTACACGCCCACGACAAAAAAAGCTAAATACAAAATTGGAGAACAGGTGAGGGTCAGTAAATTGAAGCGAACGTTCGACAGGGGTTTCACACGAAACTGGAGCACTGAACTTTTTACCGTGGTTCGAGTTCTACCCGGGAACCGTCACACGTATATAATAAAAGACAGTGGCGGTGAAATTTTATTGGGGCGCTTCTACGAGGAGGAACTCTCTAAAACTAAATACCCCGACACGTACCTTATCGAAAAAGTTTTGCGCAAGAGAGGCAACAAACTTTTGGTGAAATGGCTGGGACTTCCGGAAACAAGTTGGATCGATTCAAACGAAGTGATTCTATGAGTACGTGGAATGTTGTGAAACGTTTACCTAATTCGGAAAGTGGAACGAAGAAAAAAAACGGTGAATTGCTCCCCGACAGCATCCGCTGTCTGATCGTAGGTCCTTCGGGGTGTGGAAAAACGACACTGCTCGTGGACAATTTTCTCCTCGCACCGAATTGGTTAGATTGGAAGAACAGGCACCTGTACGTGTTCTCGAAAAGTTTAGAGCAATCCAAATACCAGCAACTGATGAAACTGTACGATGGTCTGGACATTGCAACGTTCGCCTCGGAAATAAAACCACTCGACGATTGTCGTGAAAATTCAGTCGTTGTGTTCGACGACGCCATCCTGGAAAATCAAAATGAAATTCGCAATTTTTTCACGCAAGGTCGTCACAAAGGAATGGATTGTTTTTACCTAGCTCAAACGTTTTCCAAAATTCCAAAACAGTTAGTACGCGACAACGCTAATTTCATATGTTTGTTTCGTCAAGATCACACCAACCTCAAGCACGCGTACGATGACTACGTAGGCGGAGACATGAACTACAATCAATTTTCGGAACGCTGCTGCTCTACTTGCTGGAACGGTGACGATTTCGGATTCGCTACGATCGACATGACGAGGAAACCCAACGACGGAAAATACAGAAACAAAATCAACGATTTTCTAAACGTTGCAACGTTGTGAGAAACGATGTATATAAATAAACATTATGACGAAACGAAAAATCGAAGACGAAAATCTCAAGCTTCGCGATTACCTCGCGAAACGCTTCAAAGGTTGGAAATCCGAGAATTACGGATTCTACGAAGAGAAGAAACGTCAGGATCAACCTGTGATCGATGCCATCAGCGGTCTAGGTAAAGAAATTAAAAGTGTCACGGAACAAAATAAAAATTTGATCAACGAACTCGTGCCGCTCGCAGCTAAAAGTTACGCCGTACCCACGCCCATTTCGAGCATTCCTTCGACGCCGTTCGAACTGAAGGATGCACCGGCACGACGTCGAGCTATTGGTAGCACGTCGTCGTCTTCGGATAAAATCGAGTTGGGACCTTTGGCACGAGACTACCTGAGCACGGGGAAATTCGACAAGGATGAAGTGTTCGGATTGTATCCCAGCATGGAAACCAACGAAGGCGGCGGTGTGGTGTGGAAGATTGGGAAATCGAAGGTGACCTTCGAAGGCAACGACATTAAAGTCAATTTAGGCGACAAGGATAGTTGGAACAGGTATCCGGGTACGGTGGGACTGTGGGAACTCGTCGCCAAAAAGCGGCCGAAAGATTACACTGACGAAGATTACCAGAGTTACAAGGAAATTCTGATCATGACGGATGCCTTGTACCAGAACAACGACGCCTCGCAGAATAGGGTGAAATCGAGCAGCGGCGAGAAGTACAGGAATCTCATCAAACCGATTTGGAACCAGGTCAAAACAGGCAGCGGCGTCAAACGCTACAACACGTTACCCAAAGAATTCGTTTGGGTGGACGACGTGAGGAAGCTCGTGGACCGATTGTTGGTGATAGCCGGCGAAGAGAATGCAGGCAACCGTAATTTCTACAACGAGAAGGTTGGCATCGTGGACATGATCAGCACGAAACTTTCCAACTTCATCGTGAACGACGACAAAGGCATAGGTTACCTCATCAAAATCATCAACACGCTGCCTCCGAAATTTTGGAACGTGGCCGAAGGAAAGGGGCTTGTGAACGACATCATCAACAAGTTACCTTTCGAGATGCATCTACCTGGCTACCAGTACTGCGGACCGGGTACCAAACTCGAGAAAAGATTGGAGAGAGGAGACAAGGGTGTGAATCTGTTGGACGCGTCATGCAAAGATCACGACATCGCTTACAACACCACGCAGACGGATCTGGATGCACGTCACGAAGCAGACAGAAAGTTAGAGCACGCAGCTTTCGAAAGATTCGTGAGCAGAGACGCATCGCTGGGTGAACGGGTCGCCGCACTGGGTACCACCATCGCCATGAACACAAAACAAAAATTGGGGTGGGGTATATAAATAACATACAGTAAAAAAAACAACATGGCTTGCATAACTGATTTGCCGCACGAACTACTATCTAAAATATTCAAAAAGGTAGTTAACGGAGATGTTAATAAACTTGTGATCATAGCTAGAACGACGCCGGCATTTCGCATGGGATGCGAAATAGTTCTCAAGGACCGTCTTCGGGAGATCAGTGGAATGAGGTGCGGTGATCTCGACACTCTTCTGTCGGCCGCGGGGGAGAAATTGAACGAGAGGTTGGATGAACTGCACGAGGCGAGGCAGGGAAGAAGACGGTATACTGATGATTGGCGTAAGTCCAAACAGGAAACTGAAGAAATCATCACGCACATCATCGCATTCTCCGAAGCACGAACTTTCTTCCTTTGTTAAAAAAATCTTCGATACAAATCGTGAAAAAAAAAAATATATATATAAATAATACGCATCGTGAAAAAAAATAATCTTCGGTATATATAAATAACACACATCGTGAAAATAAAAAATTAAATTTCTCTAACACACACACTGAAAATTTCTCTTCTTCGATATGACAACTGAAAAAATGAGTGACCTCCAAGCATTAAAACAAATGCTAAATTTGTCAGTTGAGTATGTAAAAATTCGGGAATTGGAAGTCGACAAACCTTACACGATAACTTCCGGTTCAATCGTTTCTACCCAGTATGGTCCCAAGGTACGCCTGTTGCTCAACGCACAATACAGTCTATTTTTACCAGATCGATACGCTAACATGTTATTTATATATAAATAACATACCGTGAAAATAACACATAGAGCATCAACATGAAGCCCAAGGGTGTCGTGTACCAGATACCATACTCCAATCTTAAAAATCTAGGTGCCCTCGATGGGTTACTTACCAAGAAACAACGCGAGAAGAAACGTTCTTGCTTGTCGAAAGGACACGGAATGAAATTGCTGCTCAGCACACCTCAATTGAAAAGATTACAGCGTTCGCGGAAACAGCAAAAGATCGGAGGTTTTATATTCAGCATCCCGGCCATCCTGGCAGCATTGGGGGCCGTTGGAAGTTTGGCCGGCGGAAGTGCCGCCATCGCGAAAACCGTCATCGACTCGAAGAAGAACAAGGCCGAGTTGGAAGAACAGAAACGTCACAACCTGGCCATGTTGAAGAAAGGAGGAAAAGGCGTAATGAGAAAGTTTAAAAAAAAGAAACAGAAGCACTCACCAACCGAGACATTGAATCTCTGATCGAACCGTTACGAATCAAATACTTCAGAGGAGTTTTCATGTCCGACTCGTTACCTTCAACCGTCAAAAGAAGAGAATGTGGAGTAGTTAACTTGGACAATCAAAAAAATCCAGGCACGCATTGGATATGTTACCACAAAAACGATGACAATAACAAAGCATTTGTTTTCGATTCTTTCGGAGGTGTTCCACCTACAAATTTAATTCATTATCTGAAAACGAACAAAACCTCTATATACTACAACGACGAACGCATTCAAAATTTCGGAGACGTGAACTGCGGCCATCTCTGCCTCTCCGTGCTCGCGTTTCTCTCTAAAATAAATAACCCTACGATCGAGGATTTCCAGAAAGCATTGTGGAACCTCAAACAGCATCACTAGGATGGGCGTGTTCCATCTCACGAGCGAATCTTCAATCTTGAAACTCACGCTGCACGACGACATCGTCTATCCTAAATCCGTGGCTCTGCGTGCATTCTACAGCATGTACCTCATACCTAATGTTACGCAGCACAACAACAAAATTAGCGTCGGAAGCGAACACATCGTCGTCACGCCAGGACAATACAATCTTTCCACTTTGCAAGCTCAATTACCCAAAGGCACATACCTTTCTCAAAATTCGGTCACGCACAGAGTGGAAATCCTATCCGCGACGGAGACCGTGGACCTGGGCACCATGGGAGAACTTTTAGGTTTCGAGAACGACACCAAACTCGAAGCTGGCATCAAGCACGTAGCAACCAACATTCCTAAATTCTTGGCCATAGAGACTCTGAACGTACACTGTAACGTGGCCAAAGGTATGATCACGAAATCTTCGGACGGATTATTAGGAAGTCACAAGCAGACGGGAATCATAGCCACTTTCAAACCAAGTTCCGAGTTCATGGAACCGATCATCTACACGCCCTCTTCGCCGATCTATTTTCCAGTATGTCGCAACCGCATAGACGACATAGAGTTGGTGGTGACGAACGAGAAAGGAGACGTGGTGGATTTCGCAGGTGCCACTACGACGGCCATCGTGGAGATCAACGTATAATAAATAACCATACATGTAAAATGGAGCAAATCGAAAGTTACGAATTGCAATCTTTCCCTCCCAACCGTCGCACGTTCGCCAATCTCAACGAAGCGAACAGGGAGATCGAATACGACCTGGACGTAGGCGACGGGTTCATTCATCCTCACAGAGCGGACCTCTACCTTCAATTCGACGTGGTGAAGAAAGAAAGCGGAGACGCGTTTCCCCCAGCAGCAAACTTGATACTCGTGGACAACTTCGTGCCACACCTGTTCTCGCAGGTGGAGGTGAGGAAACACAACACCGTCATCGACAGAATAGATTATCCAGGCATCACGTCGACGGCAGTGGGAACATTAAAATTATCCAAAACGGACGCAGCGTACTACCAGGCCGGGGGATTCGAAGCGGGGACCAAAATATCGACGAGGAGTCACACGGTGCTCTTTCCCATGCGTCTGCTTCCGGGATTCTTCTCCGATTACAAGGAGATCATGTGGAAGGGAGGACTGAGAGTCACGTTTCGAAGAGCGGCCAACGACAACAACGCACTGATGCGATACGCTACTTTGGGTCCGGACGGCACCACGCCGATAGCCAACACTTTACCCGAAGCAGCCAAGTGCGTCATCCGGAGCATGGAATTGAGAATGCCGGTGGTGGAATACGAAACGAACTACCCCCTCAAGTACAAAGCGGAGATCTTGAAAAGTCCGCAGGTGGCGATTCACTTTCACGGTTACCAGTGCGTGCAGAAGATGGCGTCGGGAAGTCACATGGAATTCGACGTGACGACACAGTTCAACAACATACAGTTCGACATGCCAGATTTCGTCGTAGTGCTTTTTCAGACCGGGAGGGACAAGAATCAGGAAAAAGATTCCAGCAAGTTCGACGACTGCAAGATCAAGAACGTTTATCTGAAGAACGGTAGGAACGAAGTGTTCCCGCGCGAGAATTACAACCTCGACGTGACCAAAAACGATTACCTCAAACTTTACGAAGCGTTCTCGGCTTACAAACGCGTGACCGAGGGAAGCGTGGACATGTACTACACGCCCAGCGAGTTCAAAGCACGGAGACCCATGACCGTCATCAATACCACAAAAAGAAAGCAGGTGGTGGTCAACGATCGAACCAACATCAAGGTCGTCTGCGAGTTCCACGATGCCTTGCCCGAGGATACCCTATGCAGTGTCATCCTGATTGCAGAGAAGTCCTTCGCCTACGACGTGAAGAATGAGAGGGTCACAGAGCAGTTTTAACAAGTTTTTAACATCTATTTTCTTGCACAAATAAGAAATTTTTTGTACTAGCACAATCAGTTATAATGGCACAATACGAATTTCACTAGTTCAGATCAGTTACAATGTCAATTTCATCAGTTATCAGTTACAATATCTTTTTTTTTGCACTATAGCACGAGAGACAATCAGAAAATTTGCACAAAAAAATTTGTTGTTGTTTTTACACGTGAAAATTAACAATAAAATTCTTTCTTTTTATCGTTTCAGATGCTGTCGAAACATCAAAAACACATACACACACTAGAAAAAAAAAAGCATGCAACTTTATTTGTAACACTCACATATTCTCCATCTTCATCAAGAAAATATTATAATAAACATAATTATTTTTATCTATATCTCGCAATAAAACTCTATATCCAAAAATATCACAACATCAAATAACACTAGAGTCGTTAGTACACGTTGCATGCATTACGGAGGTCCTCTGTAGAGTTTCATGGAAGTTTGAGAGAAAAAAAAAAAAAACAAACACGTGAAACTCTACAGAGGTGCGGTAATCTATAACCGCAGCCGTTAGAAAACCTTTACTTCTTTGGCTGGGCACCACGCACCCTGGCGAGGTTATAGGGGCCAGGTATCCTAAAAAACAACAATTATTATTTTGTTTGTTTGTTTGTGTTACAATACGGAAATAATAAAAGGCATACGCGCACGCGCGTGCGTGTGTATATGCCACATCCTTCCCCCAAAAGAGAGGTTTACGAAGGTCACGATATATAAACATTTGGTCCCAGACTTGGAAAATTACGATAAGGTGCACTCATCTTTCGAAAAATAAGAGGATGAGAGGATGAAAAAATAAGAAGATGAGAGGAGAGGTTTACGAAGATAATGATATATAAACATTTGGTCCCGTTGATTCCAGCACTCCAACTTCATCTCTAATATTGACGACAATATTCTAAAAGTAGAGAGGATGAGAAGATGAGAAGATGAGAGGATGAGAGGATGAGAGGATGAGAGGATGAGAGAATAAGAGAATAAGAGAATAAGAGAATAAGAGAATAAGAGGATGAGAAAATGAGAGGAGAGGTTTACGAAGATCACGATATATAAACATTTGGTCCCGGACTTGGAAAATTACGATAAGGTGCACTCATCCTTCAAAAAATAAGAGGATGAGAAGATGAGAAGATGAGAAGATGAGAGGAGAGGTTTACGAAGGTCACGATATATAAACATTTGGTCCCAGACTTGGAAAATTACGATAAGCTACACTCATCTTTCAAAAAATAAGAGGATGAGAAAATAAAAAAATAAGAGGATGAGAAGAAGATGAGAGGATGAGAGGAGGATAAGAAGAGGATGAGAGGAGGATGAGAGGATAAGAGAAGGATAAGAAGAGGATGAGAGGAGAATGAGAAGAGGATGAGAGGATGAGAGGAGAATGAGAGGGATGAGAGGGATGAGAAGATGAGAGCTCATCTTTCACTCATCACTGCCTTTTTGCGTCCGTGAAACATCGTCAGCGCAATAAATGAGGCGCGGAACGGGGAGAGAAAGTGAGTTTTTCAACTTTTTGTAGTCGTTTGGTCAAGAAATCAGAGTTGGGGTGGGAGTCACATTTATTATCTACTTCTGCTGTCTAAGTGTTCATTCTTCACTGCATACAAATTGCATAGAATAGTTTTACATAATATCAAAGAGGCTGAAGGCAGAGCCTGGAGGAGCTGAGCCCCCCTAACCCCATGACACCTGCCTGGCTACGGGCCTGATGATATAAGGAACCCTTGTCAAGAGACCCTCGTTAGAAAGTAAGAGATGATTCTACGCATTCGCTTCTGGAATTCGAAATTAGCGAGCGAGAAGGAACCAATATTCAAATACACACTCCAAATATTACTTTATCTCTCCTTCCTGACTGAATGAATGGGAATCAGTGTGTGAGCAGGATGCGGCCTTCGTTGGGGCTTCCTGCTCTGGTATGCCAGAATGGGGTTCAGGACTTGTGAGTTGGGTTCTATGAGTTGATGATGAAAATAATTTATATATCAGAACCGCTCTGGAAAGACAGAACGGAATCCACTGTGACTCCGAGATTATGCATGCCTGTCTCACTGTCCGGGGAACTCTATTGAGAATGATATTAAAATGTTACTAATACTTGATTTGATTTGATTTGATTTAGTTTATTTTACTTAGCGTTTTGTGCCTCTTGGCTAATTTGCGAAGATGGGGATGAGTGATGAAATGATGAAATTGATGAATGGACATTCACAAACAACCAAGCCCGACCGGGATTCGAACCCGGGACCCTTGGCGTCGCAGCGCGATGTGCTAACCACTCGGCCACAGGGTCGGGCTGTTATTAATACTGTCCTACCATGTAAACATAAGCCGAAATCAGAAACCGTACAAATGGAAAATGTTATATTTACACTATTCACAAATGGTTTTAAAATAAAATACATGTGATGTAATGTCACTCACGGGTTTCATGCCCTCCGTTCTGGATCCAAGAACAGATATCACATAATGTATTGTATACACCAATTATGTCATGTACATATTCCTATGTATAGCATTGCAATACCTATTATAAAATGCAATCAAATTGTAATAAATAGATAGAATATAGTCGGGGGAACCGTCAAATTCGGAGCAACTGACGTTCTGGTATATTTTTTAGGAACCAGGACAATCGGTGGCGGGCTTACTTCGGGGGTTCCCCTTTATTACATGTATTGATTAGTTGTAATACATGTATATTGGTTGCTTATGGTTGATAAGTGTCAATAATTATATTACAATGCAAATTTAATATGCAATGTAATGCAATAATGTAATAAAGGGCACTATTCTTATTCGAAATTAGCACTATCGCTCTGGTTTACGTTACCTGATTATTTCATCTGAAAATAAAATGCCCTACTAAAACCAACGTTTAGGATGCTAAAAGTGGAAAAACTGAAAGATCTCTGTTGTACCTATGAAAAGTAAATTACTATCTGCTACAATTACAACGTACTTCACACTTAGCAATCCAAGATGAATACATTTATAGCAGTTTTTCAAAATTGCTTTATCCAACAGATTCAGGCACGACAGGCTAGCAATGAGCTCTATCGCATTTGCTGTAACATTCCTGGAGTAGTTCTGACGACATCATAGCAAAGGATTCTTGCCGGGAGTTCTACTTCATTATCCACGGGTGTGGATTATTATTCATTATCCAGTGTCTTTCGTGAATGTTACTTCACCTATTCTTTTATGTGGGTTTTCCCCACTTGTTTGGGAGGCTTCCTACCTTTCTCATCATAATGGTTATGGCTTTTAAATTTGTCACCACCCTCAGTATTAAGACATGTAATCTAGATTTGGTCTACTAAAATGAGTCCTCTTCAGTTATGTTTGCTGAGGGTTGACAAATTAACTACCTTAATATTATACAACATTTTAGAAGAGTTTGAGGCCTTTTAAGCGAAGTACGAAAAATAAATGTTATTTTCAATAGTTTATTGATGAAACCCAACAAATAAAACTTTTGAGAAGGCTATATTTAACATTTTAACTTTTAGCAACAGGAAATTTCCAAACAACAATTTAGTTCATCAATTGTATGACTTATCATATATAAACTGATTAACATTAATAATTCTAATTATAAATACAACGATACTTTATACAGGCCAAAAAACACGTGTACCAGAATCAGATTGTGGTTCTTTTCTTGTTTTGAGGTCGGTTCAATATGTTACGTCCTTATTTTTAAATTGAAAATATCAATCAATGAGCAATTTGCAAAGGGGATATTCTAAATCTAAGTGAACGCTGAGGGACATATCGGTTAAATCGGAAATAACCATCTGAGTAATGATAATGTAAAACACAAAATAAACAAATAGTGCTCAAACAAAAATAATTAATTAACGCATTCAATGTATAAATGAATCTTTAAATTAATTAATTATATAATTAATACTATCAGTACGGAGACGATCGCTTCTGAAAACACTGATTCCACCAATCCAAGATAGAATAAAACGAAGTGAACTCAAGGGCTGCCAGAGCAAGAGAGAGAGCCCTGCGCACAACGCGAGAGGCTTCCCTCTCCCTCGGTCACGTGACCTGTGGCGTAACACTTCCCAAACAAGAAACAAACGACTAACAACTAGCACACAATCTGATTCAGATTTTTGCAAGCAACTTCTGAACGAGACATTCGCGGTTTCCGGACAGGGTTCCGTATTATTTATTATAATCTTTATACAAAAGCACTAACATTATATATATATATGGTGCTTTTGTACCCCTTCATCATCCCTGAAAGTTTGTCACGGAAACACCATGTATAAATAAATGATAAATATATAGTTTCCTCGGTTTGCTTCAATACTGGTGCAGTAATCAAGAAGTCGTTGCTCTTTCGTGTTGGAAGTATTCTGATAAATAAACATACAAGAATTTATATCTGTGCCTTGTAAAATCAAGAAAGGGAAACGAAATCTTCCACAGTGAAACTCCATTTAAGTGAACATGTAACATTTTGAAACTTTTCCTTTCTCTCAAAAGGAATGGACAATGTAAGTGAAAGATTTATTGTTATTGTCAGAGAATTGCCACCGCTCTCACTGCCATCTTGGGGAAGAGACATGACTTTCCGTTCCCCATAAAGGTGACGAATGCTGCACGGAGTCCGACCCAACAAGCAACGGCTTTTAAAAGGCGAATGGCCACAGCTCAACCAGAAGACTACTAACTCCTTATTCCTCTTGACGCATGGGTGGGTAGGAAGCGAGAGGACCTGGCCACGCTGAAAGAGAGAATGCCAGAATGAAATCAGGAGCTTCTGTATTCCAACCCACCTGGAAATTTACAGTAAATTTCGGTAATTTAAAATTACAACTAAAATCCGAAGGGATTTAGTGTAAGTAGGGTGCAAAACTCAGAAACCAGGACAGAACGAAATGATTTAATGCACTACGAATTAATCAAAAAAATGAACTGCTCTAAAAGAGAGTTTTTTAAATTTCATAATCTTCGCGACTAAATTTCCAGTCTTAACTATTCGATGATTGTCCTTGACTGATGTGGAGTAGATTTTCAATAAATTATGAGAATAGTTAGTATTTCACTGTAGTATTCATTCGATATCTGAAATATTTTTTACAAATTTGAGATACACGTTCACTTCTAGAGTTACTTTCAGCGTTGAAATGCGAATGTGACAATTCGTTTTTTAAAATTTTGATTTACTGTATAAGATTCAATAGCTGGTGTACCTTTCGAGTTACGTTTCTTCATACTTCAGCAATGCAACGTATTTGAGTGAATTCCTCACATAACAACATGTCTGCTTCCTCTGTAGACAAGCAAGGAACAGATTTGCTCATTGAGTATTGCAATATTAAACAAGTAGGCAAATAAAACTAATTACTTCGAAGGTTTTCATGAGAGATTGATCCAGGAAAAAAAAACTCTCGGCACGCACTTGTTTTCAACCAACAATGTAAGAGATCAATTGAATTCCTCCCAACAATGGCAATACAGAAGAGCATTTCTTTCATAACAGTGGGCGTTGGTATTCTTGAATTGAGAAACAGGAATACTTGTAGTCACAGTTAGCCTTTCTGTCAAATCTCTTGTGCGATAGTACAGTAAAACATCGTTAATCCAGACCCCGGTAAGCTGGAATTCGCTTAATCCGGACAGAAAAAAGGAAAGAAAAAAGCAGAGTGGAAGGTTTTAAATGTGGCTAAAAGTCAACAAGAGAACTTCCCAAAGAAAGGCAGTCAACCACTGATGAAATTCTGTTTCGCACAGACTTTGTACTGTACTGTATAGTGTATTTAAGCCTATGCTCTTTAATACACCATAATAAACGCGTTTTGTTGCTATAAATGGAGTTTTAATGCATTTTTTGCTGTTCTTTTAGGTTATTTCAATTGATCCGGACTTTCGTTAAGCAAGTCAACTTATCCCCCTATTAGTCCGGATTAACTAGGTTTTACTGTACTTCAAAGTACATGGACTATCTTCATATTACAGTCTAATCAACTAAATATCTACAATTTTTTACTGCTCACGGAGTGTACTGCAGTTTTCTCACCTCATTCGGCCTTTACATGCATCCAATATTTTAGTATTTGAATTCCAGGAGCATTGAAACTGCCCTTTTCTGAAGTTTGTGTCGAAACTTCTCATTGTCTTCCTGTCCATCGCTGTTTGTATAATGTCGGAAGATCCGAAGTGAAATCATCTCCCCTTGTTGCCAAATTTCGGATATCATGTACTCCTACACCTGCGAGCTATGGATTTGCAAACCAAATGAAGCAGATGGCGTGACGTGTCGCTGAATCAGTGCAACATGGCCGCCTCCCTCCCTGCTTCCTCATCCCCGAAAGATACCCACCCTGTTGCCAATCTGGGTAGTTATGTAACGAAGGGAGAGGTAAAACTTTAACCTTAGAGAGCTGAGGTGGAAACTCTCAAACGCCTTGACAACCTTACTATTTTGCTTTATAGGAAGAGTTTTATTGACAATTGAAATTGACTACTAACATAATTTGTTTCTTATAGTATTAGTAACAAACAAAAAAGTTTTGACATGATTTAACGTTCATAGGTATATTTGAAACAGAAATTCCCTTGGTAGTCTCCACATATTGCTTTGGAACATTGGCTGCAATACAATTTTATCATCCTTTTTTTTCCATTCATGGTTATCACAGGTTATTCGGAAGTTTGATAGATGAATGCTATGCCATGAGTTTTCTAAAGCAGCAAAACCACATTGTTTAAGTTTTGTTTGCAAAACACAATTGATTTTTCCTTGTCGAAACAAATAATAGATGTGGCAAATTTGGTTACGTTAAAGATGACGCTTCGTGAAAACAACTACATTTGTCAACTGGACACCAATTCAACCCAGACAGTATCACTCCCTCCAAGGCCAATTGAAGGTACTGAGGGTGCCGAGCGCATCATGTGGTAAAAAAGGACGGGGATATCTTTTCATATTTACGCTTCGTATATCAGACGAAGCCTTAGCTTTCTAGAGTTAAAGGATGTCTCGAAAGCCCGACAGCAGTGGCTGTCTTCACAGTTGGAGGACCGAAGAGGGGGTTAGTGATCAGAATGACTATGCAACGAAATATGATCAATTTCAGACGTAACAGACAGACAGTTTAGAAACCGTATAATTTATACTTAATTTATTTGTACAGTCACGGACAGTTCTGGGTTGTAATGAATGCATTGACTTTCAATGGAATCGTTACAACCCAGCACTGTCCGTGACTGTACATGATCATGAAAGATAGAGATATAACCCAGGAAATTTACAAGTAGTTGCATAGCAAAATTTCTTGAAATGTATCCTGCCAACACTATATAAAAATAACTTTGAGGGTAACAGATTGACACAACTGACAACCTATGAATCTGGAATTCTGAATGAAAGCTAGCGGAATTGTACTTGATGAGGTAAATTTTAGATTTTAATACACATGCATTGTATATTTTCGATCTAAAGCAATTCTCCTTTAAAAGAATGTGCACGATATTGCTCTTCATTCACTGATATATAATTTGGACCATCAAGATTAATATTTTCCTGGAATTGCTCACATAAAAATATGAACTTGCTATAAAAGAGGTGCTTATGAAAAGACTCCACTTCAGTAGTAACTTTATTAAAGCAAGTATAGTTTCTGTTTGAAAACAGTTTCAATTACTATCACTGTAAATATTGACTTGACACACTAGCAGATAGTTACACAAAGTAAATGAAACACATTCGTATTCACAATGGATAGCCATACTAATGTTCGCTAATCACCAAAGCGTGCGTAATGTCGTTGGCTTATTCAAGTCTGGTGCTTAAATAACCAAAACGCTTAAACCAGTTCCATTAAATATATATTTAATCCATTAATGTTATAAATATACAGAGATATGCTTTAATTCAGTAGATATATTGATAGGCAAATAGTTTCAAATCCGAATGTGCTCGCTTAGAAATGTGAACTATTAGTATATTCCTTCAAATGTATACCCACGTTCTTTTAAAAATCTGTAACTTTATAATAATTGAATCTTATTTGAGTATAAGATATTGCGAAATTAGAAATCTTTATTAAGTAACCAAATTTGAATCTTTATCATGTAGACATAATAGGGTTCACTAAATTGTACTTTTCTACTGTATATTAAAAGGTGCAGAAGTTAAGAACAAAGTAAATTGTCACTAAGCAGCTGAAGTCCAGTTTGGTATGCACTTACTCTTCACTCAAGCTTTCGCACCTTGTGACTTCTTAATCTTAACCAAACTAACATTTCTCGTGTTTTAACTTTGAATATTCTTGTCTTATCTCCCGAAGAAGCCAATTGAAGTGGTGAAAGCTTGAGTGGAAGGTAAGTACGTCTACTTAGTGAAATGGTGGCATGTGGTGTTAGTTATGCCTTATCTAAAGTAAATTGTACTTCTTTGTTAGACGTACCAGCTTCGGTGAAAAATTGTGACTACCACAATATCCATGGTTTGATGTGTAGTAGGAGTAGTTCAATTCTGTCGAAACAATTATTCAGTGGAAATTATCAGTATAACTTTTTGGACGTAAAAGAGAATAATCTCTGAACAGTGTTGAGAAGGCAGAGAAAATATAAACTCGTAAAAAAATTAAAAAATGGGAAAATTTGTTTCAAGTTTCGTACCATCATTTATTTATTGTAAAAATATCAATATATGAAGATTTATATTATGTACCAGAAATATAAATAAAACGCACATAATTCTTAAAATATATTTTATTAATAAAAATCAATGATCATTGATTGTAATTTGTTTACAAGAAAATAACTGTAAAAGTAACTTACTGTTAAAGTACCAGTAAATTTAACTCAATTACTTTGAAAAAGTAATTTCCCGAATATTGATATTTTTTCTAATTACTGAGTTGTAAATTCTTCGCTCTTATTTGGTGCCCAGGGATTAAATTAATGAAAAATTGTATTGTGGGGAAAATGTGGTCACAACACCTGTTTTAAATGAAAATCGCAAAATGTCTCTTGATCACCTTAGAACGATATTTTCGCAAATGTATTAATTTTTTTATGAGACCTACGTGCCGGAGTGATTATCACAGCGAGCTACTACGCCACTGGTCTCCGGTTCGAGTCCCTGGCTGGGCATGGGTGCTCTTTATGTATGTCCCTTCATCAATTTCATCATATCATCACTCATCCTCATCGTCGTGTTTAGCCAAAAGTGACGGTAAATAACAAAAATCAAAACCAAATCAAGAATCATTGATTAGGTGAAATTGATGGAGCGACACCATGAAAGGGGTGAGCTGTGAGCCAATCTAACGAGGTCTTGATTGACTACTGAACATGTTCGTCCAGGCGACTCTTAATGCTTGGTTTATAAATATTCATACCTGATCCGTGGAATCTGATAGAGCGATGCACTGCAAATATGCAACAGCAGTGTACCAACCGCTGCAATCAGGAGCATTGTTTGAAATTCCAGGTGTTGCGGAAGTGACCCAATAGCACCGTAACCGGATTACCCCTGCATTTCTTTTCTCCCTTCCACACCTATGATCCCTAGCAACTAAAACACCATTTTTGATCCTCAACACAAATGAAGCACACCTGTTCAGATCCCAGCGACAACTTTCACTGTCTGTGTACACTACAGTCCCTTCAAAGATAGGCTAATTACTAGTGAGTGGAATTTTAGGTGATAAAAAACTGAAAAATACGGTTCGAGGAAGAGAAATGCGAAATAAAATATACCAAATCATGACTTGTAATTAACGATCATAATTTTTGTAATTATGATATGTCTCTATACATGGGCGTATTTAATGGGGTTCAACGGGTCCATCCGTCCCCTTTGGTTCAGTAAAATTACGAGATTATCTGTTCTATAACTTGACAAGTTTAAAAACAAGACGCTGCAATCCATTGTTTGCGCACCTCGCATCACATTTCCCCACCCCATTGTCTGCGGCGACGTTCGTTCGCAGTGTTGCAAACCTGGAGGGAGAGGAAGCGTCTGAGAATTTTCAACGAAATTTGAATGTGAAAGGCATGAATTAGTATCCCCTAACCTACGCTACCTATTGATTACGCTAAATTCTAATACATTTTGATATTTTCCCTTTAAACCTTAAATGAATTAAGTTATATTAGGGATATTTCTTACCAGCATAAGAAATGTATGAAATAAAACGATAGAAAAATGAAAAATATATAAACGATAGAACTGAGCTCACCTTCTAAAGGTTTTTCAGTTCTCCTTCTTCAGTTTCACTCTCCCACTCATCCGAGTGTGTGTCTACCGATAAATCTGTGTCCGTGTCTGAATCGGCTTCACCAAGTCTCATTATCAGTTCATCTACACGCTCGTCCATAAGTCCATCTCTTTCAAAGTAAGAATCTTCAATTTTTTTCACGTGTTCACAACATTTAATCCATTTCTGTACAGAATATTCACTAAATAATTTTCCCAGCAATTCTTTCTTTGCGTCCAGTGAATCCGAAATGAATTCCCTTGCCTTACCCTTGATTTCCCCCCCCACACAAGTACAAGTAAATTTCGTGTCAATCGCATACTGTTTCACATAAGGTACACTTTGAATTTTTAAGTACAATTTCCTTTTGTTTATTGTTCACAATGCTTTCACTCTATTCTCCGCATCGATTTCAGTTTCGTTTGCAGGTTTGTCTGTCGCTGAGAGCCACTGTACGATGAAAATCGTCATATTTGTTTTAGCTTATTTTTGCTGATTTGGCACCACTGGTATTCTCAACGCCAGACCAGTACGTAGAAGAGTGGTGGGGAGGATGACGTAATAAGAAGTGCTCCGCAGCGATCTGCGCATATCGGGACTTAACTTGTCAGGCTATATCCGCTATGCGCAGATACTTGTTCGTATAACTTTCTTCAGACTTATGTTGTTCTCATAAATTACAAGCGTATAGAACTCGATAAGGACGGTAAAGAAATTAATTCCACACACCAGATGGGACTACAAAGCAAATATCTGCAATTTCCTGATAGTTTCGAAATTATTTCTGGAAAATACACAGAAAACTCCTGATTTTTCACAAATTCTGTAATGTCACATGTAATTGCTGCCCGAAGCAGCTGCTTGTGAACTTATAGTGTGAATATTATAATTTCATTACAAGTTCCCGATATGGTTTGTTACCATTCAAGATTATATATTCCTCAAGTTCTAATAGTTTGATAATTTGAAATTTACCAACTGTTTGATAATCCCGAAAGTTGATAAACCATTTTCCAAACTGTAGATCGGAATTGAAAATGAAAGAAGAAATGATTAAGACTATACTTTCCTGAACTTTTTTTATATTTAAATGCCTGGACGTAATTCTAAAATGCTCATTTTTACAAAACAATCTAATTCTGCATTGATCCACTCCCTCTCCATAATACAAGAGTTAACGAGATACAGACGGTACTGCAAAGATCTTTGACTTCACGATGGCGCGGCCGTCTGCTAGCAGTGCTGAATTTCAGTTACCATTCTCTTCCATTCTTCCATTGTATAGTAACCTGCTTACTCTAAAGAGTCAGTGCTTGGGGGCTATCTGTTCAGTCCGCAGTTTTCAAATAAAGTTCCAACACAATGTGGGATGTAAATGACAATTATGTTGTACATACATACAACTTTATCGGGTCCACCCCCCCCCCCCCCTCCAACGGTCCCTAACAAGCTACCGGTCGGTAGTGTCCCGGATTTTCACTTATGAAATATAGGAATCCTAATGGATCCAAGAGTTGAACACCCTTACTTGAGTTATATACACGCCCATGTCTCTATATACTCAACAACATACCTCCGTGGCAGCGTAGTTAGCCCAGAACGCTACGACGTCCCGGGTTCGAATCAAAACCTGGGTATGGGTGTTCCTTGTGAGTGTCCCTTTATTAACTTAATCACATAGTCACTCATCTGCGATTAGCCTAAAGTGGCAGAAAATCTAAGTGAAATAACTACAATATATACGCAAACAATGAAGTAGTGATTCAATGACAATATGATTCCTTGAATGTAAGTAATATAAATACATTTGCCCCTAAAGCTCCTCTTTCCCGCCCTTGTACTGCACAGGTAAGTTAGGATTAATAGTGTATACCTGCAGAGGTTTGAATTTTTCAGTATTTCACACCCATTTGAAGCTTTAACTGTGTAAGCAGTGTCCTGTTTGAAGATACAGATAAATTTAAGACAGTTATATATTGTTGCTATGCAATTCGACAGAAAATACAAAAGCCTTGTCTAGTCCGCTGCTCTTTTTGACTCTGTGCACCCACGCGTCTAGTTGGTTACACAGTGCAACACCGACTCGTCTACTTCGTTGATTTGGTGTCTGCACCCTTTGCACTACGCTCTGGAGAGGTGCAATATGTGGTGTATGATCACGTGATCCGTGCTAAATAATCAAATGAATCAGACAGGCATTTGCTGAATCTTCTGAGCTTGAACACCGCTATTCGTCTAATTGGTTGAACGTCATTTCCTTGCACCAGCCTGACACAGAGATTCACCTGCACTACACCAAGTGTCAAAAAGTGCAACGAACTAGATGGAGATAGTATGTTTCTAACCAAGTTCGTTGAATCCATGACCCTTATCAATATCAACTGGCAACCCTGAATTCGACTAATTTTTCAACTTCCTGATCCATATCACAGGACGAAGCCACTGTGAATCCGTTTTTTGGAAACCATTATAACAGACTCGGGGAGAGACTTTGAAGATTTGTAAGTCAACTTTTCCTCCCCAAGTCGAGAGTCCTTTTCTTTCCTTATTTTCTGACCCCATTCAACATTTTCGTTCCCGTTCCCCTCCTTTCAGGTTTTCCTGCGGTGAAAGGCCCCTCCTGCAATCTTTCCCCATTTGTCCAGAGCGTCCACCAACTTCAGACTTGGACTTCTTGAAAACAAGTTTTACTCAAGCAAGACCACCTTGGACACTCAAATATATTGTGGTTCTCGTTCTCTGGAACTAGGATTTGTGCTTTCGCAGTCGAAATTCCACAGGACTTGCTCAAGAAAAAGTTACACTTACCTTTTTTCTCGTTTCTGCTAGATGTTAAGACGAGAAGGTTTGGCTTTGCCGAAATATCCTTACTTTGATCTTCAGTTGACAAGTAAACTAAGTGGGTTTCCTTTACTGCTCATTTGTTACCTTGCGTCACGTGACCGAGTATCATTCAAGACAATATATCTTGTTCACAAATGAGTTATATTCATGGTAAGGATTTATGTGTACTAAAATGTGCTATACATGTAAATATATATTTAGTTACATTAATTCTAGCTTGCCTGAAGGGGGGCTCACAGCCCCACACTATTTTATCACTAAAATTCAACAAAATCTTTTCTTTTTGAATTTCTGCTCCCTTTGTTCATTATATATATATGTAGTTATTTATTCATTATAATAATTACAAAAATTGCCATCATTAATATAAAATAATAACCAATTATTGCATGAGTGTCACATACATTTTTTACCATTCACTAGAACTCACAAAAACATAATCATTTTTCATTAATGCTTTCTTTGTTAATGGAGGTGTAGTTGTTCATTGATTATAATAATTACCAAAATTACCATCATTACCAACCAATGTACACTGTCACTGGAATCAGTGGCTTGAATTACACGCATTCAAAGATGGCGCCTGATATATCCACCAAGTGCATTTGCCTCCTATTTACATTACATTTTTATTTTTATAAGCAAAGGTAAGACATAAATATTGGGAATGTCCTAGTGAACAATGTAAATTATTTTCCATTCTTTATAAAAATTTTCACAGTTGAAAAATAGAAAAAATAGAGGTGTTGGGTCTAACAGGCCCTTCCTCGGATAAACTAGTGTTCATTCTTCTTCTTATTATTATTATAATAACTAAACTAAAGAGAATGATCAATAAAAAGAGAAGGTATCATGATAAATTTAAACTTACAAATAAGTGTGAATATTACAGTACTTATTCCCAATTAAGGAAAGATGTTGAAAAGGAATATTCTAATGTAAAGGAGCATTACCACTCCTCCTTAGAAAACAATGTTAATGGTGACAAGAATGCCTTTTGGTTTCACTTTAATAGAAAGAGGAGAGAAAATACTATCACTGAAATTATTTATGATAATGATGTACTCTTCAATGAATATGATATTGCTAATGCTTTTAGTGAGCGTTTTCACAAATCTTTCTCAAAAAGAAGTCATGTAAGTTTTAAAAATATTAATCTTCATTCATATACCAACTTAATTGATGTACCTGTTATCTTGGAAAAGGATGTAAGTGATACAATTAACAAACTAAAAGGCAGGTCTTCAATAGGTCCTGATGGCATACCTAATTTTATTTTGAAAGCAAACAAAGATGTTTTTGTACCATTGTTAACTAAAATTTACAACATGTCACTTACTTCTGGAATATTTCCAGATATCTTGAAAAATGTGTTTATTGTACCTGTAACTAAAAACAAAGATGAAAAAGCCAATGATCTTAATAATTATAAACCAATTACTATATTAAACTCCATAGCAAAGATTTTTGAACACATAATTGCTGACTATTTGTCCTTTTCTTTTAAACAATATATTGATGGAAATCAGCATTTTTTTTTTTTTTTTTTTTAGAAAAAAGGTCTACCATTACAAATTTATTGGTTTTAATACTCTCTTAAATCTATTATTAGGAAGCAATCCGAGACCGATATTTTATTTATTGACTTGGCCAAAAACCTTTTACAGTGTCAGCCATCAGCTATTAATTTACAAACTCTACCAAATGGGTTTATCACCACGATTTCTGAAATGGTTTTCCAACTTTTTAGTAAATAGAAGTTTCTCTGTTAAGATTGGTGAAACAACTTCTAAAAAAGAAATACTGTTCGCTGTTTTATCAATGATGTTATTTACATTATGTTTTAAATCTAGCACATGTTTACTATATGCAGATGATATAAAAAATTTTAAGAGTATTTTAACAAATAATGATGTCGCTCAACTTCAGGCTGATATCGATAGAATGACATATTGGTGCAAGATTAATGAAATGGAAATTAACTTGAAAAAGTGTAAAGTTTTAAAATGTATTAAGAAAGTTCATTATATAGTCTCCAACTATTTTATTTATCAAAATAAAATCCAAGTGTGTAACAGTCACAAAGACTTAGGAATATTAATAGACTCTTCTCTCATATTTGATGAGCACATGTCAGAAATTTGCGAAAGAACAAAGCGAATGCTTGGTTATATATTTTTCTCATGGAAAGTTTTTTAAAAAACAAGATACCTTAATATTCTTGTATAAAACGATAGTTCGTCCTATTCTTGAATATGCAAATGAATTATAGTTTCTGACTGCAACCAGTCACCTTCAAAAAGTTGAATCAGTTCAAAAACCTTTTATCAGATTATTATGCACAAAGTTTAAAAAAATTACTATGACCAACATTACTCTGAATGGTTAACACAGTTGAATATGTTTTCCTTAGAAGAAAGAAGAAAAATGAAAAGGATAAATGTTGTAGAGAAGATATTAAATTTCCAAGTTGACAGTGAATACTTCTTGAATAATATAGCTTATAAAATTCGTAGATATTCCCATAGGTATATCTCAATTCTCACATGCCTAAACAAGGCCAGAGGTTTAGTAGCTGATCTTGTTGAAACCTACAATTTGAATTTATGTTGATGTATAAGATTGTAGGATCCACTGTTTTATTTTATAATTATGTATTATTATTTTTTAATTTTGTATAACCAATTTTGACATAGTGATATACTTGGTTTTTTAATCGTTATCATCACTTAAATAAATATTATTATTATTATTATTAATAATATTAGAACAATACACAGTTTATTGCACAATATTATATAACAATAAACAATTATTAGTATCAGAGATATAATAGATCTCGTTGAAAACTGTAAACTGAAGTGTAAATATGCTAACTTGTTATGTTATGTTATTCTATTTTATTCGTGTAACTTTCTACTTTTTGTATTTGACTTAGTGCTGCATTAGGTTTCATACTGTGCTCAACAATTAAAATAAACGATTATTATTAATATTATTACTTCAAGATAGGATACATTTCCCATTACGTTGAACATAATGCACTATGCATGGCGAAGAAAATACGTAATGAACATACATGTACACAATATTTACACTTGGTTAAAAAGGTTATGCACTTGTTCATGTGGGCATGTGGGTGGGCAGAGAAACGGCAAAATTTGAATGTGGAATTGGCAACACTGTAGCGCCGGCATTTGTTCGGGTCTTTGCCATTTAGTAATGATCAGTGATGTGCAGTAGACTATACGTTTACATCTACATGCGTTGTCTACACGTAATCTACGCATAGATTACATTGGGTTGTAGTTTACATAGACTACGTAGGCAATTTAAAGTGCATTAAAATTAATTTTCAAGGGTTTCATGAAGGGAAAGTGACAGATTCAACTATATTGGTTTCTAACGAAATGAAAAGAATCCTATTTAAAACAAAATTTCTCTTCTATTCTATTATCAACTATGGAAGAAAAATAGTATGCAGAAAACAACAACAGATGACAGTCGTGAGGCAAGAGTGGTCTTCTTCCTACAAAACACTAGAATACTTCCTATATTAGGTTTTTTCCTAGGTGAGAAATTGTTCGAATTTGGAATGAAGAGTATGAAAAGTTTTCTTCACACATCACTGGTAATGATGCAGCATTGGAATGGTTCGGAGCGTGCTTTCGCTGTGAAAGCTTTTTATAAGAACGGTGATAGTGTGACTGCAGCGCAAAGGGTATTTCGGTAGCATTACCAGCTACAGCTAAGACGTCATGCTCGAGTCCCATCGGTTCGTGCGATTACAAAATGGCAGTGACGTCTCGTCCCTTGGGGCTTCCGGGGCTTAGCCCCTAAAGGAAAACGGACGTATTCACGTAATTATCAATCACCATAACGCATAACTATCACACAGTCTTTTAAAAGGCGATTTTTACCCACGTAAATTCATCGTCTGTTGCAATGGATACGACAGCGCTCCTAGCGGCATTGATGTCAATTATCGCTTTCCGGGGCACGTCGCAAAGGAAGGCGTGGCCTACACCCACCTACGCTACAGTGAAGATCACATGCTAGCAGATAGAGGAGGGAAGAGTGCAATGGATTTGAGTGCTGATTCGGGGCTAGCTCTGTTGCGTCGCGTTCGATCTCGCGTGTTGTTCTGTAGTGTTTTGGTGGCTTTCATTCGCTATGTTTGAGTGAGTTTGGCAGGGTTGATGTTCGAACACAAATTGATGAAGCTCATAGGCTGTCAATTACAAGACACAATGAATTTGTCCGGAAAAATAGGCACATATTAAATAGAATTATCGATTGCTTAAAATTCTGTGGTCGACATGAACTTGCTCTACGACGACATAATGAAAGAGAACAATCTTTAAACAGAGGCATCTTCCCAGATTTATTACCCCTTCATAGAAGAGGGAAAACTAAAGAGGGAACTTCGTGTTCTTTATTGTAGTGAAGAGTTGAAAAACATAAACTCTATCAGTTGATTGCATTCATTTTTTATTTAAAATTATTTAGATGGTATCTTTTCAGAAACAGTAAAAATGACAAACATAGTTTTAATAACTCCATTGGCAACAGCTGAATCTGAATGATGTTTCAGCACATTGAAGCGTATTAAAAGCTGCTTAAGAAATGCAATGGGACAAGACAGACCAAATGCCTTGGCACTTGCTTACAATAGAGATAGAATACATTTCAAACAAAGAGGGCTTCAACGAAAAAGTAATAACAACATTTGCTGAGCAGAAGAACAAGAGTCAACGTTCGTAGAAAGGTATGTTTCACAACAATACCTGTTTCTTTTGTAATCATGTGAATTGTCATTATATTTTAAATTCTTTAAAATAATAAGTCCAGTTTTGTAGTTTAGAAGAAGATAAATACCCGTTTTTTTTTGTAATTCATGTAATTTGTCATTACATTTTAAATTCTTTCAAAAAAGTAAGTCCAGTTTTATAGTCTAGAAGAAAAAATACCTTTTTTTGTAATTCATGTGAATTGTCATTATATTTTAAATTCTTTAAAAAATAAGCCCCGGCCAAATTTTAGGCCACGAGACCACTGCAAAATGGATTCGTAATTTTGAAAAAACCGGTTCAGCGTTTAAGAAGAAGCCACCAGGTGGAGTTTGAACAGTACGTATACCAGAGAATATTGAAGCAGTTCGTGTTGCCATTCAGAGGAGCACTCGTCGCTCCGTTTGACAACATGCATCCGCCCTACAGTGTAGTCGAGGAAGCGTACAAAGAATACTGCATGAAATGAAGTTCCACCCCTATAAGTTACAGATTGTGTAGCAATTACATCGTAGGATATCTGTTCGGTTTCAGAAATATTGACCCTGGCAGACCTTACCAAGCACCTGCTCAGAAATGTATAGGTTAAGCCTTTTACAGGAAATGGTAAGAACACTGGCCTTTGGCTAGAGGTGACGAGAGTCCAAACGAGGGGTTAAATAGGTGCGCATGAGAGCGACACGAGGTCCTTTTACTTGGAATCATCGGAGAAGCAGGAGCTATTGGTCCGTTTTCTAAACCGACCACGGTAAGCTATCCTACACCCTTATCTGCCATTCGAATTGCTCAGTTCCGTATAAAAAATAATCATGAGTCTATATTAATGTTAAGTTAGATATTTGTACCTGGCCCGTTCAGGGCTGTCTCTACCATCAATAGTACTAATCGGGAAGGGCAAGTTACATCCTTATTTAAGGTCCCCGCGTTCATGTTGGAACGCTACGACATCCTGAAGACCCTGTGTTGAGTAAGAAGTTTTGGGAATTGGTTTTGGCTAAGGTTAACGAGGACGCCAATTTCCTTAACAATTTGTGGATGTCTCACGAAGCCCATTTCCACCTTAGTGTTTCCAGAGTTTCCACAGCAGACTTTCAGAATGTGTACGCGGAGATGGAATACATCTTTCTGATGTAATCTTTAAGAAGTAAAGTGACATGTAAAATGACATGTAAATGTCATAGTTAATAGCGTACTATGTACATGCATATCCATCATTAAATTTATTTTTTCCTGTGATTATTCGTGCATTTTACGTCAATTGAAACTTTTCTGTTTCTCTGCGCTACCCTATTTATTTCTTCAGTGCAGTAGATGTGTCGGTGAATATATCAAGTCTACAGCTCTTGGTAGCTCATTCACAGTGTTCTGCATTCGCATTGCAGGCGAAATGAAAATATGGAATTGGATATGAAGTTAGCCCGTTATAACCCTTCGATCACATTAATATTTTTAAAAATTTTGTTGAAATATGAAAATATATACAATAATATTTTGCAACAGTGAGCGATGTCACAAGAGGGCTCTGATTGGTTGATCTAACTATAGATATATAGTTGGACAATTAATTAGTTCATCGATTGATTCAGTCGGTCTTCAGTTGACGAGACACGGTGTACGTGCAGCTGAGAAATTATACCGGTTATAAAAACAGATAAATTTATTTGTTTCTATGCATTTTCTGCATGATAAAGAAAAGGACTTTCTATCTTTCTCATGCAAGCTATCTCAATCACAAAAAGCGTGTTCTTACTGGAAACAGAATTTCAATTATACAGGGTAGCGCAAAAGTAAGTTTACCCAAAAAGCACATTGATAATAGTATTACGATAGTGTAGAGTCATTCGGGGGAATAGGCCCATCGGGGTTAAATGTCCACCCCTCGTATCTCGCGCAACGTTAATGTTGTGGCAACTCTCCGACTCTTGTTGGAAAGCACAGCAGGTTTGGAGCTTGTGATAAGATTCTGAAGTCATACAGGGTTATTTCATGAGGTAAGATGACAATTTTTGAGGTAATATTTTTTTGACGTTGTTGTATTAACAGTATGCATTAATATTCCAAAGAGAGAAAGAAACTGAATTATATTGGTGTAAAGATCAAGAGTCAGGGAAACACATCTGCAGAGTGAAACTGTCGCATGGTGTTCAGATTTGCCAACGCAGTGATTCAATTTTCTGCTTGTAGCAGTGGGGTGATATGCCCACAGAAATTAAGAACAATATGCCCATGGGTATTACTATGATAAGAAAGGACTACGATGTGACTGGATCCAGTGTATTCGATGTAGTATGTGGACGCATAAAATATTTATCAAATTCACGTCCATGTGTCCAAAGTGCAATGCAATTTCTCACAAATGTAGGCAGTAAAAGTGGGTATGGTAAATTAAAAAAAATACTGTTAGAAACACTATGCTTGTCTGTACAAACGATGTTCTTTTTACGAAACAAACGCTAACAGTAGTGTATTTTTGCGGGTTCAAAGTCATACTTGGTAGGAGGCCTATTATTTTTATTAATTTAAGTACAATGGAAAACCTATTTTGACGATGTTTTTGTTGATTTTATACTATTCCAAATCTGTGTTATTTCATCTCGTACTTGGTACGAGTGTCATAATTTCTTTCGAGTTAAATTACGCAACATTGCGATGGTTTGTAAGGTAAACTGTTGCGCAATGTTTACGCAACAAGTTATTACGCAGACCCGCATCTAGCGTGTTGTTGGTTATGAAGTAATGGGTGTCTTCTGATTGACTTAATGTTTCGGATGTTTTCATCCGCGCTTTTAGGTTACTTAAAGGGTTTTTGCATTACAGATCAGTCAGTATCGTGAGAGTGTTTGAAGAGTACGGATGTGTTGTTGCAGTGTTAAATGTTAAGTATATAATTTATTTTAAAGCTACATACTATTTATTAATTTTAAGTTTAAAAAGTGTATCAAGTGATTTTTTTATAGTAATTTCGATCAGATTCAGTTTTGGTGTACTTATTAATTTCTTTATATTTAGTACAAATATATATTTTATTTATAATAAGAAATAGCTAATATAAAATAAAACGTCATGAATATTTTTGGGTTTAAGAAGCAACAACATAATCAGCCTGTAGAGAGAATTCCAGTAAACATGCATGTATTTAGAAAAAAATATCAGCAATTGAAAGGGTTACTTCTTGTTCACTTGAACAGTATTTGGTCTCATGTTGACGAGGATACTGGAAAGCACTTATTTGTATTTAATAATAACTTATCATCATATAAGTTACCTGTTAGTGAAAAAATTCAAATAAATATTTCACCACTCAATGCGGCAGTTTTGCACATAGGTCGAAATTTGTATACAATTAAACATAGTACATTACTTCCTGATACGTCTTATGATGTGGAAGCTGGTGAATTCTTGGATGCTGAGATAATTGGAGAGTATGATAAATTGATTCCTCTGTTTATCGAAATAAGAATAATCTATCCTCTTATTAATATATAAAATACCTAAAAACAAAGAAAACAAAAAAACCATGGATATATTTGGTAATAGAAGGCGACAGGAGATTCCAGATAATTCCAGCGAGATTGCTAGTTTAGCTGCACGTCTAATGAAACTTAAATCAGATTTATTAATATTACAAAATTCTTTGAATGTAAGCTTACATGCTGAAATTACCAATCTACAGTCTGAATTCATTAATCCCATAGTAAAAATTGATGGGGAACTCAAAGTCTTTACTTCAAAAATATACTAATTTACCGTCTCTCGATAATGTTGAAAATTTAAAAGAGAATTTAGCTAAATTAAAAAAATGATATTGAGAAATTCCGTCAAATTCAAACAATTATCTCGGAATATCTAAAGAAAGAACTAAATAACGAAGCGAATACTATTCGTACCGAACTACTTTCTATAATTGAAACTATCAAGACTCAAGAGCAATAAGAACTGCTTGATGCAAGTATTTTTGAATTACGGGAGCAATTTTTATCTTTTGAAATTCTCTCACTGGAATATATTAAATCCGAACTGCAAACCGACCAATTACATGCAGCCATAACAGAAGTTCAATCCAAACTACAAATATTAGAAGACTTTATCAATAATTTACCTTCATCTACCGAATTAAATGCCATCGCTCGCAGTGTTGCAAGCATCAAATTGCAATTAGAAACTTACAAATATTTTGGAAAGATACAGGCTACCATAGCTCATATTGAAGATACTTTGACAACCATGAGAAACAAATTGACGAATGTACAGGAAACTCGGGAATTTAAGTTGCCAAGCATAACCGAATCTCTAAATGTAATTCAACGACAGATCACAAAATTTGAGAATCTCAACACTGAATCTGAACTATCTCATTTTCACCATCTCATAGATGACATACAGAACAAATTACAAACACTGCAACAGTCTACCCCTACGCAAGATGACATACAGCAACTTAAAAATGCCCTAACCAGTGTAGCATCTGCTACAGAATTAGATGTAGTTAAGCAAGCTTTAACCTCATTTCAAACACGGTATCCAATTTACCTACTTCCCAGGAGATGAGATCTGTAAAAAGAGCAGTGAATAGAATATTGAATTCGGAGGACAACAAGAATATTCAAGCGGAAATTGCCATAATTCAAGACACTATTGGTACTTTGCCTACCAATCAGATTGTGAATGAATTACATGCATTGTTTGTAGAAATCAGAAGGCATGTATTACAAACCAGAGCACTAAATTGAAACTTGTAGAAAGTTTACTGGAGATTACTTCCAACATTAGAGAACAAATTGCTACCATCGAAACAAGTCAGGAATCTGCTCTATCAGGTATCACATCAGAACTTCACGATCTCAAAGAACAATTTAAACAATTGTATGTCGATGTAAAAATCAAACCCAGCTACGATGAAGTGGTACGCACCATAAACGAATATCAAGAAACATTATTAAGCAGATTAGACGATCTCGAATTACGTCAATTTTTCATTGTTGAGATAGTTAGGCTTGAGAGTGTACCAGATGTACGAGGGCTTTGGACTTATGTTAATGCAGGAAATGTTTACAAAATGTACCCTTATAGTCAGTCTGATGAATTTTTCCTTGGTGGCGAAATTAAATTTTTAAAATTTGGCTATGTGAAGAAGGGAAAGCATGTGGAAATGCCAAATTTCACCATACAGAGAAAAGATAGCATCTACAGAGCACTACAGATACCTGTTGCATATTGGGACGAATCTGGAAAGAAATATAAAATACATGAGGATCAGGAATTATCTGTTTTCCCTGTGCAAGCTAATGACAAATTATTATTTGAAGTGAAACAATTATACCCTGAGGATAATACATTTCACTGATATCTTTCCAGCAATTTGATCTCTCAGATCTCTGCAAAAATACAGGGTGTCTAGCAGTCAAGAAAAAGTCAAGAAATTTTGTTTGTGGTCAAGATTTGTTGCTTTTCTTTTTTTTTTTTTTACAGCATAGTGAATTTACATTGTTACATACCTGTACTGGAATTTGATAAAATTGAATATTTGGAAATCTCGTATTAAGTTGTGGTTAAGATTTATTCTCTTTGTTTGTTAAGAATTACATTCTTATAGCCTGTGCGTGAAGTTTTGTAAAAAATATTAAAGTAATGTTGCCATTCCCCATCCAGGATGCCAGAAGCATTAATTTTTACATGCAACAAGTCTAAATATCTTGTTAAAGTACAGCTTCAGTTTTCGTCGTAACCAGCCTTGTGGTAGGGTTTTCGTTGAATTAAAATAACTATTTTCTTAATTTTCAACTATACCTAAGTAGGGGGCGATTAAATAAAAATATTAAGAAAAAGGGGAAAAAGGACATGAAAAAGTTAAGAAGGTCAAGAAAAAGTCAAGAATTTTGGATTTGTTATTTTGGTAGACACCCTGAAATACCTCTCGACACTTCGCAGGGTCTAATTATAATTATTCTGGAAATTATGCAAAATTTGAAGTTTATTGTTATTTTGCACCAAATAATTAATTTTCTGATGACATGTATCTAATTTAATGTTCTAATATAATTTTTTGTTTATTTTAAAGCAGAAATCTTAGTCAATTGATCCATATAGAGGGAATACTAACACATTATTGTTAATGAATATTTTGAAGAACTTTTAATTTTGTGTTCTGACACGTGATTGGTATTGCTCAGACACTTTTACAACCTAAGTATGAGCTCACATTTTTAGAAACTTGTAATCAAAATTGTGCTTTTAAGATCAAATCAGCATGTAATTGTTTAACTACATATAAACCGACGTGGAAAAATTCATTTCCTAACTGCATAATGACATATTTAAAACCTACAACTTTTATACGTTGCTCACCAGCGAAACAAGGCAACTGAATTCCTTCTATTGGTTCCAGCTTTATACTTGGCATTAAAGAACTTAGATTGATCCAAACCTTGTAATCCAACAAATGACATTGACTACCAGTGCCAATTAAACAATTAAGAAACAAGTCACAAATTCTTCCCTGTTAGGAGTTGCTACCCGACCTTTATAGAAACATCGTTACAATTCGGTGTCTTGTGTTGTAGTTGTGCTGTCTAGTATGTTTGTTTTGTCTTGCGTAGTAGTTGTGGTGTGTAGTTTGTTTATGTTTATATTGTGTAGTAGTTGTGGTGTGTTTGTGTTTATATTGTGTTATAGTTGTGATGTGTTTGTGTGTGTCTTGTGCAGTAGTTGTGCTGTCTAATGTGTTTGTGTTCGTCTTGTGTAGTAATTGTGTTGTCTAATGTGTTTGTGTTTGTCTTGTGTAGTAGTTCCTCCATTCATATTGGGGGTAAGGCGTAGAACTGACAACTCTGCACTGTAAAAAGACATGTCAAGAAACAGCAATATAAGGCCATGGATGTTCCCAAGGTAAAATATTCCGGAAGTAAAATAGTCCCCCGTTCGGATCTCCGGGTGGGGACTACTTTGGGAGGTCCCTGGACTAAGGATAAGATTTACGTTAGGAATAAGGATATTAAATTAGGCACCTGGAATGTTCTGAGCCTTTGCCGGCCTGGGGCATTTCAGTGTACAGTTAATGAGATAGTTAAGTATAAATTAGATGTAGTAGCTGTCCAGGAAGTTAGGTGGCCAGGAGAAGGGAATTGTAAAACTAAAAATTATACTTTTTTCTATGGTGGTACTGAAAATCATAATTTTGGAACAGGCTTTTTCATAAATAATAGAATTATATCGGCTCTTAAAACAGTAGAATTTATTAATGATAGGATATCATATGCAGTTTTACAGGGTAGGTGGTGTAAAATTATTTTAATAAACATACATGCACCAACGGAAGATAAAGATGATAATACTAAAGATGATTTTTATACAGAGTTAGAACAGGTCTTTGATAAATTTTCTCAGTATGATATGAAAATTCTGTTAGGTGACTGTAATGCACAGATTGGCAAAGAAGAGACATTTAAACCCACGATTGGTAAAGAAAGTCTTCATGAATTAAGTAATGATAATGGTATAAGATTGATTACTTTTGCAACCTCAAAGAATTTAATTGTGAAAAGTACCATTTTAAACATAAAGATATCCATAAATATACCTGGTCTTCTCCAGATGGTAAAACTCATAATCAGATAGATCATATTCTCATTGATAAGAGAAGGCATACTAGTATAATTGACGTTCGTACACATAGAGGTGCTGGCTGTGCCAGTGACCATTATTTAGTAATTTCTAAATTAAGAGAAAGACTCTCAGTGATAAATCATAAGCAACAAAATCTAAAAGTTCTAAAATTTGATACAGGAAAGTTTACTGATGAAAGAATTAAGAAAGATTACCAAATTAAACTGTCAAATAGATTTGATGTTTTGCAGGATTTCAATGATGATGAAAATATAAATGAAACAGACGTAAATAAGAATTGGGAGCACATAAGTAATGCAATAGAATCAGCAGCTAAAGAAAGTATAGGATACCATAAACCGAGAAAAAGTAAGCCATGGTTTGATAATGAATGTCATAATCTAATAGAAATAAGAAATCAGGCTAGACTTAGGTGGTTAAATAACTCTGATGATACAAATCTAAACAATTATAATAGAATAAAGCGAGAAGTTAACCGCACGTTTAAAAATAAAAAAAGAGATTACTTGAAAAGCAAAATTAACGAAATTGAAACAAACAGCAAAAATAAAAATATCAGAGATTTATATAAAGGTGTAAATGAGTTTAGAAAGGGGTGGCAACCTAAAGTAAATTTGATAAAAGATAAAGACGGTGATTTTCTAGCTGACCCAGGCGATATTCTAAATAGATGGAAGAACTACTTTAATGACCTTTTAAATGTTCATGTAGGAGATAAATCAGAAGTAAATGAAGTCCACACAGCAGAACCTTTAGTTCCAGAACCTAACTTGACTGAAGTTAAAGATGCTATTAAAAGGCTAAAGAATAACAAAGCACCTGGCATTGATTTAATACCAGCTGAGTTAATTAAATATGGTGGAAATTCATTAATATGTCAAATTCATAAATTAATTTGTTTAATATGGAATAAAGAAGAAATCCCTCAACAGTGGAAAGAATCCATAATTGTTCCTGTGTTTAAAAAAGGTGATAAAATGAACTGCAATAATTACCGTGGAATTTCTCTACTCTCAACAACATATATATTATATTCTCTAACATTCTTTTAACAAGACTAACCCCATATGCTAATGAAATTATAGGTGATTATCAATGTGGATTTAAACGTAACAGATCTACTACAGATCAAATTTTTCACATGAGACAGACACTTGAAAAAAAGTGGGAATATAATCAAAATGTCCATCAGCTATTCATTGATTTCAAAAAAGCATATGATTCAGTCAAAAGAGATAAATTATGTAATATATTAGTAGAGTTTGGAATACCTAAGAAGCTTGTTAGTATGATAAAAATATGCACCAGTGAAACAGAAAGTAAAATTCGTGTGGGTATTAATATGTCTGACAAATTTACAATTCATGATGGGTTAAAACAAGGAGATGCATTATCTCCATTGCTCTTTAATTTTGCCTTAGAATATGCTGTAAGGAAGGTAAAAGAAACTAAAGAAGGACTAAAATTAAATGGTGTGACTCAGTTGTTAGCATATGCAGATGATGTAGACTTACTGGGGGATGATGTGAATACAATTAAGAATAATGCTAAAATATTTTTCAAAAGTGCTAGAGAGATAGGTTTGGAAGTTAACAAAGAGAAAACTAAATATATGCTTACAGGCCGAAACCAAGTGTTAGGTAATAATCAAAATCTAATTATTGATAACAACTCGTTTGAACCAGTTTCCAAATTCAAATACTTAGGAGTAATATTAACAAATGAAAATTATATTAAAGAGGAAATAAAAAGTAGGCTTAATTCAGGAAATGCATGTTACTTCTCTCTTCATAAACTTTTGTCTTCTCGTTTAATATCTAAGAAACTAAAAGTTAAAATATACAAAACAGTAATTTTGCCTGTAGTATTATATGGATGTGAAACTTGGTCCCTTACATTGAAAGAGGAACATAAATTGAGAGTATTTGAAAATAAGATACTTAGGAAAATCTTTGGACCTAAAAGGGATGAGGAGACAGGTGAGTAGAGAAGGTTACATAATTTAGAACTACATAATTTGTATTCATGTCCAGATATTATTAGAATAATTAAATCAAGAAGACTTAGGTGGGCAGGCCATGTGGCACGAATGGGAGAGGAAAGAGGAGTTTACAGGATTCTTGTTGGGAAACCTGATGGTAAGAGACCTGTAGGAAGGCGAAGACGAAGATGGAGGGACAATGTTGAGATGGACCTAAGGGAAATCGGTAGGGATGGAAAAGAGTATATAGAACTTGCTCAAGATAGGGAAACATGGAAGGCCTGTGTTGCTGCAGCCATGAACCTTCGGGTTTAAGAAGGCTAGGGAGTTAGTTAGTTAGTTAGTTAGGATAATACACTTTTTGTCATATTTTCTTATAGAATCCGATGTCAAGACAAGATATAGTTAATGAATTACACAGACCAGCTCGTCGTAACTACAAACGACTGAGTGTGGTAACGAAAGGTGCAAATGATTTGTTTCAGGCTGATCTGATTGAGATAGCCCATCCAAGGGGGACTTTAGAAAATTTGGATAAGATAAATCATGGTTACAAATATATGCTTACAGTTATTGATACCTTTAGCAAATATGCATGGACTGTTCCCCTAAAATCCAAGACTGGTACTTGTGTTACCTTTTAAGTCGATATTTAGTGAGGGAAGGATACCAAAATATTTACAGACAGATAGAGGGAAAGAATTTTACAATTCTACATTTGCTAAGTTAATGCAACAACATAATATTAAACATTATTCAACATACAGTGATCTGAAAGGTAGTATAGTAGAACGATTCAACAGAACATTAAAAAATCGCATGTGGAGACAATTTACGCTACAGGGTAATTATAAGTGGGTGCAAATTTTACCCGAGCTAGTTCATAATTACAACAATATTGTACACAGTACTATTCACATGAAACCTGCTGAGGTAACCAAAGCTGATGAGCAACGATTGATTTCTACTGTTTATTGTCAAAAATATACATATGCTACCAAAAAGCCAAAGTTTAAAGTAGGGGATGAGGTAAGAGTCAGTAAATATAAACAATTATTCGAGAAGGGATTCACTAAAAATTGGAGTACGGAGTTATTCTCAATGGTTCAAGTTTTATCAGGGAATAGAAATACATATATCATGAAAGATAATCATAACAAAATATTGAAAGGGAGATTTTATGAAGAGGAACTTAGTAAAACAAAATATAGAGATACATATCTAATCGAGAAAATATTGAAGAAGAAAAATAATAAATTGTATGTGAAATGGATAGGTCTGCCAGACAAAAGTTCGATAGAAGCAAACCAGGTGATTCTTTGACACCAACATGGAATGTGGTACAGCGTTTACCAGATGTAGTGGAAACTAATAAAAAAATGGAGAGTTGTTACCTGATAACATAAGATGTCTCATTGCAGGCCCATCAGGTTGTGGAAAAACCACTTTGCTGGTTGATAATTTCTTGCTTGTCCCAAATTGGCTAGATTGGAAAAATAGACACTTGTATGTATTCTCAAAAAGTTTAGAACAACCGAAATGCCAACAACTCATGAAGCTGTACAAGGGACTGGGCATAGCTACATTTGCATCAACAATAAAACCTCTCGACCAATGTTTGAAAACTTCTGTTGTGGTGTTCGATTATGTTATTCTGAAAAATCAGAATGAAATTAGAAATTTTTTTACACAGGGTCGTCACAAAGAAATAGACTGCTTTTATTTAGCTCAAACTTATTCCAAAATTCCCAAACAATTACTCTCGAAAAACAGTAACATATCTACATCTGAAATAAGTTCTAATTTTACATTTGTTTTCAACAGCATAGCTGCCCAGGCTAAACCAGGTAGACCGTAGAAATGAACTGGATCGAGACGATAAATAGACATAGATGTTTTTCTAAAAAATTAAAACACATCCGCAAGAATAGTTAAGTCTAGTCTTAAATAATAATCGTGATAGTCACCAAATGTTTTACACTCTAGCTTATCCCACATTAATTTCGCATATTCGTATTCCTTCTCTGTAATATGCTCTTCTATAAGTTGACTGTAAAACATCTCTGTAGGAGTAATTCTTCTATCCGAAAATTTGGAAGAGTCCGTAACATAGTCATATGGATACACTCCTTTCCGTCTAATTAATTTTATATCTATATTCGGAAACATGTTACGAGTGAAACTAAACTGTTCATCTGATAGTTTGCTAGCTAGATTGTCTAAGCTAGCTGAGAGAAATTTATACGAATCTAAAATTCGAATCTCAATTTGTTTACCTGTTTCGGGAATAGTTACGTACTTACTAATAGAAATATATTTCTCCTCGTTCTCTGCTAGAATATTTATATTTTGCTTATCGTAACCAAAACATCTAATCAGATGATGAAAATCAAAATTCGAACCATAATGAAAGAAAATATGAACATAGTTAGGTTTCTGAATCTTAAGGTTGTACAATTGACATATTGTAGAAATGATTTTTCCCGAAAAGTGGCAGTGATGGAAAACTTTTTTATTACTCTCTGTATATTGCAAATTGCAAATTGGACAAGTGATGGCATTATCAAATTCTCGAATTTCTTCAATAGATGGCAAAAACATCGGTTTAGATTTTTGTAACACAGGACCAATTTTCTTAGTTTCTTCCACCATTTTTTCAAGAAAATGTTTAACTACGTCAGGTCCTCTGTATACATACGGTTTGCTATTTTCGTTGTCTTTCCACGCCACTATGTATCCGAAACTTGATGCCTCATGAAGTTGGTACGGTGTAGTTGAAGATGCATCTGGTTTCGGATCACAATAGGCAATCGGTTTCAGAAATGACTCGAAATCTGTAAACATGCATACCGGATGTTCTAATAATCCTCTGAATGACTTAAATTGTTCTACTTTATTCAGTTTGGGCATAATCATGCGTACAGGCTTGTTGTAACCGCAATATCGTTTATGTTCTTCAAGTTTTTGAGCAGCATCAAATATGGTTAAGCATCTTCGACAGACTTCGATCTGGTGTTCATGCTTTGTTGTTTGACTTCTTACCAAACGAGAAAGTTTACGAATGAGGCAATAGTGAAAGTTTTTATTATCCTTAATAAGTAACAAATTGATGACGATAGGATTATCATTATCAACAGTACTTATTCTAAGAGGATATACCAAATTATTTGCTGCATAGGCATACACATTGATTGCCAAGGATTCATTCGCTTGTCTTTCAAATTTTGGTATGTCGGATATAGCAACAGGATACTGGATACCTAACATAGCATATTCAATCTCGTCTACATATTTTTTTTAATGACTAACCCGTTCCGGATTATCTATCAAATGAACCGGGTGAAGCGCCGCTAAAATGCACCACATAAAACACTTGTCAGTGTTATGAACGTTCAGCACGGCTCTCTTATGCTGAATTTCTACCGGAAGTGGAACGTAGCTCGAAGCAGTAAAAGGTGTAAAATTGTTTACATAAGCGATTAATCTGTGAGGACTTCCACATAAAGACCAACTTGATCCCTTAGCCTCGAATTCATCGTGTTTCCTCATCAATTCACTAGTAAGATTAGAATAAAAAAACGTTCAAATTATTAATGTTTGCCAAATAAAGAACTTGGTTTTTTGTTTTGTGAAAAAAATATTTCTTGTACCATTAGTTTTCTCATATTTACAGATTAGATCAACATATACTTTTATGGAGTTGTTTTCCAGTTTATTTTTCAAAATATTTATGATAGATGTTTTAATTTCACTCAAAAAACTAGAAATACCACAGCCTGGTTTCTAAGTAAATAGAAAATCCAGGAGTTGGTTGTTGAATGCAGATCTAATCGGCTTTTGGTCATTAGACATCTTAATTTGTTTGGAAGTAAAAGCTTCAGCTTCAGGATGATCAATTTTTCTTTTCAATGTTCCATGTCCGGTTAATGCAATGCAAATTTTCATGTGTTTACTTAAATTAGCAATGCTAATTATTTTTCCGCATTGAGGACAAGGCTTAGTAGGTAACGAACGATTTATTGTTGAACCTGTTTCACGACATCTTGCCCTATGCTTGCTATTATTAGTTTTGGAGATTAATTTCCCACAAATAACACATTCGATGAAATGGGTAGATTACATTTATTTTAATATGCTTTAAGTAAATAACAATAAGACACACAATCAACTCAAAATTCAATAAGATTATATTTACTAGGAAAAAACACTTTTAAACTTACGATAATTGATAGAATGTAACTTAAAAAAAAACAATAGTTATAATTATAATATGTTTTCAGCTCTGGTATTTATACATAAATTTTCTCGGGAAAAAATACAAAATTCAATACAAATTCAAATTCACACAAATTCAATATGTGTGAAAAATGACTTGAACCATCTTCAAAATAAAATAATTGTAGCTATTGCGATAAAATTTTCAGCTATGTTATTTATACAGAATTTCCGGAGACAGCAAGTAACATCTGATCACATCAAAACTCAATCTGATCGAAATTACTATGAAAAAAAAATCACTTGATAAACTTTTTTTAAACTTAAAAATAATAAATAGTATGTAGCTTTAAAATAAATTAAATACTTAACTTTTAACACTGCAACAACACATCCGTACTCTAGATACACGCTAGATACGGGTCTGCGTAATAACGTGTTGCGTAAACATTGCGCAATAGTTTACCTTACAAACCATCGCAATGTTGCGTAATTTAACTCGAAAGAAATTATGACACTCGTACCAAGTATGAGGTGAAAAAACACAGATTTGCAATAGTATAAAATCGTTAAGAACATAATCAAAATAGGTTTACCATTGTGGTTAAATTAATAAAAGCAATAGGCCTCGTACCAAGTATGACTTTGAACCCCCAAAATATATGTACTTATAAAAAACTGGAAAAGCCCACAGGTGTGTGTCAAGTAAACCGGAAGTAAACCGGAAGTAGACCGTAAATAAACCGGGAGTAGACCGGAAGTAAATTTGTGTGGGTGTAAGTGTAGGTGTGGGTGTGTGTGGGTGTTATGTACTTTAACTCGAAAGAAATTATGACACTCGTACGAAGTACGAGATGAAAAAAACACAGATTTGCAGTAGTATAAAATCAACAAAAACATCGTCAAAATAGGTTTTCTATTGTGCTTAAATTAATAAGAATAATAGGCCTAGTACCAAGTATGACTTTGAACCGCCAAAAATACACTACTGCTAATAATCTTCCAGTTAATGTTGTGTATTATTTTCCTTTAAATATGTCAGTCAAGTATTACAACAATTGTTTCTTGTATTTGGCATTTTATCCCTAATGGGTGATCATTTTAACCGGAACATGGGGTGATTTGCCTAAATTTGCCTATTTCTATCTTGTTCTTTTGCAATATGACTTACAGTAATAAAACGTATAGGTAACAATAACAAAACACGTAGCTTTCATTTGACATCCTTTTATTGCAACACTCCTTCTTTCATTTATGCCGCCAAAAAAAAGTTGGGCGTATTCCCCCGAGTGACTCTATGTGCTTCTTGTGCTAAGTAATTTTTTTTTTGGTATGCGGTTGGTAACATTGTTGTGTGACATTGGCAACAGTGCACTAGTTATTCTTTTGTCGACAGTTGAGTGTCTGGCTTGTTGCAGTGTGGTTGTTTGTTGTAGTATTTGACACATTTGAAGAGTGGACGCCGCGATTGACCTGCGCGTTCTTGTGATTTCACGCCAAGCGACTTTGCTTTGTTGGGAATTGTTAAGGATATGGTACACTTATCATCACCGGCAGATTTGGATGCACTGAGAGACTCAATTATCAATGCGTTTCATTTCAGCAACCATGACACAAAGTTTACTGCATCGTATTTGATATTCTGTTGTTGATCGTTGCACACAATGTATTACAAATAATGGAGGACACTTTGAACAAAACCACTGAAACTGGAATTTTGTGTTTTTACTTATATTTTGTATGTATACTTGAATTTTGTGTATAATCTTGAATTTATGTATGGGTAAACTGACTTTTGGGCTTTAAGAAAACCCAGAGAATTGAAGTGAAGCTACTTAGGTGTAAAATAAATGTACTGTCCGTTTGGATTAATTTGTTAAATTTTGAGTTGTGACTTCTCGAGCCTTATGGACCTCCGATGGGCCCAAATGTTTGGTAGGAGTACAGCTACGAAAGACGATTGTAACGTTCACTCTCGAAAAGTGCATGCGCGGAAGTGACCCAAGAAACTCGCGGTGAGGAAAACAAGAAAAATGCGGGACTCGCGAGATAAAAATATCCATGCAAGGGTAGAGAGAGAAACGATGCAATATTTCTAAGATGCTGCATACATTTACGTTCTAATTTACCTGAGTGTGGATAAGTTAAATTTACAATTCCCTCGCCTAGGGTCATCTATCTTTTCTGTTTTTTCCTCTAGGCTAGAGATTTCGGAACGTCTTCCTCCATTCTTGTCTTGGGTTGCATCGGGAATTTGATCGGAGTTGAAATTTCAGTAAACTCCTGGAGGAAAGAAGGGAAAAGGAGGAGGGGGTTCGAGATTAAATGGAAAGTTTCTGTACTGACTGAGACCAAGTTTTATTGCACCCAATCAGTGGCGGAGAAGATGAAAAAAATGGGGCGGGGAGAGTTTTGCAAACTTCGGTCTCACAATCCCAAGTTCTTCTTCGCTGATGAACTCGGCTCATTCGGGGCCAAAGCCCGGAACATGAAAGTTGGGCTCGGAGAGAGAAACTGAACACCTCGAAAAGGAAAAGTCTTTTGAGTTATCGATCTAATTTCAATACAATATAAATTTCTCACTTGAAGCGGAAATTGCAAGTTGTACCGGAACTCTCATGTTGGGCGAGAAGTGTTGGGAATCTGGTTCGATTCGATTACCTTCCGACTCTTCTGGAGATAATTTAATGGGTGATGTTTTTCAGAAGTTGCACCGTCGCCCTTTCGCTAGATAACGCTGCTTTTACGCTCGAGGAGCGAAAGTATTTAACTTGAATATGGATAACAACCCCGAATTTTGGCGCCCTCTCTCACACACTACCAATCACCGACATTTCATGTGTGTCATTCGATATTTTCTTCTTATGCTAGGGCTTGTAATACACTCCTCACAAAAAGTTTGGAATATTGTTTTATTAGACAATAAGTGATAGACACGGCTTTCAAATGCAACAACACATGGTATCTGTCTGATGGACGTTCTGGTTTTTTCGCCGACACATGCCATCATGCCTATCACCTATTGCCTTACATAACAATATTCCAAACTTTTTTGTGAGAAGTGTATTTTCATCCTACAAATCATGTGTTCTGGATACCAGAATATGTCTAACATATCAATTTTATCATATCTTGGCTTTAGTTATGCAATTTTGCGAGTAACATCTCATATCATGTAGATTATATTATTTTTTCATATTACATCATTGTATTATATTGAATTATTGAATTGCATTGTAAATAATATTTAAAGAAATTGAGCACAAAAAAGAAAAACTGGGGACTAAAATTCGAGAGGAAATTGACGCCGTGGTATGTATTTATAAGCACTATGGCATCAAGCTCATGCCACTGAATGTATGGGGGCTCTTTCAGGGGTTTCCTCTTTATTAAATTTATTAATCTTACAAAGTTTGAAATTTGAAAACAAAGAAAAACTAAAAGTAATATAGGTTATATTGAAAGATCGTAGTTTGCATTTCTGATTAGCATATTAAACCCGTAACCTCGAACATGAGGTAGATTCTAGTCCAACTGTTTTCATATTACATGTAATTCCGTTATCTGGCACCCATCAAAGCAGTGCTACTGAGTACTATCCTGCCAGTTAATTAGTAACTGTTTCACGTGATGGATGAGTTCTTGGAAGTGAATCATCATAACAAAAGCTGTTGCAGTCTCGGGCTGGGGTAGAATATATCCCATTCCTAGGGAGACAAATTTATGGTAAATAAATACTGAGGAGAGCGGTAAATAAAATGATGGATCAGCGGTATATACCAGCGGTGGAAAAAAAAATTGCACACACTTTTTCATTATGAGAGGAAACAACATACAAAAGAGCTATAAATTGATAAACTACTTCATTTTTATATACTGTACACATACACAAGTATTTAGCTGTCCAACCAAAAAGAAAACATCAACACTAAATCACTTCATTTCTAAATTGCATATCTCAAGTGATTTATTCCTTGTATGTATTTAAAGGATATCCTTGCTGTCCAACAAATAAAATAATCACTATTGCACATACACAAACACATGTTGAAAATAACATGATGATAACCTAAACAAAATTCATTCATGACTGAACACAAATGACACGATTGTTTCCCTTGATGTGCGGGAACAGACTAATCTTATCGTTGCTACAGCTAGCAAGTTCAATGAAACTGGAAGTTGAGTAGACATTCGGGGGAAGAAAGGAATGCAGCTTGACAGGGAGCGAAGTTTTCGAACTGAGATTATGTGCATGGGAAATCCCAATTTTCAGCGTCTTCCTGATGTGATCGATTGATTGATTGATTGAGTTAAAATTTATGGGTGCGTAAGCACTTAAGGCCATTTCGCACCCTTCTGTATATACGGGGAAATGTCCCCTTATCTAAAATTCTGACTGAGATTTAAAAAAGGGGGTGTAGATAGCCCCTTGGGAAAGAACTAAAAGTGCAAGATTGTAAAGAGACCTGCACGAGACAAACACGACACATTAAAAAGTCAGAACAAACTAAAAACCTCCTTACAGACGGTGGAAGAGTCCAGCTCTTCGCAAAAAACTAAAAACACGTGATAAAATACTGCTGTCATCACCCAAGAGGGATGACAAACAGCCGGAAAGGTTAAAAGTCTGCCGGAGGTAAGCAAGATCGACACATTCAACGAGAATGTGTCGAATGCTTAATAAAACATTACAAGCACGACACAACGGTGGGTCCAGCCCTTGAAGTAGGTGACCATGCGTGAGACGGCTGTGTCCTATACGCATGCGGGTAAGAATAACTTCTTCTCGCCGAGAGGGACGAGACGAGGAACGCCAAGCACCTATGGTGGGCCAAACAGCGTGAAGCTTGTTCCCCGTTTCCGTATCCCACTCGGCCTGCCAAGTGTCAAGAAGGCGACAACGGAACACGTTCTGCAGGTCGCTAGCTGGCAAAAGGTAGACGAGAACGTCGCCATCTGCATGAGCAAACTTGGCGGCAGCATGAGCTGCTTCGTTCCCCTGGATGCCCACGTGGCTAGGGACCCAACAGAAGTGTACATCCGCACTGGCAGATAAGGACACAAGCCGTCTGAATATGCGTTGCGCTACCGGATGCCGGGAATACGGCGAATCCAGAGACTGCAACACGCTGGTCGAATCGCAGCACACAAGGACTTTCTTCAGCCCATTGACGTCTGCAAAGTCCAGTGCCTTTAGAATGGCGTACAACTCTGCCGTAAAGATGGAACAGGCAGGATGTAGCGAGAAACTGAAACTTTGAGAGTCTAGGACGAAAGCGCAACCAACTGATTCGACTGTCTTGGACCCATCCGTGTAAAACACATTAAAATTGGGGTGCTTCGCACGAAGCTCTAAAAACCGTTGCTGGTATACAACCATTGGTGTTTCTGCCTTTGGAAGGGCAGTCAGGGAAAAATCGATAGAAGGTGCAGGAAACTCCCAGGTAGGAAGAGGCGGAATGAGTGGAGAGACGCCAGGAAGATCACTGTCAACACCAAGTGCTGACAGGATCTCGTCTGCACGAACACCAAATGGTCTAGTGACAGTAGGGTGGAGCCGATACCTTGCCAGCCTACCCTCGTCTGAGATGGTGTGGAATGAAGGATGTGAAGGCATCGAGCGAAGATGGAGGAAGTAGTTAACTACCAGCCGCTGTCTTCGCAGAGACAGCGACGGCTCAGATGCCTCTACATACAAACTGGCGACTGGACTGGTCCGAAAGGCACCAGTGCACACACGTATACCAGCATGGTGGACGGTGTCTAGGATGCGAAGTCTAGATGGGCGGGCAGAAGAATACACAACACATCCATAATCTAGCTTCGACCTGATGAGTGCACGGTATAGGCGAAGCAATACCGTCCTATCAGCACCCCAAGAAGTATGAGATAAAACGCGTAGAAGGTTGAGAACTCGAGGACAAGAGAATTTTAACTGGCGAAGGTGAGGAAGCCATGTTAATTTCTTATCGAAAATGAGGCCCAGGAAGCGGACCTCATTCACGAAGCACAGGGGAGATTTCCCCATGTACAGGTCAGGATCGAAATGACATGTACGCTGACGACAAAAGTGAACACACACGGATTTCTCGGATGAGAAGGTGAAACCTGTTTGCGAGGACCACTCAACCAAACGGTTTATCGTCAGTTGTCGTCTCTTGTTTGTGAAGATCCGAAAAGGAGTTCCCAACACGTACGCGGAAAAAACGATCGGATAAAAAGTTTTTAATAAAGTACGCCATATGGCCACGCACGCCCCAAGAATGGAGCTGTTTTATGATGCCAAAGCGCCACGTTGTGTCATATGCTTTTTGGAGGTCAAAGAAAACTGCAACTAAATGTTCCTTGTTGAGAAATGCATCCTGAATGTGTGTTTCCAGCTGAACCAGATGGTCCAGTGTGGAACGGTTGGAGCGAAAACCACATTGAAAATTACTTATCAATGAGTTTTCCTCCAAAAACCAGGTGAGACGCTTGTTGATCATGCGTTCCATCAACTTGCACACACAGCTGGTTAAGGCAATAGGCCTGTAACTCGAGGCTGCGGTGCGTTGTTTACCTGGTTTCAGGATGGGAACAATAATAGCTTCTTTCCAGGAAGTGGGGAAAGAGTCCTCCAACCAAAGCCTGTTGAATACCGCCAGAAGGAAATTTCTTGCTCCAATGGGCAGATGACGAAGCATCTCATAGTGGATCTTGTCCACTCCAGGAGCTGTATTCTTTGAATCTCGAAGCGCCTGATCGAACTCCCGTTCAGTGAATCGAGAGTTGTATGGCTCGTTGTTATGACTTCGAAAAACTAGAGGGCGTCGTTCTTGACGGTCCTTCTCACGGCGGAAACGTGGTTCATAATTTTCAGAGCTAGACGCATCAGAAAACTGCGTGGCCAAGATATTAGCTATGTCTCCAGAATCGGTGTGCAACGTCCCGTCGTGCTCCAGAGCGCTCAGAGGAGTAGATGCACCCCCCTGGATGCGACGTACTTTGGTCCAAACGGCTCTCGACGAAGCCTGCTTCATCAGGGAAGACACGTATTGGACCCAGCACGCCTTCTTACTGGCTCGAATGAGCCGACGAGCACGGGCACGCTTAATGCGGAACTGCTCTAGGTTTGCGGCAGTGTGGTTTCTATTAAATCGATCGAGAGCATGATTGCGGTCCTTGATGGCTGCACTGATCTCCGCAGTCCACCATGGGACTGGTCGTCGCCTCGCAGGTCCACAGGGATGTGGAATGGAGGCGCGTGCAGCATCATGCACTCGTGACACAAAGACATCTAAGGCGTCGATTGGTGGTAGAGTCGACGCAAGATCGATTTCAAGGTCCACTGCACGCTCGAAGGCATCCCAGTCGGCCCGACTGAGATGCCAGTGAGGGTGTTGTTCACGTGAGTGCTGAAGATGTTCGAAGGTAAGAATGAGAGGGAAGTGATCACTCCCACAGAGATCAGGGTGAACGCTCCAAGATGTGGTAGGAGCAAGGCTGGGACTGCAGAAGGACAAGTCCAACGCAGAGTGTTTGCCTGAGGAAGGACTGAAATATGTGGGAGTCCCATCATTCAGCAACGTTAAAGCTGATGCCTCACGGAATTGATCTACAATTTGACCCCGGGGCTCTGTACGAACGGAGCCCCACAAACGATTGTAGGAATTAAAATCGCCCAAAAGAACTACAGGAGACGGAAGTTGGTCGAAAATAGAAAGGAGGTCGTCAAGAGAGAATCGCTCCTCCCTTGTGATGTAGACACAGCACACAGATATTGGCTGTGGTAGATGGACCCGCACAGCGACCGCTTGGAGGGGGGTGGTGAGAAAGATTGGCGTTGAGTGGATGTTATCTCGAACACCGATTGCAACACCACCGTGTGCACGACGACCCTCAGGAAGCTTGTCGGTGCGGTAAAGTGTGTATCCGTTGAGAATCACTGATTCATTTGGACGAAAATGTGTCTCTTGGAGACATATGATGGCAGGGTCAAATTCAGATATTAAGATTTGCAGTTCCTCGAGATGCATACGGAAACCGTTAAGGTTCCATTGGAGACAATAAGCCATAGCGGGAGGTATTATAGTTACCTTTTGAGGCGTACTCTGTTTCTAGGCCCTGTCACCTTGATAAATTCTTCATCCGCGGCTTCGTCTTGTATCATGTCCTCAGGTAAGGACACAGAGGGTGAAGGGGATGAAGAAGGGGGAGTGGGGGCGGGTGCTTTGAGCGCCCGCCGGGCAGTTTTGAGCTGCGCCTTAAGTTTCAGGGTGGTGGCTGCCACCCTGACTGGAGAGCTACTGGTCTTCAGGAAGTATTCTTTACTATGTACCTGCTTGAACTTTTTCTCCGTGGAGCGAGGAGTGGTTGCTGATTTCCTCGAAGCAGGACGAGCTACTACAGGAAGCGTTGTTGTTTGAGTGGACACGTCGCTGGTTTGTACACCTACACTGCGACGGCTAAGAGCAGCTGCAGCAACTGTAGCGAATGGCACAGGTAAACTAGTGCGTATGCTTTCACGGAGACGTTGTTTTGCTTCACCAGCAGAGATTTTCTCTGTGACGACCAACTCTCTGATTTTCTTCTCTTGTTGGAAAGAGGGGCAGTCACGATGCCAGACTTTGTGCTCGCCTTGGCAGTTAATGCATTTGGGACCTGAAGAACAAGGTTCGGTCCCATGATCAGGCTTACTACACTTACCACAAAGGGCGGTAGTGGCCTTGCAGGAAGGCTGAGTGTGCCCAAAGTGCTGGCATTTGAAACACCGCATCGGGTTAGGGATGTATGGACGGACTTTGAGTCTCAAATATCCTGCCCGTACAATATCTGGGAGAGTGGTCGTTTGAAACGTCACTATGAGTGAAGCAGTTGGTACTAGTTCTCCGGACTTACGCGTCTTTATTCGCTGCACTGCGGTCACATGTTGGTCTGAGAGTGCTTCAAGAATCTCTTCCTCCTCAGCATTTAGCAGATCCCAGTGGCGAATCACACCTCTACTACTGTTAAGTTGACGGTGAGGTTCAACATTAACAGGGAAGTCGCCCAAAGATCTTAGCTTTAAAAGGTTGTTTGTCTGGCGATCTGTGCTGGTCTGGATCAGTAGACTCCCGTATCGCAGCTTTTTTATTTCTGGTACATCTGAACCAGCGGCGTAGTCTAGCTGCTTCTTGATCAGAAATGGTGACAAGTCCTTTAATGTAGCTGCTGGATGTTTCTTGGTTCTTGCAGATTCATCGTTACTATCGGTCTTCTGCACTATACTAATTACAAGATAACGTGGCATGTTACTTGTCTTTTCCATTACCTGAAGCGGGCTCGAAGACCGCGCTCGTTTTGGGGGTTTCCCCCGTTTGAGTTGTTTTTTGTACCCATATACAAAGAATATTTTAAGTGGAGGGTCCATAAAATGTCGCCTCGACATGCCCTCTATGCCGAGGAAGGCCTACCCCCAAAAATGGAGGCTACTCGAGGACCAAACCGAAATCCCCGAGGCCACGTTCGCGACTGCACCTACCCCTGCAGCCAACACTGTCCCATCGGCACGTGCAACTCACACCTTGGGATAGGGGTTTTTTTATCGACGTTGTCTCCTCTAGCAGGACCCTTAGTTATAGGGAGGTCAAAGATATGGAGATGAATGACGTGATGAAATGGTGAAAACGTGAGATATGGATGTGAAGAATGAGTGAAATGATGAGATGAAAATGACCTCCCTATCTTAGTTTCTTAGAGGGAGGTCAAAGATATGGAGATGAATGACGTGATGGGATGGTGAAAACGTGAGATATGGATGTGAAGAATGGGTGAAATGATTAGATGAAATTGGCCTCCCTACTAAGCCCCCTCGCCCCGTCAAGGCAGTCCTACATGGAGGGGGCTGATGTGATCGAAGATAAAACGTTCTTTAGCTGCAAGTGGTAGGAACCTTTAGGCAAACGTTTCGTTACAGATCGACAGTTTGCGAGCACAACCTTGATTGCCGCTTCTTGCGTGTTTTTTACTTAATTTGATGATAATTCACGGTTATTTCGCGAAAAAGCGTTCATTTCGTGGAAAAGCACACATTTCGCATTACTTCGCGAATAAAACTCATGCATATTTCATCATTGGGGGTGTAGTTACGTGCAGAATGTTCAAAATTGCATCTTTTTTTCACATTTCGCGATTTCGCGCATCGCGAAAATTCAATGTCCCTACCCATGCCCAAGTTTACTTTATATTTTACGTATTTCGTTTTCTATATACTACTGAGCATTTCACTTGTTAATTCATAAGTAATTTTATTTGGCTACTCATCCACGCCAGGAAAAGAAACGAGGATTTAATTAAAGGCCGGTTTTTCAATGTCCAGTTATTCTTTCTGTTAACTATCTGCCAGTTGAAGATAATCGCCACTCTTAACCAGCACCGGGTTTTTCAATGTGAAAGTAACTGGGAGTTAGCAAATCGTCAGTTTGTACTCGAAAATAGTATGTTGGTAATGCTGAAGTGCGGAAAAATTTGGAATCGATCTGCGCGCCATCTATTAGTATAGTTTCAGAACGCGTCGATTGTCACACAACCTGGCGTTCAAATAAAGAACTACAAGCGCGCCGCGCTCGAAAGCACGTTGTTGCATAGGAAACAATTGGAACAATGGCTGCGTATACATTGTGCGTGCTTACGAAATAAATTAACGGAAACAAGCACTACAGATTTAATAATAATAATAATAATAATTCCTTTATTTAGTGGGCGAGGTTCAGCCATGTGGGGGAAATGCTGTTATGAGTCGCAAGCACAGATACTTTCTTGCTGAAGAAGCGTGAAGAACTCGAAAGTCGAAACAATAATAATATCTTTCTGCTGATATAAACACTATTAATATGTAGATATTGTACATTTGCCTGCATGCTTTGTACCTCTCTATGCATGTTTGTTGAGCGAGAAAAGAGCATGTTAGTAAACATGCTTTGTAGGTCAAGTTCTAAAAATATAAAGATACGAGTAATAATAATATTAAGATTTACTGTAATATTTTCCGAGAAAATCGTACAACAATAAAGCATGAATTGAAGGGAACACGCGTAATAAATAATTGACAAAAATAAATCAGTGACCAGGTCTCGAACTCATAACACAACACGATCCACAAGGTGGTGCCGCTAACCACTGAACCAAATTACCGTTTTGAGATTCACCCGCTTGGTAGAAAGGATATCCTTGTCACAAATTCTCCAACACGACCTCACCAAACGAATTCTAGCAACTACGCTGCTTAATTTCCATATTTGCATGGACATTGGTAAGCTCTGCCAAACAAAACAAGTCTTCTTTCTGTACCAATTTAACATTTTATGAATCATATCTTGTTTAATCTGACAGTGAAGTTGTGAGCGTGGAACGTCGATAGCTGCATGAGGCAGCCATGTTGCTTCGCAACTTCCAGTTAGGCTGGTAACTGCAAGAAGAAGTATCAGTAAAGATAATCGCCACCAGAGTTCCAGTTACGAGCGAACTGTACAGAGTGATCACAAAGTCCCATTACCCCCCATGTATTACATAGATGCTAATGAAGTGTTGTTTCTTATTGTTGCATTTACTGCCATCACGTCAACAATGTTGAGAATTTCCCATCGAACATGGCGGAGAATCATACTCTGTTATGAAAACTATGCTATACACACAGACACTCTGGACTAAATCATAACGAATAGTCACACTACCTCCGAGTTGTCCTCTGCCATGATATCACATTAATACAATGCGACCATCTATGACGATGTGGACACGCGATAGGGAGTAATGGGACTTTGTGATCACTCTGTACATTAAAAAACCGAAATTTTCACAAACTTCTAGTTACGTGCTAACATAAACCTTAAATGGACATGAAAAAAGGTCCTAAGTCACTGGCAAAACAGTTAACAGAACCGCATATGACCAGAAGTATATAAAATAACACATCTGTTGTGTGCACCCTACCTGTATGTGGGTGTACTGCTTAAATTAAATGTAAACATTTCGCATATTTTTAGCAACAATGGTGTTTGTCATTATCAAAATAGATATATTATTGTTCACGTTTCAACGTTATGAAGTTAATTTTTTTTCATTATTATCTTTCGCTTTTATACATATTTTGTGTTTATTAACATAGTGTAAAACTGCGTTCAGGAATTTTCTAAAGTACAAATTTGTTGGCAGTAAACATTTCCTATCCACAAAAATAATTCTCTTGTGCTTTTAATGATTTAATGGTGTGCTCACAAATTAAATTTAATTGCCATGTTCGACATAGACTAGAAAATTTCTAGAACGGGGTACAAAATTCGCCACGTTCAAGGTAGCGTCACAAAAAGGATATGCCCCAAGTTACGTGTCAAAAATATTTGAGTTATGTGTATTTAGTGTAACCTTGAAGTAAAAATAAAGAAGAGTTAAAACAGGGCCGGATCCAGACGAAATTGGGCCTCATGATGTAATAATATTTGTAATTGTATAATAAGTAACATTGTGTCTATGTGTTCGAAATTGGGGCTCCAAATGTCATTAGAAGATTTATTTTCAGGTTAATATAGCAAAAGAAAACTGTTCAGCTTTCGGAAAATTCTCGTCTGTTTTCATTTGGACCTATTCCAGGAATTGGCCTAATGCTGCAGCATCAATAGCACCCACCTTAATCCGTTACTGGTTAAAACCACCAAGCAACAGATTTTATCGAATATTGAACTACTCTCTTGTAATGTACGAGAAAATGACCCTCATTTAAAGATCAAAAGTTATTTTTAGGCCATCGTTTAAAATTTTTTCAGGTCATTTTTAATAATTTTAAAGTCATTCTATACGTCATTTGTTTTTAGATTTTTCAAGTCATCAACTTCCAAGACCTAATGAGAAATATCTGATAGTATATTGAAAAAAGGGAGGGAATTTTTCTTTATCCGGTTGGATGCAGAAAGATAAGTAAATAAAGTCAGAAATGGTGTAAGAACTCCCTGTGCCATGAATTACGTCATAACTTCGGTTGCTACGCCGTGATTGTAGGTAGCTGTCACAAGAAATAGGCAGTCGAAAGAAATTGTTCCACCAAGAACATGAAGAAATCGTAAGGCGAGGCTGTATCGAGACATCGAAAAACCGATAGAATCTGGTGAATAGTGTCTCGTGTTCCAGATAATGGAATCTACCAATAAGACAAAGTTTTCGTCTGAAGCAGTCTTTGTTGAGGGGAATAAAAGTTGATGGATTTCGGGGCAACAGTGCACGGAGACAGTTTCCAAGAAATACCTCCAACGTTGTACGAACCGGAGAAAATTTGAAGAGGCAAGAAAACATCCATGCGAGTTGTATAACTTAATTCAATCTGTTTAAAAACTTCAACAAATCCATTCAGACGGATGTTTCCTCGTCAATTTTACTTGAAGACAAAGACAAAGGAGAGGAAAAAGGTCTTTATCTGTCTCATGTGCGAGAAATAGATGCTGCAAGTTGTTTCGGAGTTATCTTGAAGCATAGATAGTTTTCTGGTTATAATCATATCTGGTAAATAACAAGTTGGAGCTGTGTTTGTATGTGACCTGAGATTTCAATTCTTTCGGACGTAATTTTTCAATTCCATGTCAAGGATTCGCATTCGGATATCCTGCGGATTTAACTTTTCACTCGCAATTATGGCACAGGCATAGTGTTCGACGTCATAAAACCCAGACGAGAAAAGTGCAGAAATAATAAAGGAAAAAATAACTTAAACGCAATAGATATTTACAATTTGCAGGCCAACGCGGTCCTACATCCTGATCCCACAGCCTGTATAATTCTATTTAGGATTGTGTGTTGTGTCGTCCATATGTGATTGTGCTTGCCCCTTCAATTTCTTCTTATCACTTTTCATCCTCGTCTTCGCGATGTGATGGATGGATTGAAAAGTGGCAGAAAGCGAAGTGAAATAAAATAAATAAATCAATGAAATAAAGCAGAGATACTTAAGTTACTATAAAAGTATATGATGCTGTAATAACCGAACAGATTTCTTTACGTCCATACACTGTGTAAACTAGGTCATGGTGCTCCTGTTGAGTAGGTTAGGTTAGTTAGATTTAGTTGTGTTTTCCAAAGATCTTCCAAAAATGTGGAATCTGGTATCTTCCACAGTGGACGTTTTGGCCACTTCTCCCCGCAGTTGATATAAAACGATTTTACATTCAGTTTGTAATGGGTACATCGTCCGCGGTACGAGCAATTTCAGCTGTGTTGTGTATAGACAGCAGTTTGTATAAGGACATGGTTGTGGTTCTTTGTAGGTACGAAAACCTCCTGATACATGGCAGGTTAGTACTTAAATCCAGCATCATCAGCTCATGGTCAGAGCCAATATCACTAACGAGTCATTCCATGCCAAATCAACACAGATATGTGCAATTTTTAACCTGACCATCGATTTTCATGAAATTTGGGGAGTTGAAACTATGAATAGAACTTAGTAACTATGAAAATTTTTAGTCTCGTGCGTCTTGTAATTGTTAAATTATTCAAGGTCAAAGTTTGCAGAAATTGCCTTTTTTGAGCCCGCTTAGCTATACTAAATGTGCTGTAACTCCGCCCCTATTTCGTTCAGGAAGCTCAAATAAAGCTTATTGTACAGGGAATTGAATAAGCTTTCCAGTGATATATAACAAGCCTACCTTTGGATAAAAATATAATTTTGTCACGTGACCTTGACTTTGACCTTTAATATCTCAAAACATGTCATCACCAAAAATCGTGAAAAAAATATATTTGGTCCCTCATACCATACTCTAAAACATACCAAAAAATAATTCTGGGACTGCAATGGGATCAGAAGATGCAAAATAATATGTGTAACTATGTGACTGATAAAAGCCCCATTACATGAACTATGAAGAGTCAAATGTCCCTTAACACACCCTACAAAACGTGAAAGAGTTATCCTGGGTATAATTGGTCATAAAAGAAATAGGTTAGGCACAGGGAGATCCCTAGCCGTGTGTGTCAAGCGCAGATCCGGCATATTGTTGACCGCCATATTGAATTCAACGCAAAAATTTCAAAGGAAAGGGGGTGATGTGATATATCAAATCAGGCTAGAATTTCACGAGAAATGAAGTGACGAAGGTTTATCCAACATATATTTAACCAGCAAAAATTTATTACTGCATGCTTGTAACCATTTTCTCCTTTTCGAGGTGTTAAAAACAAAGCATTGGAATGCTCCTAACGTGTTAGGAACTCATCGAGATCACGTTGACATCTTGGGAGAGAAAGAAGTATACGCACCATTGCATACGATTTTAATCAGCTACATTCACCAAATAGTTGAATAGTGAAGAATATTGGGAAAAGTATCTCAAACAATTACGTGACACTTCCTTTGGACTGAAAAATTCTTCAGTGACGAGGCAAATTTTTATGTTCACGGTGAAGTTAATAAAAATAATATGTAATACCTGTGATTTGCTCAGTCGAATGGTTGTTGTTGGTAAGCTAATTATGTGGTATAATGTATGGCGAACGGAAATGGTTGGTCCATATTCAACAACGGAACCTTAAATGGTGAGGGCTTCTTGGATTTGTTAAGTGAACAGGTTTTTTCACCCTTGCTTACGGGATAGGGCACTTTTCGAGAGTTTTGAAACAGGACAGAGTGTGACCACACTATGTAGACATTTTCGCAATTTCTTCATGGTAATTTTCTAGGTAGATTGATGGGCACACGGGGATCTATTAAAAGGCCTGCACATTCCCCAGATCTAACATCTTAGGAGGACTTTTACCTTCAGAAACATTTGAAGAGAATGGTTCATGCACTAAAGGTCCCTGATATTGACCATCTGAGAGAAGGCATAGTTGCTGCTTGCGATGTTGTTGCACATGCTACATTACCAAATGTTCTATGCGAGTGTGAGAGACGTCAACGAGTGTGCTCACAGGAACATTGACAACATTATAATGTGCATATATCGTAAGTGAAAGATATGTGTATAACTTTTTGCTGGCTTAAGATACGTTGGAAAATCCTTCGTCACTTCATTTCTCGTAAAATTCTTGCCTCATTTGATATATCACATCACCCCCTTTCCTTTGAAATTTTTGCGTTGAATTCAATATGGCGGTCAACAATATGCCGGACCTGCGCTTGACACACACGGCTAGGGATCTCCCTGTGCCTAACCTATTTCTTTTATGACCAATTATACCCAGGATAACTCCTTCACATTTTGTAGGGTGTGTTAAGGGACATTTGACTCTTCATAGTTCATGTAATGGGGCTTTTATCAGTCAGATAGTTACACATATTATTTTGTATCTTCTGATCCCATTGCAGTCCCAGAATGATTTTTTGATATGTTTTATAGTATGGAATGAGGGACCAAATATTGTTTTTTCACGATTTTTGGTGATGACATGTTTTGAGATATTAAAGGTCAAAAGTCAAGGTAACGTGACAAAATTACATTTTTATCCAAAGGTAGGCTTGTTATTTATCACTGGAAAGCTTGTTCCATTCCCTGTACAATAAGCTTTATTTTAGCTTTCTAGGCAAAATAGGGGCTGAGTTACAGCAGATTTAGTATAGCTAAGCGGACTCAAAAAGGGCAATTTATGCTAACTTTGACCTTGAATAATTTAACAATTACAAGACGCACGAAACTAAAAATTTTTATACTTACTAAGTTCCATGCATAGTTTCAATTCCCCGAATTTCATAAAATTCGGAGATGGTCAGGTCAAAGGCTGTGTTGATTTCGCATGGAATGACTCTAACAACTTAAGGACTTCGGATGAGTGGGTTATCCTTGTGGAGATCCATATCTATGGCGTCAGATATGTCCGTGGATAGAAAGTTGGTTTCCTGGAAGCTTTGATGTTGAAGTGAATAAACTTCCACGGATGATCACCCCGGAGTACTATAAGGTCGTCAGTAAGTAGTACCTGAACACCCAAGGCGTCAAAGGTTTGGAGGACAACTAGGTGAAGCAGACAGGCTGTTTGTACACAGCATCGAGTAGTAGTTCACCTTCAGGATGGAATAGTTTCACAACTACTGCCTCCATGGTTTGGAAAGGGTTATGGGAATTGGAGTAATATGAAAGTTTATTTTTAACGCTGCTCTTGAAATCTGTCAATCTTATAGATGTTATAGTTTTTGACATCCAATGAGAGGTGTGGTTTAAAGTGTGTTTCGTACGGCAGGGCGACATCTATGTTGTACTCCTCTAGAAAATTCGGGAAAGTTAGACTTTGCTTGCCAATAATATCTACGTTCCACATGAACCTTGCCAGACAACCTTATAATCTTTGCGATATTATTGGCTACCATAACGGACACTTCAGCGGAAGAGACAAAGACCACTGTCAGTTTGGTCAGTTACGTTGAGAAAACTTTGTGGAGCTACTTTGAAGTGATAAACTAGGTCACTAGGATTCATGTCACTTGCAAGTTTTAGTATATCGCGGACATCTTTGACTTGTGTTTCAAATCCTAATTCCTCCTTTTACTGCCTTTATCGCCTCCAGATTTCGCCATGGGAAGCAACTATTGTCCTGTTGTTGCCTGAGCTTTCAAATCTGTCCCAGTCTCGTACGTTTTCAAGCCGTGGCTTCCCAAGTGGAACTGGCAGCAAGGCAAAATAAGTCAGCATTGCAGGAGACCCTAAAGATGAAGATTTCGTTTGTGACACTAATACTGCCTTTGGCTCTTCCCCTGGAAAGAGACAATTGAAGATTACGTCCTACGTCCTTTATGCACTCTATTGTGCAAGTTTGGAGAACTTACTTCCTCATTACCTTTCTTGTCTTTGTTTTTTTGAAGTGTGGTCCTCGACATACGGACTGTACGTAGCACATTGATTGCACATGGTTAAAGTACTGGCACGAAAACGCTGAAACATGTCACGTGATTAGTAAATATCTACTTAAACCTCAAGGATGCCAACTCACGACGAATTGGCAACACTTTCTACGAATAAAGGCATCGACACTCTTGTCGGGCCAGATTTAGCCCTTTTAGGCATTTCCCTCACATCTAACATCGGTGATTGTTGTCCTAGTAGGTCTGACTTTATTTCCTCAACCTGGGCGCTGTTGGAAGGTGGCTTGATATGATCTTGATGGTCCAGTCTTGCTTCTGGGTGCTAACTATTAGCTGCGATTTTACTGGTGAATGAAGAATACAACTTTGGTACAGTCTTCGCTAGTCTGGCATTGACTGGATTCCTTTCAAGTGTTGCCTTGAGCGTCCTTATGAAGGTGCATCTTGTTTTAGACCGTGAATGTGGAGCGGTGGAAGCTTAACTGGAGCAGGTGTGGAGGTTGTATCATTTGCTCTTCCCATCATATTCTCACCCTCCTGTTGGGAAAGGTCTGAAGAAGTGGGTGCAAATCGGTTCACGTTAGGGAAAGCTGATTAATTGGCCGTGCCAATCCCATTTCTCTCTTAGTTCTCTTCACCGGTTGAAAGTCTCATGTGGTGTTATCATGGACTTGTCCAGATGTTTGGTGCACTCTTCTAGTGCTTTCTTTTACATAATGGTAAGTCTCGGAAGAAGACAACTCTCCAGTGGCAACTGTATCTTGGTAGGAACTGATGCCACCTCTGATATCTGCGACTTGGTTAGGCTAGAGGTACTGGTAATTGAATCTGTGACAGTCATTGTGCTCTTGATGTGTGATTTGGACTTTAGGTATGCTTACCTTTGTAACGACACCCTCTGCCATCCTCTGCCTGTGTACGGCACATCCTTCTCGCATGTGCTGATTTTAATTCCCTCGGATAGAGTATTTGTCTTCCAAATGATTTGTCAAACACCTTGGAGAGGATGGCAGCGTTATAATATTTTTAGCTTTTGGGGAAGAGCGGGTCTCATCCACTATCTTGTAACGTCCATGTCTCTCGAGGGAGTAGGAAAGATGCCCAATAGCTTAGTTAGCTAAGTGTTACAAGTCTACCCATAATGCTAACCTTTTTCTCCAGCGGTAGCATGAGACTCTATTTACACTCAGGGTTCGGGTGTATGTTGCGCTTAGTGGGCTATGACGTAGTTCACCAGTTAAGTTCATTGACAACTCAAAATTAACTAAAAATTATAAAGGTTTATTTCATCACAAACTTAAGCAAGAAAGGAACTTAGACCCTTTTACAGTAGTTTTATACATCCAACTTATTGTTTCACAGTTTCGTAAATGATACCTAGTACTCTTGTTAGAAAAACAATCACAAATGGTTTATAAACAAAGCATCTAAAAGTGAAAGATTAGTGTAACCTTGGAAACAGCTTTTTGTTTACATGTAGGAGTAACAGGCGAAAAACTAAGGAATAGATTCTAAGAAGCGAATTTCCCTGCATCGAGGGGACGGGGTTTCGCTGTTACCATCCCCAACGTCGAGATGACGGGGTTTAAGAAAGAAAAAGGTCTGGTTACCTAAATATCTCTCGCCCGAAAGCGGAGTGGGTTTCTCTCGCCCAAAAGCGGAGTAGGTCCTCTCACACTAAAGTGGAGTAAATTTCTCTCACCAGAAGGTGGAGTGGGATATCTTTTTCTCTCTCCTGTTAGGAGGAGTTTTCCTCTTGCCCGTAGGCAGAGCCCTACTTCTCTCGTCCGCAGACGGAGTTGAACTCAGATGCTAGCCCCGCTCTCGCCTTTATATTGGGTCGGCGACGCTAGCGTAAGCAAGTGGAAGAAATATAAACTATTAAAAGTATATTTTTAAGTAAGTTTACCAAATTAGAGGTGTAACCTGTTTTTAAATTGATACATTTCTAATTACATATTTTTATCAGAAAGGTCACAAAAATAGAGGTGCGACTCGTACAAATTGTGACGAGACGGGTTCGTTACAATAACCCCTCCCTTCGGGGAAAATCTTTAGATTTAAAATTTATCACCTCTATATAATATATTTTAATGAAAAAGATTTTTTCAATACAAAATTCAATTAAGATTACAAACTAATATTAATAACAAGTTACATGAGAGATAAACACGACCAAGCCAATCTTTACAACAATGGAAGTACTAGGTTTAGAACTCAAAGAAGGTTACATTTTAATATAACTAATCCACTGGGTTTTAATCAACTCTTTAAGCTAAAAGTCCGTATCGTTTTAAAAATCTTAAGAAGGGAAACCTTCGGGGCACTCGAATATGACACTTTCGCAGGATAGAGATTGTCTGCAAATATGGCCTTGGGATGTCTCCCAAAATCATTTTCAACTGCTGAGCCAATAACAATTCGTCATCATTCCAATTTACTTCAGCCAAGAGTTCCGAGTCGTGAGCTTTCAGGGGAGCTTCCTGTGGATCTGGAAGAGCAAGGACTTCCCTCCTGGTAGACACCATGTGTTGATCGACCTGCAGATCGTCCTCGGTACTGTCCTTCCTTGGAACAGGCTCTGGGGTAGTCCATACATACTCAGCATGTGTCAGGTCCCGCATCTCGGATTCCAACTTTCATTTTTCCGCTTCTAAGCGTCGAACTCGTTCGATCCAGGGTCGAATCAGGGCACTAGATTGGTCACTCAAAACTTCAGATTTCTGTTCGTTGATTTCGTTTTCTTGCTCCAAGAGTACTGCTCCGGAGGATACTGTTTCAACGAGCATAGGTAACTTTCTCGGAACCACAATTGCTTGGGGTTTTCTTCCTTCAGTCACAGGGCTAGATGAGCTAGGAGCTGATAAGTTCATACTAACTCGCACATGTTGGCAGGCTCTAGGAACGACTTTGCTCAGATCCACTAATCCTGGTCGCGAAGGAGAATACGATAAGGAACTATATCCCTTCTTAATATCTTCGGCAGCAATATTCTTCATCCATGTACACTTTAACTGGGTCATCAGGTTCCTTCTCTTCTTAGGAACTTCTGGATCCTGTAGAGGGGGAGGTATTAACTTAACTTGCCGTGTGATGGGTCCTTTATGTTTGGGCACAGGTTCACTTAACATCTTCACTTTAGTACCGTTCAACTTCAGCCTCTCTTTCATTCGTTTGACATCTGGGAACATCCTGCGGGGCTTATCCATCCTGTGGTAGAAAGCACGAAGTTCACACTACTCAGTCCCGATCTCAACTGAGCTCTGTCCAGTCTGGTTATCTATTTAATCAAGGTGAAGCACAGGCTACATGACACTAACACCACCTATTGACAACATTATATACTTAATATACATTTCAGGGAAACATCAATTTATTTTACTTTCCTATCACTCAGTGTTGCCCTGGCACATTTGAAGTTTGAACTTAATCACATTACAAAACTTTTTGTTATTATTGATTATAAGCTTTTCCTTAATTTTGGCAGGTTGAGCACAAGCTACTTTCAGCACAATTATATATGTATTACATTTTTAATGGCTTTTAGTAAATTACTCAAGTCTCTACATTTAGGATATAATACCCCAGGGAGCTTCTTTGGCTTCCCTGCTTCTTCGGAGACCACGCTCTGGCACGCCCTTTTGGCCTTACTGCACTCGAAGGAAGAGGTACTTTAACCACTCTATAAACTCAAGTCCTACATAAAGACATTCTTTCTTGTACCTTCGCTGTCCCACAAGCCTTTCTTTGGGATCTTAGTTCAATAACATTTACTTTTAGAAGTTCTGTTCTTGTTCTATAAGTTACTCTTTCTAAATGGAGTTGGTAACACATATAGCAATAGTTCGTCTTCTGAAAATGGTCAACTTAATATTCATTTCCCGAATTAGTATCAAACTTCTAGGTTCCTGCTTGGATATCTTTCACGGTGCTTCCCTCTTTCTCTTTCTTTGGTGTTAACACTGGTTTTACACTATCGGGGTGAGCGTCAATTAACTTGAAACTTGCTCGGTCATGTGGCCAAATAACTCGGTTTCACCTTCGAGCCTTTACATTGTGGCGCGAAAAATCTTGCAATATTCCTGTTATTTATCTTTCGGGCCCCACGTTTGCATTATCGAGCCACACGTTAGGATGCCAAATTACTTGCAACGTTCGATCCTTCACTTTGGTTTTGCACTTTCGGGCCCCACGTTGGGCGCCAATTAACTTGCAACGTTCCAATCCGTCTCTCGCTGGAGGAGGAGAAGATGCCCAATAGCTTAGTTAGCTAAGTGTTACAAGTCTACCCATAATGCTAACCTTTTTCTCCAGCGGTAGCATGAGACTCTATTTACACTCTGGGTTCGGGTGTATGTTGCGCTTAGTGGGCTATGACGTAGTTCACCAGTTAAGTTCATTGACAACTCAAAATTAACTAAAACATATAAAGGTTTATTTCATCACAAACTTAAGCAAGAAAGGAACTTAGACCCTTTTACAGTAGTTTTATACATCCAACTTATAGTTTCACAGTTTCGTAAATGATACCTAGTACTCTTGTTAGAAAAACAATCACAAATGGTTTATAAACAAAGCATCTAAAAGTGAAAGATTAGTGTAACCTTGGAAACAGCTTTTTGTTTACATGTAGGAGTAACAGGCGAAAAACTAAGGAATAGATTCTAAGAAGCGAATTTCCCTGCATCGAGGAGACGGGGTTTCGCTGTTACCATCCCCAACGTCGAGATGACGGGGTTTAAGAAAGAAAAAGGTCTGGTTACCTAAATATCTCTCGCCCGAAAGCGGAGTGGGTTTCTCTCGCCCAAAAGCGGAGTAGGTCCTCTCACACTAAAGTGGAGTAAATTTCTCTCACCAGAAGGTGGAGTGGGATATCTTTTTCTCTCTCCTGTTAGGAGGAGTTTTCCTCTTGCCCGTAGGCAGAGCCCTACTTCTCTCGTCCGCAGACGGAGTTGAACTCAGATGCTAGCCCCGCTCTCGCCTTTATATTGGGTCGGCGACGCTAGCGTAAGCAAGTGGAAGAAATATAAACTATTAAAAGTATATTTTTAAGTAAGTTTACCAAATTAGAGGTGTAACCTGTTTTTAAATTGATACATTTCTAATTACATATTTTTATCAGAAAGGTCACAAAAATAGAGGTGCGACTCGTACAAATTGTGACGAGACGGGTTCGTTACAATCTCTGATGCAGTTCATTTTAGTGCATCTTCACATTTTTAATGTGTTTTTCCTGTGAAGGTCCCATGGCCTACCCGATGGCGCAGTGGTAGCATCGTCGTCCTATAATCAAAGGATCCCGGATGCGATACACATAGTGGCACATAGTGGCACATAGTGGTTCGGATTCCACTTTAAATTGTAGGTCCAGTCCCGATTAGCCTTTCTGTGCATAAAGTGGACTTAAAATCTTAAACTGTGCAGTCGCTTCTCAACTGGCTCTTTAGATCCCTTCTTTAACTCTGAGATAAGGATTTTAGATGAAGGGATATTTCGCCGTATACGTTGGTGGCCATGTGTGCGTACGCTCCCCCAAAATTGAATTAATTCATCATTCTTACGTAACTTGAAAAGAAACTGTAATTTAAATGGCATTATCCTTGTGTTCATTTCTGTTTGATGTATTACATGCCATTTGTAGCCTGTCCACTATTCCTAATTCAGAGGTATGAATTACCTTTTGGGGTCTGCCTCTTATTGTCCGCCATTTTGCATATTGACAGCCGTCTCTATTTAGTCATGTGACCAAAAGCACGGACTTTCGAACTTTGCACACGTACACAATACTCTTTACTACTTTTAGATTCTCTCACAGCACTTTCCACTTCTCACTTCCTTTTCCACACCACAACTTCAACCCTCAATTTCAAGTTTTCAGGTGAACGCTCATCAACCGTCACCTTTTAATATCCGATAATATTTAATATATCCTCAAGACTTGACATTTTTCACAGGTAAGCAGGGTTTCAGATTAACATTTATGTCCGAATATGAAAGTACCTATTATAGTTTCCTTACTATCAATTAGTGTGTTGTTTTGTTAAATAGATGATTAAATCACCAAGCAAAATGGAGGTGATATGCTTTAGGTGAGAGCAGAGGCATCTATCGACCATTTTGCAACACAAACGTCTTGTCAGCTTCAATACACATTTATAGCTCCTCCTCCGCGTTAATGGGTCTCGGGGAACCCTGCAGGTGACGGCGGAGACATCCATCTTTGTTTAATTTGTTTCCCAACCGCAGTTGGAAATTGGCGCTGCGGTGGAACGATTAAATCTGGATTGTATCTTAAGATTGATGCGCCTCGAAGTTCTTTGACGGACGACCAGGACAGGGACGGGATGCGGAAAGAAAGGGGATTCCCTTCGAGTCTTCCGGGGTAGATGGATTCCCCGAACCGCGCGTCTGTCAGGAAGACTAACGACCTTCGGAAGTAAATTTCGGTGCGGCTGTTTTCTTTGGGCTTTTCATTCCGGTGGTTTAAACGAAATATGAGGGAATCGAAGTACAGGGTGGGTGGGAAGTATCCGAGCCACTGACATAACTCACTTCACTTAACTTGAATCAGTTTCGTACCTGTTGATTAATCATTCCGCTTGCTTGTTCACCTAAGTGAGTTGTGGAGTGTGTTCAGCAGGGACGAACACGATTGCAAGTAGTTTCATCTTGAATGAAAGTTGTCACCAAGGACATATAGCTTCAGTGAAAGGTTCATGCAGAGACCTAGATTCAAGATAGCAACTTTAATGGTCGTTTGCACCAACGCCGATTTACTCGCGAGTAAGATTAAACTCACAGTTTACCATAAAATCGGCTGATTATTATCTGTTGCACCAACGGAAACGACGGTTAAGCTGAGAGTAAAAGGTGGGTTAACTTTACCCTCCTAGATCGGCGAGTAAAAGCGGAGTTAACCCACGGGTAGCTGAGTAATGGCTGCTATCTGCAACCGGTAATGTATCACTTCAGAATTTCAAAACTACATAAATGCAAAATGGGATGTAATAGACTCAAACTATGTATATAGTCTGTTATTTAATATATACTTTGGGAGATGTTTCCTGTGCCCATTCTGCAGTACAGAGTTTGGTTTGTAAAATTGCAGGTGCAATCCAAACATAAACATACACTAGCCGGAGAAAGTGGAACAATATAGCGATAAAACGATAGTGAAGGTAGACGCATATATCAAAATCGACTACAAATACCACTGTAAAACTACTTACTATTACCCTGACCAGTGGATCTTCAAACTCCCGAGTTTGTGCAACGTTGGTGCCAAAGAGCATTAGAGAAATAAACTGTGTAAAAACACGCTGTAAAAAGTATTGAGTTTCTGTTTTAAGTCCACTTTATGCAGAGATAGCCTAATCTGTCTGGGCTTACAGTTTAAAGTGCCATCCGAACCAATATACCCTCTACCGGGTATCAAACCCGGGATCCCATGATTACAAGGAAACAATGTTACCATCACGCCATCAGGGAGAAGCGTTCACGCAGTATTTGAATTGAATAGAAAGTGGGGTTCAGGAAATCTCCCTTCTACTTTTATCATCCCAGGCTCTACATTTATATTTTCATTACCAACCAGGGAAAGAAAATTCCCCCCTCTGAATGTGTGTTTTATTATCATCATTCGGGATGGTTTAACATGCATTCACTATTTGAGTCAAAAATTAGAGTTTGCTGTTAATTGCACTTTAAATTTTGTATGGAGGAACCTTGTTGCCTGTTCAGAAACAGCAAAAATCAAACTGACCTGATCGAAAGTGCTAGAACAGTGGCAACAACAATGTGAGAAAATTTAACAATATGTTTGACATTCATTGGGTGGTATCTTATCACTCGGTGTCAGCAGTAATATAGATATATCCGGCTCTTATAAGGGTCTAGAAAATTGAACGTCAGATGTTTGAAACAGTGTAATGGCAACACTGACTGGAATGACGAGATGGAACTGTGACATCTGTGTGCAGCAGTCTGTGGCAAGTTATCATGGAGAGATGCACAATGCAACAACGCATAGAAATTATTCGAATTTATTATCAAAATTCGTGTTCAGTTCGACAGACATTTCGTGCATTGAGAGGAATTTATGGTTAACATAATGGACCGATCGAACAAACAAAACTGTAGGATTTGGGCAGATGAAAATCCGCAAGTGTTTCTGGACGTACCCCTTCATCCTAAGAAGGTAACTGTGTGGTGTGGTTTTTGGGCCAATGGCGTGATCGGGCCTTATTTTTTTAAGGACCAACATGCAAATCACGTGACTGTCAATAGAGAGCGATACAGGAATATGGTGGTGCAGTTTTTGTGGCCTAAACTGGCAAATCTTGACATCAACAATGTGTTATTCCGACAGGACGGTGCAACTTGCCACACAACTCGCCAAACAATGGAATTATTGCTGGAAAAGTTCCCCGGACGAATTCTGTCCAGAAAGGGTGATGTGAACTGGCCACCAAGATCATGTGACCTAACCCCCCTAGATTATTTTCTATGGGGTTCTGTCAAATCTAAGGTCTATGAGACTAAGCCACGCACAGTTCGTGACCTGAAACGGAACATCGAACGAACCATTGAGGCTCAATATGTGTGCAGACGTGCTTGAAAATTGGACATTCAGAATCCATTCCACCCACCGAAGCAGAGGAGAACATTTGAACGACATATTGTTCAAAACATAATGCCATTGCTTGTTCTTCAAAATAGAAAAAATATATGTCATTATCACTTGTGGTTTTTCTATCTAATTTTAAAGATCTGACGTTCAAATTGGTAGACCCTATACATCTCTTTATATCTCTTTTCAAGTCGTGAACTCAGTGGAAGTATCATTTCAAAAGAATGAACGATGGAATGCTATAAAAGGTGCAAACGTGGTCACTTGTAGTAGAATTTCGGCTTTTAATTGACTTATTAGATCTCCTCAAGCAGTTTTTTCATAATTTCTTCAAAGAAGAAGCGCTAGTGTAATTACTGTATGCAGAAACTGACTGTGATAACAAAAACACCATGGAGAAAGTGTAAAAGTTGAAAAATTTTAGTTTTGTCAAAACAAAGCATTCATGAGTGTACCATGAACGGAAACATTTGAAACAGATGAAGGAAAAATCATATTTTCATTTGCATTTCCTTCAGGGACTGATAACATTAATTCCAGATTTGAAGATCATGGAATATTCGATGAAGCATCTGTTTTGAACTATGAAAATGAAACGGAACGTATGTTTATGGTGACAAAGAAATCACATTGTGGGTCGTAGGGTTAAAATATAAGGGATCTGCATTCAAGAAATAGTGAAGGAATTCGAAGTGTAACAATAATGCAAGAACCCTGAAAACGAGCTCAATAAGTGATTTGCTGAGTGACCTTTCTGTAGAGCTACATACTATTCAATCAAAGAAGAGGTTTCAGTAAAAATGAAGGTAACTCTTACTTAACAACAAAATCGAAGGAAGGTTGATGCAAATACAAGAATTGTTATTTATTGATGTCAATAACCCTACAGACACGGTTGCAAGAAAGTTTTTTTAATAATTTAATTTGCCGGTAACATGCCGGCTTTTTTTCTGACATAAAAAAACGGAATTGTTGTACTTTTTTCGCTTTTTGCCAACTGCAACTAATCTACTTGACTTGAAGTTTTAGTTGTGAGTTTAGAGGTTTGTAATGGCAAATTTTGCCAAAGAAAAAGTCGAGAAGAGCCCAACTAAAATGAAGAAGACAAATACTCAGTTTTTCTTCAAAAAAGTCATTTTTTCTGATAACTTCCAACTCTATCTACAGTAGACGATTTTCCTGTGACAAAATTTGCTGAAATGTGGCTAAAGATAGGACGCCATGGTAGAATGTATCATTTATACATCGAAATGTGTGAGCATACTCCAGACCTCTGTGGCGCAGTGGTAGCGTCGTCGCATTGTAATCAAGGAGTCCCGGGTTCGATACCCGGTGGAGGCACATAGTGGTTCGGATCCCACTTTAAACTGTAGGTCCTGTCCCGATTAGCCTTACTGTGCACAAAATCAATCAATCAATCAATCAATCAATCAATCAATCAATCCAGACCTCTGTTCCACTCCATACACGAAATCTGAAAAAGAAAACAAAAAAGAGGCACAAAAAAAAAACTAAAGTCTCCCCTCTGCATTTTCTTCAATTCGAGCTCTGCTTTTAAGAAGAGGCAATAAACACACAACAGGATGAATGGACAATAGGGATACACGTACTTTGCACATAGAAAGTAAAAAAATATATTCAAGGAATATGCCATAAATCTAGATAACGGACAAGAACATTCCAGAATCTAGGGGCTGGTGCACCGCTGATGCAAGCTTCGTCGTTCAGTTATTCACCGGTGTCCACCAGAGCTCTCACCAGGTGAAACCATGACGTCATCATTTTGTACCAGCTTGCAAAGATGGTTAATCGAAAAGGCGTCGTCTGTTTTGAAACCGGTTCCGATTCATGATATCCGTTCTGCAGGCCATAGTACGGAATGTCACATCGATTTTGTTGCAATGGTGGCAAATATACTGGATGGAGGAATATACTTTCAATATCTTAAATAATACTGCTCCTTCACTTCCAGTCAACATGAAAATAAAATATAAGATAGGCCACCCAAAGTTCACAACGCTAAGAAAGATAATATTTCTCAAGAGACGTAGTATAAACATTTTATGGGAATAACAGAAATAGCATAACAATGCTAATGTCTTAGGGAACCTAAAATTACAAGAAACATACTTCCCTTTCTCGTACAAAGAAAATAGTGGAGGACTGCATATGTATATAATTTATTTCGCCAAGTGGATGGTTGGGGTGGCTAATTTTCGTTAGACGTGTTTCCTTAGATCGCCACTTATGTTCATGTGTTTATAGAAATAATAATATATAATACATTTCTGCCGAAATAATAATATGTAATACATTTTTGTATTGAAAAAGACTGGATTAAAATATGCAAATTTCTTTCAAGAAATAACTGTATTAGGTAAGTAGGGGAAGTGGCCCACTTCCAAGCCAGAAAATGGGGCTCGGTGGGGCTCGCCTTAATGGATTTCTCTTGTAAGGCATGAGCCCCATTTTCTCGCAGTGTTGCCAACTCCTTACTCGAAAAATCACCAAGGTTTTTTTTGGTCTAACCTAACCTAAAGCAAGGAGCTGGCAATCTTGCTTGAGGCTTCTTAATGGTTTGCTCTTGTAAGGCATAAGCCTCATTTTCTCGCAGTGTTGCCAACACCTTACTCGAAAAAAATCACCAAGGTTTTTTTTTCGGTCTAACCTAACCTAAAGCAAGGAGCTGGCAACCTTGCTTGAGGCTTGTCTTACAGTGCATAAAGCAAGGTTGCCAACCTACTGGTGCTTTTGCCATAGCTTTTTACAAAAAAAAGAGAGAGGAGAGAGAGAGAGGGAAGAGTTAAACAACCGACAGCCTACCTACAACTTTTTTTTGGTCTAACCTAACCTAAAGCAAGGAGCTGGCAACTTTGCTTGAGGCTTGCCTTACAGTGCATAAAACAATTTTTGCCAACCTACACACACTGGGCAAGGAGAGCCGGCACTGCCGTAAAAGAGAGAGAGGTGGGTGGATGGCAACACAGTATGTGTGTGCGTGTGTGTGTATAATATGTAGCATTATTAACTAGAGTGTGTTGGCAACCCACTTACAACTAAAAAAAATAGAGATGCCAACGTTGCTGTAAGATGAAGAGAGAGAGAGACCTACGGCTGGCAACAGTAATAAGCGAATGCGCCATATCGTAATTTTCCAACTCCGTATATCGTGACTTTTGTAAACCTCTCTCGGGGGGAACGATGTGCCACACACACACACACACACGCGCGCGCGCGCGCGCGCGCGCGCACACACACTTATATTATAACACAAACAAACAAACAAAATAATAATAATTGTTGTTTTTTAGGATTCCTGGCCCCCCATAACCCCGCCAGGAGTGCGTGGTGCCCAACCAAAAAAAGTAAAGGTTTACAAATAGGAATTGGCAACACTGACGAGGCTCGAATTATTATTTGAGGCTCGAAATCATTATTTGATGCTCGTCGGTGTTGCCTACCCACTCTACAAAAATTCTACTATATGATCTTTCACAAGCTAAGCTAACCTACAAATAGGAGTTGGCAGCACTGACTTATAAACCCACTGGGTCCTCTTGGCATGTTTTTTTCATGATGTGTTGCTAGGCTATTGAGCATCTTGGCGTATACAATGTATATATTTTGAGAGGGGGGGGTTATAGCTTTTTATGCTGTACGAATACTGGAAGCTTGACAGTGACAACCAACAGAGTAGGTAAACCTACATCCAGGAACTGGCAACACTAGTTTCTGACAGTGAATTTGAAATAAAATATTAAACAAAATACATGAGTAAGCATTGTGAGTACAAATAGTACCAGTGTTATGCCCCCAACTCCAACTGGGCAACTGGGGGAAATAATTGTACAACAATTTGTACCTAATTTTACAATACTTGTACCTAATTGTACAACATACATATACACAGACATAAAAGAAAGAGCCTTCCCGTAACTTACTTCATGTACAATTTATATGATTTTACAACTGTGAAAAGAAAGCATATGTGTTCTGTATGCACATATTTATTCTTATTTTTCGAAGTTGAATGAAAGCACATGTTTTTACGTTCTCGTAATACTAACCTTGCTCCACTGATTTTAAATTGCTTCCATCCGCTTTTTTTTTCTGTGTTATTTCCGTATGCACGCAACATTCGCTTTCAATAGTATAATGAAACACAGAAGGAGTGTTAGTATAGCAGGCTTCGAGTTTACAATTTATTAAATTAAACAATAATTTATGTAAGAATATACTTGTACTTACCGAACACAAAATAATAAAAGCACATGTGAATGTTTGCGTGTGTTCATGTTATATGACGACTGAGTAAAAAAAATAATGTTGACTCCCCGAAAGATAAAGTTCCTAGTTCGACATCAGATGCATGCAAATTTTATGTTTTGCTCTCCAAAATCTTGATTTTATGTTTGTGCTATTTGTCATACAGCAGAGGAGGAGGAGAAAGAGGGGGAGAGGAGAAGAGGGGAGAGAGAGAAAGGAGGTACTATCAGCGCCATCTATTAGCAAACAATAGAAATAAAAAAATAGGTCAAACTTTTTCAACACCCAAACATTTTAAACGTCCTCGCGTAGTAATACGATCTAGCTGAAGACGTTTAAAAGAGTACTCTTAGTCGACGAAGCTAATTGCTAGGGCCCTTATATTACTAAAATATTCTTTAATTTGCATATTTCTCATACCGCCATATGTTGTTCTAGTTGACTTCTTCCAAAAAAAATGCTAATTAGCGAGAGTTAATTAAGCAAGGCAAGTAAAAGAAGCAAAATAGAACAACATATGTGCCGGCGTGAGAATATGTAAAAATTCGATTCAGAGGTGGATCGAATTAAAATTGGGGGATATTTTGCATTTTTTCCCTATAATGTACAAAACATTTACCGTACATAATCTTTTCCATTTACAACAGTATAAAATAAGAGGAATGTGTGACAATATCCATATTAATTAGGAAAGTATGTTGTATGCTAGGTTAGCTAATTGTGTCTTCTACAGCTTCACTGTATAGAGGGAAGATGGAAAAAGAGAGCTCTACGGAAACTGACGCTCTTAACAATATTGTACGCCCGTGAAAATTATATATAAATAAGACTTAAGCGTATTATCTGCTTTCATGTCAGATTTTGCCAACCTGTGAGCTGTAGTGTTTAGGTGACAAGCGACCTGCTCAAATATGATACTGTTGACAATATTGTACGCCCGTGAAGATTATATATAAATAAGACTTAAGCGTATTATCTGCTTTCATGTCAGATTTTGCCAACCTGTGAGCTGTAGTGTTTAGGTGACAAGCGACCTGCTCAAATATGATACTGTTGACAATATTGTACGCCCGTGAAAATTATATATAAATAAGACTTAAGCGTATTATCTGCTTTCATGTCAGATTTTGCAACCTGTGAGCTGTAGTGTTTAGGTGACAAGCGACCTGCTCAAATATGATACTGTTGACAATATTGTACGCCCGTGAAAATTATATATAAATAAGACTTAAGCGTATTATCTGCTTTCATGTCAGATTTTGCCAACCTGTGAGCTGTAGTGTTTAGGTGACAAGCGACCTGCTCAAATATGATACTGTTGACAATATTGTACGTATATTGTATTGTATAGGAGACTAGAAGCATATAATTTGGCGAAAAAAAAAACCAAGTAAGGTCATAGAGAATAGTTAAAAAAAAGTGAACAATTATATTTTGCATTGCACAGCATTGGATATTAAATAACATACCCCCAAAAAATCTCTGCATTATGCGTTCTGTAAAAAATTGCCCTACGTGCCAAACTGCTGTGTCAAGTAAACATTTTCAAAGGCACTGTCGTACTTGTGTGCCGGGAAAACAAATATGTGCGACCAAACTGTGCTCTAAGTGTGGAAAAAATATTTCTATTGCCAACTTCAAGCGACACCAGCTTACTTGCTACTTACACTTACTTGTAGCAAAAATAAGCTAAATAGAATTACACATGCATACAATATTTATTGTGTTTTTTCTATCTACAATCATATTTTTCTTATATATTTTTTTAAATTTTTTTATAGGGTTGACTAAAGCGCATATTTGAGGAAGACAACACCACCCATATATAAATAAACCCCTCAAACTAACACTAATTAGAATTAGCTTACAAAATTTTTCTCATAAGGCATTTTTTCGTAAACACTCTACCACCAACAGATCACATATAAATAAACATACCCCCCCAAAAAAATGCGCTCCATGAAAAGTTGCCCTGTGTGCAAAACAACCATATCAAGCAAACATTTTGCAAGACATTGTCGCACCTGCGTGCCAGGCAAGCATTTGGCTGCCACCGAACTGTGTTCCGGATGCAATAAACGCATCACAATTGCGTATGCCAAGAAGCATAAGCTTACTTGTCTAAGCGAAAGTACATCTGTGGCTCAGCCTTCGACCTCCACCAAGAGGAAGGCAGAAGCAGCCTCCATCAATGCACCACCCACGAAACGCGTCAAGCGTATGACGAAAGCGAACCAATCTGCTTTCGAGCGTTTGTTGGAGGATTTTGTCCTCACTTCGGAGGGCTTATGCGACGTTCGTAGCTTTTTAGAGGAGAAGCGAGCAGAGATAATTTCCATTCTTTGTAATGCACTGGCTACGTACTCCTCCACCAAATTCTACGCATCGCTACGTTGCCAGTACAAGAAGCCGTCCGATGAAATTTACAGCTTCTGCCACAACACCAAGGCGAAGACGCTGCATCTGGCGGATGTCGACAACCTCGAGGTCATCTACAACCAGTTTGCCGAGGAGCTGGTGGTTAAACAAGAAGAACATGAAGCTGAGGGCTCGGGGGGTTCGCTGTGTGGCGATCCTCACGAACTGTGCGTCAAACTTTGCAAGTTTACGCCTCTCTCCGCCTCCAGCTACGTCCCCTTACCACCTTCCATCGCGGCAAAGAAGGCCGTCCTGAACATTCAGAACAGTGACGCCAAGTGCTTCGTATGGTGTGTGCTTGCAGCGTTGCACCCTGTCCACTGGAAAAACCATCCACATCGAGTTAACCACTACCTACCCTACGAGTCGGAACTGGAAGATGCTATGGCTGGGATCGACTACCCGGTGGAGGTCCCGGACATTCGCAAGTTCGAGGCCCGTACACACAACCCTCGGTTGGCCATCAACGTTTACGGCCTCACTGACAAAAATGTGGTGTACCCTATCCGGGTGAGCGACGTAGACGACGATGGTGTGCAGGAAATTCATCTTCTGCTAATCAAGGATGAAACTCATCACCACTACACCCTCATTCGCTCCCTCTCTAGACTTGTTTCGAGTCAACGGAGCGGTGATAGTCACCACGTCGGGGTGTGTCGCAGGTGCTTGTCCACATTTGATAATCGAGAACAGCAAGATTACCAGCGCATCAGAGGTCCCAACATCGCTGCAGAGAAGCTCGCTCGCCACAAACTTTATTGCGATGCCAACGAGCCAGGGGTGGCAGTCTTGCCCAAACCTGGCACCGTGGAGCGTTTCCACATGCACGGTGCCATGGTGGAGCACCCCGCTATCATCATCGCGGACTTCGAGGCCTTCCTCAAACCCCTGTCCACTTGCGATCCCGATCCCGAAGTTTCCTCCACCACCCCTTACCAACTCCACGAGGCATCCAGTTTTGCCTACGTTGTGGTGCGACGAGACCAGCACATCGCCCCCGAGCCCTACGTGTATCGCGGTCCCGACGCAGTTAAACACTTCCTCGACAGGATGGTTGTCGAGGCCATCGAGATAGGGGAGGTACTGTTGGCCCGCAAGTCTATGCTCCCACTGTCCCCCGACGACCAACGTAGACACGACGAGGCCATCGCTTGCCCCGTCTGCGTCGAGGAGTACACCGCCAACAACCGTAAAGTCCAACACCACGATCACTTTAACGGTAGGTATGTTGGTCCTTGGTGCAACGATTGCAACCTCATGGCCCGGGACCCGCGCTTCATCCCTGTGTTTTTTCACAATGGCTCGGGATACGACTTCCACCATCTGGTGCCACACTTGGGGTACAACGACATGCGAATCAACGTCCTGGCGCAGAACGAGGAGCGTTACATTAGCTTGAGCAAACGAGTGTCGATCCCGGGATCACGCTCTACCGTCGAGCTTCGCTTCCTCGACTCCCTGAGGTTCCTCCCGGCCAGCCTCGATGCTCTCGCGGGGAAACTCAGCGACGAGCAAACACTCATCACCTCTGCGAATTTTCCGAACTTGGACGCCGGTCTCTTCAGGCGTAAGGGGGTCTACCCCTACGAATACGTCACGGACCCTACCAAGTTCGCGGAGACGTCGCTACCTCCTCGAGCAAACTTCTATAGCAAGCTGCGAGGCTCGGACATATCTGAGGATGACTATAACCATGCTCAGTCCATGTGGCGCGAGCTGGATTGCCAAAATCTCGGGGACTACCACGATGCGTACCTCAAACTTGATGTGACGCTCCTCGCCGACGTGTTCCAGGCGTTTCGTGCAACTGCGAAGACCATCTACAAGCTGGACCCTGCATACTTCTACAGTCTTCCCGGACTGGCTTGGTCGGCCATGCTTCTTCTTACGAAAATCAGGCTTGAGCTTCTTTCGGACGTGGACAGGATGCTGTTCGTGGAACGTGCCGTGCGGGGTGGAATGGTCCAGGTGCCGCTGCGATACGCACGCGCCAACAATCACAACATGGCCACCGGTTACGACCCTTCGCAACCGTCCAGCTACATCATGCACACGGACGTCAACAACCTCTACGGATACTGCATGATGCAGCCACTCCCCTTTGGAGGCTTCGAGTGGGCCGATCCCTCCAACTTCGACGTTGAAGGTTTCGACGATTCGGAACGCGGATTTTTTGCCGAGGTGGACCTCGAGTTCTCCGAGAAGGTGCAGGATTTGTTCTGCGATCTTCCGCCAGTCCCGGAATTCAAATGCCCACCCGGCTCGAACCAAGCAAAGCTCATCATGGACTTTGTGCCCAAAGAGCGTTATGTCCTGCACTACCAAAACCTCCGGTGGTTGATGAAGCGAAGGGTTACCGTCCGCACGGTACATCGAGTTTTGATGTTCAAACATTCTCCATGGTTGAGGCCATACATCGAGCTCAACACCGAACATCGCACAGTCGCCACTTCTGATTTCGATCGCGATTTCTTCAAGTTAATGAACAATGCGGTGTTCGGGAAAACTATGGAGAATGTGCGAAATCGTGTAGATGTGAGGTTAATATCAAACAAAGCACAATGTCGCAGGCTCGTAGCAAACCCGTTATTCAAATCAAGGACCATTTACAATGAGCAGCTGGCTCTGATTCACATGAAGCGAGGTGAGGTGAGGCTCACCAAGCCCATCTACGTTGGAGTCACGGTTCTGGATCTCAGCAAGCTACACATGTTCGAGACGTACTACGACATATTACGTGCACACTACGACCACAACATCTCGCTTCTCTACATAGACACGGACAGTTTAATATACCAGGTTCACACAGCCGACGCGTACAAGGATATGGCCACGGTTCCATCTTTGGTTGACCTTTTCGACACCTCGGGCTATCCCCAGCCGAACCGATACGGCATCCTGGCTCGCAACAAGATGGTGCCCGGCAAAGTCAAAGACGAGAAGAAAGGTGATGTGGCTCTCGAGGATGTCGGTCTTCGCTCCAAAACCTATGCTATTCGGGCAGAAGGATCCATCACGAAAAAGGCTAAGGGTGTGGACAGGCGGGTCGTCCGAGAGTTACTCAAGATCGTGGATTACGTCAAAGCCCTTATAAATAGGACGTCAATTGCAGGAGTGGAGCAGCGCATCCAGAGCGTCGACCATGTGTTGACAACCAACCAGGTGAGAAAGGTTGCCCTGGACGCACGCGACGACAAGAGGTGCGTTCTGAAATGTGGGATTCACACGCTCCCATGGGGCAACTATCATCTAGAAATTAGCTTAGAATATGGTAAATGGCATGTATGTATGTATGTATGAAAAAAAACAATTTATGTAACAGAAGTTCTAATTTAATATAGCCAAAAATATTAGAACAATAGTGTTTATCTTCAAATGCAAAAAAAAAAAACAGGTGGAGGTTTGGAATTTTTAGCGGGAATAACTCCCTGCCGCGCCCTACGGGGTGAATATGGGGCACACGCAGGGCCAAAGGGGAAGTTCCTTTGTGCGTTCAAGTGTGATTTATTATAAATGCATTAAAATTATTTTTTTTTATTATTTTTTTATTTAGATTATTCTCACAAATGTAAGAAGGTGTTCCTCGCAGTACATCCTAAACATTGCGTTGCAGGTTAATCTAATATTTGAACCTACGGTCAGTATAATTTTTTGAGAATTATGTGATTTTTTTCTTGTACTTAAAACTGTTCGGTCACTCTTTCATTTTTGACATCATACACAAAAGACTTCTCTGCAATCAGGATGACGCTGCACAGAGTATCGGCAGGCAGCGCGTCGTGGAACTCGCACACGACCTTGATGTTGGTTCGATCGTTGACCACCACCTGCTTTCTCTTAGATGTGTTGATGACGAACATCGGCCTGCGTGTTTTGAATTCGCTGGGCGCGTAGTACACGTCCACGCTTCCCTCGGTCACGCGTTTGTAAGCCGTGTAAGCTTCGTAAAGTTTGAGGTAATCGTTTTTGGTCATGTCGAGGTTGTAATTCTCGCGCGGGAACACTTCGTTCCTACCGTTCTTCAGATAAACGTTCTTGATCTTGCAGTCGTCGAATTTGCTGGAATCTTTTTCCTGGTTGTTATCGCGTCCAGTCTGAAAGAGCACCACGACGAAATCTGGCATGTCGAACTGTATGTTGTTGAACTGCGTCGTCACGTCGAATTCCATGTGACTTCCCGACGCCAATTTCTGCACGCACTGGTAACCGTGAAAGTGAATCGGCACCTGCGGACTTTTCAAGATCTCCGCTTTGTACTTGAGGGCGTAGTTCGTTTCGTATTCCACCACCGGCATTCTCAATTCCATGCTCCGGATGACGCACTTGGCCGCTTCGGGTAAAGTGTTGGGCAGCGGCGTGGTGCCGTCCGGACCCAAAGTAGCGTATCGCATCAGTGCGTCGTTGTCGTTGGCCGCTCTTCGAAACGTGACGCGCAGTCCTCCCTTCCACATGATCTCCTTGTAGTCCGAGAAGAAACCAGGCAGCAGACGCATGGGAAAGAGCACCGTGTGACTTGTCGTCGATATTTTGGTCCCCGCTTCGAATCCCCCGGCCTGATAGTACGCTGCGTCCGTTTTGGATAATTTCAACGTTCCCACTGCCGTCGACGTGATGCCTGGATAATCTATTCTGTCGATGACGGTGTTGTGTTTCCTCACCTCCACCTGCGAGAACAGGTGAGGCACGAAGTTGTCCACGAGTATCAAATTTGCTGCTGCGGGAAACGCGTCTCCGCTTTCCTTCTTCACCACGTCGAATTGAAGGTAGAGGTCCGCTCTGTGAGGATGAACGAACCCGTCGCCTACGTCCACGTCGTATTCGATCTCCCTGTTCGCTTCGTTGAGATTGGCGAACGTGCGACGGTTGGGAGGGAAAGATTGCAATTCGTAACTTTCGATTTGCTCCATTTCACTATGTGTGTTATTTATTATACGTTGATCTCCACGATGGCCGTCGTAGTGGCACCTGCGAAATCCACCACGTCTCCTTTCTCGTTCGTCACCACCAACTCTATGTCGTCTATGCGGTTGCGACATACTGGAAAATAGATCGGCGAAGAGGGTGTGTAGATGATCGGTTCCATGAACTCGGAACTTGGTTTGAAAGTGGCGATGATTCCCGTCTGCTTGTGACTTCCTAATAATCCGTCCGAAGATTTCGTGATCATGCCTTCCGCCACGTTGCAGTGTACGTTCAGAGTCTCTATGGCCAAGAATTTAGGAATGTTGGTTGCTACGTGCTTGATGCCAGCTTCGAGTTTTGGGTGGTTGTTCTCGAAACCTAAAAGTTCTCCCATGGTGCCCAGGTCCACGGTCTCCGTCGCGGATAGGATTTCCACTCTGTGCGTGACCGAATTTTGAGAAAAGTACGTGCCTTTGGGTAATTGAGCTTGCAAAGTGGAAAGATTGTATTGGCCTGGCGTGACGACGATGTGTTCGCTTCCGACGCTAATTTTGTTGTTGTGCTGCGTGACGTTAGGTATGAGGTACATGCTGTAGAATGCACGCGGAGCCACGGATTTAGGATAGACGATGTCGTCGTGCAGCGTGAGTTTCAAGATTGAAGATTCGCTCGTGAGATGGAACACGCCCATCCTAGTGATGCTGTTTGAGGTTCCACAATGCTTTCTGGAAATCCTCGATCGTAGGGTTATTTATTTTAGAGAGAAACGCGAGCATGGAGAGGCAGAGATGACCGCAGTTCACGTCTTCGAAATTTTGAATGCGTTCGTCGTTGTAGTATATAGAGGTTTTGTTCATTTTCAGATAATGAATTAAATTTGTAGGTGGAACACCTCCGAAAGAATCGAAAACGAATGCTTTATCATTATTTTTGTGGTAACATATCCAATGCGTGCCTGGATTTTCTTGACCGTCCAAGTTGACTACTCCGCATTCTCTTCTTTTAACGCTTGAAGGTAACGAGTCGGACATGAAAACTCCTCTGAAGTGTTTGATTTGTACCGGTTCGATCAGAGATTCAATATCTCGGTTGGTGAGTGCTGTTGTTTCTTTTTTTTAAACTTTTTCATCACGCCCTTGCCTCCTTTTTTCTCCATGGCCAGGTTGTGACGTTTCTGTTCTTCCAATTCCGCCTTGTTCTTCTTCGAGTCGATGACGGTTTTCGCGATGGCGGCGCTACCGCCGGCTAAACTTCCAACGGCCCCCAATGCTGCCAGGATGGCCGGGATGCTGAATATGAAACCTCCGACCTTTTGCTGTTTCCGCGAACGCTGCAAGCGTCTCAATTGAGGTGTGCTGAGAAGTAATTTCATTCCGTGTCCTTTGCTCAAGCAAGAACGTTTCTTCTCGCGTTGTTTCTTGGTGAGTAACCCATCGAGGGCACCTAGATTTTTAAGATTGGAGTATGGTATCTGGTACACGACACCCTTGGGCTTCATATTGATGCTCTATGTGTTATTTTTACGGTATGTTATTTATATATATATTCTGAGATTTTTCTCGTGTAGTTTTTACGGTATGTTATTGATATATAAATTTTCTTCGTTTTCTTGCCAAGAAGTTCCTTTGTCCCCTTGTACACGATTCGAGTTTTGTTCTCGATTAAAATAAATAGCTTCTCGTCGGATAACATGTTAGCGTATCGATCTGGTAAAAATAGACTGTATTGTGCGTTGAGCAACAGGCGTACCTTGGGACCATACTGGGTAGAAACGATTGAACCGGAAGTTATCGTGTAAGGTTTGTCGACTTCCAATTCCTGAATTTTTACATACTCGACTGACAAATTTAGCATTTGTTTTAATGCTTGGAGATCACTCATTTTTTCAGTCGTCATATCAAAAAAATTTCAGAGTGTTAGAGAGAAATTTAATTGTTTTTCACGATGTGTGTTATTTATATATACCGAAGATTATTTTTTATGATGTGTGTTATTTATATATCAAGTTTTTTTTGACACGTATATATATATTATTATTTTTAACAGAGAAAAAAGTACGTGCTTCGGAAAACGCGATGATGTGCGTAATGATATCCTCCGTCTCCTGCTTAGACTTGCGCCTACATCCTCACAATCGCCGTTTACTGCATGTTTAAATATTTTACATAGTAGCTCTGGCGGCAAATCAGTTATGCAAGCCATGTTGTTTTTTACTCTATGTTATTTATATACCCCACCCCAATTTTTGTTTCGTGTTCATGGCGATGGTGGTACCCAGTGCGGCGACCCGTTCACCCAACGATGCGTCTCTGCTCACGAACCTTTCGAAAGCTGCATGCTCCAATTTTCTGTCTGCTTCGTGACGTGCGTCCAGATCCGTCTGCGTGGTGTTGTAGGCGATGTCGTGATCTTTGCATGCGGCGTCCAACGGATTCACACCCTTGTCTCCTCTCTCCAATCTTTTCTCGAGTTTGGTACCCGGTCCGCAGTACTGGTAGCCAGGTAGATGCATCTCGAAAGGTAACTTGTTGATGATGTCGTTCACGAGCCCCTTTCCTTCGGCCACGTTCCAAAATTTCGGAGGCAGCGTGTTGATGATTTTGATCAGGTAACCTATGCCCTTGTCATCGTTCACGATGAAGTTGGAAAGTTTCGTGCTGATCATGTCCACGATGCCAACCTTCTCGTTGTAGAAATTACGGTTGCCTGCATTCTCTTCGCCGGCTATCACCAACAATCGGTCCACGAGTTTCCTAACGTCGTCCACCCAAACGAATTCTTTGGGTAACGTGTTGTAGCGTTTGACGCCGCTGCCTGTTTTGACCTGGTTCCAAATCGGTTTGATGAGATTCCTGTACTTCTCGCCGCTGCTCGATTTCACCCTATTCTGCGAGGCGTCGTTGTTCTGGTACAAGGCATCCGTCATGATCAGAATTTCCTTGTAACTTTGGTAATCTTCGTCGGTGTAATCTTTCGGCTGCTTTTTGGCAACGAGTTCCCACAGTCCCACCGTACCCGGATACCTGGTCCAACTATCCTTCTCGCCTAAATTAACTTTAATGTCGTTGCCTTCGAAGGTCACCTTCGATTTCCCAATCTTCCACACCACACCACCGCCTTCGTTGGTTTCCATGCTGGGATACAATCCGAACACTTCATCCTTGTCGAATTTCCCCGTACTCAGGTAGTCTCGTGCCAAAGGTCCCAACTCGATTTTATCCGAAGACGACGACGTGCTACCTATGGCTCGACGTCGTGCCGGTGCATCCTTCAGTTCGAACGGCGTCGAAGGAATACTCGAAATGGGCGTGGGTACGGCGTAACTTTTAGCTGCGAGCGGTACGAGTTCGTTGATCAAATTTTTATTTTGTTCCGTGACACTTTTAATTTCTTTACCTAGACCGCTGATGGCATCGATCACAGGTTGATCCTGACGTTTCTTCTCTTCGTAGAATCCGCGATTCTCGGATTTCCAACCTTTGAAGCGTTTCGCGAGGTAATCGCGAAGCTTGAGATTTTCGTCCTCGATTTTTCGTTTCGTCATGACGTTATTTATATACGTCGTTTCTCACAACGTTGCAACGTTTAGAAAGTCGTTGATTTTGTTTCTGTATTTTTTGTCGTTGGGTTTCCTCGTCATGTCGATCGTCGCGAATCCGAAATCGTCACCGTTCCAGCAAGTAGAGCAGCAGCGTTCCGAAAATTGATTGTAGTTCATGTCTCCGCCTACGTAGTCATCGTACGCGTGCTTGAGGTTGGTGTGATCTTGACGAAACAAACATATGAAATTAGCGTTGTCGCGTACTAACTGTTTTGGAATTTTGGAAAACGTTTGAGCTAGGAAGAAGCAATCCATTCCTTTGTGACGACCTTGCGTGAAAAAGTTGCGAATTTCATTTTGATTTTCCCGGATGGCGACGTCGAACACAACGACTGAATTTTCACGACAATCGTCGAGTGGTTTTATTTCCGAGGCGAACGTTGCAATGTCCAGACCATCGTACAGTTTCATCAGTTGCTGGTATTTGGTTTGCTCCAAACTTTTCGAGAACACGTACAGGTGCCTGTTCTTCCAATCTAACCAATTCGGTGCGAGGATAAAATTGTCCACGAGCAGTGTCGTTTTCCCACACCCCGAAGGACCTACGATCAGACAGCGGATGCTGTCGGGAAGCAACTCGCCGTTCTTTTTTTTTCTCGTTTGACTTTCCGGATCCGGTAGACGCTTCACCACGTTCCACGTACTCACAAGATCACTTCGTTCGCGTCGATCCAACTCTTTTCCGGAAGTCCCAGCCATTTGACAAACAGTTTGTCACCTTTCCTACGCAATACTTTCTCGATGAGTTACGTGTCCGGGTGTTTCGTTTTAGAGAGTTCCTCTTCGTAAAATCTTCCTTTCAAAATCTCGCCTCTACTATCTTTTATTATATACGTGTGTCGGTTTCCGGGTAAAACTCGAACCACGGTAAAAAGTTCCGTGCTCCAATTTTTTGTGAATCCCTTCTCGAAGGTGCGTTTGAATTTGCTGATCCTCACCCGGTCTCCAATTTTGTATTTAGCTTTTTTTGTCGTAGGTGTGTACTTTAGACAGTAAACTGTAGAAATTAAACGCTGCTCGTCAGACTTGGTAACGTCAACTGGCTTCATGCCTATCGTTCTGTGTACCGTATCATTATAGGTGTCGACGAGTTCCGGCAGGATGTCGACCCATTTGTAATTTCCCCGAAGCGTGAATCGTTTCCACATGTGTGTTTTCAAGGTTCGATTGAATCTTTCCACGATGCTGGCTTTGATGTGACTGAAGGTCGAATAATGTCGAATGCCATGTTTTTGAATAAACTTTTGGAATACGGCGTTGTAAAATTCTTTACCGTTGTCCGTGTACAGAAAGCGAGGTCGTCTGCCGCTTTCGCGAAAAATTAATTTGAATGCTTCCGCGACGCACGATCCCGTTTTCGCCTTCAAAGGTAGAGCCCATGCGAATTTCGAAAATGTGTCTATGACGGTGAGGAGGTACTTGTTGCCCTTGTTCCATTTATGTACGTTTTTCAAATTGCCGCTACTCATCTCCACGAGGTCGCTTTGCCAGAGGTCGTCGATGCCCTTGGTTACTACAGCCAAACGTTCGTAGTTGCGGCGTGCAGGTTTATGCAATTCTTCGACGATGGCTTGCCTAGACATTTTTTTGTTTAGAGATTACGTTTCAAGAGAAGCACCAGCGTGATGGGATTCAAAGAGGGTGGCACCTCGCTCGTGTTTTGAATGATCAGCTTATCGCCGGCACTCACGTCGAAAACGGTGAGATCTTCGTCTTCGTGTATTTCATATATGTTGGGCGTTTCGTTCCAACGTGCCAGAGGAATGTTTCCCGCTTTCTGGACACCACGATTCGATATTAAGGTCATGGTGGGAACGCTAGCTTTTCTGCCGTGAGACCAGTACGAAAATTCGTTTATCTGAATTGTCCCATCGAGGAGAAACTTGTAGTACGGATGATAAGGATGCAACATGTACAGTTTGTTACCTTCGACGAACGTGGAGATTCTCTGTTGATTGGGAACGCTGTTGATTTCGATGGCTTGCAAGGTGAACAATTTGGCGAATTTAGTGTCGAAGGTGACAAGATTACTGTGAACTTGTCCGAGTTTATTTTCGATGGGCAGCAAATGCTCGATTATGGTATCCGTTACGGTAGAAAACGACGGTTTGATTTTCACTTCCACGTTCAACTGCTTGTAGTTTTCGTTGAGTTCTTGCAACTTGGCACCGAAAGAGGCCAGCGTCGATTCCTGCGTGGATTCCAGCACTCCAACTTGATCTCTGACGTTGACGACAATGTTCTGAAGGTTCTCGACTTGATTCAATTTCGAGCTCTTCTCGGTAAGATCGTTCACGATGCTTCGCATCTCTGTAAACTGCGTGTGAAGGTCGGCGACGCTCTGCGAAGTGGGCAGCGTCGACACCAGCGAACTAATTTCGTCTCGAATCTGTTCCACGTTCAATGTTTCCGTTTCTAGTCGTTTCAGCATTCGAGATATGTTTCTTTTCAAAGCGTGCAATTCTTTGGAGGTGGGGAGATTGGCCACCCTACTCTCGAGATCGCTCAACGAACTTTTGATGTCGCTCGAATCGGATAGTGCCGTCACCGCCGTTTTCAATTTTTCCAAATCTTCGCTCGAAGGCACGCTCGTCCGTAACGATTCCAAGTCACCCTGTATGTTGTCGAGTACGTGATGAAAATGAGCGAGATTCGTTTCGACGTTCAAATTTTCTAAATATTCGATCTTCTGCTGAACCGTGCTCAACGTGTCTTGAATGCTCGTCAACGCTCTCGCTTCAGCGTGAATATTTTTAATTTTTTCGTTGATCAATTCCAAGGACGCCTGAAGCGTAGCGATGGTGGTTTGAATGTGTTCGAAATCTCGATACGCCTCCAATTGAATTTTTATGTTCGCGACGCTTTTACCGATGACCTGCAGTTCGTCCGACGATGGTAGGTTCGTCATTGTATCTTCCAAAGTCTGCAACTTGGATTTAATTTCTTCCAACGTGCTGGTGAATTCTTCTTGTAATTTGGAAACGACGACGTGCAAGCGTTCTGCGTCTATATCGTTCACGACGGTTTGAAGTTCAGAGAAATTCTTTTCTATTGCGGAAGTTCGTTCTTCGATTTCGAGTTTCAATTTTTCCAAATCTTCATTTTTCGATTGAAATTGCTGTAATTTGGCCAAATCATTTTGAAGCGAATCCACGCTCAACTGTATATTTTGAACGCTGTCGTAAGAAGGTACGTCGACATAATTTTTTATCAGCGTCTTCAGTTCGGAATCGATTTTCAGAATGGGGTCGAGACATTGCGTTTGGAGCGTGGCGATTTCCGACTCTAAACTTTTGTTTAAGGTCTCCTGCAAAGCGATCAAATCGGTCCTCAACTTCTTAACTCGAACGTCCAACATGAGAATCTCTTCTGCGTGGTCTACACGCTTGGTGTTGCCGAAAATGTCGTTAGGCATTTTTGGTTAACGGTTATTTATAATAGGATAGACGATTCGTAATTCTACGAAGAGAGGAATAAGTTTGTCGTAATCTCCGAGGAGTTCCATGTAAAAATAATCTCCTGCAGAAACATCGTACGTAATGTTAGAAAGCATCTTGTCGTGCTTGATTCGAAAAATATTCTTGCCGGTAGAAATTTTGATTTCGCCTGCGTTTTCCGGATTCACGGTGATTTGAAGTTTCCCGTCGAGAATTTCGTCCATATGCTGTTAAGGTGAACGATCAGTAAACCATTGAGTTTAGATAACACGGAAGGTAAGAGGTTATTGAAATTTGGCGGTGCAGTTTCCATGTTGATCTGTTTGCGGAAGCCAAAAAGATTCATTGTCCTTGTTAGTTATTTAAGAATACGGTCAAAGTTTTTTTTTATATAATAACAGGCAAAGTTTTTTTTCCACATGTATGTAATGCGTCACAATACGCGCGCGCGCGTGTGTGTGTGTGTGTGTGTGTGTGTGGCACATCGTTCCCCCCGAGAGAGGTTTACAAAGGTCACGATATACGGAGTTGGAAAATTACGATATGGCGCATTCGCTTATTACTGTTGCCAGCCGTAGGTCTCTCTCTCTCTTCATCTTACAGCAACGTTGGCATCTCTATTTTTTTTAGTTGTAAGTGGGTTGCCAACACACTCTAGTTAATAATGCTACATATTATACACACACACGCACACACATACTGTGTTGCCATCCACCCACCTCTCTCTCTTTTACGGCAGTGCCGGCTCTCCTTGCCCAGTGTGTGTAGGTTGGCAAAAATTGTTTTATGCACTGTAAGGCAAGCCTCAAGCAAAGTTGCCAGCTCCTTGCTTTAGGTTAGGTTAGACCAAAAAAAAGTTGTAGGTAGGCTGTCGGTTGTTTAACTCTTCCCTCTCTCTCTCTCCTCTCTCTTTTTTTTGTAAAAAGCTATGGCAAAAGCACCAGTAGGTTGGCAACCTTGCTTTATGCACTGTAAGACAAGCCTCAAGCAAGGTTGCCAGCTCCTTGCTTTAGGTTAGGTTAGACCGAAAAAAAAAACCTTGGTGATTTTTTTCGAGTAAGGTGTTGGCAACACTGCGAGAAAATGAGGCTTATGCCTTACAAGAGCAAACCATTAAGAAGCCTCAAGCAAGATTGCCAGCTCCTTGCTTTAGGTTAGGTTAGACCAAAAAACCTTGGTGATTTTTTCGAGTAAGGAGTTGGCAACACTGCGAGAAAATGGGGCTCATGCCTTACAAGAGAAATCCATTAAGGCGAGCCCCACCGAGCCCCATTTTCTGGCTTGGAGGTGGGCCACTTCCCCTACTTAGGTATGATAGATATAATTAACACCCTTTGTATTAAAAACATGACAAAGAAACCACGAAACGTTGGTTGTGGTATAAATAAGCTCAGTTAATATCAAGATTGAACGTGGAACACTTTCACCCATGGCCTGTAAAATGAATGCCAGTTTCCATCATAATTTAGTTATTATCTTGACACAAGCTGCAGTGGCGAACTTAGGACCAGGTGTGGCATTTAATACCATCATCAAACAGTTGGGCATTACAGTTTACGTATGTTTAAAGCTAACAAGTCAAAATTCGAACTTCCATTCCATGAAAATATATCTGAGCATTTAATTTAAAAATAAACAAATCACACAGATCCGGTATTGTAAACAAATTAGGCCGTACATCAACAACATCATTTACCTTCATTTCAAAATATGTCCCGTTCAAATATTTGCGAGCCAATATGTGTCTGGTTCAAATAAAAAGGTTTGCCGCTGCTACTGGTTGTGGAAAATTTGAGTATACAATAACATCATCGTGTAAATTGTCCATCAATATTTTTCCTCAATTTTTCCAGTACTCTTGCATGTTTCTATTGAATTTAATTTTATTGATGTTCAGAATGGATGGAATGGAGAAGATATTGTTATTTTTTAAAATCGAGAGACGATACTTCGAGATCTGTCAAGGGAAGACCAAGAACGAGACAAACCTTTTCAAAATCGAGACAAAATGAAACTTACTATCGGATTACAAATTAGGGTAGCCCGGGGTTATATCGATCATTTCACATTCAACAGTATGTATAAAATTGAAAAACAAATCCTCCCAAAACTGCTAATTTATTCTGAAACACCATTCTTTTGGCTATAAAAGTGCACAATTGAAAATTATATGTTTATATTTCTGATAATTGTAAGAATGGAAAAACTGAAACACTACACATTGCAAGATTTTCCAAAACTACGGTGTAATTCTGTTCACTGCAAAATCACATATCTTGATACATTTTTCAAAAATAAATTGTTTCTTAGCAAAAGCCCCGACACATATTTCATGAAACCAAGTGTTGCATCGTTGACAACGTATCCAGTCACCTTTAACAGCACTGTCGTTGGAGTTGTACAACTGACCGCAAAAACCGCAAGGGATATTGTCTTCATCGTTACCGACATTCTTAGTTTGATGTCGATTTTTCATTTTCTTCCCTACAGGCGTATGCTCGTTAGATGTTAAATGGCATGCTCTCACTTTTCTTCTACATCGTTTCGTCTTTTCTGGCTGTTTGGTGGGAGATGGGATTATTTCAGAGAATGGTGAAGTGGAAGAGAACGTGCTTGGTAAACTTGTAGAGGCCCTTTGAGGAGAAGATGTTGCAGTAGAAGGGACAGACATAGGGCTAGGCCTATCATTAGATTGTGGAGGTACACAACAATTTTCATTGAAGTTTACCGATGACAAGAACTTGTCCTGGGGGATGGCGTTTGGATTATAAGGGAATATCCCTGTACATTAATATTTTCTTCTTGAAGGCCCTGGCTTCATCTAGCACTGGAAAACCTATTCTGTAAATGACGTATATATGGCACGTTGAAGAGGCCCGCCGCAGCACGTAAACTTCCACGCAGTACGCTTGAAACAGCCCTATTCATATTGTCCTCCGACCATTTCATTCGAATCTGCTGATCAATATAGCCCCGGAAAAAATGACCGTAAAAGCCCCAAAAGCCGATATTTTTTTCATTGGTTGGCTACACTGCGCTATAGAACTTTGGCGCCACGAACGTGTATGACTAACAGAAGCCGCATTCGGCGAGCCAGCCAACTGCAAGATGTATCTGAGAGGAAACACGTGACTACCAACTTGAAGTCGTGTGGCCCGCCGAACGGGGCTAGAGTACAGAAGGAATAGAGAGACGCTAACGTGTTTTCTGGACAAGGGGAATGAAGCTGTGAGGGGAAGCTGATACAGTGGTGGAAGTAGGGATTTGAGCGTGGAATGTTCGTTTATAGTGCATACTATGTGTACATTTCAGTGACACTGCGAATAGATAATAAATAAGATTTGCGCAGCTTTCGGATGCAACAATAGAAGTTGCAAGAAATGTTTTGATAAAAGAAGGAATTGAGAGGTCCCCAACTAAACGTGCTTGAAATATATTTACGTTTTTTATACACGCATTTATGTTGTGATTTTATTAGTGGTATGATTATTAACGGTATGCATAAAACTTTAAATTCAAAATTGTGATATATCGGAATAGCAAAAAATCGTTCGCACATTTCCTAATGGTAACTATTGCAAATGTTTATACGTGTTGAGAACTTTGTGGAATGTAAATACATTGAACGAACAAAGAGACTTCAGATATGGAAAAAGAGAGACGTGTCGCTTGGAAACCAATAATCAGAAATAAATGAGACCTTCCGAACCGTGTCACTCGGACTGGGCCGTTTTCTTAATACAGTCCATCGTGTTGCCTCGGTTTGTTGGTGGCGCATGCACGGTTTTTTTTTTTTTTTTTTTTTTGCTTCAGATTGAAGGGGCTCGTGTCGCTTGTGGCCTCAAATAATGGAATTTTCAGATCGAATGTACACGCGACTCACGTCGCGTCGGAACGAGCCAGCCAACGTTTACACCTGCCTTAGCGGCAAGACAGACTGCAGCTTAACGTGTCGCTTCTGTTCGGAAAGTCTAATTTATTTCTGATGGTGCAGCCTGTCATGTCGCTACGTTGTGAAACGTTGCCGTTGATTGGCTCGTTCCCAAGCGACACGTGTCGCCTATCGCTTCGGTGTGAATTCTCCCCAAAGCAAATGCGCGAACAACACACCGAAGCGACACTATGAATGGTATTGGGAAAATGACCCAGTCCGAATGATACGCCAGCAAGAAGCGACACATGTGTAGTAGTTATAATGCAACTCCTATTTGGATTCTATTGCTACTTCATTAAACTCTTTCTGGTGTACTAACGAGATATAATAGAGCATTAAATATGGTAAATGAACACGCCCCAGTACATAAGAAGATCTAGATATGTTTGTTTCTTTATCAAAATTAGTTACTAAGAACTTCGTGTTATTGTTTCTGACGGTCTAAACATAAAGAAGCATAACAAGCAGCCTTATTTTTCACGACGAAATTCCCTCTCGCTGAATGTTAACAAATAACGCAACAGGCGGGTGGCACATCCCAACATGGCGGCCGCCGCAAGCTATTTTGTCTTCAGATGACGTCACACACGCTCTCTCTATACCTTCTATACTCTAAGACTAACAACTAATATACCTACCTCATTGTTACATATATAGTTACTCACTTACTCATAATAATGTGGCTGGTACAGCTTACGTTCTAAAGCTTATCTGTTTAACTATGCGAAAATTAACATACAGAGTACATACCTTGTTTCCAAAACCAATTTTTTACAGGCACATAAATTTACAAAGAGCAGCAGTGCCGTGCGCATCTCAACCGCGTAGGTTCTCCTTCTCCACTGATGCCATGCAGTTTGCCAACCCGAACATTAACAATGCGCTAGGATCGAATATTCTTTCGTCGATCGATATAACCCCGTGATCGATATAGCCCCACGCTACCCTATGGATACTTGAGTTTGGTTTCCAGTTAAAAATTAACCAGAAGACATACATAAAATCGAGTTACATCAAACTTTTCGTCATTCAATTCTACGTTAACCTATAGTAACCATTCTTGTCGCATGTGCCTTCAATTTTTATCATCATAAGAAGGGGAAAAGTGCTGTTTTTTGTATTTCCCAAACGACCTCTCTCTTTGAAATTCCATAAATAAAACACTTGCAGTGTGATCGTGATCAAGTTTAAATACAATGTACAGTAAATACAATTCTGAATTTGCAGATTTTTTAAATTGTCGAAAGAAACTTTCTCATATATTTTGTGAAACAACTTGTTTTTAGTATTGGATACTACTACCCTCCTACATATACGATCTTGGTCTTGTTTTGAAGCTCTTTGCACCGTTTTTAAAATCCATTAGTATTGTCAATTCATATTGCAAAGCCGATTTTATGTATAATTATATTTAAAGGAGTAAATGTGTGTGTTGAATGTGGCAACTCAGTACGTGCTGTCGCTACAGAACCGTGGAAACTGCCGGCTGTCCTGCGAATCGGGTAACAGGTGTACTGCGGAAGTCCCTTTAGAGCCTTGCACTTTCCGTTTGTCTTTTCTAACACGCAGGTAAGGATTTTGGATAAGGGGATTTCCCCCCTTATACATTGAAGGTGCAAATTGCCATATGTACCGACACACGCAAAGATTTTAACTCATTCATTCATTCGATATTGTGGTTATACTCTGAACCGCAGTAGCTCAGTCGTTAGGGCGTCTGACTACCATGCGAGAGATCCGGGTTCGATCCCCGACGGGGGGTGGAGAGCCGATATATTTTCCACCTGTTCACCCAGCGTCGCATAAAATGGGTACCTGGAGGAAACTCTTGGGGGGGGGACGGCTAGGGGCGTGGTGCTGATGACATCACCCCCAGCTCTGCCGTGATCAAGAAAGTGTGGGACCCTAAGTTCACACCCCCTATACGCCTTCATGGCATGGTTCAAACCACACTATCTCTGGAGCAAGACCGTGTATAGCGGCAGAGAAGGGGGGAAATCGAGCGAGCAGAGCGAAGCAGTACACGCTGGGCGAAGCAGTCGTTTCCCCCTTTATGCAATCCCGTTTCCTGTCACGTCTTGATTGGTTGAGCCGTCTCTCGTCACTACTTGTGCAGAGACTTATTTTCGTTCGCTTTCTCCAGAGATACCAGGGACAGAGTATAGCGCCGAGCAATCCTTTCACTTAGCATTGTTTACAACAAAGTGAACAAACATTGAGAAGAGCAATTTCCCTGCTAATATTTAAGTATATCACTCTACATCACTGCCAAAACGTACATTTCGCAATCCGTCTCAATCAGCATGAGTGGAGTAGACGGAAACATTGGTTTCAAAGGAACAAAGAACAAAAGTGCGTCGCACCGAGAGATCCCCAACTTCCCCTTGCACAGACGCATAAATTCACCGGAACTAATGGCGCAGATCTGCTAACATAGCGCTGATGTAAAGTTCGTCGGGGAAAACCCTCTCGCCAGGGGGTCGGGGGTGGTAAATAGGAGTTGCTTGTTCGTCGGAGTGGAAACAGCTGCGTATAGAAGGCAATCAAGGTAAGACGAATGGGGCCGATCGCTCACGTGAGAGTTGTTGACCCTCAGTGCCCTCTGGCGAGCAGCGCTCGAATCTCGTTTTCCTTTGGAGCTGGGCATTAGGGAAGGGAAGTATGGAGTTTAGGGAAGCACACGTGGTCGATTCGGAGCATTTTGTCTTGTTCACTGCAGGCGCAGACTTTGAGAGGCACTTCCTGAACGCCCGAATTGTGATTGCCAACATTCCAGTTTGCATGATAATGTGGAAACACACATTCTCACAGATGTAAACACTCGGTAGTAAAGCAGTTATTGAAACCGTCACATGGTAACCAGAAAAACATAACTCCAAAAATTTCAGTCTTCGATTTGGTTTAAAGTATCTGCTCTGAAGATCTCTATTTGAAGTAGGATCGACAGATCTCACTTCTAATCCTTAGCAGACAGATGGAGTCACGTATCTTCAAGTTCCGGATTCTTTTTAAGAGTCAGACATATTCCTAGGAATCAGTAGCGGCTTCTGCCTATTCATACATTTGCACGTGCACACCCACATAAATCTGTAATGCAAATAATTATTATTATAGTTATTAATTGAATACCATCTCCTTCAAAATACTAAATATCTCTACGTCCCTTCACCCGACATTTCAGCTGCCTCGACCTCTCGTGGATTACTGATGAAATATTTGAAATCGAATACGAGGGAAAGTGTTGCAACTGACGTTAATGTACAGTGCCGGATTACCATACAGGCAGAGTAGGCACCAGCCTATGGCCCAACGACTTTCAGGGGCCCCTTGACAAGAGATGAAAATTATAATGATTTGATCTTGAAAGAAAATTACAATCAATATTTCTTAAATTGCTTCCAAGAGATGAAAATATACGAATGATCTAAAAAAACGGAAACTCACATTAAAAACTCCATAGAAGCACTGTGTTAATAAATGCAAAATCGCCCAGTCCCTTGCAATATGTAGCTACGCCTCTGAGAACTAAAATCTCCTTATATATGATAAGAGCTCAGGCTGTAAATTGACACTGAGCACACATATTAGCCAACAGCGATCGAATCAAATCAAACGAACAAATGAAGACTAAAATTGTTAAAGGCTGTAAGAAGGTAAAAAAAAGGTAAAGTGCTCCCCTGTGCTTAGCACCACGCCATGAAGGAGTATAGGGGGTGTAACGATGCGATTTCCCAACACTTTCGCTTTTGGCACTTACAAAGTTTGCCACTTTTAGTCCTCAAATCTCTTCCATCCTATAAGACGGCGATCCTCATTTTATTAATCGCGCACAAACGTGGATATTATTTGCACAAACATGCATGAACGATATACACGCTGTTTGTCTTTGCTATTAATGAAGTCCTCCTTTCCTGAGATGCCAATTTAATGGCTCTTACGTGCCTCTTGGTGGCGCAGTGGTAGCGTTGTCGCCTTGTAATCAAGGAGCCCGGGTTCAGTACACAGTGAAGGCACATAGTGGTGCGGATCCCACATTCAACTGCAGGTCCAGTCCCGATTAGCCTTACTGTGCATAAAGTGAACTTCAAACACCAACACAAACAAACAATAATGGATCTTACTTCTAGCATTTATAATACACTATCTATCAAAAAGTAATTGGGCACGTGTACAAAATGGTTGTCTGGTGGTGCGAACCCTGTTAGAACCTCGTGGAGACACCTCTTGCTGCTATAACAGCAGCCAACCTGTCAGGCATGCTTTCGACTAGTTTGTTGAGGACGTCCATTGGAATGTGTAGCCATTCCTCTTGCAAGATCTCACTCAGTTGGACAATGGAATTTGGCCGCATCTCCCGAGACCTCACCCGCCAGTCCAATGCTTCCCAAAGGTGTTATATGGGATTGAGATGAGGACTCTGTGCAAGCCAGACCAATCGGTGAACATTGTTGTCGGCATACCACTGCATAGTAGCCTCCGCAACACGGCACTTAGCATTGTCATCCTGGAAGTAACAGGGGTCCATTCCGTAAAAACGCCACATGGTTGGGAGCATTTCATTGTCTAGTATTGTACAGTATGCCTGTGAGTTCATTGTGCCACGAACAACCACCAGTGGTCCCACTAAATGATACTAAATGATTCAAATTAGATACTAAATTATAACCACCATCATAGGTGCCCAATTACTTTTGGGTAGATAGTGTATTTATGGTATGTGTTTTAGTGTAATTCATTGTGCAATTGTCGTATTTCTTGTTTCTGTAGATTTAAATGCTGTAATAAACAACAGTGTTGTTGTTTGATATGGGCATGCATACGTATATACTGGCGTACGGAAGCACAAAGCAGACGCCAAATTAATATCATAATGCTTAAATTGAAATTGTGACATGATTTCTTCTTCAGTTATTCTAAATACAGTGCTTTCCATAAAATATCCAAGTACTGTAGCTGTGAGTCGTTTATTCAGTAAATTTTGCCCTACAAAGTGAAAGTTGCAATATGGATGCCGAGCGTCCCGCGATAATTTTTATACACTTTTCGGGGCCGCAACTGTGCGCCAAGTGTACGCTCAGGTGACAGCAGCTAACAACCCGGATACGGCGCAAGATTTCTCTTGCGCATGAATCCACTGAATATAACGTCAGTGTGTGCAACTGAACTAAATGCAGAGAAAAGTCATAAAACTGACATAGGGCTCCTAAACCGACACAACTCTCTTTAACTGCCCAGATAATCTTTCCCCATCTGTAAGTCTGTGATTTCTGTAAATGACTTTGTGTTGCCAATGATGATTAAAGAATTCCTTGAAATTACATATTCTTTCATGTAGAGAAAAGAAATTACTTTATTCTCTAATAGAATCCATTGAAATTTTACTACATATATTTTTTGGTTGTGTTACTTTGCCATTTAATTTATTATTTCGTCAGATGGCATAATTGTGCCATTAGGGATAAACTATTTGTGAAGTAAAATGTTGGTGAACTAGGCATTGTTACACAGCTTATACTTCGGTATGATATTGATGTATACGTTGCTGTATTCCACTTCACAAGATTCCTCCTCTACTCTGAGTTAAGGGTAAAAACCAAATGTTATGATGATTTTGGTAACTTTCCTCTAAATATATCACTAGAGACACTATATTACACCCTGTTATTTGATTTCTGAATAAATTCAAGTAACAGTGAGTAGTGTACAGTTTGAGTTTTTTACATACACGTATTTTGATGTAATGCAAAGATTGGTGCATAAAATGTACACATTCGGTTCCTCAATAAGCGAAACTCTTTCTCTGGAAGCTTCGGATATTTGCTGCTATTTGCCAGGTCCTGTGGCAAAAATACTCTTCTTGAGCCACTACTAGCGCCACACCTGGTGGTGGTTGGTAGAGGAAGTACGTTACTGGAGAAGATCACTTACGATAGCGTCAGAATGAAGGAACTTCCTATTCTGGGAAGCGCTTCTCTCTCAACATTCTCGGAGTCATTTCGTCCTCCGATCGCCACAGAGATATCGGAACATGATAGAACACCTCTCTCGCTTCGAAGGAAGGCGCCATTTTCCACTAAACGCTCGAACGGGGACGGGGTGCTGCGCGTCTTATGAAATCAGGAAAACGACATTTAGGTTATCTTGTTGTCCTCTTACGTCGTCACGAAGATAACATGGCGGGCTCGCTGTACTGAAAAAGAGAACTCTCCGATCAGCGGGAAAGTGGGATACAGGCAAGTTCTCGACACGTGCATAAACATTAAAAGAACAGAGCGTTAAGAAGTTTCCACTGCATACACAGCAGGTCAAAGTAATTGCTGCTTTATTGATTGATTGATTTGGGCTTTAAGTCCACTTTATGAACAGTAAGGCTAATTTGGACTAGACCTACAGTTTAAAGTGGGATCCGAACCACTGTGCCTCCACCGGGTATCGAATCCGGGAATCCCTTGATTACAAGGCGACGATGCTGCCACTGCGCCAGCGGGGAGGCCCGTAATTGCTGCTTTATATAGGACCACTCCGGAATACATCGTCCCGAAGAAAAATATTTAAAGAACTAGCAAATAGCTATGATATATTATATGTACATTACATCAAAGATATAAGAATAAATTTAAGTACGCAAAAATCACAGTGTGCTACGACACCAGGGAACTCGGGTTCGAATTGCGGTCTCTGGACATGGGTGTTCTTTAAGTGTCCTTTCACCAAAATCATCATATCTTCACTCTTCTACCGTCTTCGGGATTAGCCGAAGGGGTAGACAAGCGTAGTTAATTAAATTTAAATTTAAATAGTGGGTGCATCAGCAATTAGACTATTTGCACCAACCACTTTATACGAGATCCAGTCCTTACCTGAAGTAAAATGTAACTAATACCATAACTGTAACGTTAGAAGAGTAAAATATTCTGACTTAGGTCAACAGAACTAAAATAAACATAACTGTAATGTCGTGTCGTAACTAAAATATTAAAATATTTTGACTTCGGTTAAAAGCTGAGGCTGTAAAGAGGCCCTCAGCACACATAAGAACAAAACACAGGACAGACACACAGCCTTACAGAGGATTATACTGACATAGGTCAAGGCCCCAGAACCTCGTTAGCCTGCAACATTGCAGTTAACGGGGTGTACTACGTGGAAGTGATGTTGGCATTTGGGCACCCCTTACACTCCAAAAGGGAAGTAAAAAAACCCGCTTCAACCAATCGACAAAAGAGAAAGAGAACACATTTATTGGACGAGAATTAAGAATTGCAAGAATGTCAAGAAGAGAAAGAATAAGAAATACTGTGATTCGAGAAAATATGAACGTGCAGCATTCAATAATGAATTTGCATTTGCCGGCCTCATCTTCGAGATAGCCAAAAGTGTCAGAAGAGCGAAGTTAAATAAACAATGTCGATCAACCAATCCAAAGCGAGCGAAGGCATATGGATAGGCAGCTAAGTGGCTTTAAAATTCGAACAGTCGCAAACAATGTTAGGATATAATGTTCGATAGGAATCCCTGAAGATTGGAAATGCATTCCAGAACACACAGGAAAAGCGATTGGATTGTCGGTATCCCAGTCAGGAGATTCTGACCGCAGATAACAGTATATCTCGGGTCGAAGGGAAGTACAACTTCGCCAGCTAAGACCCTCGCAGCCTCTTTAACCAGGCACTATCTGTCACACCTGCCTCGATGGGTCGGCGCTTCGGATGCTTTCCTTAAATTGTCCTCACTTTGGGAGGCGGATCACGTGCCTGTAACAAGTACCTTCGGGATCGGGAAGTCGTTAGAAGGGGAAGATCTTCCCAATCCCTTCTCTCAAAATAAATAAAGTTCCGTCTCTTGTCTCTTCCTCTGGAACCTGGAAGGTGGATATTATCCTGGAGTCTTGGAATTACGAAGTGACTGACCGGGAATTTCATATCTGGTTCTATGCGAGCTTTCTTGCATTGATTCTGTTATCCTTATAAAGAATCGATACATTCACACGGCGTCAGCTGAGACTAAGTTGACATACGTGTCGGAGGGAAAGTGGGGGAGGGGTAGGTGAAGAATGCAATAAATAAAAAAAATACAGGATAAATGATTCCACAATTCTTAAAATTCCAAAAATTTGGAGTTTCATATGTGAGGTCACACAATATAAATTTTATGGGTTAAATATGACTTGAACTTTGAAAAACTAAATATGCTGACCAAGGCAGTAATTTATTTTTATTAAAAACATAAACTAAACGTAACGTTTCAACCTTGTAGCAAGGTCTTCTTCAGACTCTGTATCAAGTACAAAAGTAACAAGATACAAAAACAGGGCTTTATATATACACAAACATTACTCCCTCCAGACTATTTAGAAAGTTGTTTGGAACTTTCTAGCAGGTGACTTTCACTTGCCAACTTTACTTTCACCTAAAAGGCTAAACACAATTACTTCCATATAGAATGTGGTTGGACTTTTAATCTCATGCTCTTTTCCCTTCATTTTTCTTCCTTCTCCTCTCCTCTTTCTCTCTTGTCCTTTCCACTCTTTCTAACATCTTCTTCCATTCTTTGTTTAACTTCAGTCCCCCATTCCAGTTCATTGTGTCTTCTTCACCTTTCTTCTCTATTTCCTTGGCTTCCTTCCATTTTCTCACAAGCATTTCTTCTCCCTTCCTATCTGCTTAGCCTCATCCCACTCTATGTCATGTCCTGTTTCTCTCGTGTGTTTAAATATTGCATTTCTCTCTCTCTTAAGTCGTACATCATCCCTATGTTGTTTCAACCTGTCTTTCAGCCTTTTTTTCGTTTCTCCTATGTACACACTCTGACATTCTTTACATTTCACTTCGTAGATAATCCCTTCCTCTTCCACTTCCTCTTCTCTGTTTTCCTTTTTCTTGTTAGCATTCCTTGCTATTCCTAAGATGCTTCTCCCTCCATTCCTGTAACTTTTAATTCCTGCTTTCCTAAGCACTTTGCATATCTTTTCTGTGGTCTTCCCCATACTCCTTATTCCAAACCTTCTCTTCCTCTTTTTCTTTCTCTTCCAATTCTTCCCTGCCCGTTTTCTTCCTTCTTCTGTTTATGTCCAGTCTATCCTGCTTCTCATAGCCATTCTTTTCCAGCTGTTTCCATAGGCTATTTATTTTCCCTTCTTTTTCACATTCTTTCATGCATATTTTCTTGATTCTGTCCTCCATATTCTTTATAAAATTTATTTTTGTCACCTCACTTACATCAGTTCTTTTGTGGCAGAATACCCCTGCTGCACACTTCTTCTGATGCCAAGCGGTTTCAATTTCTTGTCCTCTCTTCCTTTTCATCAATATATCTAGATAGCTTAATTTGTCTTCGTCTTCTATTTCAAGTTCCAATAATATCCCTCTTTCTTCATCTTGAATTTCTTTGGCAAAAATGTCAAGCTGCCTCTTCGTTCCCTTCCATATGCCAAAACAGTCGTCCACATATCTGCAAAACAGAATTATTTTGTCACCTCCCTTTTCTATCTCTTTCTTTTCCCATTCATTCATAACCAATTCAGCCAATGCTGGGCTTAGACTGGAACCTATATTTAGTCCTTCACTCATTAACATTATTTTATCTCCCTTTATACTGTAACCGTTATTCCAAATGGTTTCCAGCGCCTTCACTACCCTTTCACTATCCCATTCTCCTATAATTTCTTGTCCCATTCTCTTTTTAATAATGTCCAAAACGTGTCCCCTCTTGATGCTCGGGAACATACTTTTCACGTCTAAGCTAAACATTGTCGTCTTCATCTCACTTAACTTAAGTCCTTTTATGAGATCTACTACTTGTTCACTGTTCTTAATTGCTCTGCTTTCTTGCTGTGTTACTAACACGTCATCCCACTCTATGTCACATCCTGAAAAATGAAGGGAAAAGAGCATGAGATTAAAAGTCCAACCACATTCTATATGGAAGTAATTATGTTTAGCCTTTTAGGTGAAAGTAAAGTTGGCAAGTGAAAGTCACCTGCTAGAAAGTTCCAAACAACTTTCTAAATAGTCTGGAGGGAGTAATGTTTGTGTATATATAAAGCCCTGTTTTTGTATCTTGTTACTTTTGTACTTGATACAGAGTCTGAAGAAGACCTTGCTAGAAGGTTGAAACGTTACGTTTAGTTTATGTTTTTAATAAAAATAAATTACTGTCTTGGTCAGCATATTTAGTTTTTCATAATCATGGAAAAAAGGCTGAATGATGTTATAATTGGACATTTTCTAAGGCTGATGTGGAAAATTAACAACTGGAAGGACTTGAAGAGGAAAGAAATACACAAAGACGAACAAGAGAAGTTTCTGAGAAAATGTTTGGAGAGAGGCACAGCGCCTAAAGGATTAAAAATAAGTAAGAAGGGAGTGGTTTGCAACACCAGGAGATGGAGGATATTGGTTCAGAAGATGGAAAAAGAACTGATATGGAATGAAATAAGGGCAAGAAGAAAGGAGATAAAGATAATAAAGGAGAACCTGACAAGAATTGAAAAAGCTATTGAAGATGGTCTCACCATTTTTACGAGGGAATATACATTTCATGAAATGAAAATCTGGCAGGAGAAATTTAGAGAGAAAATGAAAATAAAATTGAAGAAGAAAGGAGATGGACTAGGATGGAAAGAAGAAAGAGGAGAAGAGGAAGAAGAAGAGGATACCAGAAGAAGAGTTGTGGTAATAGGGAATGTAGACCTAACAATAGAAGAGGAAGCTTTTTTAAAACTAGGAAGAGGTTTCAAAGTTAAAGAAAGAAATGTAGATTATGAGGAAGTTATATATGACATTGAAGAAGTAGTGCTCCATATAAAAGAAGAACCAGAAAGAGACAAGATTAGAAGAAGAACAGCAGCCATACTGAAGAAAGAAATGGGAAAACAAGGAAAAGTAGATAATTTAAGTCAAAAAAGAAAGGGAAGGGATGAAGAAAATCAAGACAAGAAATGATGTGGTGATAGAGCAGGCAGATAAAGGAGGAGAAATTGTGGTGATGGAAAGAGAATGGTACGAGAGGAAGTTTGAAGACCTAAAAGAAAATTGATATGAGGAGATTTGTGGAACAGGAGAAGAACAAACTATAAAAGAAAGAATCATAAAAGACTGTAGGAATAGAGGATTCAAGAAATGCATAAAGGAGACAGGAAGACTACCAAGTTTGAAAGGCTTTCCAAAGATACACAAAGAGGAGATAAAGTTAAGACCAGTAATGAACTGCAGAAACAATATTTTGGAACCCTTAGAAAATAAATTAAAGAAAGTTATTGACGTGTTAGTAACACAGCAAGCAATTATAACAGTGAACAAGTAGTAGACCTCATAAAAGGACTTAAGTTAAATGAGATGAAGACGACAATGTTTAGCTTAGACGTGAAAAGTATGTTCCCGAGCATCAAGAGGGGACACGTTTTGGACATTATTAAAAAGAGAATGGGACAAGAAATTATAGGAGAATGGGATAGTGAAAGGGTAGTGAAGGCGCTGGAAACCATTTGGAATAACGGTTACAGTATAAAGGGAGATAAAATAATGTTAATGAGTGAAGGACTAAATATAGGTTCCAGTCTAAGCCCAGCATTGGCTGAATTGGTTATGAATGAATGGGAAAAGAAAGAGATAGAAAAGGGAGGTGACAAAATAATTCTGTTTTGCAGATATGTGGACGACTGTTTTGGCATATGGAAGGGAACGAAGAGGCAGCTTGACATTTTTGCCAAAGAAATTCAAGATGAAGAAAGAGGGATATTATTGGAACTTGAAATAGAAGACGAAGACAAATTAAGCTATCAAGATATATTGATGAAAAGGAAGAGAGGACAAGAAATTGAAACCGCTTGGCATCAAAAGAAGTGTGCAGCAGGGGTATTCTGCCACAAAAGAACTGATGTAAGTGAGGTGACAAAAATAAATTTTATAAAGAATATGGAGGACAGAATCAAGAAAATATGCATGAAAGAATGTGAAAAAGAAGGGAAAATAAATAGCCTATGGAAACAGCTGGAAAAGAATGGCTATGAGAAGCAGGATAGACTGGACATAAACAGAAGAAGGAAGAAAACGGGCAGGGAAGAATTGGAAGAGAAAGAAAAAGAGGAAGAGAAGGTTTGGAATAAGGAGTATGGGGAAGACCACAGAAAAGATATGCAAAGTGCTTAGGAAAGCAGGAATTAAAAGTTACAGGAATGGAGGGAGAAGCATCTTAGGAATAGCGAGGAATGCTAACAAGAAAAAGGAAAACAGAGAAGAGGAAGTGGAAGAGGAAGGGATTATCTACGAAGTGAAATGTAAAGAATGTCAGAGTGTGTACATAGGAGAAACGAAAAAAGGCTGGAAGACAGGTTGAAACAACATAGGGATGATGTACGACTTAAGAGAGAGAGAAATGCAATATTTAAACACACGAGAGAAACAGGACATGACATAGAGTGGGATGAGGCTAAGCAGATAGGAAGGGAGAAGAGAATGCTAGTGAGAAAATGGAAGGAAGCCAAGGAAATAGAGAAGAAAGGTGAAGAAGACACAATGAACTGGAATGGGGGACTGAAGTTAAACAAAGAATGGAAGAAGATGTTAGAAAGAGTGGAAAGGACAAGAGAGAAAGAGGAGAGGAGAAGGAAGAAAAATGAAGGGAAAAGAGCATGAGATTAAAAGTCCAACCACATTCTATATGGAAGTAATTGTGTTTAGCCTTTTAGGTGAAAGTAAAGTTGGCAAGTGAAAGTCACCTGCTAGAAAGTTCCAAACAACTTTCTAAATAGTCTGGAGGGAGTAATGTTTGTGTATATATAAAGCCCTGTTTTTGTATCTTGTTACTTTTGTACTTGATACAGAGTCTGAAGAAGACCTTGCTAGAAGGTTGAAACGTTACGTTTAGTTTATGTTTTTAATAAAAATAAATTACTGCCTTGGTCAGCATATTTAGTTTTTCATAATCATGAAAACAAGGCTTAATGATGTTATAATTGAACTTTGGAAGCACTTTCTTAAATCATGTATGTAAATTTTAAAAATATAATACAATAATTATTAAATTCAATACACAGACTGTATGAAAAGTTATGAAAAACCGTACTTGGATATTCACTCATCAGATGGATCGAGTAATATTCTCCCCATATACAGGGTGTTTCTGTGACCGTGTCACAGACTTGCAGGGATGATGGAAGGGAACAAACGCAATAAAATGTGATAGGGAAACCTGGTCCGGAAATGCCCCACCAAAAGTTACAAGCCAAATCCTTCGAAGGGCAGGCAACCACGCACAAAGCGGAGGGGAACCATATAAAAAAGAGGAAGAATCCACCGCGCATGCCCTAGAGAAGACGTAACGTCAAACTCGACGTGTGTAGTCTAGAAGCACGAGTGTCGCGGCTGCAATCAGTGGAATGGATTATACGCTAGGGAAACTGGCTGATATGGTTATTTGTGTATGGACGACCAAATGGGAACTGTAGGGAAGCAGAAAGGTTGTATCGGACCACGTATCCACGGCGCAGACTTCCAGCACACACCATGTTTCTCAGACTTTTCCAACGATTACGGGAAACGAGGCAAGTGCGACCTCAATTCCACGAGCAAGAAGGACGAAGAACTGCAAGGACACCCGACCTCGAAGAAGCAGTGCTGGATCGGGTGGAAGGACAACCATCCATTAGTACACGGACTGTTTGGAAAGTTCTAAGGGAGCAGCGGCTGCACCCTTACTATCCACAGCATTTCCATGCCTTGGGTCCAGCTGATTTCGCACTCCGTTCCATTCCTGTGTGCTTTTCACTGATGGTGCCTGTTTCACGAGAGATAGGATGCTGAATAGTCGCCGATAGCCACGTATGGGACGATAAAAATCCCCGTGCCACAATCGTGAAGGGCCAACAAGACAGATTTGCTGTAAACATGTGGGCGGGCATTGTCGGCGAACATTTATTAACAGGTCCGTATCTCTTACCGCAACGATTAACTGAACCAGTGTACACTGTGTTTCTGAGAGATATCCTCCCCAAGTTATTGGAACATGTCTCACTTCTCGTTCGGCAATGCATGTGGTTTCAGCATGATGGAGCCCCAGCCCACTTTGTAGCTGGTGCTCGTCCTATTCTGACGCAGACCTTCCGACAACGGTGGATAGTGAGAGGCGGACCAGTTGCTTGGCCTGCCCGTTCACCTGATCTGACAGCACTACATTTTTTTGTGGGGTCATGTCAAAAGTGTTGCCTACGAGACATCTGTGGGTATCGTAAAAGAACTATTGGCAGTAATGCATGCAGCCTGTGATCTAGTCCGAACAACTCCTGCGATATTAGAGCGGTTGCAACATAACTTACTGTGACTCTGTCATGCCTGTATCGAGGCAGGGCGTCACTTTGAACAACTGCTGTAATGATGGCTGCAGTTACTACTCATTAAAGCCACTACAGTGATTCTTTTGTCTTTGTTTTCCACTTCCCCAGAAATATTTTATGGTTCCCCTCCGCGTTGTGCGTGGTTGTCTGGCCTTCGAAAGTTTTGGCTTGTAATTTTTGACTAGGGCATTTCCGGACCAAGGTTCCCTATCTCATTTTGTTGCGTTTCTTCCCTTCCATCATCCCTGTAACACGGTCACAGAAACACCCTGTATATGATAATAATAATAAAAAATTAAATAAAAAATCAAAACCAAATGAAAATAAAACAAAAGTAAAGTGTAAGAGGCTTTCTAAAGACTCGCACTTCCTCGTACTACACTTGGACTGCGTTTTGCAGACTAACGAGGCTCTGGTGCCTCGATACACAGTCATTATAATCGTCCGCGGGGCTTGTGATGTGAATTTCCTACTATTATCATTGCCGATGAATGTACTCTTGGTCTGCTTGGCGGAGTGGTTAGAATGTGAACTACAATCTTGGCAGTATTAGGTTAGAATATTGTGTAAAAGATGGATATTTGTTCCAAATATATCATCACTTCATTCTTCTTCTCTGTGAACGTAAAAATTTTCATTAAAGGTTAACAGAAGAAGTGATTGATGGTAAATAAAATTACAGAAGAACATTGGCGTAGCCAGAGGTGGGTCCAATGGGTTCTGGTGCCTTGTGCAATTTTGCGAAATTACATGTTGTACAAAAACACAGTCATTTTCTATTTTGTAGCTTGAATTCCAAAATGGCATTACTTTTTGTTGATTGTCTGTTGTTTTTATGTTATTCAGGGGTGTTTTCTTCCCATTATGTAAGAACCTTGATTGTTCACAATCGCGAAAACACCTAAAAAGTTAATAGTTGGCCAAAATTTCATGTAAGACCATACAATTACATGCTAATACATTTTAATGTATATTAAGTCAGAAATAATGCAAATGTAGTAGTTTACGTCATTTACTGTAGTGTTTGTTATAAATTTCAGTATGTTGTAGAAAACATAAGTGTTTTATGAATGCAGTAGTCACAATTAATAAATATAGTAATAAGTAAATGGCAAATTATTTTTTCAATATAATTTTCCACTAATCGAACACTGTTTTTACACTAAAAGTTTCCCCCAACGAAATAAAGTATACTCTGTTCCGGCTATCTCTGTGGCAAGGCCGTGCATAGCGGAAGAGAAGAGGGGAGAATCGACTGGGCAGAGCAAAGCAGTACATGCTGCTCGAAGGCTGGTGACTGCACTTGCTTTCCTCTTCCGCGCAATCCCATTCCCTCTCACGTGTTCATTGGTGGAGCCGTCTCGCGTCACTACTTGCACATAGACTAGTTTTCGTTCGCTTGCTCCAGATATTTCGCACTGAGTTTAAGGTTTGCGGTAAAAACCTGGTTTCGTACTGAGAATCGGATCAATGACCAGTTGCATTTATGGGAGGAGCTCCAACTATTAGGCTACCTCCACAACACGTAGATATAAACTCATTCAATTCTTTGACACTCTTAAGATTACACGCACACTCCGCTTCCTTCGTAAGCTGTTCTGGAAGTGCGAATGGCTCTCCGAGATGTCTTTTGGTCGAGGCTAAGCGCGTCCTGTCTTCCGTCCGCTCCACTGCACATACCTCGTCTGGGAAAGGGAAGAATGAGATAAGTTGCAGCCACGAATGAAGTTTGTCTTTCTTTGGAGAGAGGCTTTCAGTGTGAAGCTTTCGCTCCATCTGTGTCGAAGTCTGCTTGTCGTCTGACGATCTTCTAGCATTTCAGAGGCATTTTCAAATTTGTGTTCGAGAGTAACACGGTTTGTAAAGGCCCTCCTTGTGAACGTGGCGCTCACATATGTATTTCATTGTTTCTTGTCACTTTATTTAGAACTTACTTCTGATGTTAACTAATTCAATAATTTATTACTAGGTCCCGGAACTTTATTTATAACATATCGGATTGAATACTTTGATGAGATCTTTACGTATCTGATGAAAATCAGCAGAAATAGACGAACATAATCAGTTATTTTATAATTTATTCTTCGTACCTTTAGCGCAACGAATACTTTATAGGACAAGGAAATTACTGAGGAAGAAATTAAAAGCAGATGCCGTATTTTCTTACCAACTAGTACAGAACAATAATGCCCCACCTTTTTTTATCCCGCCGACAATTAATAGCTGTGTGAACATTATTCAGGAAAAAAAAAAAACGTTCTCCGTCATTGTTGTGCTGGCACCAGAACTACCGAACAGGCAGTAAACAAGTTTCAATTGTTCTCATTCCTTTACATTTTTTCGCTTCTCGCAACAATCAGACAAAAATTAAAAATAGCATTCGGTACATTACAACTCCATCTCTATCGGTAATCGAGTACAGGAACTTCTTCGGCACGATTGTAAGTGGATTGTGGAATGGAAACTTATTTAGTGGAACTTGTTCTGACATTTTTTTTAGGCTATTCTTAAGATTCTATGTACCTAGTAGAGCCCTTTCTTTCTTGCTCCAACCACTACGTTCGTCTAAGTCCCCTGTTGACCATATGAACCTGCATACTGGACCCCCATAGGTACGTGGTACACCATACATCAAGTAATTTAATTACTAGAACATAAAGTTCACTGGATAGGATTGGATGACAGTTTATTTAACAAAACTTCAATTTAGTATTAGAACAATAATATTATATATACATAAACTGTCATTAGCGATTATGACCTCAAAGATAACATTAATATATAAATCAAGATAATTTTCAATAGTTATCCTTAACTAATATTTGACTTTCTCTCCTTTCGCTGACAATTTAATTGGTATCATTTTTCATCCATGTTCACCTGATTACCTAAAAGAATATTTCTTTCTTAAATATCCCCCTTTTCCTACTTGTCTGTAATGACGATCACTCGGTAAAGATCAACAAGCAAATTAATGTAATACAACGAACTACTCTACCAAATTAAATAAAATACTATTAAACTATTTCTCTACTAAAGAAATGAAATTAAACCATCACCACTACGTTCGTCTAAGTCCCCTGTTGACCTCTCCCGTCACGTCGAGTGCCCTGTTGGATTGTGATGTTGAACGTGTGCCAGCTGGAAGTGGAGTGTGTCGGTTCAGGATTCTTACATCCAACCGGCAAACTGAATGACGTAACCTGCGATCAGTGCCATCTATTGGCTTTTACCTTCTTTCATTCAGAGAGAGAGAAACCAAAATCTTACACAGGCTATACTAGGTAGTTAAGATATGCCTTAAAAAGTTTTGTGTATTGATTGCCGAGATATACCAGAGTTGTAGAAAGTTGACCATTATGCTTTAGTTTCCACAAAGGGGTGAATCTGACATAATAGTAAATTAAACTTAGAATAATTGCAGTGAACCTCACAATATTTTCAGTATTTTCCCACTACATCCTTCGGTTCAAGGATTTCTGACTTCATTTAATTTCGCACCCACACTCTAGTCGATCTTTCCTGGAAGAATCTGACTTCCTATATAATGAAAAATTCAAAAGTACCGTTGTGCATTTTACTGGGAATATTTCTGCATTTTTCTGACGTTTAATTTTTTATGACACCCTAGAACACTACCGTGTTCTCATATTACTGTATAACTACTGCTACGTAAATATTACGTACATGCAGTGAATTATTTTCAACATAAACATTAGTTTAAAAAATCAAAGTGACAAATATTTTTTAATATTATTTTGTTTGTTTTCTGCATCTTGGATTTTTTATTCTTTATAAAATATATGAGCATGGCTTTATTAAATACAGAATATATGAAAATAATGTATTAGTTGACAAACTTGTACGTACATTAAGAATTAATGCGAAAAATACACAATGAAAACAAATTTTGCAAATAATTATAACATTATTAACAAGGAATAAAAAGACACCTTAAAAAAAATAGTGCATTTCTGGAATTATCCACAGTCCGAAAACTTTTTCTTTTGATGCTCACCAGAAATTGGCTTCCCACAGGAGCAGTACGTAGTTGTCATCCTCCTTTTCTTGTAGTTGCAGAAACTGCAATATTTTCTGTTCCCTTGTGACGTGGCTGCTACTGTACTTGTCTCTTCCTTCCTCAGTACCTTCAAAATTGACTTTCTTAACTCCTGTGACAGTCCCGGATGTATTAGCCTTTGCTCCTGCCAGATCTTGGTCAAGTTCTCGTGGAGGTGAAGCATGAACTGAATTCGTGAGAATGGTCTCTTTTCTGAGTTGCCCTGATTGTTGTAGAAGTTGTGAGTGCGAATAATGTATCCATTGACTGCTGCGATGTTGATCACATTATAGAAAAATAAGAGGGGCCATCGCTTAGTTTTTCTTCCAGCATTCATTCGTTGGCACATTTGATCAAAAGCGTCTACTCCACCCTTTGTAGAATTGTAGGTCAAAATTATTTCGGCTTTCTTACTTTTTGATTGTTGCATCTTTGTGCATTGTTGAAATTGAAGCCACAATTTTGTTTTGTTTGGCCTTATATGATACTGCAGTAATCGTCGTGAAATATGAAGAGGCTTGATCCAGTCTTTCTTTCTTGAAAATCTAAATCTTTAAACTCTCGTGACAGTTCTTGTTCATTTTTCTTTATTGTTCCGACCATTGTTAGTTTGCTTTCTTTGAGACGTTTTTCAGCAAGTGGAACACTTGTGAACCAATTGTCACAGGTTGTGTCCCTGTTGCTTCCAGCAACAGTTTCAATCAATTTGAGGTGCCCGATGACGTTCCACGCGTAGAATCTTCTGAGGTCCGCTTTCTCTTCTGCCCCCTGCCCTTAGTTCTTGATGTTTCTTCGCAAACCTGTGCTTCTTGTATCTTTTCACAGATTGTTTGAAGTAACTCAGTATCATCAGGAACATATTCTGGGTCAAATAATTCTTGAAGCTTTAAAGGATGCCGCGACACCCCCGGCACTAGCTAGGAATCGGCAAGCCGACCGGTGTCTCCTGTACAAGGACGGCGGGTTAGGAAGGAGGTCCTGGTGCTCCCAGACAAGCCGGGCAGGTAGTCTCTGGCAAATATCAGCCGAAGCTATTAGACCAGGTAGTTAGGTTGCTGCTAGGCTCTTCATCTTCTTTCTTCCTTTCTTCTGGGATGGCTGCTAGGCTTGTGGCTGGGTGGCCGGTTTTTCCCAGGATGTTTGCCAGTTGACATCCGGAAGCCAACTGAGCTCCGTTTTTTTTGGTTTTGGAGTCAGGATTTGAGTATCCCAGCATATTGTTTTATTAACATTAACTGGAGTCGACAATACTTTACAATACTGTTACAATTATTACTTTGCTTTACATCAAGAATTTTTAAGAACTAAAGCAACTGTTGCGTCGGTACAATATACAGTGTTCCCAGAAAAACCGCAAAATCTACTCATTACTACAATTACGCAAAACATTCACAAACACAAAACAAATAAGAGATCAGATGGCAGTCAGTAGCTCCCGGAGGAGTTGAAGCCTGGCATCTGGATCCGTAGTGCGGCGAAGAGCTTGAAATCCTTCGACCAATATCTGTAGTGGCTAGAGGAGAATGGGGTACAGCAATGTATGTAACAACCAGGGTATTACTTCTAGGTTGTCTGCTCTCTGCAATAACGGTCTCGAAGTGGAGACTTTTGGTTGGCTGGGAGAAGGTGCTGCCAACGTGGGAATGGTATCTGGCTTCCGTGGTTGAATGCTTCTCGGCTGTGAAATCGGAGGTAGTTGAATGGAGCTTGACGGCGACATCGATGATAGTTGAATAGGAGCAGTTGGAGTCGATGTTGTGGGCAGTTTCTTCTTATCCTTGATGGTAGGGGTCCTGGTGTTCTGCTGTGAGCCGGAAGCACGGGAAGCCTGTAAGAGACGTAAATACATGGGACATCCCTTGTAATTTGCTGTATGTGCCCCATCACAGTTAATACACTTAGCCGGGAAATCAGTTGATTTTGTAGGGCAATCTGCAATGGTGTGTCCCATTGCACATTTGACACATCTAGGTGACAAATAGCAAAATCTTTATCCGTGGCCAAAGTTCTGACAGCGATGGCATTGTAGAAGTTGGTGTGGCCGTAGTTTTTCCACCTAGATTGTGAATCTAGCGAATTTGACGAGATTATAAATGTTCGAGGAGGGTCGAACCCCCTCGTACGACAATTCTGCGCGTTGTAAAGTAACAAACGACCAGTGGTAGTGCACCCTTTTTGAGACCCCGATCAGTCGGGGATGACGAGGTTGGAGTGGAGTCTCTCTCAGGGAGACGTCGAACTGTCTCAGGGAGACGTCGAAAGCAAGTGCCCGTAAGGCATGATAAATTTCACGCTCGGAGAAATCCAGCGGAACGTGACGAATGACTACCTTGCGGTAGCACTTTGTTGCTGATCCTACAGCCATGGCGGCAGGGCGACCTTCCGTCCAGGATTGCAGACGATGCCAAACATTGTTGAAGTCAGAGACTGACTGGCAGTGTATCTTTAGTTGATTCCTCGAACAGACAAACTTGGGCGTTGTGGTTGTCTCCTTTTTCAACACCTCTGCAATAGCAGAGTGTTGAAAAGTGTTGACAAAAATTGGCCGAATATATTTTTCGGTGCAAAACGGAACATTTTCAGTTCGCTGGTAACCATATGGGGTTGAGGAACATCGTACTTTCGGAGCTTCACCCCAGGACTGCGATTCCCTGCGACGTTTCACCCGTGGCTCGGCCGTCGAAGCGGTGGATGAGCGAGACATCCTGTCTCAACCGCTCCGGTTTCGCTAACCTGGGTTTTATACACGTGGTGGCGCATGGGCGGTGAAAATTCTAACTACAAGTACGGTGTTTTTCTTTTTATGTTGTATGAGAATAGGAGTATACAGAGTAATATCTGCCAACTCATTTGTTTACATATTGCAAACTCCATACTGAGAATTATTGTGATTTGACATTGAGAAACACTAGTGGAAAAATCACTAGATGCACGTGCTACCATAACTAAAACTGTGTGCATCCAGACAGTACAATTAATCATGATTCACGCAGGACTCTGCAATACTAAACAGTTTAAATGACAGTAATTGCTAACGTTTAGAGAATCCTGCGACCACGCAGGGTCTAATAATAAGTGAAGCTAATAAACTTAGAGGTGGGTCCGTTAACGTTTACAGAATACATTTCAACTGAAAGCGTACGCCTCGCAGGGACATTCCGCTTAACTCTTTCATCCAATATTAAAAAGATTATAGCGACCACGCAGGGTATAATAATAATTGAATGGCGACCACGCAGGGTCGTTATAAGTATAATAAGTATAATATAAGAAGAAGAATTCAAACAGCCAATTATTCAAAATACATATTTTACAGCTCTATTCTAAGTGCCATATGAGTGATGTTTAGATAAATAATTGTAGTTACTGATTAATTCTGTTTGTTCTGGTCTTGACTTTAAAATTTGGGCCAGGCTTTTTTCTTTCCCATCTGAAAATTACTCTTAAGGTGCGAGCATTCATCAAGTGGGTCACTTGTAAATATCTATATATGGAGAGTAACACGTGAATGACGGAACATCTTAAAATACATCTGCTGATGTTCCTCACAACTTACTCATCTAATTTCAGTGGTTTTCTTCTTGAGAATATTAACGGTGTGTTTTATCACACAACAATTTTCAATTTTAGCACTTGTTTTAAATATCGAGGATTAGCAGCAACTAGAAAATCTCAATTTCAAGTAGTCTCGAGTAACAGTCACGTTCCCTGAACGAGTCGTAGTTTCAATACATATTTTCTTATTGGAATGCAAACAATAACAAAGTTTCAGGCTGCAATTGGTGTGACGAGAATAAAATACATTATGTAGCACCAATTTGGTAAGAAAAAATATTTTGGAGACAAGGTGATTGGAACCTAGGATTACAACTTATAAAGCTGGCTTTTAACCGACAAGGCCACAAACCACGGTAAAGAAACCAACCTATTCGAGTAATTTATTCATAAGATTGCATCTTTTCTTGTCCAGCTCGAGACTTTTGATGTCGCTTCTCGCTGATTACATTAATTTGAAAGCAATACGCTTCATCAGATAGGATTCATATGCTGTACACGTTACTGACAAAATACAAGCAAAGCTTGTGCATGAAAATTAATGAAGACGTAGGGATGTCGTGCTTTTGTGGAAGGTTAGTGTTTCCAACCCTCAATGATTACCGTTCTCTATTTCCCGTCAATATAGCAGACGACGAATCTCATTAACCAATATATATATATATATATATATATATATATATATATTATTTTAAACTTTTTATTTCCAAATGAAGAGTCATTATTCTGGAATCTGCGGAGACATTAATTCATTCGGTAAGAATTTAACGAGAGTCACTATTTCTGTGCTCCATTACGAAACCAACGTGCACGTGTAAAACAAGTAAAGCCCGAAAATTTTTATTTTACAAAAATCCATTTACTGTTAAAGTTAAATGAGAGGACAACCATTGACGTATTTTGGTAGTTTGGATGACTGATGTGGGGGGGGGGGTACCTCCTCTCGTGTGCCCCGCTGGCTGTGACATAAACTCTTCTTCCTTTAGGATTTCTATTATTTTTCCCATCGCATATTCAGTGCCAACTTTGCGATTCTGTTTGCCAAAGTGTATGGGGAAGGGGTTTATTTATTCTTCAAGCCTTCTCCTGGACTATGATAACACTATTTCCGAAAGATTTTTTTTGCATTCATTTTCAGGAATCGAAAGAACACTATTTATGTCTCGCTTTTTTATCCGTTTTTTCCTTTTCGTAATTTAGTGTTGCTTTTCTTCCATTTTCGGCTATTCGCGACGATGAAGAGAGACTCAGAAATAACACCCATGCTCAGGCCAAATTCGAACCCGGGGCCCTCGCATTCTAATGAATTGTGACAACTACTTCGTCACGAACGTCAAAAATGCGTTACTTTTTTAAAATAAATTTCAGGAATAGTTCGCATTTACATTTTGATTGTAGACGTGGAAATTCCAGTTAATTAATATTTACGCAGCAATCTTTCTGTTAGCCCTTCTCTTTGAGTATGAGAGACACAAAATTCCCTGCGTATGGTTAAATTGATTGATAGAAAGCAACATTGCTGCTTTCCGAATACTTACTTCGGCCGTACTTCCGGCTACGAAGCTGTACTTCAACTCAAACGACTGTGCCACTTTTTGTGAATAGAAGTGTACAAGAAAAGTTGGAGAAAATAATATTTGCCCGCTGGATTCTATGTGTCTCAGAATAATGACGACGATAGGCTTAACGCATTGCCAGTGCAAGGCGCTAGGTGTCAGCACCGATTGGATCACTCTTATCAAGGAAGAAAAGCAGAAAACGTGTTGTTCGCCATTACCTCTGTATTCAGGAATACCCCTGTACATAAATTGTAATAATTATTCTAACATTTTTATTTTATTGCTAATTGATTTGGGGCTTACAGCTCCATCAATCCCTTCCTTCCCAGAAATAGCTCCAATTGAAGCAAAGGAGACGCTAAATGCGGCAGGGTCTTCGTCAGAACTTAATGAACTGTAATTCACCCCACCGCTACCATCATCCATCCACCTGCATCATTCAATATACACGCGCATTAACTCGTTCCACAGAGAGAGCGGCTGCAGCTAAATATTTCCTCCGCGAAGGAGGCAGTAAACGGCCGTAGAATGGGGCAACTCGCTCCAAGATGTTCCTCGCCTCATGGCGCTTTGTGGCGGAGGTTGGGGCGCTGAATTATGACATCCAAAGCACCGCTTAACCGAGGTTGGTGCGTGCGTACAAGAAACACAGCCCTACGCATGCAGGGGCATGATCGTACGCAGCAATTTCCTTGGGATGTTCTGAGCGGATTAAAATGGGAGACTAGTGTTGCAAAGCCTAGGTAAGTTTTCGAAAAGCCTTACGTTGGTAACAGTGGTGCAATCTTACAGTATGTGAAAAACCTTTATTACAGAAACAAACATTTAAAACTGTCATTCCCGTTTACTCTGTGCTTTCTTCAGCTATCTCAGTAGGTTAAAGTGGGGGATATCGGATAGCAGGGCTATTTGGTTTTGCTCAAGTTCTCTGGTTATCAAGTATACAGCCCCGGCCAATAACCAAGGTTACGCTTCACGTTTTTGCGTGCAATGACGTGATAGAGGTAAAGTGTATGTATCGTTTGAATGTGAAGCCACGTGAACGATGGAACGACAGTTTTGCAATATGCGGATATTAAATTCCAGAACAAGAACAATCTCTAGGTAAGGATGTTTACCATAGCCTATGGTAAAAGAGTTGCGCTAGCCACTAGGGCCGTCAACCGGTTAGACGGAAACTTGGAGTTACAAAGCCATAGACCGCGGCTCAAGAAGTCAAGAATGCCTAAGAGTGATTTACTAAACTTCATGAAATTCCATTGTATGGTGTATTGTTTGCATTACATTTTGTGTTTACGTTGTAACATATTGAAAAAGAAATCTTATGCTAGCTTTAAAGATCGAGCACGTCGTCGCCTAGTAATCAAGAGGACCCGGGTTCGATAGCCGGTGGAAGGCTCATATTGGTTCGGATTCCACTTTAAACTGTAGGTTCAGTCCGGATTAGCCTTACTGTGCATAAAGTGGACTTAAAACACCAAATAAACCAACTAAACATCGGACAATAGTTTTTATTTTACGTTATGTATGAGTAGATACCCGTCAGTATATTCATTTTATCTTAAGCCATATACTGCACATGGGCATATTGCTTATAAAGGAGAAATCATCGTGCATCAGGAAATGCGCATTCGTGTACTCGATTTCGTGTGTTCATTTTATGACATTTTTTCCTGGCTGCATATTGCAACACCAGCGCATAGATTTACAATTCATTTCAATGCTTAAATTCACCTCTTACCGTCGTTTGATCATCACGAGGTAAACAAGCCATTGCCCCTCTGATATTATAGTTATAGGATTCAGAAGGAAGGACGGGCTCTTGTTAACGTTTGTGGATAGTTCTGTGCAAATTCTCCTATCCTGAAAGAAACGACAGGAGTTTTTTGTACCGAAGGTGAGTAAGGAGGAGCCCAACTGTGTATATAGGGCGTAATATTTTAGTCGGTGAACTTAAGCTTTTAAATGCGTCGCATATTTGCCACCGCATTACTTCAACCTGTGGACGCTTCTTCCTAGGTTATGATTGGTTATGATACTGTGTGGTGATGCAATCTGTCGTATTTTCCACGAACTACGTCCTAGCTTGTTACATTTTGTCTTCTTGGGTATTCCGATATAATTCTGTAGTTCTATGCGGATAATAATACCGGGTGTCCATAAAATCCCTTTACAACTTCAAAAATTCACTACAAATGCAAATGAGATATTTGAGTGAATTTTTTTATTGTACTCGTTTACTATAAAATTTTGTACTAATAGTCAATTTGTGTATTTCCGGTAATATTGTGAAGAAAAAGAGGTCCTCGAAAGAAAAATGGCTACTCCGCAAGAAAAGGCACAATGTGTGGCGTGGTTCATTGAAACAAAATCTGACATTCAGATTCAGCGAAACTTCAGGACTAGGTATGGGAAACAACCACCAGCACGTCCATCAATTCGTGAATGGCGCAGGAAATTCATGGAGACCGGTACGATTTTGGATAAAGCAAGAAGTGGAAGAAAACGAGTATCAGAAGAAAAGATATCGAACGTTTAAGACAACCCTTTGTTAATTCTCCAAAGAAATCCATTCCCACTGCTGCCAGACAGTTACAGCTACCACGATCAACAGTGCACAAGGTCCTACACCACAACCTGCGATTGTATGGGTATCAAGTGCAACTGTTGCATGCCATCGAGCCCAATTATAAACCGAAACGCAAAACGTTTGCATTGGACATGCTTCATCGAATATCGGAGGATGCAATGTTCCTCAACCGAGTGTGTTTTACTGGTGAGGCAACATTTCATGTTTCCGGTAAACTGAACACGTACAATGTGAGAATCTGGGACTCAGAAAACCCCCATGCGACAATGGACCTCAAACGAGACAGTCCAAAGGTGAATGGGTGGTGTGGACTGATGTTCAATCGAATCATTGGTCCATTTTTCTTTGCGGAGCAAACAATTACTGCAAATCTTTACCTTGACCTTTTGACTGAATATGTGACACCACAACTGGCTGACCTTCAACCAACCGTCCTTTACCAACAGGATGGTGCACCACCACATTGGGGATTAAATGTTCGTGACTTCCTGGACCAAACATTTCTCGGTAGGTGGATTCGACGGGATTTCCCTATTCCCTGACAACCTCGTTCACCAGATATAATGCCCCTAGGTTTCTTTCTATGGGGCTACGTTAAAGACACTATGTATCGAACAAATGTACGGAACATTCCTGACCTCAAACAAAGGATCACTGATGCCATTGCCACCATTGATGACGCTATGCTAGAGCGGACATGGCGCGAAATCGATTTTCACCTTGACGTCCTTCGTGCAACCAATGGTGCCCATATTGAGGTTTATTAAGTTATGAAAAAAACTTCAATATATGCTGCTACTATGTGACAAATTTCATTTAATTATCTCTTCATATGTGTTTGAAATAAAAGATTGAAGTTGTAAAGAGACTTTATGGACACCCTTTTTCTTTTCATTGATCAAATTACAGACAATATTTTACCTACAAATTTGTAGATGCTACAACACTAACTAACTAACTCTCTTCTAGCCTTCTTGAATCCGAAGGTTTATGGTTGAAGCAACACAAGACTTCCATCTGTCTCAAACCTGGGCAAGATCAATCCAATCTTTTCCATCCTTACCGATTTCCTTCAGGTCCATCTCAACGTTATCCCCCCACCTTCGTCTTGGTCTTCCTACTGGTCTCTTACCATCAGGTTTCCCAACAAGAATCCTGTAAACTCTTCTTTCCTCTCCCATTCGTGCCACAAGGCCTGCTTACCTAAGTCTTCTTCATTGCATCATTCTAATAATATCTGGACATGAATACAAATTATGCAGTTCTAAATTATGTAACCTTCTCCACTCACCTGTCTCCTCATCACTTTTAGGCCCAAATATTTTCCAAAGGATCTTATTTTCAAATACTCTCAATTTATGTTCCTCATTCAATGTAAAAAATAAATTTACGCCTGCAGTGTGGTAAAGAAGACGTGGGCCAGGTTGTGTTATCTGTTTTCTGCAGTAGAGGGGCATCTGTCATTACTGGGAGATAATGAACTATTTAAAGGACGATATACAACCTTGCACACACAATTACAAGCAAGAAGAAATTAACTAAATAGTTTCTGCAATATTGAGGGGGGCATCGATAGAACATCCTTCAGTTTTAACACGGTTCATTAAGACACCGTTTGCTGATAATGTTAAGCATTTTGAATGTCCTGAATTTGACCTCATTCACAAATATATCAGCCTATTCTTATGTTTTGAAATATGAGATATCAAGTTCTTGGATAACGAATAGAATGCCTGGAAAAGACTGAAGTCTTGGGTTTTGCAGAAGTGGTCTGAGTTTGAGGAAGCCTGAAGGTGTCTGTAGAAGAGCGCAGGTGGTGTCAACATAGAGGCTGTTCATTATTACTTCCTATTGCTGGGCAACCTACAGGCTGAGTTTTCTCTCCATCACAAGCCCACGAACATTTACAGGGATGAGCATAATTACCTGATGGTTTTAAAATATTAGAAATAAAACTAACATGTTTCACTAGAGCATATTATGTACATGGAATAAATTCTACACTTCTTGGAGATTAATTCAAGAAACGAACAATTCAATCCAATGCTCGAATTCTGGACTTCTGGCGTCGTAGCGCGCTGTGCTACCCACTACACCACGGAGTTGACACTTGTGCAGTAGGATTAATTAGTATTATACACTTTTGGAAATTCATTTTTTCCAACACACATTCATTACCATCGAAAATGTGGACGGTTTTCCACATATGGCGACATACTAATTTTAAAGTATTATCAACTAACTAACTGAAGTACTTAATACATGTTTTTTTTAAATAAGTAATATTACTTAAATAAACATAGGATCATGTAGGCGTGTAGTAGGCGTGCAACAATTTGAAGCATTTTATTGACGGAAAGGGTTAACTCTTACACCCCAAAGACACCCAAATGTCGACCTCCTTTTAATGTTGTACACACTGGACTGCATTTTGCAGGCTAGCGAGGATTTGGCGTCTGGACTCAAGACCAGTATAATCATCCATGGAGCTCGCGTTATGTGCTGTCCTTATGTGTTTGTGATTGTCCCTTCATCCATCTCAACACCATCCATCTTCATCTTTCCGATTAGCCAAAAGTAGCAGGAAAGAGAAGTAAAATAAACCAAATCAAATCAATCAAGGATTTTATTGACCAACATCGTCACTATGGCCTAGAATCTTAGGGAAAAAAAACGCAAATATTCAAGCTATATGAGGTGGAAACACTTAGTGAACTGAACTTGCAACACTGAAACGTACTCGCCTATAACGATGTACAAAGTAGCCGAGGGATGTTAGTAAATTTCCGTGGTTTCTGTTCGGATAATGGAACCTGGATGCAGAAGGCAGCGAGGGCCGTCTGAAAAGGTGGTAAGTGCGTCTGCAGAGCTTGTGGTAACCGGAAGATACGAGGGAGATATTGACTCGGAGGAACCTTCGGCCGCAGGACCGCAAGATCCGAACACACCTCCACGTCAAGGACTTCTCCAAGAGCTCTGCCGTAATGAGAAAAGCTTACGAGATCAGATATCATGAGTTGGTACTGCTTCTGCGGTCACTTCAAGGTCATTTTCCACGTAAGGTACTGTGTTTCGACCAAAGTCCTGCATAGAACCACATTTGCTCTGTCACACTCGATCGAATCTCCCACTCTCGAGTGTTTACAATGGAATATAATTTTAATGTCGCAATAATCGTAGACACATATGCATGTAATATATCCGGCTTTGACGTTTCAGCCCACAATCATCTGTTTCATTCATCTGAAATGATGAAATTGATGAATGGATTCGAACCCGGCACCCTTGAAATAAGATAGACGAAACTACATTTTAAACATGACAATGACCATGTTCACTTTAGTTTGAATTTCACTGCGTCTGTGACCTCACGATCCATATTTAAGGGCTTACTACCAGAGACAAATTACGATTATACGAGTACTACTGGGCTGTAACCGGATACAGGTACAAACGAATGTGAGTTCAATCAAACCTTACCGGGTTTGTTTCACCTCGGAACGGCGAGTAGGAGGTAAATGGCGAAAGTACAAGTCACACGTGGACAGGCAAAATACTAGTCAAGTCACAAGAAATAGGTCTATTTTATAGAACATTGATGTACAAGGGTCGTTCAAGGTTGACCGGGATTTTCGTACGTAAAAAATCGATGAATAGCCGGATCATGATGAAACGTGCGGGTGACGTAATGTATTCCTTCGCGAGTAACTAGCGCCCGGCATGACGTATTTCGCGCATGCGCAGCAGTTGCAGCGAACATGGCGGCAAACAGTGTGTCTGTGGCTGTGGAGCTGCGGTGTGTAATCAAATTTCTCGTGAAGGAGAAAGTGAAACCAGCTGAGATTTTCAGACGATTGCAAGCACAGTATGGTGAACAAACGATGTCGCGGACAAGAGTGTACGAATGGTGTGAGCAGTTTCGCGAAGGACGGGAGCTGGTGACAAATGAAGCGCATGGACACATTCGCCCGACTGCAGTCACACCAGTGAATAACCCACGTGTTGAGCAAATGATTCTTGAGAACCGGCAAGTAACAGTGCGGGATATTGCTGCCGAGGTGAATATCAGTGTCGGGAGTGTTGAGACAATCATTCACGACCACTTACGCTTCCGCAAAATCTGTGCAAGGTGGGTTCCCCGCCAGCTGACATTCGATGAGAAGTGGACACGCAGGACGGTCTGTGAACAGCTTCTGAATCGGTTTCGAGCAGAAGGTGATGAATTGTTGCAATCCATCATCACGTGTGATGAAACATGGTTGCACAATTCAACCCCAGAGACCAAAAGACGCAGCATGGAGTGGCGGCATAAAGGTTCCCCGCCCCCCAAGAAAAGCAAAACGCAGCCGTCCGCTGGAAAGATCATGGTAAGTGCCTTCTGGGACATGAAGGGCGTTATCCATGTGGATTTTCTGGAGAAAGGGAGCACTATTAATGCCCAGTATTACTCCACATTGTTGAGTGGTGCTGTACGAAAGTCCATTCGCAAGAAAAGACCTGGGATGTTGTCTGGAAATGTCATTCTTCTCCATGACAATGCCCGCCCTCACATGGCCAATGTGACAACAACAACTCTGGCCGACATGCGCTGGGAAGTTGTGCCCCATCCCCCCTACAGTCCGGATTTAGCCCCCAGTGATTATCATTTGTTTGCACCCCTTAAAGACCATCTGGGAGGGAAGAAATTCACGACAGACGAAGCACTGCGGAGCGATGTCCTCCAGTGGCTACGACAACAACCAAGTTCTTTCTACGCCAAAGGAATTCGGGAGCTGCCAGAACGATGGCAACGGTGCCTCGGCGCGCACGGAGAATACTTTGAAAAACTGACATAGTTTGGTGTTTCTTCTGCTACCTATTTCCTCTGCAGAAATAAAAGTCCCGGTCAACCTTGAACGACCCTTGTATTATTGCACTAAAACACATATAAAAGCAAGAAACAACTTACACCGAAGATCGCACACAAATGAACAACCAATCTTGAACAAAGTCCGCGACACTGACATTTTCCGCAACCGTCTCCTCTCCCTCTACTTTTGGCACTCTGAAGTGTTGCCAGATCATATTCCAAATTCTCTTTTTACATCTACAATATTACTAAGACAAAAAGAGTATAACCTATCTGGTTATAGGGCTTCGAGTGTATACCGCTTGTATTGTCTGTTCGAGCGTTATGCGCTTGAGCAAAGATGCTCTCAATTAGGTATGCTATCTAGCGTCATCCGTGCGAACTATTTTGCATCCGAGAGAAATCCTCTCCCTGAAGCACTCTAGCTTCGACCATGTGCTTTTAGCGTCTGCCTTGATTCACTTGACTTATGCAACCTTGTGTTCTGACTTCAGACGAGAATTGCCTACGACTTAGGTTAGGCCTGTTGTACTCCATGAGGCCTTAAAAAGATCGCTTTGCGGGCTTGCAGCAGACGACAATATGTGGGTGTGTCTGCGAGAACCAATCAGGTCCGCAAAAGAGCGAGCCTGGTTGCCACAGTTAGCTCGCTGCGCCCTTCTGGAAGGGTGAGTGACCTCTGCCTCTTGCTACCTCGGCCTGTTTGTTCGGCTGAGGAGCAGACGACAAGAGAGTATCAACAACACTGTGCGACCGACGTCTGCTGTTAGCCCGCGAAGCGCTCTTTCGAAGGCCTCCTGCAGTATAGGTTAGTTTCCATTAGCATAAATACAATGAATAATTATTATTTAGGCTAAGAGAACTAAACCTAGCTAGCCTAACGTAACATCGTAGGCATTTAGCCTAAAATTTAAAAAGCTTTCTCCCGTGACGTCAGAACACAAGGTTGCTCAAGTGTTGTGCGATAAGTGAGACCCGGCTTTTTATAATCAGGAGTGTATCCATAACTTTCAAACTGGAGAGGATCCTTGTGTAAATACTTGTTTGCTTCGGTTATTTTACTTTGATTTACTGCCACTTTTGGTTAGTAGTAAATTTATGGATGAGTAAAAAAATTGATCAGACCATGAATGTCCAGGTATAGATTCAAACCCAGGATCCCTGACGTCGTAGCACGAAGTGATAACCACTCCTCTACGGAGATCGGCACTTGTTTAGACGCAAATACAAGATCTAAATAAGACATTAGTAATATACAAAAAATCATGATGTGTGGAAAATTTGTGTGTGTTCGTGCTGTCAATTTTACGCCCACCTTATGCACAGATGCGCTAATCGGGACTGGTCTTACGTTTAACGTGCAATGCACTTCCACCGGAGATCGAATCCAGGAATCGTAGGCCGACGCCATTGCTATTCAAGAAAAGCCACTGTTAGGAATATGAAGATCGTGTTAGATTTCCACAGCTGTTTTGCTTCCCAGAAGGCGTGGTGGGAACGGGTTTGCCTTGTAATCGAGAGGTCTCTGTTTGGGCGCCAGGTGGAGACACATAGTGGTTCGGATCCTACATTAAACTATAGGCCCGGTCCCGATTAGCCTTTCTGTGCATGAAGTGTGCTTAAGAAGACACTAATAAATATCTTTGACAAAATCACTGTCACCTTGGCAACAAGAGCTTAAACGTCGTACCAGCTAACTGTAGACCAGGAGAACGAGAACAAGTCTATGCGCAAGTAGTGGCGCTCGTGGATCCACCAACGAACAGTGAGGGAAACGATATTGCGTAATGGGCGAATGGAGTTACCCGCTTTCCCTGCTTCACTCTGTCAGCGTTGCAAACTTTTGAAAGCGACAATAAGTAGTGGTATTGACTGTACTATAAACCCGAGAAAGTATGAACTCTCCTCAAGCAGGTTTGGCTATACTTAAAACTAGCTCAACATGGCCATATGAGTTTTTTGCTCTAGTGTGAAACCCCGTATAATCCAAGATTTTTGTAAAAAAGCCCTCATGGATTCCATGAGAAAGTATGACCCCCTCAGATTGATGAGGCTACACTTATAAAAGGCACTTTTGTGAGATTGTTGTCCATAAATTTGTTAAAAATATGCCCCTCTTGTGGCCACACTTAAAACTAGGCCACCCACACACACACACACACACACATATTTATTTCTGGTTTAAGTTTAATTGGATACCAGCTTCAATTTGTTTATCTAATATTAAAACAATGTAATTCTTCTAGAATTGCTCTGTGACCCGCTCATTTCTTACATCATAAACATATGATTTTTCACCTATGAGAATGACACTACATATGGTGTCATCGGGTAAAGCCTCATGAAATTCACAGATAATTTTAATGTTTGTCCTGTCATTCACTACAACTTGTTTTCTTTTTGAAGTGTTGATTACAAACATGGGTCTCTGTGCTTTGAATTCATCTGGAGTGTAATACATGTCAGTATTGCCTGTAGTGACACGTTTGAAAGCCGAAAATGCCTCATATAATTTAAGGAAATCATTCTTGGAAATGTCTAAATTATAATTTTCTCTAGGAAAGACCTCATTTCTGCCATTTTTAAGATATATGTTCTTGATGTTGCAGTTATCAAATTTGCTTGAATTTTTTTCCTGATTATTGTGTCTTCCAGTCTGAAACAGTACCACCACAAAATCAGGCATGTCATATTGTATACTGGAGAATGAATTTGTGGCATCAAACTCATAATAAGAACCAGTTGCGGGCTTCTGTACACATTGATATGTATAAAATTGCAGAGGAACCTGTGGATTTTTTAGGATATCAGCTTTGTATTTAAGAGCATAGCTGGCCTCATATTCAACAACTGGGATTCTTAGCTCCATAGTCTGAATAATGCACTTGCCTTCATCAGGTAGGGTATTAGGCAGAGCTTCCCCTGTAGGGTTTATCGCACTGTACCTCATCAAAGCATTGTTATCATTGGCAGCTCTTCTAAATGTAATTCTTAAACCACCCTTCCACATAATATCTTTGTAATCTGAGAAGAATCCTGGCAACAGGCGCATCGGGAACAGCACTGTGTGGTTTTTAGATAATATTTTCTCACCAGCTTCAAATCCGCCTATTTTGTAGTAAGAAGCCTCGGTTTTGGATAATTTTAGTGTGGCCAAAGCTGTTGAGGTAATGCCGGGATAATCTATTCTGTTTATAACAACACCATGCTTTCTGATCTCAATTTCAGAGAACAGATGCGGCACAAAATTGTCTACCAATCTTATATTTGAATTTGCCGGATAATCTGTACCATCGAGCTTTACAACATCAAATTTGATGTATAGATCTGCTCTGTGGGGGTGTATAAAGCCATCCCCTACATCAAGAACAACCTCAATCTCTGTGTTGGGTTGATTTAAATTTGCAAATGTCCTCCTGTTTGGGGGGAATGATTGTAGCTCATAACTCTCAATATTTTCCATTGTATGTATTTTTATTTAAATATTAATCTCTATGATAGCAGTTGTTGTGGCTCCAGCAAAATCAACTAATTCTTCTTTTTCATTAGTGACCATCAATTCAATGTAATCTATTCTATTATGGCACACGGGAAAATATAATGTTGGGGATGGATTGTAGATGATCGGCTCCATGAATTCGGAATTAGGTTTGAATGTTGCAATGATGCCGGTTTGTTTGTGAGTGCCTATGCCATTTGATTTGGTGATCATACCCTCGGCCACATTACAGTGAATATTCAGAGTCTCTATGGCTAAGAATTTAGGTATATTCATAGCAGTGTGTTTGATTGCTGGTTCAAGTTTTGTGTTGTTCTCAAATCCTAACAGTTCTCCTATAGTACCCAGATCCACTGTTTCTGTAGCAGATACAATCTCTACTCTGTGAGTGACAGAATTTTGAGTTAACACTACACCTCTGGGTAACTGAGCATTTAGAGTGGATAGATTATACTGCCCTGGAGTGATGACAATTTTTTGATCCCCTACTGCAATTGTGTTGTTGTGGTGCGTAATATTAGGTATCAAGTACATGCCGTAAAATGCCCTGAGAGCTATTGTTTTGGGATACACTATGTCATCATGCAATTTGAGTTTCAATATTGAATTTTGGCTGGTGAGATGGAATACCCCCATGATGTTTCAGATACCACAAGGCCTTTTGAAAATTTTCAATTGATGGTTTATTTATTTGAGACATATATCTAAGAACAGATAAACACAAATGTCCACAATTAACATCTTTGAAGTTTTGAATACGGGCATTATTGTAATAAAGATTAGCTGAATTTAGATATTTTATTAAATTTTCAGGTGGAACACCTCCAAATGAATCAAACACAAATGCCTCATTGTTTAAATATTTAAGATAACAGATCCAGTGAGTGCCCTGATTTTTGTACTCATCCAAATTAACAATGCCACACTCTTTGTTGAGTGGTTGCTCTGGTAAAGAATCAGACATGTACACACCCCTAAAATTTTTGATGCCCAGTGGCTTGATCAAAGCTTCAATATCTTGGTTTGTAAGCGGCTCTTGTTTTTTTTAAACTTATTCGTGGATCTCTTAACACCTTTGCCTTTTTTCTCCATGGCCAGGTTATGGCGCCTCTGCTCATCTAATTCTGCCCTATTCTTCTTGGCATCTATTACTGTTTTTGCTATGGCAGCTGATCCCCCAGCCAAGCTCCCAACAGACCCGAGAGCAGCTAAGATGGCCGGGATAGTAAATATGAATCCCCCCACATGTGATTTTTTCCTAGATTGCTGTAATTTTTTAATTGGGGGGTACTAAGCAACAATTTCATACCATGTCCCTTGGCAATACAAGAATTTTTTTTCTTTTTTGGTTAAAAGACTATCAATAGGCCCAAGAGATTTAAGACCTGCATAAGGTATTTGATACATAACACCCTTGGCCTTCATTGTAGGTTTATTATATACATGTTCACAACCCCCACCCCAGTTTTTGTTTGGTGCTCATAGCTATGGTGGTTCCCAATGCTGCTATTTTTTCACTCAAAGATGCATCTTTGCTTACAAATCTACCAAATGCAGCCTCTTCTAATTTCTTGTCTGCAACATGTCTCTTGTCAAGGTCGGTATGTGTGTTGTATGCTATGTCATGGTCTCTACAAGCAGCATCTAGGGGATTAACACCAGGATCACCTCTGTTTAATCTGTGGTCTAGTTTTGTGCCTGGACCACAATACTGATAGCCTGGAATGTGTAATTCAAATGGCAGCTTGTTTATAATGTCATTAACCAGGCCCCGACCCTCAGAAATATTCCAAAATTTAGGTGGTAGAGTATTAATAATTTTTATAAGATATCCAATCCCCTTAGTGTCATTCACTATAAAATTAGACAATTTTGTGCTTATCATGTCCATAATTCCAACTTTTTCATTGTAAAAATTGTGGTTCCCAGCATTTTCCTCCCCAGCTATCACCAATAACCTATCTACAAGTTTCCTGACATCATCAACCCACACAAATTCTTTGGGCAGGGTGTTGTATTGTTTGATTCCACTGCCAGTCTTGATCTGTGACCATATGGGCTTGATTAAATTATTGTATTTTGCCCCACTGCTAGACTTGACTCTTTTTTGTGTGGGATCATTGTTCTGGTATAGAGCATCTGATTTTATTAATATTTCTTTGTAATGTTCATAATCTTGATCTGTATAGCTGCCAGGCCTTTTCCTAGTTATCAGTTCCCACAATCCAGGTGTTCCGGGGTACTTAACAAAAGCACCTTTTTCTCCAAGACGAGATTCTGAATAAACAATCATATCATCCCCCATAAAAGTTACTCTGAAATTGCCAATTCTATGTATGATACTGCCATCAAGCTCTGTGTCAGCATATAAGCCAAACACCTCATCTTTGTTGTCTTTAGGTGTGGTTAAATATTTTTGAGCAAGAAGACCCAATTCAATAGGATCCTGAGTAGCTTCAATTCTTCTAGGAGCAATAGGACTAGGTGTATGAATACTGGAAAGTGGGGTGAATGGATAATCTAAAATGTTCCTAGCAGCTACAGGTACAAGCTCCGTGATCAAATCTTGATTTTGCTCTGTAACAGTTTTGATATTCTTACCTAAATTATTAATAGCATCAATTACAGGCTGTTCTGTTTGTTTGTGTTTTTCATAAATTCCACGGTTCTCTGATTTCCATCCCTTAAATCTTTTTACAAGATAATCTCTTAACTTAAGATCATCAATAATTGGCCTTTTCATGGTTATTTATATACGTCTCAACGTCTAGAAAATCGTTGATTTTATTTCTGTATTTGCCAGTATTAGGTGTTCTTGTCATATCAAATGTGACAAACCCATAACTGTCTTGGTTCCAGCACCTACTGCAAAACTTGGAAAAGTCATTGTAGCTCAAGTCCCCACCTACATATTCATCATGTATGTGTTTGAGGTTGGTATGATCTTGATGAAACACACATATAAAATTGCTGTTGTCCCGGATCAGCTGCTTCGGTATTTTAGAAAAAGTCTGTGCCAGGTAGAAGCAATCAATGTTTTTGTGTCGGCCCTGTGTAAAGAAATTTCTAACCTTGTTTTGATTATCCAATATAATGTCATCAAACACAACAACAGAATTATCGAGACATACATCAAGTGGCTTAACATCTGGTTCAAAAGTGGCTATATCCAATCCATCATATAGCTTCATCAGCTGCTGATATTTTAATTGTTCCAAGCTCTTAGAGAAGACATACAAGTGCCTGTTTTTCCAGTCTAACCAGTTGGGTGCCAATAAAAAATTATCAACCATTAGTGTAGTTTTACCACAAGCAGATGGCCCAACAATAAGACACCTAATATTATCAGGCAGCAACTTGCCATTTCTCTTAATCTGCTGTTCAGGTTCTGGCAGCCTTTTTATAACATCCCAGGTGCTCATATTATTATTTTGTTTGCATCGATCCAGCTGTTTTCCGGATGACCCAGCCATTTGACAAATAACTTGTTGCCTTTTCTGCGGATGATTTTGTCTATGAGATATGTGTCAGGCTGTTTAGTTTTGCTGAGCTCTTGTTCATAGAACCTGCCTTTGAGAATTTCTCCTCGGTGATCTTTTATTATATATGTGTTAAGAGTCCCGGGTTTAACTTGAACCACTGTAAATAATTCAGTGCTCCAGTTTCTTGTAAAGCCTCTTTTGAATAAGTGCTTATATTTGCTGATTCTTACTTGATCGCCCACCCTGTATTTGGCCCTTCTTGTTGTTGGCTGGTATCTAGGATAATAAACAGTCCTGATCAATTTTTGCTCATCAGATGAAGTTACTTCAGAGGGTTTCATGTTGATTGTGGAATGGACCGAATTGTTATATTTATGTAGAAGTTCTGGAAGAATATTAATCCATTTATAATTACCTTGCAGGGTAAAATGTTTATACATAAGATTTTTTAAGGTTCTGTTGAATCTCTCTACAATTGAGGCCTTGAGGTCACTGTAACTCGAGTAATGTTTTATTGACTGGCTTTTAATAAATTGTTGAAACACTGAATTATAAAATTCTTTGCCATTATCTGTTTGCAAATAGCGCGCTGATCTTCCACTCTGATTGATGATTGTCCTGAAGGCTTCTGTAACACATGTTCCAGTCTTGGATTTGAGTGGCACAGCCCAGGCAAATTTTGAAAATGTATCTATGACAGTGAGTAGATACTTGTAGCCCTTGTTGATTTTGTCCAAGTTTTTCAACTGCCCACTTGCCATTTCAATCAAGTCGCTCTGCCATAAATCATCTATGCCCTTTGTGACTACTGGGAGTCTCTTAAAATTATGTCTGGCTTATCTGTGTAATTCATCAACAACTAGACATAATATGTAAACAAGAATATTGCAACTATAGGGTGTTCAGCAGCTGATACTGCAGGATTTTCTAAATATAATTTGTCCCCTATTTGTATTTTAAATTCCAGAGAGCCATCATCTTCAGTATAGGCTGTTTCTAATGTATTGGGGTCTGTAAAATCCTCTAACTCTACACTGGTGATTTTTACTTTGTTATCAGCATTTGTTATTGATAAGGTAGGGTAGTGGTGTGCCTGTGGCTGATGCCAATATTTGATCTTGATTGGTCTCAGTGTGCCCCCAACAAAAAACTGGTAATAAAATTGTGCAGGGGACAGCATATATATTTTGCCACCTGGTGTAAATGGAGAATCATATTCTTTGTTGGGGATGCTGTACAATTCAAGAATTACTGTATGTTTTGGATTCTCGATTATGCCTGTTATTTCTTTTTCTGCTGTAAGCAATCTGCTTGTTACAGATTCAAGGTGCTCATTGATGGTCCTAACAACATCATCATGGCCTGGCTTGATTTTTATGTCCACGACAAGTTTCTTGTATTGTTGCACAATCTCTTGAAGCTGGGTGGCAAAAACAGACAGGGCATTTGCTTGATTGGATTCCATGGTCCCTAGCTGTTGCTTGATATTAGCTACAATTTGTTGCAAATTTTCAACAACTGCCAATTTTGAATTTTGAGCAGTAAGATCATGGACCTGTCTTCTGATATCCTCAAACAGGGCATGCAGTTCATTAATATGTTGATTGGTTGGTAGAGTGGCCACTGTCTGAGTGAGATGTTTGATCTCTGTCTGGATATTCTTGATATCTTCTGATTTCAATATGCGATTCACTGCTCTCTTAATATTTTTAAGTTCCTGTGATGTGGGAAGATTTGATACTGTATTTTGCAAAAATTCAAGTGCCAATTTTACATTGTTTAATTCAGAAGCATCAGCCACATTTTGCATAGCATTTTGGAGCAGGGCTATATCTGCCTGAGTGGGTGTTGATTGTTGTAAAATTTCAAGTTTTGTTTGGATATCATCGATCAAGTGATGAAAATGAGATAGTTCAGATTCAGTGTTGAGGTTTTCAAGCTTTGTGATTTGTTGCTGGACACTGACAAGTGTGTCTACAATCCCGGGCAGGCGGGATTCTAGTACATTCGCCAAATCACTTTGCACTGCTGCTATTGTACCTTCAAGATGGGTTATGGAACTTTGAATTTTTCCAAAATCTTCATATGTTTCAAGTTGCATCTTGATGTTGGCAACACTCCGAGTTATTGCATTCAAAGCATCAGAAGATGGCAAATTGTTCATAAAATTTTCAAGTGTCTCAATTTTTTCTTTAACCTCGGCTATGGCATTGTTCAGAGGGTCCAGATTAGGTATCTGGAGTGACTGAATCTGTTCTTTTAGAGTGGAAATCACTAGATCAAAATCTTCTTGTGATTTTATGCTTTTGACAATTGTTTGGAGCTGTGCCTGGACATTATTAATCTGCTCTTCCAATTCCTGTTTCAATTGCTCGGAGTTGTTAGCCTGGGTCTTAAATTTGGCTTGAAGAGTTGCAACAGCTTCTTCTAAACTTTGAAAATTATCTAATGTTGCAAGGTCAGTATATTTCTGAAACAGCACTTTGAGTTCAGAATCAATTTTAAGAAGAGGGTCCATGCATTGTGATTGTAAATTTGTAATTTCTAATTGAAGACTGGCATTGAGTGTGGTCTGTAAAGCTTGTAAATCACTTCTTAATTTCTTGACTCTGACATCAAGCATCAGAATCTCATCACTGTGATCTTCATGTCTTGTATGGCCAAATATATCATTAGGCATTTTTGTTTTAGTGGTTATTTATTATAGAGTATCTGATTCTTAATTCTATAAAGAAGGGTATAAGCTTGTCATAAGATCCAGGGACCTCAATATATAAGCAGTCACCAGCAGAAACAGTATATACAGTGCCAGAAATCATGTTTGAGTGCTTAATTCTATAAATATTTCTCCCTACTGAAATCTTGACATCACCCTCAGGGGTTGTAATAAATTGCAATTGACCACCTACAGGTAATTGGTAATGATTTAAATTATTGTTAAATATGTACAATGTTTTACCCGTTTCATCATCATTATCTGTAAATATGCTGTTCAGATGAATAATTAACAAGCCACTCAGTTTAGACAGCATATCAGGAGAGGGTTGTGGTGTTGGCAGCTCCATAATAGCCTGTTTTTTGAACCCAAATAAGTTCATAGGCATGTTTATTTATTTCAAATCATGCTCTGGAATTGGGCATTGTTTGCCATTTTTCAAATCACAATGACCCCAAGGTAAAGTATGTATGCCACATGATAAAATGCATCTCTTATCATCATGTGGGTCCAGGGCCACTTTTCTTACAATATTTGAAGTCAGCAAGTGATCCTCACTCTGAATTCTGGATTCTGATGTTCTGATTGAATTCTGGGATTTGAGGCAATTTTCATAATCTTCAAATTGGAGATCTTTTTCAACAGTTACTTTGCCAATACCCTTGGCCTTTTTGACAACAGCACTACATGTTTTAAAACTGTACATCTTGGCACTTAACCCAGCAAATTCCACAATAGCATCACCACATGTCTCATCTTTTAACTTGCCAGGCACCTTTTTGTTGTGGGGTTGAATTATTGTATGTTCACTGGTATCAAAGTATTGAAACAATTCAGACTGTGACATATCTTGATAAACATCTTCTGTTTGAATATCAAGAATAAAACTATCCGTATCCATGTACAATAATTTTACACGATCACCATAAAAAGGTTTCAACACCTCATAATACAATATTAACATATGTAATTTGGCCAATTCCAATATCACAGCCCCTACATAAATAGGTTTATCAAACTTGATCTTTGTTTTCTTCATGTTGAAAAGTGCCATGTGCTCATCATAAATTCTTCTGTAATTGAAGTTGGGCTTTGCAACCAATTTTTTGCTCCGGCTGGGGTCAGTAATTATTTTAACATCGGTATGTTTTCTGACATTTTCAATTGTTTTGCCATACACAGAATTCACCATCAATTTAAACAAGCTCTTATCAAATTGGCTCTTTGCAGATGTTCGAAGCTCTGTGTTTGTATCAATGTATGGTTTCAACCATTTTGAGTGCCTGAACCTCAAAACTTTTCCAACTTTGGTCACTTGAACACCATGTTTCATCAGGAACTGGAGGTTTTTGTAATATATGACATAGCCTTGTTTCGGCTCCAGAGTCATCATGAGCTTCTTCTGTTTAGAGCCAGGTGAGCACTGAACCTCGGGAATTGGGGGCAGATCAGAAAATTTGTTGTGTACATTATCAGGAAATGTCAGATCAACCTCTAAGAAGAGGCCACAGTTACTGTCATCAAAATCCTGAAGATCCTCAATATTGAAATCTTCAACCCATTCAAGCCCTGCATATGGCAGTTTATCCATCATGGCATGACCATAGAGGCTGTTTGCATCTACTTACAGTATATAATTTGATGGCCGTGCTGGATCATAATCAGGCAGCATAATATGCTTGTTATTTGCTCTGGCATATCTCTGAGAACATTGCACCATCCCCCCTCTTATACATTTCTCCATAAACAGATACATATCTTGATCGTGGATCAGATCCAATTGCATTTTAGTGTTCAAAAACGTTGCGGCCCATGCTAGGCCCGGGGCACTGTAAAAATACACTGGGTCCAGTCCATAATTTTGCATGGAAGATTTTCTGAATGCCTGCAATATATCAGCTAAGAGGGTGACATCAAGTTTCAAATATGCCATGTGATAATCACCAAATGTCTTGCATTTTAAATTGTTCCACATCAACTGAGCATGGTGATAATCTTCATCAGTGATTCCAGATCCTCTGATTTTGCTGTAAAACTCTTCTTGTGGTGGCAGGGAACACTCATCAAATTTAGAAAAATCTGTGACATAGTCATATGGATATACACCCTTCCGCCTAATTAATTTCAGGTCCTGATTTGGAAACAATGCACGTGTGATTTTTAATTTATCATCAGGTAATTGAGAGGCCAGTGTAGCCAGGCTAGCAGATAAAAATCTGTAAGAATCAAGAAATCTTATGTGAATTACCTGATCAGATGATGGAAATCATAATTGGATGCTCCATGGCAAAATATGGGGATAAATCTTGGTCTCTTGATCTGAATATTGCAGCTATTACACAGGGCCTGTTTATATCGACCATCTGTATGAGAATGGTGATGAACCTTGATATTTGTATCTGAAAATTCAGAATCACATACCGGGCATTTTTCTGCATTGTTGAAATCCTCAATCTGTTCCTCTGTTAAAGGCAACATAGGTTTTGATTTTAATAAGATGTTATATGCTATGTCACGGCACTCATTTTCTATTCTATGTGCAAATATTTTGATGGCATCTGGTCCCATGTATGAAAATTCTTTACTAACAACACCATCCTGTACAACCACATAACAAAAGCTGGAAGGTTCATGCAGCTGGTATGGTGTAATTGAAGATTCTTCGGGATCTGGATTGCAGAATGCAAGAAGTAGTGTAATTGGATTGTTTCAAAGTCATACTTAGTAGGTATTGTTTTTTTTTATCAATTGAATATTATTTTTTGACATATTTTGACAATTTCTTGTCGATGTTTTAGCGTTTGACGATTTTTCAGTGCAATTTTCACCGCTTCTCATTCTTTTCCCACTCATACTTGGTAGGTATGCATTTGTAGCCTTTTTTTTATCAATTGAAAATCAGTTTTTGACATATTTTGACAAATTTTTGTCGATGTTTTAGCGTTTAGCGATGTTTTTGTAAAATTTCCTATTTTTTTTTCCCACTCGTACTTGGCACGAATGTCGCGATCTTACGTGATATAACTTAACCTATTCATTTTTTTTCGTGCTAAACTACACGAGAGCCTCTACGTGCTTTGACCTACTTTAGAGTAGAACCATAAAGACAGAGCTGCAACCGAAAGTGAGGCTCGAAGTGAGGCTCGGTGAGGCTCGACTTAATAGTTTGCTCTTGTAAGACATAAGCCTTATTTTCTCGCAGTGTTGCCAACATTTTACTCGAAATAAAATCACCAAGGTTTTTTTTCTTGGTCTAACCTATGTTATTGAACTGCGTCGTCACGTCCAAACCTGCATGACTTCCGAACACTATTGGTTTTATTCATATTTTTTCTTACGTATAGGTGTATATGATGAATCCCCAAACAGATTTTTCCTAAGTCTTACTGTTTCCAAGATAACCCCACTTCCGGTCGCCATTTTGGATTTCCGATTATAGCTTCTATTCATACTTTTTCTCACGTATAGGTGTACCTGATGAATCACCAAACAGATTTTTCCTAAGTCTTACCGTTTCCAAGATAACCCTACTTCCGGTCGCCATTTTGGATTTCCGAACATAGGTTCTATTCATATTTTACTTACATATAGGCGTATGTGACGAATCCGCAAACAGATTTTTTCTAAGTCTTACCGTTTCAAAGATAACCCTACTTCCGGTCGCCATTTTGGATTTCCGAGCATAGGTTCTATTAATATTTTACTTACATATAGGCGTACATGACGAATCCGCAAACAGATTTTTCCTAAGTCTCACCGTTTCCAAGATAACTAGTAGTCCAGTTTAGAGAGTTCACGGACCGAAAGTGAGGCTCGGTGAGGCTCGCCTTAATGGATTTCTCTCGTAAGGCATGAGCCTCATTTTCTTGCAGTGTTGCCAGCTGCTTACTCGAAAAAATCACCAAAACATCAAAAACTTATTTTGATTATTTGGAGCTCACCAAAACCTCAAAAACTTATTTTTATTAATTGAGGTTCACCAAACCTCAAAAACTCTTATTTTTTCTCCATGTTCAGCTCCTTATTTATTGCGCTGACACAACGTGATGAGTAAATAATGCAGTCTCTTATTCTTGAAGGATGAATGCACCTTATCGTAATTTTCCAAGCCCCGGTCAAATGTTTGTATATCGTGATTTTTGTAAACCTCTCTCTCGGGAACGATGTGCCACACACACGCGCGTGCACGCCTATATTGTGACGCAAACAAACAAACAAATAATATTTTTTTTAAGATTCCTGGCCCCTAACCCCACTTCCGGTCGCTATTTTGGATTTCCGAGCATAGGTTCTATTCATATTTTACTTACATATAGGCGTACGTGATGAATCAGCAAACAGATTTGTCCTAAGTCTTACCGTTTCTAAGATAACCCTACTTCCGGTTGCTATTTTGGATTTCCGAACATAGGTTCTATTCATATTTTTTCTCACATATAGGTGTACGTGATGAATCACCAAACAGATTCTTCCTAAGTCTTACTGTTTCCAAGATAATCCTACTTCTGGTTGCTATTTTGGATTTCCGAGCATAGGTTCTATTCATACTTTTTCTCACATGTAGGCGTACGTGATGAATCCGCAAACAGATTTTTCCTAAGTTATGAATTGGAGGGTTCTATGGCAACCTATATTAATTCTCGTAAGAGAACAGAAAACACAAAAAAAAACAAAAAAAAGAATACTGTGGTCACTACAACAAATAGTCTTCTTCAACCCCTATCTAACAAACCAAAAAAATCATCATCCTAACTAGAACCATGTAACTAACATTGTGATGACTCATATTAAGTACCTCTTAATTGTATTACTTATAAGGGTATACTTATAAGCATATATACTCTATAAAAGTATATGAAACAGGTGGTTTCAATACGGTCCGCGCTTTTATTATATAAGACGGCATATACTGCAGATCAGTCAGTCTCGTGAGAGCAGCCGAAGAGTACGGACGTTCTGTTGCAGTGCTTCTTGGTTTTTGTAAAAATAATAGGTATTTAACTTTCTTTGAAGCCACATACCATCTATTATTTCAAGTTCAAAGGTGTTTCACGTGGTTTTTCATAGTAATTTCGACCAGATTGAATTTTGACGTGATCGTGCATTTTCTATTTCACCTCAAGAAATTCTATATAAATAACATACCTGAAAATTGTATCGCTATATACTAGACTTTTTGATTTCTGTGATTTTCGAAAAAGCAATGGCATCCACCACCAGTTTCAATTGTAAAAATGATAAAACTGAATGTGTTACTTGTGGGAAGCTAATCTCAAGGAACAATTTATCGGTACACAGGGCAAGATGTGGCGAAACAGGTTCGAGAATTAATCGTTCGTTACCTTCTAAGCTTTGTGCTCGATGCGGAAAAATGATTAGCATTGCAAATTTAAGTAAACACCTCAAAATTTGCAAACCATCGACCGGACAAGCATCGAAAAGAAAAATCGATAATGCAGATACGGAAGCTTCTACTTCCAAGCAAATTAAATTATCCAATGAAGGCAAACCAATTAGATCTGCATTTAACGACCAACTCCAGGATTTTTCAATTAAGTCAGAACCAGGCCGTGACATCCTTAGTTTCTTGGACGAAACGAAAACACCTGTACTAAATATTTTGAAAGATAAACTTGAAAACAACTCTATAAAAGTATATGTTGTTCTGTTTTCCGAATACGAGAAAGTCGATGGCACAACGAGTATTTTTTATCATTGTACAAAAAATCAGACTCTTCATTTTGCTGACGTTGAAAATTTGGACAACTTCTATTATAAAGTTTCCAACGAGCTGGTTAAGAAACACGACGATTTCGAGGCTAAAGGGTCGGGATGGTCTCTGTGTGGAAGTCCTCACACGTTAACTGTTTACGTGAATCGATTCTCGCCTCTTCGAGCTTCCAGCTACGTTTCTCTTCCACCGAACATTCAACACAAGAGGGCTGTGTTAAATATACAGAACAGCGATAACAAGTGTTTTCTCTGGTGTGTGTTGGCTGCACTGCATCCTGTTTATTGCAAAAATAATCCAGAACGGATTTATCATTACAAGCAATACGAGTCCGAATTTGAAAGTGTAATGTCTGACATCGAATACCCGGTGACATTGTCGGATATAACAAAGTTCGAAAATCGTACAGGAAAACGCATCGCTATTAATGTGTATTCCTTCACGTCAGATAAATATCTCGTGCACCCTGTCAGGATAAGCGATATCGACGATGACGATGCTTGTGTAATAAATCTCCTTCTTATTTCCAACGAGGATGATCATCACTACACGCTAATTCGTTCTCTATCACGTTTGGTCAGAAGTCAAACTACCAAGTATGCAAACAACATCGAAGTTTGCCCGAGATGCCTAACCACGTTCGACGATCGTGACCGACGTGATCATCAAAATCTTCATAGTCGTCAAATTGCTCTGGAGAAACTTGCCGAACATAAAATTTATTGCGGTGACAACAGACCGGCTAGAATGTTGATGCCCGAAACGAACGAAGTCGAAGAATTCAAAATGCACAAGGCATTGTTGGAACATCCCGCAATCATCGTCGCAGATTTCGAGGCGTTCCTCAAACCACTCTCCTACTGCGAACCGGATCCTGAAATTTCCTCCACAACACCGTACCAGCTTCATCAACCTAATAGTTTCGGCTATGTTGTTGTGCGACGTGATAAAATAAATGAAGCATATATATACCGCGGGCCAAATGTAATCGAACACTTCCTGGAAAAAATGGTGGAGGAGGTTGAGGTAATTGGTAGCGTACTGCTTACATCAAAACCGATGGTACCTTTAACTGAAAATGAACTTCAAAATTACAATTCCACTGAGGTGTGTCCGGTATGTGATCAAAGTTTTACTGATGAGAACAAAAAAATATTCCACCACGATCATTTCAGCGGAAACTACATAGGTGGAATTTGCAACACGTGCAATCTTAAAATCCAGAAACCTAAATTCATCCCCATATTCTTTCACAACGGAAGCGGATATGATTTTCACCACCTGGTGAGACATCTTGGCTACGATCCGAAACGTATAGGTGTCTTGGCCGAGAATGAAGAACGCTACATTAGTCTCAGCAAGCAAGTGTCGATTCCGGGAACGAAAAATACAATCGAGATGCGCTTCCTGGATTCGTATAGATTTCTCTCTGCAAGTCTGGATGCTTTAGCGAACAAACTCACCAACGATCAATTTAAAATAACTGTAGCTAGTTTTCCCAACGTAGACATAGAACTCGTTAGACGTAAAGGGATTTATCCTTACGAATACGTTAGTGATGGTTCTAAATTTAACGACGACGCTCTCCCACTTCCAAGAGAATTTTACAGCAGACTCAGAGAGAAAGGAATCACGGACGAAGAATACCAACACGCGCAACTCATGTGGGAGAAATTAGGATGTAGGACACTCGGAGACTACCACGATGCCTACTTAAAATTAGACGTGACGATACTCGCGGATGTTTTTCAAGCGTTCAGGAAAACGGCAACGAATATTTATAAATTAGATCCAGCGTATTTCTACAGTCTACCGGGATTAGCGTGGTCGGCAATGTTATTCCAGACAAAGGTCAAGCTGGAACTGATATCGGACGTTGACATGTTGCTATTTATCGAAAGAGGGATACGAGGTGGAATGGTGCAATGCGTACAGAGACATGCAAAAGCTAATAACGTACACATGAAAGAAGATTACGATTCAAATCGAGCATCGAATTACATCTTCTACTCTGATGTTAATAATCTCTACGGACATGCCATGGTACAGAAACTTCCTTACGGGGGATTCGAATGGTTAGATCCCACTTCGATAGATATTATTCGTTTCGACGATAGCGAGTGTGGTTTCTTCGCAGAGGTAGATCTCCAATTCTCCGACCACCTGCACGACACGTTTTCGGATTTGCCTCCGACTCCCGAAATCAAATGTCCACCCGACTCGGTTCAAGACAAGCTTTTGTTAACATTGGACCCTAAACAGAGATACGTCGTCCACTACAAGAATCTCCGGTTTTTGATTGGGAAGGGTGTTCAGATAGTAAATGTTAGAAGAATACTAAAGTTTAAACATTCCACGTGGTTAAGACCTTACATAGAAACTAACACACAACATAGAACAGCTGCCACTTCCGATTTAGACAAGGACTTTTTTAAATTAATGAACAATGCGGTGTACGGAAAGACCATGGAGAATGTTAGAAAGCACGTAGACGTGAAATTAATTTCCGATAAGAATAAATGTCGGAAGTGGATAGCCGATCCTAGATTCAAGTCGAGAAAAATTTACAACGAGAATTTGGCACTTTTCAATCTAGATATAAAATTGATGAAATTCAGAAAACCAATTTACGTTGGCGCAACGGTTCTCGACTTGTCGAAACTTTACATGTTCGAATTTCATTACGACGTGATGAAACCCTTCTACAATGATAAGATATCACTTTTGTACACGGACACCGACAGCTTCATTTACAGCATACAAACACCTAACCTATACGAAGACATAAAAAATCCTTCCATGCTCGAGTATTTCGATACTTCTGCGTATCCTCAACCCAACAGATTTGGAATTCCATCTCGTAACAAAAAAGTCCTAGGTAAACTGAAAGATGAATGTAACGGTGATATTATTGTCGAGTTCGCGGGTTTGCGTTCGAAGATGTATGCCATGAGAACAGAGAGTAGCGTCACGAAGAAAGCAAAAGGTGTGGGCAAGAATACGGTGGAGAACAAACTCACCTTCCACGATTACATCGATTGCCTTTACTCACAATCGACGATACTAAGTATAGAACAAAGAATCCAAAGTGTAGACCATGTGATTACAACAAACGAAGTTAGGAAAGTAGCATTAGATCCGCATGACGATAAAAGATGTATTTTGTCTTGTGGAATCCACACGTTGCCTTGGGGACACTATTGTTTAGAAATCAGTAAAAATTGTAGGCAATGCAAATGAAAAAAAAAACTTTAACTGTCTCACATACACAATAAATAACTAGCAAGGACAATGAATTTCTTTGGTTTCCGAAAGCAAACAATGGAGACTGTACACCGCACGGTAGATCATGAATTTCTACCTTCCATGTTATCTAAACTCAACGGCCTGTTGATCAATCAATTTTTGGAACGCTGCTCTTCTTGCTGGAACAGTGACGATTTCGGATTCGCGACAATCGACATGACGAGGAAACCCAACGACGGAAAATACAGAAACAAAATCAACGACTTTCTAAACGTTGCAACGTTGTGAGAAACGTTTCTCACAACGTTGCAACGTTTAGAAAGTCGTTGATTTTGTTTCTGTATTTTCCGTCGTTGGGTTTCCTCGTCATGTCGATTGTCGCGAATCCGAAATCGTCACTGTTCCAGCAAGAAGAGCAGCGTTCCAAAAATTGATTGATCAACAGGCCGTTGAGTTTAGATAACATGGAAGGTAGAAATTCATGATCTACCGTGCGGTGTACAGTCTCCATTGTTTGCTTTCGGAAACCAAAGAAATTCATTGTCCTTGCTAGTTATTTATTGTGTATGTGAGACAGTTAAAGTTTTTTTTTTCATTTGCATTGCCTACAATTTTTACTGATTTCTAAACAATAGTGTCCCCAAGGCAACGTGTGGATTCCACAAGACAAAATACATCTTTTATCGTCATGCGGATCTAATGCTACTTTCCTAACTTCGTTTGTTGTAATCACATGGTCTACACTTTGGATTCTTTGTTCTATACTTAGTATCGTCGATTGTGAGTAAAGGCAATCGATGTAATCGTGGAAGGTGAGTTTGTTCTCCACCGTATTCTTGCCCACACCTTTTGCTTTCTTCGTGACGCTACTCTCTGTTCTCATGGCATACATCTTCGAACGCAAACCCGCGAACTCGACAATAATATCACCGTTACATTCATCTTTCAGTTTACCTAGGACTTTTTTGTTACGAGATGGAATTCCAAATCTGTTGGGTTGAGGATACGCAGAAGTATCGAAATACTCGAGCATGGAAGGATTTTTTATGTCTTCGTATAGGTTAGGTGTTTGTATGCTGTAAATGAAGCTGTCGGTGTCCGTGTACAAAAGTGATATCTTATCATTGTAGAAGGGTTTCATCACGTCGTAATGAAATTCGAACATGTAAAGTTTCGACAAGTCGAGAACCGTTGCGCCAACGTAAATTGGTTTTCTGAATTTCATCAATTTTATATCTAGATTGAAAAGTGCCAAATTCTCGTTGTAAATTTTTCTCGACTTGAATCTAGGATCGGCTATCCACTTCCGACATTTATTCTTATCGGAAATTAATTTCACGTCTACGTGCTTTCTAACATTCTCCATGGTCTTTCCGTACACCGCATTGTTCATTAATTTAAAAAAGTCCTTGTCTAAATCGGAAGTGGCAGCTGTTCTATGTTGTGTGTTAGTTTCTATGTAAGGTCTTAACCACGTGGAATGTTTAAACTTTAGTATTCTTCTAACATTTACTATCTGAACACCCTTCCCAATCAAAAACCGGAGATTCTTGTAGTGGACGACGTATCTCTGTTTAGGGTCCAATGTTAACAAAAGCTTGTCTTGAACCGAGTCGGGTGGACATTTGATTTCGGGAGTCGGAGGCAAATCCGAAAACGTGTCGTGCAGGTGGTCGGAGAATTGGAGATCTACCTCTGCGAAGAAACCACACTCGCTATCGTCGAAACGAATAATATCTATCGAAGTGGGATCTAACCATTCGAATCCCCCGTAAGGAAGTTTCTGTACCATGGCATGTCCGTAGAGATTATTAACATCAGAGTAGAAGATGTAATTCGATGCTCGATTTGAATCGTAATCTTCTTTCATGTGTACGTTATTAGCTTTTGCATGTCTCTGTACGCATTGCACCATTCCACCTCGTATCCCTCTTTCGATAAATAGCAACATGTCAACGTCCGATATCAGTTCCAGCTTGACCTTTGTCTGGAATAACATTGCCGACCACGCTAATCCCGGTAGACTGTAGAAATACGCTGGATCTAATTTATAAATATTCGTTGCCGTTTTCCTGAACGCTTGAAAAACATCCGCGAGTATCGTCACGTCTAATTTTAAGTAGGCATCGTGGTAGTCTCCGAGTGTCCTACATCCTAATTTCTCCCACATGAGTTGCGCGTGTTGGTATTCTTCGTCCGTGATTCCTTTCTCTCTGAGTCTGCTGTAAAATTCTCTTGGAAGTGGGAGAGCGTCGTCGTTAAATTTAGAACCATCACTAACGTATTCGTAAGGATAAATCCCTTTACGTCTAACGAGTTCTATGTCTACGTTGGGAAAACTAGCTACAGTTATTTTAAATTGATCGTTGGTGAGTTTGTTCGCTAAAGCATCCAGACTTGCAGAGAGAAATCTATACGAATCCAGGAAGCGCATCTCGATTGTATTTTTCGTTCCCGGAATCGACACTTGCTTGCTGAGACTAATGTAGCGTTCTTCATTCTCGGCCAAGACACCTATACGTTTCGGATCGTAGCCAAGATGTCTCACCAGGTGGTGAAAATCATATCCGCTTCCGTTGTGAAAGAATATGGGGATGAATTTAGGTTTCTGGATTTTAAGATTGCACGTGTTGCAAATTCCACCTATGTAGTTTCCGCTGAAATGATCGTGGTGGAATATTTTTTTGTTCTCATCAGTAAAACTTTGATCACATACCGGACACACCTCAGTGGAATTGTAATTTTGAAGTTCATTTTCAGTTAAAGGTACCATCGGTTTTGATGTAAGCAGTACGCTACCAATTACCTCAACCTCCTCCACCATTTTTTCCAGGAAGTGTTCGATTACATTTGGCCCGCGGTATATATATGCTTCATTTATTTTATCACGTCGCACAACAACATAGCCGAAACTATTAGGTTGATGAAGCTGGTACGGTGTTGTGGAGGAAATTTCAGGATCCGGTTCGCAGTAGGAGAGTGGTTTGAGGAACGCCTCGAAATCTGCGACGATGATTGCGGGATGTTCCAACAATGCCTTGTGCATTTTGAATTCTTCGACTTCGTTCGTTTCGGGCATCAACATTCTAGCCGGTCTGTTGTCACCGCAATAAATTTTATGTTCGGCAAGTTTCTCCAGAGCAATTTGACGACTATGAAGATTTTGATGATCACGTCGGTCACGATCGTCGAACGTGGTTAGGCATCTCGGGCAAACTTCGATGTTGTTTGCATACTTGGTAGTTTGACTTCTGACCAAACGTGATAGAGAACGAATTAGCGTGTAGTGATGATCATCCTCGTTGGAAATAAGAAGGAGATTTATTACACAAGCATCGTCATCGTCGATATCGCTTATCCTGACAGGGTGCACGAGATATTTATCTGACGTGAAGGAATACACATTAATAGCGATGCGTTTTCCTGTACGATTTTCGAACTTTGTTATATCCGACAATGTCACCGGGTATTCGATGTCAGACATTACACTTTCAAATTCGGACTCGTATTGCTTGTAATGATAAATCCGTTCTGGATTATTTTTGCAATAAACAGGATGCAGTGCAGCCAACACACACCAGAGAAAACACTTGTTATCGCTGTTCTGTATATTTAACACAGCCCTCTTGTGTTGAATGTTCGGTGGAAGAGAAACGTAGCTGGAAGCTCGAAGAGGCGAGAATCGATTCACGTAAACAGTTAACGTGTGAGGACTTCCACACAGAGACCATCCCGACCCTTTAGCCTCGAAATCGTCGTGTTTCTTAACCAGCTCGTTGGAAACTTTATAATAGAAGTTGTCCAAATTTTCAACGTCAGCAAAATGAAGAGTCTGATTTTTTGTACAATGATAAAAAATACTCGTTGTGCCATCGACTTTCTCGTATTCGGAAAACAGAACAACATATACTTTTATAGAGTTGTTTTCAAGTTTATCTTTCAAAATATTTAGTACAGGTGTTTTCGTTTCGTCCAAGAAACTAAGGATGTCACGGCCTGGTTCTGACTTAATTGAAAAATCCTGGAGTTGGTCGTTAAATGCAGATCTAATTGGTTTGCCTTCATTGGATAATTTAATTTGCTTGGAAGTAGAAGCTTCCGTATCTGCATTATCGATTTTTCTTTTCGATGCTTGTCCGGTCGATGGTTTGCAAATTTTGAGGTGTTTACTTAAATTTGCAATGCTAATCATTTTTCCGCATCGAGCACAAAGCTTAGAAGGTAACGAACGATTAATTCTCGAACCTGTTTCGCCACATCTTGCCCTGTGTACCGATAAATTGTTCCTTGAGATTAGCTTCCCACAAGTAACACATTCAGTTTTATCATTTTTACAATTGAAACTGGTGGTGGATGCCATTGCTTTTTCGAAAATCACAGAAATCAAAAAGTCTAGTATATAGCGATACAATTTTCAGGTATGTTATTTATATAGAATTTCTTGAGGTGAAATAGAAAATGCACGATCACGTCAAAATTCAATCTGGTCGAAATTACTATGAAAAACCACGTGAAACACCTTTGAACTTGAAATAATAGATGGTATGTGGCTTCAAAGAAAGTTAAATACCTATTATTTTTACAAAAACCAAGAAGCACTGCAACAGAACGTCCGTACTCTTCGGCTGCTCTCACGAGACTGACTGATCTGCAGTATATGCCGTCTTATATAATAAAAGCGCGGACCGTATTGAAACCACCTGTTTCATATACTTTTATAGAGTATATATGCTTATAAGTATACCCTTATAAGTAATACAATTAAGAGGTACTTAATATGAGTCATCACAATGTTAGTTACATGGTTCTAGTTAGGATGATGATTTTTTTGGTTTGTTAGATAGGGGTTGAAGAAGACTATTTGTTGTAGTGACCACAGTATTCTTTTTTTTGTTTTTTTTTGTGTTTTCTGTTCTCTTACGAGAATTAATATAGGTTGCCATAGAACCCTCCAATTCATAACTTAGGAAAAATCTGTTTGCGGATTCATCACGTACGCCTACATGTGAGAAAAAGTATGAATAGAACCTATGCTCGGAAATCCAAAATAGCAACCAGAAGTAGGATTATCTTGGAAACAGTAAGACTTAGGAAGAATCTGTTTGGTGATTCATCACGTACACCTATATGTGAGAAAAAATATGAATAGAACCTATGTTCGGAAATCCAAAATAGCAACCGGAAGTAGGGTTATCTTAGAAACGGTAAGACTTAGGACAAATCTGTTTGCTGATTCATCACGTACGCCTATATGTAAGTAAAATATGAATAGAACCTATGCTCGGAAATCCAAAATAGCGACCGGAAGTGGGGTTAGGGGCCAGGAATCTTAAAAAAAATATTATTTGTTTGTTTGTTTGCGTCACAATATAGGCGTGCACGCGCGTGTGTGTGGCACATCGTTCCCGAGAGAGAGGTTTACAAAAATCACGATATACAAACATTTGACCGGGGCTTGGAAAATTACGATAAGGTGCATTCATCCTTCAAGAATAAGAGACTGCATTATTTACTCATCACGTTGTGTCAGCGCAATAAATAAGGCGCTGAACATGGAGAAAAAATAAGAGTTTTTGAGGTTTGGTGAACCTCAATTAATAAAAATAAGTTTTTGAGGTTTTGGTGAGCTCCAAATAATCAAAATAAGTTTTTGATGTTTTGGTGATTTTTTCGAGTAAGCAGCTGGCAACACTGCAAGAAAATGAGGCTCATGCCTTACGAGAGAAATCCATTAAGGCGAGCCTCACCGAGCCTCACTTTCGGTCCGTGAACTCTCTAAACTGGACTACTAGTTATCTTGGAAACGGTGAGACTTAGGAAAAATCTGTTTGCGGATTCGTCATGTACGCCTATATGTAAGTAAAATATTAATAGAACCTATGCTCGGAAATCCAAAATGGCGACCGGAAGTAGGGTTATCTTTGAAACGGTAAGACTTAGAAAAAATCTGTTTGCGGATTCGTCACATACGCCTATATGTAAGTAAAATATGAATAGAACCTATGTTCGGAAATCCAAAATGGCGACCGGAAGTAGGGTTATCTTGGAAACGGTAAGACTTAGGAAAAATCTGTTTGGTGATTCATCAGGTACACCTATACGTGAGAAAAAGTATGAATAGAAGCTATAATCGGAAATCCAAAATGGCGACCGGAAGTGGGGTTATCTTGGAAACAGTAAGACTTAGGAAAAACCTGTTTGGGGATTCATCATATACACCTATACGTAAGAAAAAATATGAATAAAACCAATAGTGTTCGGAAGTCATGCAGGTTTGGACGTGACGACGCAGTTCAATAACATAGGTTAGACCAAGAAAAAAAACCTTGGTGATTTTATTTCGAGTAAAATGTTGGCAACACTGCGAGAAAATAAGGCTTATGTCTTACAAGAGCAAACTATTAAGTCGAGCCTCACCGAGCCTCACTTCGAGCCTCACTTTCGGTTGCAGCTCTGTCTTTATGGTTCTACTCTAAAGTAGGTCAAAGCACGTAGAGGCTCTCGTGTAGTTTAGCACGAAAAAAAATGAATAGGTTAAGTTATATCACGTAAGATCGCGACATTCGTGCCAAGTACGAGTGGGAAAAAAAAATAGGAAATTTTACAAAAACATCGCTAAACGCTAAAACATCGACAAAAATTTGTCAAAATATGTCAAAAACTGATTTTCAATTGATAAAAAAAGGCTACAAATGCATACCTACCAAGTATGAGTGGGAAAAGAATGAGAAGCGGTGAAAATTGCACTGAAAAATCGTCAAACGCTAAAACATCGACAAGAAATTGTCAAAATATGTCAAAAAATAATATTCAATTGATAAAAAAAAACAATACCTACTAAGTATGACTTTGAAACAATCCAATTACACTACTGCAAGAGATTTCAGATTTGATTCGGAATCCCAGACAATATATACTGGGTGTTCCAACAAGGCTTCATACTTTTTGAATTTGCAATTTTCACTTGGATTGGGCATCACCATATGAACAGGTTTATGGTTCCCACAGTATTTCAGATGCTCAATTAACTTGTTTTTAGCAATTTCTGCACTCTCTTCCCGAACCCCCTTCACCATTTTTTGACCATAAAATACAGTTAAACATCTTCTGCACAACTTGAATATTGTATGAGTTTTGTCTAGTTGTGTTCTCACTAAAGCTTCAAGATTATGTATCAGAGTGTAATGGTGTGTACCATCCTTTTCAATTAAGAGCAGATCAATCGGAATTGCAGATTCATCATCAAGTGTACTGATTCTGAGAGGTTCTATCAAAGAATTGCCACGTCCAGTAGAACAAATAAAAACATTAATAGATAATTGCTTGCCATTGATGTGCCTGGCCCTTTTTTCAAATTTATCAATATTCTGAACAGACATTGGATATTCCAAACCCTCCATTGCATCGTCAAAAATATGTTCATGCTGTTTGTAATAACTTATTCTCTCAGGATGCCTTGAAACTAGAAACAAAGCAGCTAATATACACCACAAAAAGCATTTCTGGTCGGTATTTTCAATATTAACCACGGCTCTTCTGTTTTTAATATTGGCAGGTAATGGCAGATATGTAGATCCTTGTAATGGGCTGAATTCAGAAATATTAACATATAACTTGTGCGGAGAGCCGCATAGGCTCCATCCTGACTCTTTTGCCGCAAATTCAGAGTGTTTCATGTTCAGTTGATCCATCAATCTGCTTATTATTGTGTCTAAATTTGCGTTTGAATATACCGGTACAGTTTCTGTTATGTGGGGATGTGTAAATTTTGTGCCATTTGGTTTCTTATATTGTACAAACAATTTGAGGGACAGCTTATAAGAGCCATTTTGTGCATTTAGAATTGCCTGCACATTAGGATTTATACTGTTCAAGAAATTCTCAATGCCACATCTTGGCTCTGATACAAACCGGTGATCCCTTAATTGGCCGTTAAAACTGCTACGGATGGGTTCATAGCGTGGCTGCTTTGCTGCTCTGGCATTAAGAGGTGCTTCGTGCCTTCTTTTCAGACCAGATGTAGATGGTTGTGCAGAACAAGTATTTTTATGTTTATATGTGAAATATTCCATGTTGTATTTTCTATTGCATTTGGGGCAAATTTTTGTGGGAGTTCTGTATTTGTCCGGGTTACAAATCTTTTGATGCTTGGCCCAATTGGGGCTGGATATATTCTTATTGCATTGATTACAATATTTTTGATTCGGCATTTTTGCTGTTGTTTATTATATACAATTTCCTGGGGTTCAAATCAAAGCTCTATGCTGGATCAATTGGGCTTCAGCACTGTACTTTGTGTGAGTGTATATGTGTGTATGTGTATTAATATTTTTGGCTTTGGTATTTATATACAATTTCTTGGGGTTCAAATCAAAGCTCTATGCTGGATCAATTGGGCTTCAGCACTGTACTTTGTGTGTGTGTATATGTGTGTATGTGTATTAATATTTTTGGCTTTGGTATTTATATACAATTTCTTGGGGTTCAAATCAAAGCTCTATGCTGGATCAATTGGGGTTCAGCACTGTACTTTGTGTGTGTATGTATATATGACCTTACTTGGGTTATTCCGCCAATCCAGCAATGGTGAAGAATCTGCACTGTGCCCTGGCTTTTATAGTTTTACAGAGCCAATAGAAACACTGTGGGGGTGCATTCAGAAACATGAGCTATTCTCTAACATTTTTGCCGAAGTACTTTCTTCTGAGTGTATCCCGTTTTTCTGCTGAGCGTACATGCAATCCATACCGCAGCGCCATGCCTCAGCGCCGGGGAAGCGGAATTGTCTGGAACTAATCGATCAGAATAAAACTGCCGGAGCTCTAATAAGACTCAATGCAAGCAATAGAACTATGCACCGTGCAAATAAAACTGTGCACCGTGCGGAAAGTATCGATCCTACCGCTTTGGGGCCGTCATGCGCACATATTGTTCAAGTATTGATCTTATACTCTCTCGGTGCTTGATTTTATATATGAACAGATTACAACAAAGAAACTGAATGTAACAAATGCAAAATATCCCAGTTTCAATTCAATCCATTTATCTGGATTGAAGAAACCAACAATTCACATATCCCCATATCATTGTATGCTTGTCCTATTGGTACCTCTTTTGCTGGTGTGCAATTTTCTTGAAGATGCAATTTTATTGAACAAACCTAATAGAACAAGATACAGCGGTATGAGAAATATGTGAATTAAAGATATTTTAGTAATATACGACGTCTAAGAAAGGCATATTCGGCTCCAAAGTACTTTGTTTATTGCTTATTACCATTCCCTATTACTGGCAAAAAGAGTTAAAAATATTGACATAATGAAAAAAAATGGACTTGTTCCCAAGTGTTCACCAAGTTCAGGCATTTGCACATAGATGGCTCTGTTGTTGGCAAAAAGAGTTAAAAATATTGACATATTAAAATAATTGACTTGTTCCCAAGTATTCACCGAGTTCAGACATTTGCACATAGATGGCCCCTGTTGTTGTTGCTTATTTTTTTGGAATATCTCTAAAACAGGCAAATTTTGTTTACTGTTTTCTACAATTGGCAATACTGATATGTATTAGATACCATTTGTAGTGTCATTCTCATAGGTGAAAAATCATATGTTTATGATGTAAGAAATGAGAGGGTCACAGAGCAATTCTAGAAGAATTACATTGTTTTAATATTAGATAAACAAATTGAAGCTGGTATCCAATTGAACTTAAACCAGAAATAAATATGTGTGTGTGTGTGTGTGTGTGGGTGGCCTAGTTTTAAGTGTGGCCACAAGAGGGGCATATTTTTAACAAATTTATGGACAACAATCTCACAAAAGTGCCTTTTATAAGTGTAGCCTCATCAATCTGAGGGGGTCATACTTTCTCATGGAATCCATGAGGGCTTTTTTACAAAAATCTTGGATTATACGGGGTTTCACACTTGAACAAAAAAACTCATATGGCCATGTTGAGCTAGTTTTAAGTATAGCCAAACCTGCTTGAGGAGAGTTCATACTTTCTCGGGTTTATAGTACAGTCAATACCACTACTACAATACCGAACGCACATGGCAAACGGGCCGTATTTTTGTCTCCAGGTCCGTACGCTTGGTTTAGGAATTTCTTAGGGAAATATTAGGGAAAAAACAGCGAGTGCAAATTTTGACAAGCCGTACATTTATATTACGGACTAAAGTCTGGACCGTACGTCCGGACATGCCATGAAAGTTCCGTACATGTACGGTCAGAACCATATGGTTGGCACGCTGCGCTTTCACCACTCGATTTCCCTCCTCCTCTGCCGCTATGCGCAGCCCTGCTCCACAGTTAGCTGGGACATGGTATAGATCAAATATTCCTGGCAAACAGAGATAATGCCTTTTGCATTTTGGTTATTTTACGTCGCATTTCGTTCACTTTTTGCTAATTGCGACAATGAAGATGAGTGATGGTTTTGATATAATTGAAGAAGGGACGCTCCCAAAAAATACCCGTGCCCAAGCCGGGATTCAAACTCGCGTACTTTGGTGGTGAGTTTGAAAGTCAAAGTGAGATGTTTGCCTTAATATCGTGATATTTTGCTTTTTTTTCGCTTTCAAGATGGCTTTGATTCACGAAGTATTCAACAGTAGCTCGGTTGAAAATGATACATTCGCACGAAACGCGTGACGGAAAATGGAAATCGAATAATATTTTAAGGAAACAATAAATCCATAATGAAATGTGTAACAATGTAGAATCAACATATATATTTTTTTAATTTTAGTAATTATTAGATAATATTCCCTACCCGCACCTATGCGTAACTGATAAGCAAGTGAAAACGTTGTCTCCAATGCTTTGTGGATCCGGAGTGACACGTGCCTTGTCGAAAAATCTCAGATAACCTTGTTGGTGGTATCTACTATTGCTACTGTTCCTTTGTGACTGGGTGAGGTCAGAAGCAACAGTATAAAAAATATTAATAAATATATATAAGTGATGTGTTATTACGTAAACACAAGCGAATTGCAGATATCCGAATTCAAGCATGTGAATCGAAACAACGAAATGTTTGAATTGTTTCGGTTTATGGTTTTCCATGAGATTGTATTACCAGGACTTGGGCACATGTTGCCTGCATTTGCAAACAAAATTCAGAATGATATTGTTGCTGGTTGGCAGAAAAACCTCGAAAGGAATTAAGCGCGAAAGTGAAATTTTCTCGGTTAATCAGTTTCGTTGTTAATCTTTTCGCTGTTGTTCAGTTTTGTTAGTTCGTTTCGCTCTAATTCCTTTCGCGATTAGTTTCTTTTCGTACTTAATGTCTTCCAAGTTCTTTCCACCATCCCATTTTTGCCATCCAAGAATAGATGGTACAGGGTGTTCACAAAGTTTCATGACACATTACAAAATATTATACTTTCACAGTGAGACATAAACATGTGCTCAAATGCTTACAAATTGAAAGACACTCTCACCGAATTTTGAATTCCAATTCAATTTGCCATTTTAGCAGCGCCACTTTCACACAAGTCCAACATGACATTGACGCAGCCTGATAAAGTGGCTTGTGTTCTTGAAATCGCTCGTTGCGTGTCCGTTCCAATGTGACTACTTCATGTGGGGTTACGTAAAGTGCCTACCACCTCTACCACAGACCCTCCAGGATCTGCAACATCGCCTCAAAGCTGCCATCGAGAGAGTAAACACATTGGACATTTGCAAGATGTGATATCATAAATCAGTTAGTAGATCTTTCATTTCTCAAGCATTTGGGGACATGTTCAAGTCTCGCTTTGAAAATACAGCCGTTTATAATCTTTAGTGGACTTGTGATGTATAACGTCTTCCCGTCGCGGATAAAACCGCTATTTCTCAATGTCCCGCTGTGTATGTATGCAAGTGACCGCATTAACGAATTGATTATTTTAGGGATCACGGAACATTATCAGACCATGCAGAATCAACAGTGGCATTACCCACCATGAAGAAGCTAAACTATGGGTTTTAAAGCAATACCCCTCCCCCCTGTACACCTTATTTAAATTGTGATTACTAATTCTATGTAGTCAGTAAAGTCACCTATCGCTGTCTAGATACAAAATGCACGACGTTACTCTCACTCAATTGACAATTCCAACCTCAACAAGAAAATTCAACATAATTATAGTAGCCACTGTAATCAACCAAATTTATTCAGTCAAAACTTTTGTGATGAAGGTTCTGTCTCGAGAGGAGCCTGCCACCGTTGACACTCTTCTCGTTCCATGCAAGAGCCAGCCAGCAAGCAGTGTGAGTGAATTGCTTTGCCAGTGGAGAATTCTTAGCCTCCGAAACCAGAATGAAGAGAAACAGGTGGGTGCCCTTTTCCTGGAAACCTCAATGAGGGAGTCACGGAGGAGGGGAGGGTGGTGAAGGGAAGAAGGTCCTCTGGCCTCTGGTTTAGGACACAGTTGAGAAGAATTCTTAGTTCCCTGATATGTCGCTAGGTGTCTCTGTATCGCGTTGAGCCAGGAAACTATTTTCATTCCAAACTCCAGGTCACTCTTACGTTTCTCCAGAAGTGTTCGTAGCGACGCTACCAAATAACAAATGATGGAGCTGGTTTCTTTGGTCTGACACGATGCCCCTGATATTAGCCCCGTCTAGTTCGTTGCTCTTTTTGACACTAGGGACAGTGCAGATGTATCCGGTGTCAGGTTGGTGCAAGGAAATGACGTTCATCCAAGTAGACGAATAGCGGTGTTCAACTTCAGAAGATTCAACAAATGCCTGTCTGCTGCTTTAAACGTTCATTTGATTATTTAGCACGCACCACGTGACCATACACAAATTGCACCGTTCCAGAAGGTAGTGCAAACGGTGCAGACAGCAAATACACTACTTGACACCAAATCAAGGAAGTAGACGAGTCTGTGTTGCACCGTTTAACGAACTAGAGAGAGTCAAAAAGTGCAGAGAACTAGACGAGGTTATTACGTAGAGTAAGAGCTTGTGACCTGAGTGTTGCCAGTGTTGTCATGTTGTTCACCGTAATATAACATAGAAGTGTGACCCTAGCTTTGACTGCTTACTGCAGGGGTCTTTAATCAGAGGCGAGGCGTCCGGTCATCGGGAGATGCGGCGATAACAAAGCAAAATAATAAAAATATTGCTTTTTAAATATTTTAGGGAAGAAGAGAAAATAAATCAGAATATTCGCATATTTGAGAGCAATTAGTCAAGTAGCATCATTAAACAGCTAGAAATACGAAAGATTTTGACTAAGTTTAGCTCATCAAAAGGAGAGCCCAGTTCTGCACCCCCTTCCCCCGTGCCCAACCGTCCTGATGCGTTTCCGTTGAGTGCAATGGAGTCAGGCGGGCCAGCTCATAGCAGCAAGTCTGCGAATCCAAGATCCTTCGACTGCTTTTCCCCCGCTTTTGAAGGTCTGGTCATGAGAAACCTTTTTTTTTTTTCAGCCTCCTTGTTTACAAACACGGCAGGGTTTCTGTGACATCAAGATGAAACTTCTCAGAATGTCCAGCACTGTAAATCATGCAACGCTCTGTTTTTTAATAGAAAAAAAAACATATTGAAGAGCATCGCAATGCAATTTACGCAGAATGCATGATGAAAGTAATGGTGCATAGAAAAATAATATAAGTAAACAAAAGCATAAAGTGCTAGAAAGAACTGAAAAAAGCAGTTCTGGTTCCATTCTATTTTCTTCATAGTATTTCTTCTTTTAATTTTTTTTGGATCCTGCAGTTCAAATATCGATTTTAGGGGAAAAAATGTTCTTGGTTTACAAAACACGAAGTACTTCCTGCTGTTTTCTGTTTATATGCTTACAAATGAAAAGATTGATCAAGATTTTTATTCTCGAGGTGATAGACATACTTACTCAAACAGAACCTTTTCCCTAACATACTCGTATCTTACTTTCACACCAGGGATGGTAAAGAATATCAGGATCGTCGAAAATCTAAAAATCTCGATTCAAAAATTCTACTACCTGGATTTCGGAAGCAATCCGAATTTTGGAGAGAGAAGTTTAACAATTTTTCCTTTTTTATATATATATATATCAAGAATAGATTTAGCAATCTCTACTTCACACGTCATGTACGAACACTGTTATCATCATCATCAATGTAAGAATGCCCCCTCCCCCTTCCCCTTCCCGGGTTGAAAGATTGCCCCTGACGTTCGGCAAGTCTTGCTATGACTACGTAAAAATGTCACGCTTCGCGATTGTCTTCAACCCATAACCCGCAGAGCCCTTGGCCGGGCATCGTGCCCGTTTGAAAGATTAAGTACTTAAAATATAAACGGGATTAAGTAAATGGTAAATGGCAGCAGCATCTTACAGTTCTCAATAATGTATTGTAGCTTCGTGGCCCGCAAGCGTCATTCAAATTATTAATGTGACCCACACTGTTTGACGAGTTGAAGACCCCTGGCTTACTGATTCTGTTCGTAACAATTGAGGATATTTTAGGTTTCCAAGAGAAAGTACAAATGTCACTGACAACCATTAGTTTATATTGTGTGATTGCCGTACGCTGTGGCCAAGTGGTTAGCACATCGCGCTGCAACGCCAAGGGTCCCGGGTTCGAATCCCGCTCGGGCTTGGTTGTTTGTGAATGTCCATTCATCAATTGCATCTTTTCATCACTCATTCTCATCATCGCAAATTAGCCAAGATGCACAAAACGCGAAGTAAAATAAACTAAATCAATCAATCAATCAATATATTGCGTGATTGTATCACCAATTTTTCTAGAGTTCGTAGCGTTCAAATGGTAAGAAATTGTTAAAAAAATTGGTCTAAGTTGGTGACCTCCGCAGACTTTGAAAGCTTGTTGCTCTTTCTTCTATTATAATTATTTGCAGTAGGGTTAGAATTAATCTTACAATTTATACTTTGCTAACTATGTAAAGCATTAACTCAAAAAGGGTAATAAATTGTAAAAAGACAATTGTAAGAGAGTTTTATACTTCCAAAACCAAAATAACTGTAAATTAAGTACTTTCCAAATAACTAATTATGGGCTTTCTTTAGTGTTTAATTTTATAACGGCAAACACTATAGACATGATGCACATGTTGGGCCTCCCCGATGACGTAGTGCTAGCGTCGTCGCCTTGTAATCAAGGGGTCACGGTTTCGATACGCGGTGGAGGCACATAGTGGTTGGGATCCCACATTAAACTGTAGGTCCAGTTTCGATTAGCCTTACCGTGCATAAAGTGGACTTAAAACACAAACTCAATCAATCAATGATATACATGTTGGCTCGTCATTGCTTAGAATCTTTACACATACCCAATATAAAATTATACTTTTAGAGGAAAAGGTCTAAATATGCCCCCCCTTTACGTTGTTATTTTCGGAGGAAAAATATTAATATATCATGCATCTGCCTTTAAAATGCATATCTATGAAATATATACTTAAATGTAATAGAAAGCTAAAGTATAGAAGGTCTCCATTTTTTTTTAAGAAAAAGCAATTTCCAAAAAATGGTAAAATGATGTATTTCGACATTGTGGTCTAAATATGGGCTACTAGTAGCAATATCATAAAACTTAATTAAAATGAAAGAAAACAATCATCTATCGCTAAAACATTATAAAATTAATATTTATGAATAATTTGTTGTTTTCAAAATCACGCGGAATGGGAAAAAATCGAAATTCAGAAAAAACATTCAAATATTTGTTGAAAATGTGATCTCAACATTAGACCTCATGTCATAGCCCATATTTAGACCATCACGCTATTTTTCTTCTTCAATTTATTTCCGCTTTCACAAACAAATCATGGCATTATAAAAGCCCACATTTGTTTTGTGTACAGCTATACAATGCAAATGAGAATTCAGAAAACGATGAGTTAAAACATATCTACAAAAAGTTTTCGGAGGTCGCAATTCTATAAATACAATACAATGTTGTACTCAGGACAAATAGGAGATAATGCAGAACACAGGAATGGCGTAGGGATACTCCTAAACAGACTGGCAAACAAGAGCCTAATAGAATGGAAACCTATCTCCGACAGAATTATTACAGCGAGGTTTAGAACCCGCTTTAGAAATGTAACTATAATACAATGTTATGCTCCCACAGAGACGACAGAAATTGAGAGGAAAGATGAATTTTACCAACAACTAAATGACACAATAAAGAATGTGAAGAAGAGAGATATTTTGATCCTCATGGGTGACATGAATGCCAAGGTAGGTTCACAAAATGAAGGATTGGAACATATAAGGGGGAAACATGGTTTGGGAGACATAAACGATAATGGAGAAAGATTGGTAAACCTATGTGCATATCACGAATTGGTCATTGGAGGAACAATCTTCCCTCATAAAAACTGTCACAAAGTAACTTGGGTTTCACCAGATAGCATTACAGAAAACCAAATAGACCATATAACAATAAGCAGGAAGTTTAGGAGGTCGCTAATGGATGTAAGAAATAAAAGAGGAACAGATGTAGCCAGCGACCATCATCTTGTGGTAGCCAAATTTAAGCTAAAAATAATGTCAACATCCAAGAAGTTTGAAGGAAGAAAAAAGAAAATTAATGTTCAAAGATTGACAGAGAAAGAAAAACAAAAGGAATTTAAATTAGAAATAAATAATAGATCCCAAGCTCTCTCGGAAAGTACAAAGCATGAACCAGATATTGAAACAAATTGGGAAAATGTGAAGAGAATCTACTTAGAAACTGGAGAGAAGGTACTTGGAATTAGAAATCAACTACAAAAAGACTGGATGTCTGAAGACACTTGGGAAGTAATAAGAAATAGGAAAGAAGCAAAACAAAAAATAAACCAAAGCAGAACAAGACTACAGAAAGCAGCAGCCCAAACAGAGTACTCGGAAATAGATAAAAAAGTGAAGAAATGTGTGAGGAGAGATAAGAGGAAATGGGTAGAGGACTTAGCACAAAATGCAGAAGAGGCAGAAAATAGAGGTGACTTAAAACAGTTGTATGACATAACTAAGAAATTATCAAGAAAAACATTCAGGAAGAGTAAACCGGTGAGAGATAGAAATGGTAATCTATTGCTAACCCAAGAACAACAAATGGAAAGATGGAGAGAATATTTTTCAGACATATTGAATAGAGATGGGAAAAGAGAAGAAGAAACCTGTAATCGAACAAGAACAGAAGGAAATAGAAAAGATACCAAAATTAAATTAGGGCACCCAACTAGAGCAGAAGTTAGGCTAGCAATAAAGCAAATGAAGAATGGCAAGGCTCCTGGAATGGATAACATAAATCCGGAACTAATTAAAGCTAATGTGGAAACTTCCATTCATCTCTTACAACCTATGTTAGAGAAAATATGGAATGAAGAAAAAGTTCCATTAGAATGGAGAGAAGGTTTAATAGTAAAGCTGCCAAAAAAGGGAGATACAACTAACTGTAAAAACTGGAGGGGAATTACTTTGCTAAGTATACCAAGCAAGATACTATCGAGAATAATCTTAAATAGAGTGAAGGATGTTGTAGAATCAAGATTGAGGAAAGCACAAGCTGGTTTCCGCAGACAACGTAGTTGTGTCAATTTAATAAATACTCTAAGAATAATTCTGGAACAAAACAATGAATGGCAAGCCACCTTATATCTTACGTTCATCGATTTTGAAAAGGCTTTTGACTCACTAAATAGAAGAGTCATGTGGCAGACACTAGCAGAATATGGCATTCCAACGAAGATATTAAACCTAATGAAAGATATGTACGAAGGTTTCAGGTGCAAAATCCTACATGAAGGTCGGCTTACAGAATACATAGATGTTACAAATGGAGTGAGACAGGGCTGCATTCTATCTCCGACAATATTTCTGCTAGTACTAGATGCAGTTATGAAGAAAACGATGGGTTGCAAGAAAAGAGGAATACAATGGGGACTCAAAGATAGACTAGAAGATCTAGATTTTGCGGATGACATCTGCTTATTATCTCAAAGACTTGGCGACATGAAGGAGAAACTAAAAAGACTACAGGAAGAAGCAAAGATAGCAGGACTCACTATTAATGTGAACAAGACTAAAGAAATGAGAGTCAATACAAGAGGAAAAGAAAAATTGAATGTTTGCCATGAGCTGGTTGAACGAGGAGAGTCATTTACATACTTAGGAAGTGTCATAACAAAAGAAGGAGGTTCAGATGAAGACATACAAAATAGAATCAAGAAAGCCAATGTGGCATTTATACAACTGTATCCCATTTGTAAAACCTGCAATGTTTCTAGAAAGACAAAAATAAGGATTTTCAATACAAATGTAAAGTCAGTTTTACTGTATGCTTGTGAAACATGGAAAACCACACAAGCTAACACGAAAAGGATACAAACATTTATTAATCGCTGTCTCAGGCGTATCCTCAATATAAAATGGCCAGAAATAATATCAAATGAAGAATTATGGAGAGAAACTAAACAACAGCCAATTGCAACCCAAATAAAAAGAAGAAAATGGAGTTGGTTAGGACACACCTTAAGAAAACTGCTGGAGCAATAGAGAAAGCAGCCTTAGACTGGAACCCCCAAGGAGCCCGGAAAATAGGACGTCCGAAGAAGTCATGGAAGAGAACAGTAGAAGAAGAAGCAGCCGAGAAAGGAAAAAACATGGAGAGAGGTCAAGGAGTTGGCACGTCACAGAGCCAAATGGAGGCGTTTCACTGAAGCCCTATGCTCCTGATGGAGCAAAAGGAATTAAGTCAAGTAAGTCAAAGCCCCTTTACGTTGTTATTTTCGGAGGAAAAATATTAATATATCAAGCACCTGCCTTTAAAATGCATATCTATGAAATATATACTTAAATGTAATAGAAAGCTAAAGTATAGAAGGTCTCCATTTTTTTTAAAGAAAAAGCAATTTCCAAAAAATGGTAAAATGATGTATTTCGACATTGTGGTCTAAATATGGGCTACTAGTGGCAATATCATAAAACTCAATTAAAATGATAGAAAACAATCATCTATCGCTAAAACATTATAAAATTAATATTTATGAATAATTTGTTGTTTTGAAAATCACGCGGAATGGGAAAAATCGAAATTCAGAAAAAACATTCAAATATTTGTTGAAAATGTGATCTCAACATTAGACCTCATGTCTATTTAGACCATCACGCTATTTTTCTTCTTCAATTTATTTTCGCTCTCTGTGGTACATATTTCACAAACAAATCATGGCATTATAAAAGCCCACATTTGTTTTGTGTACCGCTAATATCATAACCTATACAAAGCAAATGAGAATTCAGCAAACGATGAGTTAAAACATACCTGCAAAAAGTTTTCGGAAGTCGCAATTCTATAACAGCGTCCATGACTGAAACTAACCACCACTTTCTCTAGCGAATTGGCGCCCAAATCTTTGTCCTTGACAGATAACCAGTTCCCATAGCCTCTGCCAGGCTGCAGCACCCGAGAGCGCTGATAACTCTAAAACCCATATTTAAACGTTCTCCCATATTTAGACCTTCTCCTCTAATATTTTCTTTAATTGATTCCGCGTGGCTGAAACGAAAGCAACATCAAATCGGACTTTGTGAGTTATGCGTCTTTTCCAGAATACCCTTGAACTGTCACCTCATTGATCTACTTGTACAAAACAAGTTTTCCGATTTGCTTGAAGCATATTATGAGGCTTATATGTGCGCTTGTGTTCCGTTGTGTTATCGCGCGAATCAGAAAAATAACACGGCAGATGTGTAATGGAAGGTTAAAACGCGGGAAAATAAAGAAAAGCTGGAGGAAATGATTCATGGGTTCTTCCTTGTCACAACTTTCCAAAAACTTTTAAACAGGCTGCAAGATTTACGGGAGTTGCTGGTTTACCTACAAGTTATGATGGAGCGTTTCTTCCCTTCCTGCTTCTGAGAATAATGCTTCCGGTGTAGAGACAAATGCCGGAATATGTCTCGAAAACAAGATGGGATATCCTCCTCGGGCGGGCTTCATATATATTTAGATGCAACCACATGGAAACTTTTACCAGCCTCTGCTGTGGGGTGGATAAAGAAGTGTGCTGCACAGAAAGGGGTCGTGGGTTCCAATCCTGGATAAGGCGAGGAACGTTCGTTGTATTTGTTTCATCGTCTCCTTTATACAATCATCATGGCAACTTGCCTACAGAAATAGTAAAGCGACGCGAAGAATTGTATTTTCGAAATTTTCTAGAATTTGATTCACTCTACATCTAGAATTTGAATATAAGTCTAGAATGTGTATCACTCGAGGTTTAGGATTTGTTTCACTCAAGGCGTGGAATTTGTTTCATTCTTCGTCTAGAATTTGTTTCAATCTATGTGTAGAAATTGTTTCAATGCAGGTCTACAATTTATTTGTTTGAGGACCATGTCGCCTAAGCCCCGATGGAGGATGGCGACTGTCGACAGGTTGGTCAGGTAAAACACCAGTAGGCCCGTCTTGATGGACGAAGGATCAATCCGATCAGGAATCGAAATGTGTTTCACTCCAGGTCTAGAAATTAGTTTCCTGGATTTTGTTGCATCATAGGTCCATAGCCTGCTTCAATAATGTGTTTCACTCCAGATCTAGAATTATTTTCACACTAAATTTAAAAACGTTTCACCCTATCTCCGACATTTGTTTTACCCCACGACTAACAATGCAAACCCACGAGCTCAGGACATATTCTTCCCTTTATTCTATGATCTCCTATTGGCTCTCATTAGCCGTACGTTTTCTACGTAGGAATTGAATTTTGTGTCAAATATTTAATGAACTTCACTTATTTCAAATTATGTTTAGTAATAAGTTTGGAATCGATTCCTACTAAAATTAATAAACTAGCTGAGTAGTCAGTGTGGACTTAACTTCTTTTCTAAATAGCAAATTCTGGCCACACACTACAATAAAACCTTACCTAGAAAACAGACAGGGAATTTGTGTTCTTGCAGACAATTCCAAGCGATCACTCACCGAGATCCACTCTTAATGTCACCCTAATCCAAACCCTCACCTCATCATACTCTTCCCCTCAAGCCTGAAATAGTACCAGAATGGTTGTCCCTTTTATACATAGCATTCCCTACTAACTACAAGATAACTAAAACTAACCTATAAACTAAGTTTAATAATTACCAATCATAGTAATACACAGTAAATAAACAACAAGAATGCAAAACTTGTCCCGGTCACCGGAACGGGCTAATACAATAATACAAACTGAAAATTACTAAATGTAGCTATGTATAGATTCTCCATGTATATTATTCTATTATTGTATTTGTATTTTAATTTTGAAAATTGAAAATAAAGACGAAAAGAAGGAGGATAAAAAGATTGGGGAAGCGTATATATTCAGGAAACTGATGTCCTGGTTTATTTAAAGGCACCAAAACTTGCGTGTTCCTCCTCTGAAATATTTCCAGCACTAATCCAGATGTCTCCAGCACAATGCCAGCAATGATTGAACGGCCCTCGTACATTCGCGCGGTAATAGAAATGGCAAACCAAGCGAGGAGAAGCAGTTCGTTAGCATCCGTATGGAAGTCCCTAATCAAAAGAAAGCTAATTTGGAAACAAGAAAGGAGACACGCTCCGAGCCCCTTTGTTCGGTAATCAACTCCTTTCAGACTCCTCCAGAATCCGCCTCAAACAGCTTAATTTCGCCCGTTTCTTTTGCGTCGCTAAGATCGCCTTTTCCGCCTCCGATCGGCGAAGAATTGGCCAAAGAGAAAGAGCCCTTCATTGATTAATCTCTTCTGATAAAAAAAGGGCTTCAACTCAAAAGGGATTTTTCTAAGGAACTTTTCAGAAGACGCCATGAATATTTCGGACGATATCGAAAACATCGCTATGAATATTCCAAGAAACCTCTTGTGGAATGGAATTGAAAAGTCACAGGTGCTTGTTTACTTTACGTACGTCCTTACGCCTATCTCTGTGTCTGAGTGGTTAGCAGAACGAGCTACGACGCCAGAGGTCTCGGGTCCGAAACCCACTTCCTCATTTGGCCTAAAAGAGTATACTCTTAATTATGACTTTGAAGATCATTAGTTTTAAATTAATTTAAGGTCTTAAAAGTATACAAGAATTGGTTGAAATAAAATGAAAGCTACATTAAACACAATTCCGTTATAATTAGACACAAAATAAGACAATTAACAAAAGAAGATATTATTAAAAATGATTTCATCAATTTCAATGTGTCATCACTAGACCCAAGAATTTTATGAAATATGAAAGTACAAAATATGTACATAAAATATATCAAAGAGTATGAAATATTAATAATAATCGAGTATCCAAGCAATTTCAAGAATTCTGCTAGATATTTACTTTCTTTGAAACATAATTTTAAGAACATAAGTTGTTCAAATTAATATTTGTATCAAATTTATGAACTCAAAAAAATGACAGCAACGTGTACATATTTAAGAAACCAAGTTTGTCAACTATCAATTAATTTTTACATCGCAAATTATTGGATAATATGTAAGAGAGCTCTTTGTAACTTTCAAAACGAATTGTAAAAAGAAGCATCTAAGAAAAATCGAATGAAAATACGTAGCTACTTTTGTACTTTTTGTACAAGGGAACATATTGTGTAACTAGTCACGTACAGGAAAAAAATCTTTCTTGTCCACCGATGATAAGTTTCTAGATGATTTGCCTAAACGTAAAAGAGAAACGAAAATATGTAACCAGAAAAGGGGGGAGAGAATCTCCAGCATCTTTCGATAAATAACAGTTCGCGTATTTCTTTGGTTTTCAGACCTGTCTTTCGACTTGGCAGTCAATTTTAGGCGACCGTATGCACTATGCATCTCATTGATTAGAAAATATGACAACACACGAGCTACAAATTTTCTTCATCATGTAGCCTATCAGCGAAAGAATGAAGATAGGAGAAAAATACCGAAACATGTTGTCTTATGTAAAATAAATTAACATATATGTAAAATATGTAATATCCTGGCAAATATGTAAAAATATATAACATAAAACTTATGCAAAATCATATCAGTTATATAATTTATTGACATTTTCCTATTCAAGGTATGTATCCAGAATGGAATAGTATATGTAATTACATACAAATCCGGGCTCTAGTTATCACTCATCCTCATCTACGCGATTAGCCAAAAGTGGCAGAAAAGGGAAACAAAGTAAACTAAAACTAAATTAATCAATCAACAAATAAATACTTACTTAGTTTCGGTTGTTGATTTTAAGTGTACTTTATGCATAGATAGGCTAATACAGTTTAAAGTGTAATCCGAACCAGTATGTGATTCCACCGGATATTCATATCAGGACTCATTGATTATAAGAGCACAAGGCTATCAATACGCCATCTAAGGGTCCCACTTACTGTTCAGAGAAATTGTAACTAATTTTATAAGTAAAATCTATTAAGTGTACCAGAGTTACTTTTTGCAATAGGAATAAGGTATCGACAGTAACTTTTACAGTTACTTTACGAGAGGTAGATTGTTAACTTCAGAATATTAACGATGGAGAAGAGCTAACTTTGGCAACTACACTTTCCGGTCTGACGGTTTTCACGCGTCTTTTACCTGTGGACGGACGTTTTAGGGCATTTTTTGAAAAATACAGAAAAATACACTATTAATGGTATCACAATGTATTATACCGGGTGTCCCAGAAGTCTTTCCCTGATTACAAACTTTATTCATATCCGCTATGTGCAAAGTAGAGATGTGAAAGTGGTGCCAAAATGTTGGAAAACTAACCAAGTTATTTTGTTGCAAGTTTGAGTAATGTGGCTGTAGTGTAGCAGTGTCAGTGTCCCAGGTTCGATACCCGGAGGAGGCACATAGCGGTACGGACCCCACTTAAGACTGTATGTCCAGTCCCAATTAGCCATACTGTGCATAAAGTGGACTTGAAATACCAAATCAATCAAACAACTAATCCATTAGAGACTACAAACTGTGTCCTCTGTCTAAATAACATCAGGTGCACTGTCAGGTGCAGACTACTCAATGAGTGATGACACCTATTCAGAAGATGATGATGATGATGAATGTAAATAATAAAATTTTGATTATGTAAAATTATAACATACATGCGTATTTAAGATTTAGCCACTATTATTATATAAAATTTAAGTAAAACTTATGACTTTAATCTATGTCAATATATAAGCAATATAATAGAGTGTTATTATTATTGTGTGGATTATATTAATATTATTACACTTAATAATTATAATTATTAAAAGAAATATTGAATTTAATAAGTCTTTCTGTTGAAATTAAATTTATTTTTTCAAATATTGTGATGAATTTATGTACTATGTATTTATAAAATAATATGAAAAACCATTATTTTTTGGCATGTTACTAATTCAATAATATTATATAAAACGCAAAGAGTTATGACATGCTATCACACATTTTTCAGCTCCACGCATCCAGACCTTGCAAAAAAAAAAAAATAATAACAAAAAAAAAATATATATGAGAACCTGTCCCCAAAGTGGTACCGATTGCCTAAATTTGAGGTCCTGGCTCATGGACTAAATATCAGAATCACTTTTGTGAAAGTACATTAATATAATCATTTAATGGTGTTTATTAGGCTCCAAGAAAGGAAACACAATATATATACTGATATGGTAAAGCTCACACGAAAGGAAATTTAATATATTTACTTTAAACACAATCAAATATCTCTTGATTTAAAATTCAATAATTTTATAGACAAAATAACAAACATTTGGTGTAGACTAATATACAAAACATTAATCGCGTTAAACTGTAAATAGTGTTATTATCATCAAACTATAAATAAAATGGCAGCTGATATGTTGCAAACTATCATTAAAACAACCGTCAAAATCAGCTACAAAAGGGTACAAAACCGGGACAAGGAAGTTAATAAACTGTACAGATGCTAAAATGTGGTTGTGTATTTTTGTATACCTCTATCCCAGACACCCTGAATATGAATTAACAGTACTTCAGACTAAGGAAAATATAGTTCCCGCGTATATTCCATGCCCTGGACCGGCCCTGCCAAGGGCCCACAGCATCAGATTAAAATTTGGTAGAAGGAAATGCCAAAGGTTAAAGGAGGTCTCATCTCCTGCTTACCAAATATTCGTGGCAATTGAATTTTCTTCCCCTTTTAATTACTGCTTCGGCCTCTTGTTTGACCTCGACGGGACCGGAGCCATATTAAGCTTTTGAAGCGAAGGGAAAAAACGGGAAGATTACGGGTTCAATTGAAGCAGAGACTTAATTGGATTCAGTCACAATTACGGGTCCTGCAAGCTCTGTTACGTCAGAGGCAAGGGATTGACATTGCTGTCAAGGGTGGGGGATTATCTGGAAAGGGATTTTCTTGATTGGGACTTCTGAAATCTTGTTTTCAGGGAAGTGGGAAATTTTGTTTACGAACGTGACAAGTGACGTTCTGCGGAAATATTCTTGTACAGGGTAATGGTTAAAAATTAGCATTAGTAGACTCAAGCTGTGTCCGAAAGGTACGAAGTACAGACTTGAAGTATGGTCATCACGGAAGTGACGTCACCTAGTGCCGTTCGAAAGCGCCAAGTACACGAGCAATCGAGACCACAGCGCGGAGAACACATCGTCGAAGGCTTGAGCGCATGACTCGTGAACTCGTTGCTCATTTGTTTCAAATCACGGAGGTAGAAAGCTAGAAAGTTTTGGACTGAAGTTCTTCCAATGTGTGGAAATGTATGTACAATAACACTTTAAAATCTTATGAGATTTCTATGGTGAAAAACGAGTTCAAACGCGGGAAAAACAACATGTTTTCAATTTTTTCTACTGATCGTATTTGGCGCTGCAGTCGAAGTGCAATTCGAAAGACTTTCACTACCAGTCCATGACTTCAAGACCGAACTGTAAGACCCTTCTCGGAGGTTGTTTGCTTCAAGTACTGTCTTGCACCTCTCGGCACAGCCTCAGCCTTGGGTACCAACAGAACTCCTTTCAGTATGGGAGTACTCCTACAACATAGATTGATTTGCTTTATTTTACTTCGCTTTTGTGCCACTTTTGGCTAATTTGCAAAAATGGGGATGAGTGATGATATGCTGAATTTGATGAATGGACACTCACAAACATCCATGCTCAGGCCGGGATTTGAACCCGGGACCCCTGCGGTTGTAGCGCGATGTGCTAACCACTCCGCCACGGGGGGCCGGCGGTACTTCCACAAGAGAAGCCACAGTGATAGATGTTTTTTTCTGGGAAAGTTTGAAGGAAATTTTTATACCCTAGTACCCTAGCTCATTGGTGAATGGAAAGGTTTATGAATAAATACGTGTCAGCCTGGAAATGGACCGGAGCGGACCGGAATTTCTTGAACCTTGCCGATCAGCCTTGTCAGAAATGGTGACGGCCCGTTCCGGTTACATTAATTTTGTACATATTTCACTACACTTTTCTTTTCAATGTGAGCTAAATTGTTAATACTCTTCAATAGTACACATTATGGGATTCATATAAGCTTCTCCTGTACATGGAAATGTGTTGTTGCTGCCAGGGGGCTTAGAGTATGATAGGGTCTATGTTGGCTTCATCTATTTGTAGCTTGTCTTTACTTTTTAATTTAACTCGCGGTCGGATTTATCACGCCATTACTCGCGGGAGAGCGTGGCGCTCACCCCATGTATTTTCGTATTTGTAATGATTTTTTTTATAAACTTCACTCAGATCAGGAAGTTTATGCAATATATGCATGTTTTGTTTTTAAATAATACACATTTTGATGCTTTACTTGCTTTATTTAAGAAGCAAATTAAATCTTTTGTAACTCATTACCCGGAGAAAATACAGTCACTCGCGGGTGAGCATCGTGCTTCCATCTTCTCTGGCGTCCGACACAACTTAAACAAAGATGTGTCTGAAAGCATTAGCGAAGACTCATATTTCGGATTGTGTTATTTTATTGAAGGTGTTACTCGGAAGGTAGACAAGCGCTTGGCTCTAACACTTCCACGAATCTCGAATTACAAGCATTTGAAAACGAAGGTGAGCGCAGCGCTCGCCCGCGAGTAACGGCAGGTTCACCCGCCTGTAATGGCAGGTTAACGTGTCTTGCGTATTCAATTGTTCTGATAGATTAACCCAACAGAGAATTTTACGTCAGTCAGACAATGAATCCAATCTCTGATCATTCGCAAAATAACAATATGGAAATTTCTTTCACTTGAACAAATTGATTTTTGATGAGTATTATTAAGGCAGAGTATTGAGGATATCTACATTTCCTTCAAAAGGTTTTCCCCAGTTGGGTAAGCTCTAACATTCACGATTTACATCGGATTAAATTTTAAAAAGGGAAGAAAATTCGTGAAGACTTGTGACTTATTTGACGTTTATGTAAATTTCTTAATATTAATTGTAATATTTTTTAACAAAACGTATATGTTTATGACCGCGTAGAAAAAAATATTAGTCTTAAGCTTCAAATAATGTTGACATACACTATTGGCACACAGGTAATAACAAAAAAAAATTGAAGTGTTAAACAAACTGCCTTCCTCCTAAGATAGATATCTGAAGGGATACATAATTTTGATCTTAAAATAAATTATGAAGGAATAATATTTAGAATATTTTACACAAATATAATTGTATCCTATAATGTGCTCAACATCACAGGTTTTGTTTCATTGTCCTAGGACTTACCAGAACCGAGATAAAAAGAGTTACCGCTGATGGTTACGAATGGAGGAAATGGCAAGTGCCATGATAAAATAATGTACACCATCTTGAAACCAATGAGAGTAGAAATAAAATAACAGCGGTTCTCAACTGTGAACATATAACGGGTAAGCTTGACAGGGCTTCGATCAATGTTGCAAACCAATTTTTCCCACCATGTAATTTCCCCAGGATCGGGGGAATTGTGGAGTCAAACTGTTACAGGAGAGAGAACAGGGTTGCATATGGCGGGGAAAAACCCTCTGAACTTCCTCAACAGTCTGGGTCAATGTTGCAAACCAATTTTTCCAAGCACGTAATCTTCCCAGGAATGGGGAATTTTGAAGCCAAATTATCGCGGGAAAGGGGAAGGTTTCATGTGGCAGGGACAAGAACATAATTGAACGCTTGCAGAGGAGTTTAAAAAGAGGTCGTTGACCTTCAAACAACTAGAGATACAGTGGGGAGTAGAAAATTGTTGGCTGAGCAGGAATGATTTACCGAAATGACAAGGACCAGTTCTAGTCTAGATCGCGTCGAGTGGTCTTGGTGCGTTGAATTTATTTAGAGGCAGAATGTGAATACACTAGTGAGTGGATTGTATTTTTGTGAATGATATGTGCTGTGTGTTGTGTAGTGAACTGAAATGAGGGACATAATTGACAAGCTGTCTTTTCGGCTTACGAATGACGACAAGCTCCAAATCGTTGTGGATTTTTTTTGTATGTCCACTTTATGAACAGATAAGCTAATGGGGATTGGACCTACAGTTAAAGTGGTATCTAAACCACCATGCATCGAACCCTGGACCCCTTACTTTCAAGGCAACGACGTTATTACTGCGCCAACAAGGAGCACTCGAACTTAAAATCGTGAAAAATAGGTAGGTTGAAATTTTATTTTTATTCTCGTATATAGGCCTACATAATATTTCACAATATGGGTCTCTCATTTATGCAAATAAAAATGAAATTCTTGAAATCCTTTCCTTACTGACGGTGTATATTTCCATGTTTTATTTATGAGGTATATATTTTTAATCACAGAGTCACATCACTTCAACCCGCCACCCCAAATGAGTTAAAAAAAAACACCTCCACCATCAAATTTTTGTCCATTCGAACACTATGATATGGTGCGATAGCCCAGGTTCTTAACCCAGTGTACGCCACTGTTGAAGAGTGAAACCGAGTGATATATGGATAAGCTCTGCTTATCCACCTCTCCACACTGATCAACGACAAAGCTGCATACCGCCGAGTATGTAATCCCGGCCTCACATCCTCCGGGGACTTTCCGTGGAGGATAGAGGCTTTAACCTCTCGGCGAGGGGTCCGAGACACGGGATCGTAAGTAAAGTATAAAACGTCCCGAACAGTAAAAGACGCTCTCAGTCTGGAATCAGAATTCATCGAGTGTAGTGGGCACGGTGGAGTCGCGTATAACTTAAGGCGCGAGACGCCTCAGTAAGTTGCACCTCGAAACCCAGGACCTTTCATTGAGAATCATCATGATCGGGTCACGGTAAGTGTGGAGAGAGCTTCCGGCTCTGACACCTGTCTTTTTTCCTCTTCTTGACAGAGGAGGCCAATCATGTTGTGAAATGAAAACTTCTCGCTTTACGTAATTTCCTGCAATCCCTTGTGACTTAAACGATCCCCAAGTTAATCACCGAGTCACACTTTAATATATGCTATGTATGATACTATATAATATTCTACAAATCATGTAAACCTTTTAAATCGTCTCATTTTATTTATACTCTGTCCCAGCTAACTCTGGAGAGGCGAACGAAAATAAGTCTCTGCTCAAGTAGTGACGCGAGACGGCTCCACCAATGAACACGTGAGAGGGACGGAATTGTGTGGAGGGGGATAAAGCGAGTGCAGTTACCAGCCTTCGAGCAGCGTGTACTCCTTCGCTGTGGCCAAGGTCTTGCTCCACAGTTAGCTGGGACAGGGTATAGACGTAGTTTTATTGTATAGGCATTTTTACTATATAGGGTATCGAGCCATTATTTGTATTAATAATGAACTAAATGAAACATTGTACGGCTTAAATGTAATCCTGTTAAGATAATAAATAATAAAATTTAAAAAAATAAAAGTATCTGTGTACTACCCGACATGTTATTCAATCACTGCCAAACTGAAATAAAATATTTTAAATTGATCGTACACAAGTCTAACCTACCCATCTCCTTGTATTACTGAATGTCGCGTTTGACCCATCTCTTTAGCCTGAAGCCTTAGTCACGGATCAGGAAAGTGGCGAGGCTGAGTAGACCGTAGAGACGGAGACACCATCAACTGCGGGAAATCCCTCTGAGGTCTCCAGTCGAATGCAAATGCCACGAGCGTCCCTGCTGTCTCCCTCGGGATCTTCACGGTAAATCCCCCCCGTCATCGTTCCGTTCGGGGGGCTGACCTCCCCCACAACCCTCCCCCATTTCGCTTCCTGTCGCCGGTGATTCGCATCCGGTCTCCAGGTAGAGAAATCCCTTTATGCCGTGGCCGCCCTCGAGCTGGGTTCGGGGTGGGCGACCTCCAGCTGACGTTCTGGGGGGGATGATACGTGGGGACTCGGAGATGCCGCAAGAGCACGATTCAAACCCGCAGCACAGTCTAGCTAGCATTAGCAGCAGTAGCGAAGCGTGGTCTTAAGAGGAAGGAAAGCAATGCAGTACTCCGAAAAATGGGGGGGGGGGTATATAAATTATACAGTCCATTGCCCCAGTTTTTCTAGGAAAGAAAGCACATTTTAAATAATAATAATATATCCATGAACTCCTCTCTCAACGGCCATACTGCTAAGTTCAAAATTCTTGTCACGTTATTGATAATAAAATACTTGCTATTACTTACAGCTTCCCGTACGAAATTTGAAATATTCATGTTTGTTTCACAAAAGAGAACACTCACTTCAACCACTCGTTCTTCCACACATAAATGGAAAATATTCCGAAAAGCTCAGAAGCTAACAGAAAAGTGATGTCAACCTCGTTGTAAAAATTAATGTTCACGGGGAAGTAATAGAACTGACTTGAAGCTTAAAATTAATTAAGCTTTCGAATAATAGGCCATTACAATAGGAAGAACATGCGCTGTTTCTTCTTTTTAATAATATATTATATTAATAAAAATAATATTTCGAGTTGGATAGCATTTATAACTAACTAACTAACTCTCTAGCCTTCTTAAACCCGAAGGTTCATGGCTGCAGCAACACAGGCCTTCCATCTGTTCCTATCTTGAGCAAGTTCTATATACTCTTTTCCATCCCTACCGATTTCCTTTAGGTCCATCTCAACGTTGTCCCTCCATCTTCGTCTTGGCCTTCCTACAGGTCTCTTACCATCTGGTTTCCCAACAAGAATCCTGTAAACTCCTCTTTCCTCTCCCATTCGGGCCACATGTCCTGCCCACCTAAGTCTTCTTGATTTAATTATTCTAATAATATCTGGACATGAGTACAAATTATGTAGTTCTAAATTATGTAACCTTCTCCACTCACCTGTCTCCTCATCCCTTTTAGGTCCAAAGATTTTCCTAAGGATTTTATTTTCAAATACTCTCAATTTATGTTCCTCTTTCAATGTAAGGGACCGAGTTTGACACCCATATAATACTACAGGCAAAATTACTGTTTTGTATATTTTAACTTTTAGTTTCTTAGATATTAAACGAGAAGACAAAAGTTTATGAAGAGAGAAGTAACATGCATTTCCTGAATTAAGCCTACTTTTTATTTCCTCTTTAATATAATTTTCATTTGTTAATATTACTCCTAAGTATTTGAATTTGGAAACTGGTTCAAACGAGTTGTTATCAATAATTAGATTTTGATTATTACCTAACACTTGGTTTCGGCCTGTAAGCATATATTTAGTTTTCTCTTTGTTAACTTCCAAACCTATCTCTTTAGCAGTTTTGAAAAATATTTTAGCATTATTCTTAATTGTATTCACATCATCCCCCAGTAAGTCTACATCATCTGCATATGCTAACAACTGAGTCACACCATTTAATTTTAGTCCTTCTTTAGTTTCTTTTACCTTCCTTACAGCATATTCTAAGGCAAAATTAAAGAGCAATGGAGATAATGCATCTCCTTGTTTTAACCCATCATGAATTGTAAATTTGTCAGACATATTATTACCCACACGAATTTTACTTTCTGTTTCACTGGTGCATATTTTTATCATACTAACAAGCTTCTTAGGTATTCCAAACTCTACTAATATATTATATAATTTATCTCTTTTGACCGAATCATATGCTTTTTTGAAATCAATGAATAGCTGATGGACATTTTGATTATATTCCCACTTTTTTTCAAGTGTCTGTCTGATGTGAAAAATTTGATCTGTAGTTGATCTGTTACGTTTAAATCCACATTGATAATCACCTATAATTTCATTAGCATATGGGGTTAGTCTTGTTAAAAGAATGTTAGACAATATTTTGTATGTTGTTGAGAGTAGAGAAATTCCACGGTAATTATTGCAGTTCATTTTATCACCTTTTTTAAACACAGGAACAATTATGGATTCTTTCCACTGTTGAGGGATTTCTTCTTTATTCCATATTAAACAAATTAATTTATGAATTTGACATATTAATGAATTTCCACCATATTTAATTAACTCAGCTGGTATTAAATCAATGCCAGGTGCTTTGTTATTCTTTAGCCTTTTAATAGCATCTTTAACTTCCGTCAAGTTAGGTTCTGGAACTAAAGGTTCTGCTGTGTGGACTTCATTTACTTCTGATTTATCTCCTACATGGACATTTAAAAGGTCATTAAAGTAGTTCTTCCATCTATTTAGAATATCGCATGGGTCAGCTAGAAAATCACCGTCTTTATCTTTTATCAAGTTTACTTTAGGTTGCCACCCCTTTCTAAATTCATTTACACCTTTATATAAATCTCTGATATTTTTATTTTTGCTGTTTGTTTCAATTTCGTCAATTTTGCTTTTCAAGTAATCTCTTGTTTTACTTCTAAACGTGCGGTTAACTTCTCGCTTTATTCTATTATAATTGCTTAGATTTGTATCATCCGAGTTATTTAACCATCTAAGTCTAGCCTGATTTCTTATTTCTATTAGATTATGACATTCATTATCAAACCACGGCTTACTTTTTCTTGGTTTATGGTATCCTATAATTTCTTTAGCTGCTGATTCTATTGCATTACGTATGTGCTCCCAATTCTTATTTACGTCTGTTTCATTTATATTTTCATCATCATTTAAATCCTGCAAAACATCAAATCTATTTGACAGTTTAATTTGGTAATCTCTCTTAATTCTTTCATCAACAAACTTTCCTGTATCAAATTTTATAACTTTTAGATTTTGTTGCTTATGATTTATCACTGAGAGTCTTTCTCTTAATTTAGCAATTACTAAATAATGGTCACTGGCACAGTCAGCACCTCTATGTGTACGAACGTCAATTATACTAGTATGCCTTCTCTTATCAATGAGAATATGATCTATCTGATTATGAGTTTTACCATCTGGAGAAGACCAGGTATATTTATGGATATCTTTATGTTTAAAAGTGGTACTTTTCACAATTAAATTCTTTGAGGTTGCAAAAGTAATCAATCTTATACCATTATCATTACTTAATTCATGAAGACTTTCTTTACCAATCGTGGGTTTAAATGTATCTTCTTTGCCAATCTGTGCATTACAGTCACCTAACAGAATTTTCATATCATACTGAGAAAATTTATCAAAAACCTGTTCTAACTCTGTATAAAAATCATCTTTATTATTATCACCTTTATCTTCCGTTGGTGCATGTATGTTTATTAAAATAATTTTACACCACCTACCCTGTAAAACTGCATATGATATCCTATCATTAATAAATTCTACTGTTTTAAGAGCCGAGATAATTCTATTATTTATGAAAAAGCCTGTTCCAAAATTATGATTTTCAGTACCACCATAGAAAAAAGTATAATTTTTAGTTTTACAATTCCCTTCTCCTGGCCACCTAACTTCCTGGACAGCTACTACATCTAATTTATACTTCACTATCTCATTAACTGTACACTGAAATGTCTTTGGCCGGTAAAGGCTCAGAACATTCCAGGTGCCTAATTTAATATCCTTATTCCTAATGAAGATCTTATCCTTAGTCCAGGGACCTCCCAAAGTAGTCCCCACCCGGAGATCCGAACGGGGGACTATTTTACCTCCGGAATATTTTACCTTGGGAACATCCATGGCCTTATATTTCTGTTTCTTGACATGTCTTTTTACAGTGCACAGTTGTCAGCTCTACGCCTAACCCCCAATATGAATGGAGGAACTACTACACAAGACAAACACAAACATATTAGACAGCACAATTACTACACAAGACGAACACAAACACATCAGACAGCATAACTACTACACAAGACACACACAAATACATCACAACTATAACACAATATAAACATACACACACCACAACTACTACGCAATATAAACAAACACAAACACAAACACAAACACAAACACACACACACACACACACACACACACACACACACACACAAATCATTATTAACAGGAATGAGATGGAAAAAATAATTCTGCTGCCCGACAAAAGCAGTAGGTAAGCAGAAAAAATTGTTCTATATGTACTTATAGATGTGAAAAAAATTCAATTCATACAAAATACAAGTGTGCATCAAGTTGATATAAAAATTACACAATCGGAACCTGGGTCAAAATAAATATATATATATATATAAAGGTTTACCAATGTTAAAGCAAATATGATATAATGTAAACAAAACATTAAAAACAAAATTGTTGATGCGCAACAAAGGAAAAAAGTACTCAATGAAGTACTATGTAATGAATAGTGTTATGATTAATAATTTGCTTTGCACGGTGTATTGTTCAATAATGATGTGGAATTGAGGGCTTGGTTGGACAAATTCTTTGCGTCAACACCAGGAGGTTTCTATCGCCAAGGCATCGAAAAACTTATTGACCAATGGGAGGAAGTTGTAAATAACAATGGAGAATATATTATTGATTAATTTGTTGTAGTTTTCTTTCGCCTCAAATAAATTTGAAAAAAAAAACATGATTACAACCCATTACATCGCTTTTCTGATAGTTTTGGCTAATTTTAATGATGAAGATGAATGATGAATGGATAAAATTGATGAAGGGACACTGACAAAGAAACACCCATGTCCTGGCTTGGGCTTGAAATGGAACCTACAGTGGCAAGATTTTGAGTCCAACCCTCAATCCACTCAGCCACTGAAGTGGCATAAATAATCAATCAACAATTCAATCTGGCTAAATATGTAGCATTTATGACTTAACGTTTTTGCTATTTGCAGGTCTCAGAAGAGAGTTTCATTGCTTTTTTTTTACATACGTTTTATCGAAAAAAACATCAGTTCATTGTTTGTATGAAAACTTACGATAAATATAGTGTAAATTATTTGGTAGTTGTCAACACTGGCGTGCGTTGTAATTTGAGACAAGAGAAGTGTGAAGCGGACAACAGCCAGCTGTTCTGCAGATTCCAGCGCTCCCCAGTGCCGGAACACCATGTTTGTCTTAATCCCTGAACGTCGACATTATTGACACGTTTTACAAATCTTGAAACTCAAAGTAATGCTTTAAAGTTTATCTACATGGAATTTGGAACAGTTATAACAATTTATTTCAATAATCCTGTGTTTATAATAAAGCAAATATATATCTTCGAGATCATGTTAACACTTATATGTTTTCTGATAGTAGTGTCTGCTTTCTGCTTGGCTCGGGTGTTTTCGAGAAGCCGAAAAGCTCCGAAAAGCAGAGCTTTTATTAGTGGTTTGGGGACCGTACCTTCACCAGCATCTACCCTTCGCCATATGATACTTGAGAAGCGTTGGTTTCCCGCACAGTGGCTGCAAGCAGAGAGGTTGCTGCTTGCCAACGGGCTGCGGAGAGAATTTGCGGCCGTAAAATTTCGCGAAATCGAGTGCGATAGAAAATAAATAATGCACTCAACGTTAAGTACATTAAATAATATTTTAGTTGTGCAAGCAGTGCTTGCATTGCTTGTACTATATCTTCGCCACTGATTAGCAGTAAATTTAAAATATGCCATTCATATCTATTATAAACTTGAATAGTATAGGCAAATTAGGGCCGGAGACGGAAAAAAAATGGAAAGCTAATTTTTATTGCATTTCATTCCTTGGGACCCCTGTAACTCCTGAGAAAAATCACCAAAAATCAAAGTTGGGGCATAAATTTTGAAAAACTTTCGCCATTTTGAAAAATTTCGAAAAATTGCGTTTGTGCGATAACGGTGATCCATGAAATGATTCTGCTTGCTCTGTTTCACCTAGGTAGACCTACTTTAAATGCTTTCAAGAACCTAAATTATAAAAAGCACAAATGATTGAAATCTTAAAAATATGTATTGATATAAATTTGATCGAAATACTTGATGGCACATTTGTTAAAGGTCCAAGAACCCATAAATTCTAATGGGTTCTTTTGGGTTCCGCTGTAGGACTGGAATCTTTTTGTCGCACAATTTAAATTCTGTCCTAGTTGTGTACTGTTTAATTGAAAATATATTCCTGGACCGAATTTAAATTCATCCGGAAAAAAGGTCCCTGAACGTGAATTGAAATAATTTACAAATAAAAAAGGTTCTTTACGGTCGAAAACCGATTTACGCTTGTTGATTTTCTATCCTGGACTGCAATTGAATTTATTTAAAAATCCTGGATCATTAACTACCCTGCTTGATGGTATCGAGTATTTTGATAGCCTATTCTTGGAACGTCTATTCTGAACGATTTACAAATCAGCTGTATGAAAAAATAATTTGCAGTACCCATGTCGGCACAATTTTCGATTAAGACACGATTATTATAAGACTTTGCGCAGCCCATCGTTGCGCATGCGCAGATAAGAGCGGCGCATGTTCCGCCCTGTCCGTTCGCCGCTCGTCTGAATTGCAGTCTCAACACATGGAAGCGCATCGCTCTGATTGTGCTGTCTTTACACTTCCTGTTCACGTGTGTTGCTTTGTGGAGCAATTCAATGTGTGCATGGGTTGCATAAAGTGGACTTAAAACAAAAAAAAATCATTCATTAGTCTCGAGCTAAAATAAGGCGTAAGTTTCCTATTCTATAAATATGCAGGTTTAAGTTGATGTATAATGTTGAGAAATGTTTTCTTCCTGTCTGTGATAAGTTGGGATCTTAATTTTTGGCCAACTCGATAAGCCCGAAAAATATTAACTATTGCAAAAAAGTGTATGCATATTTTTGACGTGTGAGCCTGCAGAATCGTCAAATGGGGTTCAGGGTTGCCAGTCTCATTACTTTATTAATAGACCTTGTACAATCACGGACGCTTCTGCGTTGTAACACTCGCATTACAATTCAATGGAATCATTACAACCCAGAAGAGACCGTTGCTGTACATATGAGGGCATTTGTCTATTTCCGTTGCTAAGTGAAGTGGGTTTTTTTTTGGCTTTTATTTTTGCCTTGTTTTCTGTCTCTTCAAGGTAATCACAATGATGGGAGGTGGGTGATGATTGGACGAGATGATATTGATGACGGGACACTCGCCAAGGAACATCTCCAGGTCAAGATTCGAACTTGAAATTTTCGATGCACAACGCGTTACGACACCCAGTCTGGACATGGATGTTCCTTACGGGTGTCCCTTCATCAATTTCATCATGTCATCACTCATCCTCATCTTCGCGCTAAGCCAAAAGTGACAGAAAATCGACGAGAAATAAACCAAATCAAATCAATGAGAATATTTCTAACGACACTGTATTCGTGTTCCGCACTATGACATCCTCTCGTACGTATTTTCCCTCTATATAGGTAGCAAATTACGTGCGAACATCGTACCACTCGCGTCAGGTTAAGTTTACAGCAGGTTTTATGTATTCATCCGCACGAGAACGGAGCTCAGAATCATCCGTGACAGTCTTGCCTGAACCTTCGAGCTCTTCGTAGCGCAGACAATAAGAGAATCGGCAGTATTGCCAACCCTTTAACACATTGAAACCCGTACATGCATGTCAAGTGGAATGCGTTTTTGCTTCTTTTTGTCTCCTGAACCATACAATTTTTAAAGTACTTTCTGCGCATAGATGATGCAATAAATGTGTCCTTACTTAATATAAATCGCGAAATATCTTCGAAACATAAGGGCATGTGTGTATATGTCGAGAACGCAGAAAAGCAGAAAAGAAACAAAGGTAAAAGTAAACGACAGGCCCCTCTTGAATTTAATAACGAGTTATTGCTTCTCGTTTAGAAAGAAATAAATTTATGAAAATTTTGGTTGCTTTGTTCGCAATACATACGTTACTATAAGATACACACCCTTCAAGTATATACTACCAAAAAGGCATGATTTGTTATTGGTGATATATACTATGTAGTGAATTGTCTGCTACTACGTATTACTCTGTTTGGTTTCAATTTATGAATCACTTCACTAAACCAGGAGCCAAATGTTGGTCTGTCCATTTCTTGGCGATAATCACCCTACCCTTTCATTGCACGGAACAGTAAATATGAGTCTTTAAAAGCCTTCATTGCCGCCAGTAGATGCAACAATAAGCTTCCCCCTCCCTCGTCGGTTGCTTCAGCCCTGGCGGTGATTTTGCACGTTCCCTCGGTTGAATTAATGTACGCCCCGCGTTGTAGCATGCCACGTCCAAATAATTAACATGCGATATATTTCAATATCGCGGATATCTTTTGTAGTAAAACAACAAACTATCGTTTCCTACTCCTAATCTCAACCGCAAATCATTCAACACCCGAGACATAGTTTGTGCGCACATTGACGGCAAATCACCTCACGCCCTGTTTTATTTTGGTCTTGTTGCCGAAAGGAGGGATATGCATTTAAAACAACTTGCTTGACTTTGAAGAGCTTTTTCCTTCGGATGATGCTCAAAATAACACTCAGGCAAAGAAGCCACTGAACAGGAGACCTCAATTCAGCCATTCTCGCCACTGTATAGAACAATTAGCAATGAATCACGATAAAAATAGGGTTAAAATAGTGGGATGTGCAACACTGGTATCGCGGATTTCACGCGCTCTGCAACTTATTTAGTCTCGCTCGACTCGCTCTTGAGCTTCAGCAATTCTTCAGCATAATAGAGATCCCAGTTGACGAATCTGCAGATCCAAGTTCGTCTGCACAGTGATTGCAACCGATCAAGTCCATACCTGCTAATGGATGTATTATTTTGTCTGTATATTACACATTAAATAACTGTTTTGTTGCAATTGTGTAGTTGTGTCGGAATGGAACCCGTAGGTGAAAATATCTCAGCATTTAGATATTGATGTTTGAAACAGTCCAGTTATAAGGGCATATTTTTCAAATTATAGTGCATATTTTGTAAAATTTTATGTCATAAGAGCATATTTTATTTGTCATACTTTTGTGATTTTTAGGTCATAAAAATCCTAGCCCTAGTAATTACTAATACCAAGAATTCTAACATCACTAACGTTTATATATATACCCCGTAAATAACCTTGACTTCTTAGCACCTAAATTGAGTGTTCACTCCTGTGCATGTAATAGTCATAGGGCGATATTAATTCTTTACATTATCACGAATAACATTATCAGCCATAAAAAGCTATGGAAGTTTAATTTAAGAAAATAAATAAAAAAAATTAACACTCCATTTTATGAAGGTTATTTTTAGCCCTAATGGCCGATAAGTAGACGAACGGGGATTGTGTTATTGATTAATTCATAGTTTAATTGAAATACTTAACTGCAGTAGAACGTTCCCCCAGTGTGTGTGTGTGTGTGTAGAATCCCCACCCGAGACCAAGTGGTCCAGCGATTCTCCTTGCTCGGACACGAGGCGTCGAGATTACGTGGCGTGACATCAGAGCATGTGATGTAGCGTTGCCAAGTTTATCGTGCAGCCGTATCAATCCATAGGATTATTCTTTATTTTCTAGAAGCTTCAATTCACAAAGGTACATTCACTTGTTTACAACAGCTGTCCACTCCTCTCAGGTATTTGAATTATGCACAGTCGAGTGTTAAGCAGACTTCCACTTCCTGATGTATTCAGACTACGAGGTTTACAACAGGTGAACAAGTAGCAAGCTGTGTAGGAAGGTAAAAACTCACGTATCAGCGTATAGGAAGCGCTAGAGACAGTGGTTTACAAAAGCGGACAGACTGGCAGGGGACTCACTTTTCGATTTGATTAGAGACAGGCAAAAGCTTTTTGGGAAGGAGAGGAGGAAAGGGTGTGCCTGATTTAGGTGAACTACCTACCAAGCCTGGAGAAAGGATAGTTTTATTTTACTCTTCGATATTAACTTCATCATTATTCTTCTAAGTCTAGACAGGAATTCATCCGACTCCTGACCTGGGCATGAACACGAGAAGTCCGCTCTAGTGTAACATGAAGGTGGGGGGAGAGCCCGGATTTTTATGTAATATCAACCCCTAAAATATGTACATAAATATGTAATAAAAATGTCTGAAATATGTAAAAAATATGTAAATTCATAATGAAATATGTACTATAAATATTTATTCCAAACGTTACTTCCTATTTTTGTTACATTTTTTCCTCACAAAGGGATATGTTTATTTCAAAAAGACTGACAAAAATTGAAGTTACAATATTACAATGCTTACATTAAGTATTTTTTATGTTCTTATAGAGCAAAAATATTAACCACAATTTGAATATATTCAATATTTAATACACAATGTCACCAGGTACCATTCAAAATGTTCAGTAGTAAATTTTCGTTGCCCAAATTTTTAACTCAAAAAGCACTTACAAAAATTCAGGTTACCTTTGATCTTGGGGCAGGCACTGTATTTAATTATTTAACTTACAATATTTTACCAGGTACATTTCCAAATGTTCAGAAGTAAATGTTTGTCGCCGATCAGATAATATGTTCTTGTACGCAGAGAAACTTCTCTCTGCGTCACAAGAAGTAACCGGAGCGTACTTCAGGAGGTGAATGTGGTCGGGAGAAATATCATTGGGAGGGTTAACTGTTTCACCATTGAGAATGCGGCTCACTGTAAATAAGCTGACGTAACCTGGGTTTCTTTCAGTCACTGCGTCAAATTTTCTTCGAGCTTTCTCTCCCACATCTCCTCCAACAGCAGACAGTTTCTTTCTTGCATCCTCATATATATCCATGGCTTCCAGGAGAGGAAGTCCAACAGTTTCAAGTTTTTTTTATGCTTGTATCAATCCAACCAAAATTGCTGTTTATGTATGCCATATCGCAAGCAAGTTTGGTGTCCTTGAAGAGATTTTGAGCAGTGCGTACCGATACAGCTGAGTCCGCCGAAAATGAGTCAAGCGCAGATTTCACTTCTTCAAAATGTTCGTTGTAAAACTTACTTGCCCGGATCCAAGTGCCCCATCTAGTAAGAATAGGTTCCGGAGGAAGTGGTACACCTGGCAATTGTTCCTTGTAAACTTGCACACGTTGTGGTGCCTTCAGAAACACCTTTTTCGTGGAAGAAATAAGTTGGTTGACTTCCAGGAAATTGCCTCTCACCTCCTCAGCAATGCGTTGGAGAGCATGTGCCAAACAAGTAAAGTGGATCAAGTTAGGATAAAACACTTTAAGTGCCGTAGCAGCTTTTAACATGTATGACGCACTGTCTGTGAACATGAGAAGAACTCTCTCTTCTTGTACGCCATCCGGATACAACAATTTAAGACTGTCATTCACAAATCGTGCTATGGTGGAATGATTACTACGCTCTAGAACTTTGCATGCAATGAGATGTGGTGTAGATGGAGAATCAGCAATTAGCGTTCCAACAATGAAACTACTTACATACCGTCCCAAAGCATCAGTTGTTTCGTCGATGGAAATCCACACATACGAACTGCCTACTTCTGCCCTAATTGATTCTAAAGTTTCTTTGTAGAAATGTGGAAGATATCGCTTTCGAAGGGTTGACTCGTCAGGAAGTTTACGGCCACAATATTTTTCCAAAAAAAACCGGAACTTCGGTACTTGAATTTTATACCAAGGGATGTTTGCTGCAATCATTGCTTCGCACATTTCCTTGTAAAACACACTGAATGAAGAATCCTCTTGCATCTGGGTTAGTAAAACTTGCTTCTTTTCACTCCGTAGTTGTTTGTTTTTCACATGAAGTGAAGTGCGAACATGTTGATCTAATTGAGACTTCATAGTGCACCCAACTTTTTTATCGCACACTCGACAAAAAATAACTTTACCATCCGTAGTAAATGCATCATCGACTGCTATCCAAGATCGCAACTTTTGAGATAACGAGGAGGTAGGCGGAGCCATTCCAGCTTTCTACAGCTAAAGCACTGTTTAAATACTGAGGCAAGCTCTTCTTAAAACTCCAATGGTTAAAATGAAAAGGCGACGAAATATATATACGAAATTCTACGGTTGATTTAACAATACTTCATTCAAGATTTGTTGCCGCCGGCTGCAAAAATCAAAACGATCACAACAATGTACGGACGGATGTAGGTAAGTGCCTCTCAGCGTTGTACTTGCCGCCTTCCATTGTTGGTAGTAGGGGGAACCCAACGTTCTGGAACGGTCTTTTGACCTACTTTTGAAGTGACTTACGACATTTTCCTATAAGGCGGCGCAGCCCTTTGACCTACTTTTTATTTTACGACGTTTTACGCACTAAACTAACCTACAATGAGAGAAAAATGGACAGAAAAAGCTCTGGCATTACTTTTTAAGCTATTTTTTACCTCCTGCAAATTTTGCTCTTATGCTAACTCGCTTTTTGACCAACCTTTGAAATGACTTACGACATTTTCCTATAAGGCGGCGCAGCCCTTTGACCTACTTTTTATTTTACGACGTTTTACGCACTAAACTAACCTACAATGAGAGAAAAATGGACAGAAAAAGCTCTGGCATTACTTTTTAAGCTATTTTTTACCTCCTGCAAATTTTGCTCTTATGCTAACTCGCTCTTTGACCAACTTTTAAAATGACTTACGATATTTTCCTATAAGGCTGTCTCCTCTTACTGTAAAATTCCTCAGTGTAATCTAGCACGACCTGCTAATAGGCTTCTGCTCTGCTGGACGCATCCTTTGACCCACTTTTGAAATGACTTACGACATTTTCCTATAAGGCTGTCTCCCCTTACGATGTTTTCCTGTAAGGTGGCGATTTTACGATTTACGACGTTTTACGCACTAAACTAACCTACAATGAGAGAAAAATGGAGAGAAAAAGCGCTGGCATCACTTTTTAAGCTATTTTTTTACCTTGTGCAAATTTTGCTCTTATGCTAACTCGCTTTTTGACCTATTTTTGAAATGACTTACGATATTTTCCTATAAGGCTGTCTCCTCACACTGTAAGGTGCCACAGTGTAATCTACTACGACCTGCTAATGGGCTTCTGCTCTCAGCGTAATCTGTTTTTTACGCACTAAACTAACCTACAATGAGAGAAAAATGGACAGAAGAAAAGCTCTGGTATTACTTTTTAAGCTATTTTTTTATCTTGTGCAAATTTTGCTCTCACCTCTTTGACCTATTTTTGAAATGACTTTCCTATAAGGCTGTTTTTTTTACTGTAAGGTCCCTCAGTGTAATCTAGCACGACCTTGCTCTCAGCGTAATCTGCTATGATGTGTTTTTTATTTTTTAAAACTCTCAGGTGTGATCTTCTACGATGTGTGTGTGTGTGAGATAATCAAAATTTATTTTTGTTAAGGAAATCCCTGGCCCCTCAAAAAAAGAAAATATCCCGCCAGGGGTGCGTGGTGCCCAACACAGTTCTAATGGCCACGGCTAACAAAGCCATGCCTCTGTAGAGTTTCATGGTTTTTTTTTTTTAACCCCCCCCCCCATGACTCCCTACAGAGGACCTCCGTGTGTAATGTGTGTGTTTTATGATTGAAGAGAAGAAAAAATTTTGGTTAAGAATGGAATGTGTAAGAACTAAAAAAAGTTTCCGTGGGGGTGCAGCATCTGAAAAAAAATAAAAAAAATATACTCAAATAGTGTACATAATATGATAGAAAAATATAAAAAAAAAATGTGTGAATGCAAAAATTAGTCTGAATGATTGTTTTTTTTTTTAAAAAAAAATAAAAAGTGGTGCAAGAAATAATACGTACTTTTTTGATGCGGAAGTCTAATGGTGCGAGCAGATTTCTTCCTCGTCATGGTATCCCCATTCTCGGGTGTGGATGTTGCAGTCCAGTAGCCTCAATTTGGTGTCGTGGGGATCAAGCGCCACTTTGTTGATCGTGGATGTACGCAATTGGTCGATGGTGCTCGTGATCCGATGTTCGGTCATGCGTTTGATTTTTTTGTCGAACAAGCACGACTTGTAATCTTCTACGGTTAGTTTGTTTGTGCTCGAACGCCCCACCCCCTTTGCCTCTTTTATTTCGGTCTTATCCTGAATTTTGATGGCATACATTTTCGCTCGAAGACCCGCAAACTCTGTGATGATGCGGCCGTTGACTTCATTCTTCATCTTCCCGATCGTCATTTTCTGGTCAGTCGTCGAAGAGAGCGTGATCTTTCGGATAATTAGAGAAGTCGAAATGCTGGCTCATGTTTTTCAGATCTTCGTATAGATCATCGGTGTGGATGTTGTACACGAAGCTGTCCGTGTCGGTGTACACCACCTCGATCGCCTCTCCATAGCGTGGTTTCATAATGTCGTAGTGAAACTTGTACATGGCCAGCTTCGACAACTCGAGGATCGCGACTCCCGCGGCGATTGGTTTGTCGAATGTTATGTGGTGGAGAGCACGTTCGATCAATACCAACGTGTCGCTCAGTATCGTGAAGTTTTTGTACGTGGGCTGAGCGACGTGCTTGTTTATTTTCTTCGGGTTGGAGACCAAGTTGATATTTTTTTTTTCCTCGCATCTTCCATGCTCTTGCCGTAGATGCTGTTGTTCATCAATTTGTATAGGTCTTTGTCTGCGGAAGAAGAAGCTGATGCTCGACGTTGAGTGTTGCCGTCGATATAGGGTGCTAGCCACCTGGTCTGTCTAAACTTCAATCCCGAGTGCACGCGCTTCAAAACCAATCCATGCCGGAGGTAGAATTGTAGGAGACGATAATGCACCACGTAATTCTTTTTGCTCTTGAAGGTGAGCATCAGCTTCTTCTCCGGAGCCGATTCCATCACAGGTGCCATCGCAAATCCATGGTGTTTTCGATGAAGCGATGCAGGATATTCCAAATCTACTTTCAGGAAACATCCATTTTCATGATCTTCGCTCCATTCCAACCAATCTTGAAGTTCCTGCTCGCTCATCTATTCATATTCTCCGATGGGCAGAGGCTCGGACATGGCATAACCATACAGATTGTTCATGTCCCAGTATGCCAAGAAGTTTGTCGGTTTTTTTGCATCAAAATCGGCGACATATGGATTGTTGGCCTTGACGTATCGAAGGGGACACTGGACGATTCCACCACGTTTTGCCTCTTCAACAAACAAAAGTTGATTGATGTTTTTGATGAGTTCTATCTTCACCTTCGTGGATTTTAACATCGCCTGCCAAGAATAACCCGGTGTGGTGTAGCTGAAAGCGGCGTCCAAACCATATGCTGCCATTCCTCTCGAGCGATGGAGATGAAAACGGTCGCTCAATAGCGTAACATCCAGTTTCAGATACAGATCGTGATAGTCGGCCATGGTTTGACAAGAGAATGTAGACCAGACGAGCTGAGCATGATGGTAGTCCTCTTCGGTGCAACAGGTGTCGCTAAGACGACTGTAGAATGCTTCTCTCGGTGGTAACGATGTTTCTGAGAATTTGGAAGCATCCGTCATGTATTCGTAGGGGTAAACACCCTTGCGTCTCAACAGTGCTAAATGTTGGTCGCCGAAACATTTCCTGGTGGCGACCAAATCATCGTCGGTGAGTTGAGACGCGAGTGTCGCCAAACTCGAAGACAGAAAGTTGTAGGAGTCCAAGAAGCGAATTTCTACGTGATTGCCATTTCCAACGTCCACCTTCTTGCTGAATGAAATGAATTTCTCGTTGGTGCGAGCTATGACGCTAATGGGTTGAGCGTCGCATCCCATCTCCTTTATGAAGATTTTGGCGTCGTAGCCCTCCAAATTGTGAATGAATACAGGAATAAAATTTGGTTTTTTGATTTGAAGATTACAGTTGTTACACACGGGGGCCACATATTTTCCCGTGTGATGATTGTGGTGGCGAACTTTGACATTTTCGAGGGTGAAGTTACTTTCGCACACACCACACTTAGAGGCATGGTCGTATGCTTCCTTCTCTTCCTGGGTAAGAGACTCCATTGCTTTGTCTTCTCTTAGTAGAGGAGCGAATTGTATGGCCATCTGTTTCAAGGTTTGAACGAATTTTTGTGGAGCATCATTGCCGCGATGTAAAATAACATTGCCTGTGTTGTTGACCATCAATCCAAAAGCGCAGGCTTCGTGATGTAGAATTTCGGTAGTGCTCGATACGCTGGGATTCGGTTCGCATATGGCGAGTGGAAGTTGGAAACTTTCAAAGTCGGCGCATATCACCACGGGATGCCAGAGTAATGCCTTGTAGTTGGAAAATGTCATGTCTCGAGAAGGCATTTTGATAGCCGTGGCCGGATGTTTACTACACATTTCATGATGATCTCGGAGTTCTTCATCAGCATTCTTTTTTCCTTGACCGTAGAATATACTCAGGCATCTGTCGCATACTCGAATTTTATGGTGATCTGTGGTAATTTGACTTCTTGTTAATTTTGGAAGATTCTGAATTAGACAATAATGATAATTATCATCATCTTCGATCAGGAGTAATCTGATGACACGATTACTTTTAATGTTGCTATGTCTGAGAACGTAGATGGTGTTGTTTTTGTCTAATCCGAATATGTGTACTGCTATACTTTCGTTTTTATCTGTCTTGTACTGTGTCTCAAATTTACTAATGTCTCGTAGATTTACAGGGTAATTAATGCTAGCCATAGGTTTTTCAAATTCTGAGAGATATTCTGGCTTGTTGTAGTGGTATAAACGATGTTTGTTATTATTGGCTGGGTGATGATCGGCATTGATGCACCACAAAAAGCATCTGTAATCCTCATTTTGTATGTTGATTATGGCTTTCTTATCGGCTATTTCCCGAGGCAAATTGATGTAGCTGGATGCTCCCATCGGGTTGTATCGTGCCACCTTCAAAGTTAAAGTGTGAGGCGAACCGCAAAGTGTCCAACCCGATCCACGTTTTTGGAAAGTCTCGTGCTTGTTCAACAAAGCGTCAAACATCTGGTTGCAAATGGCATCCACCTCATCGACGTCAGCGGCGTGGAGGCTCTTTACACCAGTGTAATGATGGAAAGTTTCTCGCTCTTTTTTCATGTTTTCGTAAATGACGGAAACGATAAGGTGGATTTTCAACGAGCATTGCGACAAAGCTTCGGTGATAGACGAAATTAACTTGCTTTTGACCGACAGAAAAAAGTTGTTTAGATCAGATGTTTCTTCAGATCGGAAAGTCTCCTCGCTTAAAATATTTCGAATACTTTCGCCGGCACTCTTCTGCTTCTTTCGTGGCGCTTGATCGTCAACATCGAGCTCTCTCTTACTTGATCCTTCGCCATGCATATCCTTCCGATGTCTTCTCAAGTTAGAAATGGATATATATTTCCCACATTGGTCGCATGCACGTTTCGCTTCCTTCTTCTCCATTTTTTTTGCTAAGAAAAAAAAGATGAAGTTACTAAAAATTGCACATTTTTTTGTGGTGTTATTTATATTAGATACGATCTCAATTTTTTTTTAAATAACCAACATGAATCTTTTTGGTTTCCGAAAGCAAACAATGGAGACTGTACACCGCACGACGACAGATCATGAATTTCTACCTTCCGCGTTAACTAAACTCAACGGTCTGTTGATTATTCACCTCAACAGCATTTGGACGAAATTGGATGAGGACGTGGGCAAGATGTTTTACGTCTTCAACAACAATTTACATTTCTATGAAATTCCGATCGAGGGGAAACTTCGGATCACCGTGAATCCGGAGAACGTAGGCGAAATCAAAATATCTACCGGCAAGAACATTTTTCGAATCAAGCACGACAAAATGCTTTCTAACATGGCATACGATGTTTCCGCAGGAGATTACTTTTACGTGGAACTCCTCGGAGATTATGACAAACTTATTCCTCTCTTCGTAGAATTACGAATCGTCTATCCTATTATAAATAACCGTTAACCAAAAATGCCTAACGACATTTTCGGCAACACCAAGCGTGTAGACCATGCAGAAGAGATTCTCATGTTGGACATTCGAGTTAAGAAGTTGAGGAGCGATTTGATTGCTTTGCAGGAGACCTTAAACAAAAGTTTAGAGTCGGAAATCGCCACGCTCCAAACGCAATGTCTCGACCCCATTCTGAAAATCGATTCCGAACTGAAGACGCTGATAAAAAATTATGTCGACGTACCTTCTTACGACAGCGTTCAAAATATACAGTTGAGCGTGGATTCGCTTCAAAATGATTTGGCCAAATTACAGCAATTTCAATCGAAAAATGAAGATTTGGAAAAATTGAAACTCGAAATCGAAGAACGAACTTCCGCAATCGAAAAGAATTTCTCCGAACTTCAAACCGTGGTGAACGATATTGATGTAGAACGCTTGCACGTCGTCGTTTCCAAATTACAAGAAGAATTCACCGGCACGTTGGAAGAAATTAAATCCAAGTTGCAGACTTTGGAAGATACAATCACGAACCTACCATCGTCGGACGAACTGCAGGTCATCGGTAAAAGCGTCGCGAACATAAAAATTCAATTGGAGGCGTATCGAGATTTCGAACACATTCAAACCACCATCGCTACGCTTCAGGCGTCCTTGGAATTGATCAACGAAGAAATTAAAAATATTCACGCTGAAGCAAGAGCGTTGACGAGCATTCAAGACACGTTAAGCACGGTTCAGCAGAAGATCGAATATTTAGAAAATTTGAACGTCGAAACGAATCTCGCTCATTTTCATCACGTACTCGACAACATACAGGGTGACTTGGAATCGTTACGGACGAGCGTGCCTTCGAGCGAAGATTTGGAAAAATTAAAAACGGCGGTGACGGCACTATCCGATTCGAGCGACATCAAAAGTTCATTGAGCGATCTCGAGAGTAGGGTGGCCAATCTCCCCACCTCCAAAGAATTGCACGCTTTGAAAAGAAACATATCTCGAATGCTGAAACGACTAGAAACGGAAACGGCGAACGTGGAACAGATTCGAGACGAAATTAGTTCGCTGGTGTCGACGCTGCCCACTTCGCAGAGCGTCGCCGACCTTCACACGCAGTTTACAGAGATGCGAAGCATCGTGAACGATCTTACCGAGAAGAGCTCGAAATTGAATCAAGTCGAGATCCTTCAGAACATTGTCGTCAACGTCAGAGATCAAGTTGGAGTGCTGGAATCAACGCAGGAATCGACGCTGGCATCTTTCGGTGCCAAGTTGCAAGAACTCAACGAAAACTACAAGCAGTTGAACGTGGAAGTGAAAATCAAACCGTCATTTTCTACCGTAACGGATACCATAATCGAGCATTTGCTGCCTATCGAAAATAAACTCGGACAAGTTAACAGTAATCTGCTCGGCGTCGACACTAAATTCGCCAAATTGTTCACCTTGCAAGCCATCGAAATCAACAGCGTACCCAATCAACAGAGAATCTCCACGTTCGTGGAAGGTAACAAACTGTACATGTTACATCCTTATCATCCGTACTACAAGTTTCTCCTCGATGGCACGATTCAGATAAACGAATTTTCGTACTGGTCTCACGGCAGAAAAGCTAGCGTTCCCACCATGACTTTGATATCGAATCGTGGTGTCCAGAAAGCGGGAAACATTCCTCTGGCACGTTGGAACGAAACGCGCAACATATATGAAATACACCAAGACGAAGATCTCACCGTTTTCGACGTGAGTGCCGGCGATAAGCTGATCATTCAAAACACGAGCGAGGTGCCACCCTCTTTGAATCCCATCACGCTGGTGCTTCTCTTGAAACGTAATCTCTAAACAAAAAATGTCTAGGCAAGCCATCGTCGAAGAATTGCATAAACCTGCACGCCGCAACTACGAACGTTTGGCTGTGGTAACCAAGGGCATCGACGACCTCTGGCAAAGTGACCTCGTGGAGATGAGCAGCGGCAATTTGAAAAATGTACATAAATTGAACAAGGGCAACAAGTACCTCCTCACCGTCATAGACACGTTTTCGAAATTCGCATGGGCGAAAACGGGATCGTGCGTCACGGAAGCATTCAAATTAATTTTTCGCGAAAGCGACAGACGACCTCGGTTTCTGCAAACGGACAACGGTAAAGAATTTTACAACGCCGTATTCCAAAAGTTTATTCAAAAACATGGCATTCGACATTATTCGACCTTCAGTCACATCAAAGCCAGCATCGTGGAAAGATTCAATCGAACCTTGAAAACACACATGTGGAAACGATTCACGCTTCGGGGGAATTACAAATGGGTCGACATCCTGCCGGAACTCGTCGACACCTATAATGATACGGTACACAAAACGATAGGCATGAAGCCGGCTGACGTTACGAAATCTGACGAGCAGCGTTTAATTTCTACAGTTTACTGTCCAAAGTACACACCCACGACAAAGAAAGCTAAATACAAAATTGGAGACCGGGTGAGGATCAGCAAATTCAAACGCACCTTCGAGAAGGGGTTCACAAAAAATTGGAGCACGGAACTCTTTACGGTGGTTCGAGTTTTACCCGGAAACCGACACACGTATATAATAAAAGATAGTAGCGGCGAGATTTTGAAAGGAAGATTTTACGAAGAGGAACTCTCTAAAACGAAACACCCCGACACGTACCTCATCGAGAAAATATTGCGTAGGAAAGGTGACAAACTGTTTGTCAAATGGCTGGGACTTCCGGAAAAGAGTTGGATCGACGCGAACGAAGTGATCTTGTGAGTACGTGGAACGTGGTGAAGCGTCTACCGGATCCGGAAAGTCAAACGAGAAAAAAAAGGAACGGCGAGTTGCTTCCCGACAGCATCCGCTGTCTGATCGTAGGTCCTTCGGGGTGTGGGAAAACGACACTGCTCGTGGACAATTTTCTCCTCGCACCGAATTGGTTAGATTGGAAGAACAGGCACCTGTACGTGTTCTCGAAAAGTTTGGAGCAAACCAAATACCAGCAACTGATGAAACTGTACGATGGTCTGGACATTGCAACGTTCGCCTCGGAAATAAAAACACTCGACGATTGTCGTGAAAATTCAGTTGTTGTGTTCGACGACGCCATCCTGGAAAATCAAAATGAAATTCGCAACTTTTTCACGCAAGGTCGTCACAAAGGAATGGATTGCTTCTACCTAGCTCAAACGTTTTCCAAAATTCCAAAACAGTTAGTACGCGACAACGCTAATTTCATATGTTTGTTTCGTCAAGATCACACCAACCTCAAGCATGCGTACGATGACTACGTAGGCGGAGACATGAACTACAATCAATTTTCGGAACGCTGCTGCTCTACTTGCTGGAACGGTGACGATTTCGGATTCGCGACGATCGACATGACGAGGAAACCCAACGACGGAAAATACAGAAACAAAATCAACGACTTTCTAAACGTTGCAACGTTGTGAGAAACGACGTATATAAATAAACGTCATGACGAAACGAAAAATCGAGGACGAAAATCTCAAGCTTCGCGATTACCTCGCGAAACGCTTCAAAGGTTGGAAATCCGAGAATCGCGGATTCTACGAAGAGAAGAAACGTCAGGATCAACCTGTGATCGATGCCATCAGCGGTCTAGGTATAGAAATTAAAAGTGTCACGGAACAAAATAAAAATTTGATCAACGAACTCGTACCGCTCGCAGCTAAAAGTTACGCCGTACCCACGCCCATTTCGAGCATTCCTTCGACGCCGTTCGAACTGAAGGATGCACCGGCACGACGTCGAGCTATTGGTAGCACGTCGTCGTCTTCGGATAAAATCGAGTTGGGACCTTTGGCACGAGACTACCTGAGTACGGGAAAATTCGACAAGGATGAAGTGTTCGGATTGTATCCCAGCATGGAAACCAACGAAGGCGGCGGTGTGGTGTGGAAGATTGGGAAATCGAAGGTGACCTTCGAAGGCAACGACATTAAAGTCAATTTAGGAGACAAGGATAGTTGGAACAGGTATCCGGGTACGGTGGGACTGTGGGAACTTGTCGCCAAAAAGCAGCCGAAAGATTACACCGACGAAGATTACCAGAGTTACAAGGAAATTCTGATCATGACGGATGCCTTGTACCAGAACAACGACGCCTCGCAGAATAGGGTGAAATCGAGCAGCGGCGAGAAGTACAGGAATCTCATCAAACCGATTTGGAACCAGGTCAAAACAGGCAGCGGCGTCAAACGCTACAACACGTTACCCAAAGAATTCGTTTGGGTGGATGATGTGAGGAAACTCGTGGACCGATTGTTGGTGATAGCCGGCGAAGAGAATGCAGGCAACCGTAATTTCTACAACGAGAAGGTTGGCATCGTGGACATGATCAGCACGAAACTTTCCAACTTCATCGTGAACGACGACAAGGGCATAGGTTACCTCATCAAAATCATCAACACGCTGCCTCCGAAATTTTGGAACGTGGCCGAAGGAAAGGGACTCGTGAACGACATCATCAACAAGTTACCTTTCGAGATGCATTTACCTGGCTACCAGTACTGCGGACCAGGTACCAAACTCGAGAAAAGATTGGAGAGAGGAGACAAGGTTGTGAATCCGTTGGACGCGGCATGCAAAAATCACGACATTGCTTACAACACCACGCAGACGGATCTGGATGCGCGTCACGAAGCAGACAGAAAGTTAGAGCACGCAGCTTTCGAAAGATTCGTCAGCAGAGACGCATCGCTGGGTGAACGGGTCGCCGCACTGGGTACCACCATCGCCATGAACACGAAACAAAAATTGGGGTGGGGTATATAAATAACATAGAGTAAAAAATAATAATAATAACAACATGTCTCGTATAACCGATTTGCCGCCCGAGCTACTATGTAAAATATTCAAACACGCAGTAAACGGAGATTGTGAGGATGTAGGGAAACTTGTAATCATAGCAAGAACGACGCCGGAATTTCGCATCCCTTGTGAAATGGTTCTCAAGGACCATCTTTGGGAGATCAGCGGCCTGAGGTGCGGTGATCTCAACATTCTGCTTTCGGCTGCAGGGGAAAAATTAAACGATAGGTTAGATGAATTGCACGAGGCAAGGCAGGGAAGAAGACGGTACACAGTAGATTGGCGCAAGTCTAAGCAGGAGACGGAAGATATCATTACGCACATCATCGCGTTTTCCGAAGCACGGACTTTCTTCCTCTGTTAAAAAATAATAATATATATACGCATCAAAAAAAAAACTTGATATATAAATAACACACATCGTGAAAAAAAAATAATTTTTGGTATATATAAATAACACACATCGTGAAAAACAATTAAATTTCTCTCTAACACTCTGAAATTTTTTTGATATGACGACTGAAAAAATGAGTGATCTCCAAGCATTAAAACAAATGCTAAATTTGTCAGTCGAGTATGTAAAAATTCAGGAATTGGAAGTCGACAAACCTTACACGATAACTTCCGGTTCAATTGTTTCTACCCAGTATGGTCCCAAGGTACGCCTGTTGCTCAACGCACAATACAGTCTATTTTTACCAGATCGATACGCTAACATGTTATCCGACGAGAAGCTATCTATTTTAATCGAGAACAAAACTCGAATCGTGTACAAGGGGACAAAGGAACTTCTTGGCAAGAAAACGAAGCACGTAATAGAATTTGTGTAACGACTGCGAGGCCGTGAAAAAAAAATCTCAGAACATTTATATATAAATAACATACCGTAAAAAAACTACACGAGAAAAAATCTCAGAATATATATATAAATAACATACCGTGAAAATAACACATAGAGCATCAACATGAAGCCCAAGGGTGTCGTGTACCAGATACCATACTCCAATCTAAAAAATCTAGGTGCCCTCGATGGGTTACTCACCAAGAAACAGCGCGAGAAGAAACGTTCTTGCTTGAGCAAAGGACACGGAATGAAATTACTTCTCAGCACTCCACAATTAAAACGCTTGCAGCGTTCGCGGAAACAGCAAAAGATCGGAGGTTTCATATTCAGCATCCCGGCCATCCTAGCAGCATTGGGGGCCGTTGGAAGTTTGGCTGGCGGAAGTGCCGCCATCGCGAAAACCGTCATCGACTCGAAGAAGAACAAGGCGGAATTGGAAGAACAGAAACGTCACAACCTGGCCATGGAGAAGAAAGGGGGCAAGGGGGTGGGCGTGATGAAAAAGTTTAAAAAAAAGAAAAAGCACTCACCAACCGAGATATTGAATCTCTGATCGAACCGTTACAAATCAAACACTTCAGAGGAGTTTTCATGTCCGACTCGTTACCTTCAAGCGTTAAAAGAAGAGAATGCGGAGTAGTCAACTTGGACGGTCAAGAAAATCCAGGCACGCATTGGATATGTTACCACAAAAATAATGATAAAGCATTCGTTTTCGATTCTTTCGGAGGTGTTCCACCTACAAATTTAATTCATTATCTGAAAACGAACAAAACCTCTATATACTACAACGACGAACGCATTCAAAATTTCGGAGACGTGAACTGCGGTCATCTCTGCCTCTCCGTGCTCGCGTTTCTCTCTAAAATAAATAACCCTACGATCGAGGATTTCCAGAAAGCATTGTGGAACCTCAAACAGCATCACTAGGATGGGCGTGTTCCATCTCACGAGCGAATCTTCAATCTTGAAACTCACGCTGCACGACGACATCGTCTATCCTAAATCCGTGGCTCTGCGTGCATTCTACAGCATGTACCTCATACCTAACGTCACGCAGCACAACAACAAAATTAGCGTCGGAAGCGAACACATCGTCGTCACGCCAGGACAATACAATCTTTCCACTTTGCAAGCTCAATTACCCAAAGGCACATACCTTTCTCAAAATTCGGTCACGCACAGAGTGGAAATCTTATCCGCGACGGAGACCGTGGACCTGGGCACCATGGGAGAACTTTTAGGTTTCGAGAACAACCACCCAAAACTCGAAGCTGGCATCAAGCACGTAGCAACCAAAATTCCTAAATTCTTGGCCATAGAGACTCTGAACGTACACTGCAACGTGGCGGAAGGTATGATCACGAAATCTTCGGACGGATTATTAGGAAGTCACAAGCAGACGGGAATCATAGCCACTTTCAAACCAAGTTCCGAGTTCATGGAACCGATCATCTACACGCCCTCTTCGCCAATCTATTTTCCAGTATGTCGCAACCGCATAGACGACATAGAGTTGGTGGTGACGAACGAGAAAGAAGAGGTGGTGGATTTCGCAGGTGCCACTACGACGGCCATCGTGGAGATCAACATATAATAAATAACCATACATGTAAAATAGAGCAAATCGAAAGTTACGAATTGCAATCTTTCCCTCCCAACCGTCGCACGTTCGCCAATCTGAACGAAGCGAACAGGGAGATCGAATACGACGTGGACGTAGGCGATGGGTTCGTTCATCCTCACAGAGCGGACCTCTACCTTCAATTCGACGTGGTGAAGAAAGAAAGCGGAGAAGCGTTTCCCGCAGCAGCAAATTTAATACTCGTGGACAACTTCGTGCCTCACCTGTTCTCGCAAGTGGAGGTGAGGAAACACAACACCGTCATCGACAGAATAGATTATCCAGGCATCACGTCGACGGCAGTGGGAACATTGAAATTATCCAAAACGGACGCAGCATACTATCAAGCAGGGGGATTCGAAGCCGGGACCAAAATATCGACGACAAGTCACACGGTGCTCTTTCCCATGCGTCTGCTTCCGGGATTCTTCTCCGATTACAAAGAGATCATGTGGAATGGAGGACTGAGAGTCACGTTTCGAAGAGCGGCCAACGACAACAACGCACTGATGCGATACGCTACTTTGGGTCCGGACGGCACCACGCCGATAGCCAACACTTTACCCGAAGCCGCGAAATGCGTCATCCGGAGCATGGAATTGAGAATGCCGATCGTGGAATATGAAACAAACTACGCCCTCAAGTACAAAGCGGAGATCTTAAAGAGTCCGCAGGTACCGATTCACTTTCACGGTTACCAGTGCGTGCAGAAGATGGCCTCGGGAAGTCACATGGAATTCGACGTGACGACGCAGTTCAACAACATACAGTTCGACATGCCAGATTTTGTCGTGGTGCTTTTTCAGACCGGGAGGGACAAGAATCAGGAAAAAAATTCCAGCAAATTCGACGACTGCAAGATCAAGAACGTTTATCTCAAGAACGGCAGGAACGAAGTGTTCCCGCGCGAGAATTACAACCTCGACATGACCAAAAACGATTATCTCAAACTTTACGAAGCGTTCTCGGCTTACAAACGCGTGACCGAGGGAAGTGTGGACATGTACTACACGCCCAGCGAATTCAAAGCCCGGAGACCCATGACCGTCATCAATACCACAAAAAGAAAGCAGGTCGTGGTCAACGATCGCACCAACATCAAGGTCGTCTGCGAGTTCCACGATGCCTTGCCCGAGGACACCGTGTGTAGCGTCATCCTGATTGCAGAGAAGTCTTTCGCGTACGACGTGAAGAACGAGAGGGTCACAGAGCAGTTTTAAATATCCCCTTTCGTCGAGCAAGAATGGCTTTTCTACAATCCCAATTACAAAATTTTTAATCTAAAAAACGTCCAAAGCACTCCAATAGGATGCAGGAACAAAACTAGAATTTCGTAAAAAAAAAAAACTTAAGGGGGCACTTGCTTGTAGTTGAGTAGTTATCATCAAAACCTATCCAACAAACCCACAATCATCATCCTAGCTCAATTAGGAGCCGAGAAAATCAATGTCTTGGAAAACGTCTTAAGATATTTGTCTTAAGAAAATTTTCTTGATAGACCGGAAGTAACATCTTGACAGACCGGAAGTCGACTTTCTTAAAGATTAAGATAATTGTCTTAAGACGTTTTCCAAGACATTGATTTTCTCGGCTCCTATGGGACCTGCAACAATGTAACTTTTTGGTCTAGTGCCTTCACGGATCTCCCCTAACTCTCCCGCTTTTTGGATTTAGAACAACTCGCATATGTGATGTGGTTAGCACCACGCAACCGGTTATTAGCCAAGAAAAACACAGCAGACAGGGCCTACCCCATGGCGCAGTAATAGCGTCATTGTTGTAATCGGCAGCTCCCGGGGTTCGATACCCGGTGGAGGCACACATTGGTTCGGATCCCACTTTAAACTGTAGGTCCAGTCCCGATTAGCCTCACTGTGCATAAAGTGGATTTAAAACAGCAGACAGCCCCCCTGCAATCATAGTCACAGCCTTTGAGCTGAAAATTCACATTCATAAAATTTTGGGTCTACACTTTTTTTTCTTCTGAACATAAATAGGCCTACAGTTGTTTTTTTTTTTTTTTTGAGTATAAAAAATTAAAACAGTTAAGATCCGAACCACACTTTCCACTTGATATCAAGCGCAATAAAAAAATAGCCTAATAATGTGTCCCGCACACACATTTTTTCCTATCAACAAACGGTACACAAACAAAAAATGCATGCTAAAATGTATGTGTAGTTCTGCGAGTATATTTTCTTCTACAATACGTTAAGAGGCTGTTTTGGTTTGTTTCATGCGAGTCGCTTGTTTCAAGAATCAACTCACAGAATAAAACACCAATAAGAAAACATATCATGCAAGGTACTTACTTTTCTCTGGAACACACACTCAACAGGAACAAAAAAACTTTCTATACTTTGTGTTCTGCGAGTATATTTTCCTTCAACAATACGTTAAGAGGTGTTTGGCTTGTTTCATGCGAGTCGCATCTACAATCCCTTAACGTCTGTTTTGGTTAGTTTCAAGAAATCAACTCGCTGAACAGTCGCTCTAGATGATATGGAAGTTTCCATGGCAGAACTTCGGATTATAAGGGGGTGCGAGGAGTGATATGTTGAGCAATAGTCCCTCAATCCCATTGTGTGAACTGAACATCATCGCACGCCACGCTTTCGATGAAAAGCCCGGAAGTGCTGCTCTTCCGGGGGCTTTTCATCGCACCCCACGATTTCGATGAAAAGCCGGGAAGTGCTCTTCCGCTCTCCTATTGTTCAGTGAACATGAAGAGATTTTTCCCCCTTCACGCGGCACACTCGATTTCACATACCGCTACAATACCAATTTTTTACATTATGAGGAGCAATTTACAGAAAAATATCGTAACAGGCCCCCAAAACATCGTAGAAGAGGTCCCCTGTTAGGTCGTAGCAGGGGCCAGGGATTTCCTTAACAAAAATAAATTCACATCGTAGAAGATTACACCTGAGAGTTTTAAAAAATAAAAAACACATCATAGCAGATTACGCTGAGAGCAAGGTCGTGCTAGATTACACTGAGGGACCTTACAGTAAAAAAACAGCCTTATAGGAAAGTCATTTCAAAAATAGGTCAAAGAGGTGAGAGCAAAATTTGCACAAGATAAAAAAATAGCTTAAAAAGTAATACCAGAGCTTTTCTTCTGTCCATTTTTCTCTCATTGTAGGTTAGTTTAGTGCGTAAAAAACAGATTACGCTGAGAGCAGAAGCCCATTAGCAGGTCGTAGTAGATTACACTGTGGCACCTTACAGTGTGAGGAGACAGCCTTATAGGAAAATATCGTAAGTCATTTCAAAAATAGGTCAAAAAGCGAGTTAGCATAAGAGCAAAATTTGCACAAGGTAAAAAAATAGCTTAAAAAGTGATGCCAGAGCTTTTTCTCTCCATTTTTCTCTCATTGTAGGTTAGTTTAGTGCGTAAAACGTCGTAAATCGTAAAATCGCCACCTTACAGGAAAACATCGTAAGGGGAGACAGCCTTATAGGAAAATGTCGTAAGTCATTTCAAAAGTGGGTCAAAGGATGCGTCCAGCAGAGCAGAAGCCTATTAGCAGGTCGTGCTAGATTACACTGAGGAATTTTACAGTAAGAGGAGACAGCCTTATAGGAAAATATCGTAAGTCATTTTAAAAGTTGGTCAAAGAGCGAGTTAGCATAAGAGCAAAATTTGCAGGAGGTAAAAAATAGCTTAAAAAGTAATGCCAGAGCTTTTTCTGTCCATTTTTCTCTCATTGTAGGTTAGTTTAGTGCGTAAAACGTCGTAAAATAAAAAGTAGGTCAAAGGGCTGCGCCGCCTTATAGGAAAATATCGTAAGTCATTTCAAAGGTTGGTCAAAAAGCGAGTTAGCATAAGAGCAAAATTTGCAGGAGGTAAAAAATAGCTTAAAAAGTAATGCCAGAGCTTTTTCTGTCCATTTTTCTCTCATTGTAGGTTAGTTTAGTGCGTAAAACGTCGTAAAATAAAAAGTAGGTCAAAGGGCTGCGCCGCCTTATAGGAAAATGTCGTAAGTCACTTCAAAAGTAGGTCAAAAGACCGTTCCAGAACGTTGGGTTCCCCCTACTGTTGGTTCTCTTCGTTCGCTGTGTGTTGCTTGCCGCTCCATGTTGCAAACTGGAAACTGAAACACTGTCGAATCTTGATGTAATTGTTACGATGCGGCGAATCAACGAACTGCTATGTACGTACAACGAAGGCAAATCGCACTTTTAAGTTACTATATTTTTTAGACCTGGAAATGGGGAGGGGAAGTGAGAAGATACTTTTTTAACTAGTAAGCCAAACGTTCATTGGATTTTCCTCTTAAGGACTGTTTTATGTAAAAAATATTTCATATCTTAGGAATATGTAACATTTAGTAAAATTTGTAAAAATATGTAATATAAAACTTCACTGTGACATCTCTACTGACGTAATTCGTCAATATATTTTAATTCCACGCTTGTACATATAAAGGAAAAAATATGTAATTACATAGAAATCCGGGCTTTAGTTATAACACCTTAACAACGTTGCCTATCACACGATCCAGGACTCAATATCACAAACTTCGCAATAGTAGTAGAACTTCTTGGTATATTTTCCTTCGGAGAATATGCTAACAAGCAGAGTCAATGGCGCATAATATCTCAAGAACATTTCCATCGAAAGAGTTCGTCCTGTGAATTGCACTGGATCAGAAAATAACTTGTATTCGAAATACCTCGAGCGTCTATTAGAAAAATACCATTCTCTCATTCGTGCTGAACACGAATACTACAGAGGCACTTCTAGTTGTGACAAGGTTTCCTGTAGGAGGATGACTCTTCTGCCATGACTCTTAGGAGCTCGCGATGTCGAAGAATCAAATTTAATGAGACCGAAGGGAAGTCAATTCACGTGTTCCTTACTTCAGAGGAAATGGCGCACCTTTGAGTCTACACACAGATCCAAATTAATCGACTCTGTTTGAACAGGTCTCTTGTTTGCATTGGAATCAGAGGAACTATGGTTGGGTCTCAAATCAATATTCGAGGTAGAATTGACAGAACGATGTCCTGCAAATACGTAACAGAGAAGGGGAAGTACAGAAAAGGAGACAAGCAGGAAAGATAACACCGGGGAACAAAATTGAACTTTTTTCTTGGCACACGAGGAAAAATAGCTGATGTTAATGGAACTTTTCACGCTGAATTCAAATATGTAAGTAGTTCCTCTCCATCACCCACAGTTGTTTTGTGACGCCCAGGTTAAGTATGGGACATTTTTGTGCATATACATATATACATGGCAGTATTCAACTTAACTAAAATGCGAGCATTGTTCATTTCCTTCTGTATTGTGCATCTGGAACATCTCTCTTCAGCATCCAACAGTAATGAGCAAGCATTCTGGCAGTCCACTGTCTCTGGCACCTCTTTTGTCTGTTCCATGACAGAGCGTGTTGGAAACGCTCCTAATGTTTGTTACAAACGTCACCTAGGTGTCAGGGAAGAAATCCAGGTGAGATTCCAAGAAAGATACTTTGAGGGACACATTACGCACCACATGTATGGCTGTTACAGTTCACCCACAGCCTCATGATATTTCCAAGCTTTATACGATTAGACACAACGCTTTTAAATGAACCCACGCTGATCTTTCAACTTCGCCCAACAGACCTTCAAATTTTTCATTCGTTACCAAAGTTCTAATTTGTGTCACACAAAAAAAACTTTCCTTATTCTAGTGTACTTACACATGGAAATTTTTCCTTAAAATAAAGAAAACAACATACTTTTTGTCCATCGTCTTAACAAAGTTTTTCAAACGCCCTTCCTCACTTCATATGAAGTGGAGGAACAAGAATCACATATGAGTTGACTAGTAAGGGATATACTAGTACAACATTTTTCTGGCCAGGCGTATGTGATTCACGCGTTGGTCATTCCATGATTTAATGATTATTCTTGTCCCTGCTGTCCCATTTGCATACGAAACAGCAAAATTTAGTATTGGCGAGCTGCAAACCCTTTAACAACGCAATTACTTTTAAATCAAAAATTGATTGATTGATTTGGTGTTTTAAGTCTACTTTATGCAAAGAAAGGTTAATCGGGACTGGACCTACAGTTTAAAGTGGGATCCGAACCACTAAGTTCCTCCACCGGGTATCTAAATCAGGACCCCTTGATTATTAAATCGAAAAGTTCGGTCTGTTTTCTTTCCCAATTTCAAATCCTGAACAAGGTTGTATAATTCACTTTGTGTTAACAGATGAGGTTCACAAGAAGAGGCTTCGAAAGTAGAATGATCTTACTCTTCATTTTGAACTTTGGTAGCTGCCTCATGCTCCTATTCATCTCTACAGTTAGATATGTAGGGGATGTGGTACAAGTACTGGCCTCATAGCAGATGTCAAATTTGGATACTTGACTGTATATTTCAATTTACTAGTTATTCCTTTTATCTTTGTAATACAGAAATAACAGTCTGATGAATGATCTCGTGGTTCCAGCCACACCATTCCATTACCACTGAAGTCGCATCAACCTACGAGGTTCGTCCCCCCCCCCTTTCAGCCCTCCCTCGAAATAAAACCCTGCAAGCGTCATTGTGTATTCGTACAGGTTAAATTGATTGTGCCCAAATTCTGTTCGAAATCATTTAGAAACTGTTTTACATGCATTACTTATTACATAAAAAATACGCAAAATTCCGAACAAGCAACACTTAAAAAATGTAATTGAACAAAAACTGTGTGTGACAGAGAAATTCTGAATTCAGCGTAACATTTTACATTAGAAACGAAATATATGTTCCATGTGCCAAAAACTGTGTTTCCCAGTGACATTACTCAGATAACTCCTCCTGAAATATTTCTAAACGCTAGTTCCTTTTTCAATATTTCTAACTCAAAATGCTTTAGAGCCTCAACCATGGCGTAGTGATAACGTCGTCAGCTTGTAATCAAGGGGTCCCGGGTTCGATACCCGCTGGAGGCACATAGTGGATCTGATCCCACTTTAAACTGTAGGTTCAGTCCCGATTAGCCTTTCTGTGCATAACGTGGACTTAAAACCAGGGTTGTTAAAGGTCAAGGAATTTAAAATAAATTCAATTCCGGTCTAGGAGAGAAAATCAGAAAGCGTAAATGGGTTCTGGTCCATAAAGAACCTTTTCATCTCTAAAGTATTTCAATTTGGTCCAGGAACCTTAATTTCGGATCAATTTAAATGTGGTCCAACATCCTTTTTCCAATGAAACAATACGCAAGTTGGACCGAATTTAAATTGTGCGGGAAAAAAGTTTCCAGAAAGTCCCATCACAATTTATGGGTTCCTTGACTTTTAACAACCCTCTTTAAAACTACTAATCCAACATCCAGTCAAAATGCTGTATTTGAGATACTCTGATGGTAGATGTGTTATCCAATAAAAATATGTATTTGTTTGAATGTTCGCTGTGAACTGTTCTAAACCTTACTTAATTTATTTCATATTTGTTTCTTCTAGGTCCAGGTACGGTGAGTGCAAAATATCTCTAGGAATAAGCAAACGGTAGTGTTTGGAATTATTGCCTAGTTACGTTATACGTTCTAAAGATGGCAGCACATTCTCACTGTTAAGTTGGTTTATTATAACGTTGGAATGGGCTTTTTTTTTTCGTCTGTAGTATTCTATACAAAGTCCCCAGGATAAGAATCTGTTATTATTTGAGTTTACCAGTACATGCAAACATTGGGCTCTAAACGATGGTTTAATTTTGCAATAACCCAGTACAGTTTCTTTGTCATTTAAATTCGTCTTCGTATTGGACACAGCCGTATCACCCATGCTAACTTGATGCAAGGACTGGACTTTCCAATGTGTCGTGTCTGTGATGTTACTCAAGTATTCGGCATGTTCTTGTTGAATGTGCCGATTTAACTTTACTCAGACAAACTTTTAATCTTCCCAACTAGTGGCGGCGTTTATGGTGGGGGGCGAGGGGGCAGTTGACCCCAAAATTTTTGCAACTTTTGCCCCCGCACTCTGCTAAACCTTTTATACAGAGGGAAATATACTGTATTCGCCCCCTCAGTTTTGCACTCCCCCCCCCCAGTTTTGGAACCCAATCGCCGCCACTGTTAAATCCCAACTATTTATCATCCATGTTGCGAGGAGATGACAGTGTTTTAACAATTTTTAAGCTTCTTGAGAATTAATCCGGTCCCTGACCATAAGATCCTCAAAATTTTTTAGGTGGACGAGTTTTCTCTTTTGATCCTGTTAGAGCATGCCTAAAGGAAGGGGAAAAAATATTGGCTAGACATCTGGCATACCGGGCCTAAGTTTTCTAGGGGCCCATAAATTCAAGATGGCCGCAGCTTCACGCACGAGCAAAATAAATCGATCATAACTCTTTTAAAATTGGTTTGTTATAATTTTTCATAGACATATTTTGTTAAGAATTAAAAACTGAACAAGAAATATTCTTACAGTTTTTTTCACATCTTGCACTGTTATGGAGATATATGCAGTCAAACAATTCCGTACCGTTTTCTGCAAGGATTCTAAGCAATTATTTTATATTGTCAGATCCTGGTCATAAGAACCACAGAAATTTTGAGGTGAACGAGTTTTCTCTTTTGATACTGTTAGGGCATGCCTAAGGAAAGGAAAAAATCTTGGGTAGCCATCTAGCATACCGGGCTTAAGTTTTCTAGGGGCGCATAAATTAAAGATGGCTGCTGTTTCACACGCACCAACAAATTAAATCGACCATAACTCCTTTAAAATTGTTTTTTTACAATGTATGAAAACATATTTTGTTCAGAATTGAAAACGGAACAAAAAATACTCTTAGTTTTTTTCATATCTTTCATTGTTATGGAGATATATCCAGTAAAAGAATTGGGTAACCTTTCCTGTGAGAATTCTAAGCAATATTTTACACTTTACTTGACATTCCGGCATATAAAGGGCAAAAAATTGCTGCCTGTGATACTTTGTTGATGCCTACTATTGTGGCGCATGATCCGTGTGACATTATACGTCAAAGATGGCTGCCTCTGAAGACATTAACAAAGAACATCGACCATGTCTCCTTATCTCCTTCAGAAGTTCGTTGGGTTTTGGAATGAAGGGAAGACATGTGTATGGAGGATGCCTTCATTTTGAAGCATGCAATCATAAGTATAATACTAGGTGTTTTGCTGGACAATGTGTCAAGAGAAGGTACATGGCGTCAGGAATCCAAGATGGCCGCCACGGAGGTTCTGAGCATAAAATACTGTCCATATCCTGGTTTACAGTTCGTTTATCAGATTTTTCCAGAGGTATTATCTGTTAATAAATAGCAAGTGAAAATATATTATCTTTTTTGTAACTACGGTAGTGTCTAAAAGTTAAGCATGACGAAGATATGAGAAAATGTGTTATTGATGAAGTGTCAGATCTGCACAAAACATAGTGAAAGTTAATCAAAACGTTACATGAATTAACAATTGTTTTTAGTGTGAAGACAATAAGTCCAAAAATAAGAAAATTGAAGATGGCTTCTTTAACAAGAAAAAGAGGTTTGTATGTGGCGTGATCATCCCCAACAGCTACACATCCTGTGATCGCCCTTGTCTCACAGTGTTCTGTAGGCTGTTTTAGCCACTCCTTGTTAATGTGTTGTGTATATGCTTTGCAGGTCCCATTACAAACTTGCACGTTTTTTGGTTATACTTACGCATCTCACTGTACTAGCTATTTGTGCCAAGTAAAAAAAGTTTTACTTTTGACCTGAAGACATTTAATGAAAATGCGTTTATTTTGTATTAACCTGTACAGAGGTATCGCCTGACACAAAACGAAAAACCCAGAGGTTTTGAAATATCGTTGCACATTTGTTTGCTACAAGTTGGTCACGCTATTGTGCACTGTTGCGTTTTTAGTGAGAAGGTGTTAACAAGTTTATGGAAGCGCCAGACGAGTGATGCAGTTGTTATTAGGTTCCGAAGGCGAGGAAATGGAGGCTCGACTTTATGTCCCTTCTCTTTTATAGCTTTTTCAAAAATCATTTATACTTCGCAGTTTGAAGCGTTTTTTATTTTTAGTCTTAGGGTGGAAATTTATTTTCCGTCCCTTCCGTGCCACGCCGTTACTCCTTACTGGCGACGGAACGGCACAACCAGAGATTTTATGTAATTGGAGACCGGTCTCCGAGATCCCCACCCATTTCCAAGTGGCTTTTATGTGTGACTATTCGGTTATGCAACGGTGCGCAATGGAATTGTGGAAGGAAGACTGTGACGATGATATGGCTTATGACCTTAAGAGGAGAGTTAAGCATTCTTTTTACTAGTAAGTAGTATAATTTCCAAACGAAAATTACACTATTGTAGAGACTTTCCTGGTTTAATGTGCGGGGCCGGGGCGGTGCCCTCGGGAGGGTGAGAAACCGGTGTGTCCTCCTTGGCTAGCGTCTAAACCTTAATTTTGATTATATAAGCGTGGCTATTTTTTTTTTAAGTTGTTACAAAGCAGATATTCACTGGGGGCGATTATGTTCCAAAACTAGGGGGCGGGAATGACAGCTTACTTTTCCTTGGTAGATAAGGTTTAGCATAGTGCGGAAGCAAAATGGAGGGCACAAGCCCCCACCCCCTAATCACCACCACTGCAGATATTTCATAAAGGAAAGAATAACACGAGATGGCGAGAAAGAAGTTTCCAAGATGAAAAATAGATGGCAGCTTAAGCTGAAAGAATATAAATAAATTGTTGAAGGATAAGTGTCGATTTACTAAAAGAAAAAATATAAAAGAATTATATAGAAAATCTAAAAGTAATGTGTAAAAAATAGATAGTTGACGGAAAGGAGAATAGAAGTTGTTTTCATAATTTAACTAGTTCAAACCTATAGTTAATTGTTTGGCACGCGCAAAGAAGTAGTCAACGAAGTAAACATTTAGGGGCTCCAGAAGCACGGCTTAATATAGCTACAGCGCCTAGAATAACGTAGTGTGGAAAACGGCATGGTTCTGCGCTCTCTGGCTGGTTCCACTCGAAAATTATCCGCTAGAGCTGGTGTTCCACTGCTTATAATGGAAGTAAATGGAGTTTTCGCTGCAACGTCTGATTCTTTTACATAAAGCATTTCTATGAATATGATAATTGCTATGATATTTGGTACAGTGGTCGCGAAGATAATAACGAACATTCTAGACAGTCGACCACGTCCTGTTATCGTCATACTTTCGTTAATAATACGGGAGAAAAAATACGCGTGGAATGTTCTTGGCAACTAAATTTTTGTGTATGAATTAGGTTCATTATTATCATCATCATCATCATTTCTTTTAAAGATATACACACTGAAGCATTTGTATTTTTAATATTTACTGTCTCTTTTCTTCCGCTTTAAATTATCGCGGCGATGATGATAATGATGATTGCATGAAACGACAAGGAAAACCCCACAAAACTTTCTTAGTGCCATCGACATGAGTGTAAGTCAACTTTCAAACCAATGGGACAAGCGACACGGGATGTTCACACTGTCACACTGGTGACACACACTTCCAGACTGTAAAATAGCATTCATTGCCATAAGGGTCCAAACAGAGAACGACACGTTCATATGGCGTATTCGCGTGCTACTTGTTACTTCGGTCGGAAAGCTCCTTAAAGGAAGGGTGCTGAGACCGAAGCGACGCGCTACAGGGGGAGTTCCCAACTAAGTGACAAGCGACATGGTGCCTTCAGTCTATTAGCAAGCGTTGCTTGCGAACAACAGATAGGCGACACGATAAACCGCACATTACAACAACAGATCTAGGCGACACGATAAGCCACACGTGTCGCTTTGTCGCTTCTGCGTCGTTCAAACTGGGCCATTTCCTCAATAGCTTGCAACATGTTGCCGTGGTTTGCTGTTCGCGCATACGCGATGCAATGAGTGTCTTGCTTTAGTGAGATTGCGCACCAAAGCGACAAGCGGCACGCGACACTTATCGCTTGAGGATTTCACCAACCGAACGCTGGCCTGTGCTTCCCGTCATGCCGCTACGATGTGAAATGTTGCTCTTGAATTGGCTCCTTTCCAAGCAACATGTGTCACTTCGGTATGAAAGTTTCCTTGGACCGAATGACCCGTGTCGCTTTGGTGTGAAATCCTCGTATCGTTTGTCGCGTGTCGCTTTGGTCTAAAATCTCCTTGAGGAAAGGGTGCAGTCAGAGCTTTTGTCCCTACGGTTCGAAAGACTTCATTGATTTCCGACTGCTCGCTTTCAAGCGACATTTGTGGTCTGTCGCCTCGGTATGAAATATCTCTCAGGGTACTATTTATATTCTAATAACATAGAAAAATAAACTCTAATACACAGTCAAAGACCTGACGTCCGGAATCACATTGCGATGTTTCTTCTTGTCTTACGCATGCTATTTATTTATTAATTTTATTTTACTTTTCTTTCCAAATTAATGCCATTTCGTGACTGCAAATCACTCCACAAATATAACTGTTTCCATCAATTCACTTACCGCCTTTCTAGAGAAACAAATCTACACAATATATTCCAAAAACTAACTAAGCCGCATTACTTTCATAACAAAATTAGCACCTGGGTCGATCGCACTGCCATCTACTTGTCATCGTCTCGGGGAACCAGTTTCTTGGGTCGTTTTCCACACTACGTTATTCAAGCCGCTATAATATAGACTTTGTCTTCAATGCTACCATCCTTCCAAAGAGGAAATCTGAATTTACTGCTGCATAGAATAATAGATACGCTGGAAAATCAAGTAACAATTTAAGCAAAGATATTCTGTAATTTTGATATAAAATAAATGCGTACCTACAATAAACGCATTCTTTAACACCAATACTTAGAGTATTTAAAAATACTTAAAGAAGTTAATACTTTAAAAAATAGTTTAAAAACGTAAATATGATGAAGGTGGGAGTGGAAAGTAGGGGGACCATTGTGGAAAGTTGGGGACTCCAAAAATTCACCTCGGCCGGGTGCAAATGTTATATTGCGCCGCCCATATTAATGTGTGAACTGCCACGTGTTTCGTTAACTGATTTCAGGGTGTAGAAAACGAATATAGTCCACCTACATCATTTTCCTGATTGTACAAAACAAAATCATACTTTGTACACTCACTACTTTTCCCCTGATATACCATTTTTAAACTTTCGCATTTCTCAGGAATTAGCCCAGTGTTTATTATCTGCCCAGTTACACCATACAAAACTACACCGACGGAGTTAGTTACAGAGGTAAATGACGTTATCTATTAAATACATCATGTGCCTAATGTGTTATGTCATTTTAGTGAAACATGTGAAGGCGTTTCAAGAAGATAGGCGAGAAACTGATTTTGCCTACGTTGCAGATGCTACAAACTCTGCCTAGACTACAAGTTTTAGACAAATAAATGCAACTCTGGGGAATATTGCGCCACCGTTTACAATATACACCGATGAGCCATTACATTATGACCACCTAGCTAACGAGCTATCACATTATGTCCGAAGTCACATGCGCGGCAGTGTTCGATGAACCGTGTGCTGTGAAACATTGTCCTGGTCACCACTGTTGTATCTGTGGCCGATTTCTCGCACTGTGTGATGCGTTAATTACGATCTAGCACGAACCGCACAGACTATAAGGCTAGTTTGTTACGTGAAGTTCATCTATCTACACTAGTTGCGCCGGCGTATACAGGGCGGAGCTGATGGGAACACAGTCCTCCCGAAATTTCGAGAACAAGAAAATGAAATTGTGAACTGATTTATTTATTCCCCAAGGTCTTCATAGCACCTCTACCTAGTTTCAGAGCAATCCGTTGCTTCGAACTGGCTCCAGAGGGCTTTTAGTAGGGCAACTTTAATTGTGGCCACTCGGAATATTACCTAGGTATATATGCAAATATGATTACTGAAAGTAAAAAGGAAATACAACATATATTATTAATAACATAAATAAACTTTAAAAATACACTTAATTCGGTTGATTGAGATGGTTTATCATGTAGTATGGTCTTCTGAAACGTTTCATGTGTTTTTCAAATTAATTTTTTAAAATTAAATTTTAAAATTATTAATTAAATAAATTTCTAATTAAATTAAACAAACACATTTAAAAAAAATATTTTAAATTAAACATTAATTTTTTTAATTAAATTTTATTTTAAATTGTTTATTTTTAGAATTAAATTTTAAATTCAAATTTCAAATGTTAGGCATTCATTTCACTTTCTTACCTACTTCAGACGAGTGAGTAAAGAGGAAATGAAATCTTCGTTCGACATTTCCCAGCGTACTTTATTAGTTTCACTTATTATATTTTTTTATATTGAAGCGACACGTGTCAAACATAACAAAGAGGCTAATACCGAGAGGGGCATAATTCATTCCAAGCTCGATGCTTTTTCCACGGTGGGGGAGAGGGCAGGGGCAGTTACTTATCCACATCAGATCAAGTAGTGGCCCAGAGTAAGTTGGAAACAGATGTATTGGGGATGCGGAATTTGAGAAATCTGGACCACATTTCGCGCTCCCCCTCCCGCCCCATGTCCTCCGTTCCTTCTGTTCCCGGAGCAAAAAGCAAAGCACAAACCCAATATGTTCCCGAGAGCTGGGAGAATTTCGATCCGGGTGTCTTTTCCAGATGAAATCTCGTGGTGGAAGGGAGGAGGGGGAGAGAAATGTTCTTCCATTTCTTTCTTTGCTTTATCCTTTTGACCTCCACTTTCTCCTGGTGAGATGGATGGAAAATAATGCTCTGCCATTTCGCGCGGACAAGCATGAAATTTCATCTTAAAAAGCAACCGAAAGTAAAATGCATAGTCCTATTATCTGAATGGCCTCCAACCTTCTTGGAGCCGATAAACACTCAGTTACATATCACTCTATGACCATGGAGACACGCTAGGTACATGTACGGATCATGCAAGAGCATCACAATATTGTACATCTCAGTTACCATCGCTATTGACTTGTCTTGCAATATCACTGCATTAGCTATGCTAACTGAGAATAAAATTATTCCGTGCCCCGCTTGAAACGCTAGAGGTTCTAGTTCCGAATGCAACACGCTCGTAGTTCACGGGAAATGTCACTAGAGGCGCTGTTGCTGTGGCTCCAAACTATATATAAGGCCATGTCCAAAGGCGACAGTCAGTCTGCCACGGATCACTTAACGCTTCAGTTCACATCAACTCTCAGTGAGTAGTTACAGCTCGGTTAGTTCATTGAACTCTCTATTGCCTATTTTTGGGGGAGCAGCTTAAAGTCTTTGCCCTCACTCATTCTCACCCAACAGGTCGATAGGTGCCGGAGCTTGCCCCGAGTTGATACCTTCCTGGAGACGAGGCTTGCTCGAAATGGTTCTTAATGCGTAATTCAGGAAGGCCTCGTATATAAAACTATTTTGATGTGAGGGAAAGGTTTTAAGGTAGATCTTTCTTGAATCACGTTCAGACTCTGGCAGTGCTTATTTATAGTTAGTTCATTGGACTATCCAGTCTAACTTTTGCCTATTTTGGAGAAGCAGGAAAACGTTTATTGTTGGCTCATTATTCAAAGTTTCAATTGTTAGTATTCCACGTCTACTGTAATTTCTGAATGTAAATAAAATGCCTGGGACACTTTTTTGTATTTTCGTTTTCCCTGGAGTTTTTCTAATTGTGCTCAATTTTCTTTCATTTCAGGTTTAGCTTTGTTCTGTCGTAACAAAAGCCCTGAAATTAAGCATCTTTCTTCAATATATTAATGAGTGTATGTACGTTAGGATGTGCTCCATTGACAGCAATATTTAGTCTTCTATTCAAAATGACGCAAGGCGTTCTGGGTTCGAATCCTGACCTGGGATGGGTGTTCTTTGTGTGTCCCGCCTTCGTGATTAGCCAAAGTGCCAAAAAGCAAAGTAAATCAATGAAATCAATCTTCTATTCCAAACCTCAACATTTTTGTTGATTCTAAGCTGCTTGCCGTAGCAGTTCCACATCTCTATTGTACACCAATTATCAAGCCACTATATCAGCGACATAATCAAAGAGCATATAAGTTTCTTATTGTCAGAAGAATCTTTTGGAGTACATACTCAACCATCATCATCTTTTTCGAGCTGCAGGTGAGCTGACGCAGCACACATTCGAACATGAATTCCTTATGGCTGCGCGCAAATGTCCGTGTTCGTGGAACTATGTATTATTTAGTATCCCCCCTTAAGTATCCTCTACTCATTTCCTGAAGACAACTTACTCTGATCTTCAGAAAGCGTTTCTTTTCCTCAAAGTTTACACGGATAAATTAACGACTGGACGATGCGGCTGTTTCTAATAAGTACAATATGTAAAACAATTAAATAATAAAATCTAATTTCATTAGTTTGATAAACCACACTGCAACACAAGTTACTCGATTTCACCAGTAAACTTATTTAGAACATTTTGGTATACGTTCACCTATTATCTCAATACCAATAATATAATTCATAATATGATTCGTGATTATCCGATAATATAGTCAGTGTCCATATTGGCAGAACCTCTATACACTGAATGATGGTTCGTAAGTCGTTACTGGTTATTATCTTGCTCAAATAACACTACGTCATTAGAAATCGAAGCTAATGTGTACTTAATTGCCAAAGTACATAATTGGTACGATGCGGCTAGGCAACCGGTAAAAGCATCCGCCCTAACAAGAAAATAATTCCGGCCGCCATATGCAATAAATCTCAATTTGAATACGTTGCTGGTCCAGGGAAGTGGTCGGATGGCTTTCGACGAGGTCCGCGCTTTCCCTGTTTGATTTGATTAATTTCCACTGCTGTGTAAATCACTTCGTTCGCCTCGGATATCGATAATATGCGGGTTAGATCGGTTTGCAGCAATCTTTTCAATTATTCCTTTCATTCAAAATTGTAGAGGATTGCATTTCGAAGTTCATTTGGTACAGGGCGTGTAATTGTTGCCAGATCAGCGTGAACTGATCCTATATTCAAGAGCAAATAATCCAAAGTATTGGAGGCAAATTTCCATATTACTGATTGTGTTACAATCTATTGTGTACTGCCAGTGTCATGTCAGAACGGCTCGCTTAATAATAATAATAATAATCTCTTGTCTCTATATACAAAAATGGACGTATGTGTGTATATGTGTGTGTTTGTTCAGCAATAACACTCGAACGTCTGGAGCGATTTCAACCAATCTTGGTACACGTATCACTTGCAACCTGGAAATAAATACTGTGGTGGTAAGACACCCCTGGCACCCCTACGGGTTGGGTGGGAAGGGTTGACATGTAAAAAGAATCGAGAACCACCGATATTAAATTCCGCACAGACATTCATGCGTGACCCTATGCAATCTGCACAACGATAGTGTTTCGCGGGTAGTCTAACATTCAGGCTGAGTTGCAAATGGAATCCATAGTTTTCGTGACACTCCCAATACGGTTTTACTCCAAGTTCATCACCTATCGGCATGGGGGGTGAAAAATAAAATGCAACAAATGACCTAGATTAGTGTCGAATCCATAGTTTTCGGAGTCGCTAAGCTAATTGGTGACATTCGCGATGACATTTAAAATTAGTTACATTATACACTATAGTTAGAATTCATTATTTTCCTGTCTAATACAAGATTGGGATAAATAAATACCCGGACAACGGCGGCTAATCAGCTAGTAATATAATTTAAGTGATGAGAACGATAGGACCACTAGGTACATCACTGTGACAAAATAGGTGATACAAAATTACAAAATTGAATATATAATTACAGTGGCGGTGATTAGGGCGGCGAAGGGGGCGGATGCCCTCCCCCACTTTTCACCACTTTTATACCGCACTATGCTAAACCTTATCTAAAAGGGAAATATACTGTTTTTGCAACCATACTTTTGGCACCTAGACCCCCCGGTTTTGGAACCCAATCGCAGCCACTGTATAATTATAAAACAATACAATGCATTCTACAATTTTATATTTTTATTTTTCACAGCAACAATAGAAAACTTACAATGATATCATTCATATCATATCAAAATAGTCACCCTGCACTTCAATACACTTGGTTTAACGTTCTACAAGCTTTCCGATACTCTGAGAAAAAAAGGTTTTCGGTTGAGCAGCAAGCCATGTATGCACCGCTTCCTTCACCTGTTGATCTCTGTCGAATCGACGGTCTCTTAAAGCATCTTTAAGTGGACCGAACAGATGGTAATCTGACGGGACGAGATCGGGACTGTTTGACACCTCGAAGTCTAGATTCTTCTGAAGAGTTTGAGCGGAGTTGGCGGCGGTATGGGGACGCACGTTGTCATGCAACAAAAGAATGCCTTCCGACAGTCGACCTCGTCCTTTGCTTCGAAGTGCAGGCTTCAACTTGTTCGAAAGCATATCACTGTATCGTTCACTGTTTATTGTTGTCCCCATTTCCACATAATGTTCCTTAATTACACCTTCTGAGTCACAGAAAAGTGTAAGCATCACTTTTTTTGCAGAGTGTTGACGCTTGACCTTTTTTTTCACTGGAGATTCAGGGTGTTTCCATTCCATGCTCTGTCGTTTGCTCTCAGGTTCGAAGTGATGGTTCCATGTTTCATCTCCAGTGATGATTCCTTTCAAAAAGGCTTCACCTTCGTTAGCATGTCTGTCCAATAATTGCTGACAGATTCTCACACGATTTCGCTTTTTTTCGTCAGTGTTAGGGACCCATCTCGCATAGACTTTATGAAAGTTGAGCCTGGTATGGATAATTTCATATGCAGAACCATAACTAACGTGCATATGGTTTGCCACCTCATCAACAGTCTCTCGTCGGTTATTCAGAACCAGCTTACGGACTTGTTCAGTTTTCATCAGTAGTGGATGTGGCTGGACGACATGCTCTTTCCTCGTCCTTCACACTTGTTCGACCGCTTTTGAACTTTTCAATCCACTGGTAAACACTTCGCAGCGGTAAAACATTGTCACCGTATTGTGCTGAAAGTCTTCTATGGCTTTCAGCTCCTGGTACACCTTCAGACCACAAAAAACGGATTACAGAACGCTGTTCTTCTGTGGTGCACACGGACAGTCGCGCAGCCATGTTTACTTGGCAACACTGCAGAGCGAACTTAAGTGATGACGCTGTAACCTGCCACAGGCGAAGACAACTATACTATCTATCGGCTTGCGAGCGCAGAATGCTGTACAGCCAACCTACGGTAGAAAATAAAAATATTGCATTTACTTTTTGACTAACCTAATGCATCATCACATATTGTAGCTTTCCACAAGTTCAGCTATTATACTCTGTCCGGGTTATCTCTGGAGCAAGGCCACGCATAGAGGCAGAAAAAGGGGGGAGATCGAGTGGGCAGAGCGAAGCAGTACACGTTGCTGGGATGGCTGGTAACTGCAGTCGCTTCCCTCTCCACGCAATACCATTCCCTCTCTCGTGTGCATTGGTGGAGCCCTCTAGCGTCACTAGTTGCGCAGAGACTTCTTTTTGTTCTCTTGCTCCAGAGATAGTTGGGATGGGGTATAAGCCTCTGGTGTTTTTGAGATATGTTAGAATTGAGATTTTCCTCTGGGAATTTTATAAGATATTTTAGTTTTTTTTAAAAAGTATTCACTATCTACTGTACTTGGAAAGATAAAATCTTCTGTACGAAATTGTTACTTTTCATTTTTCTTCTTCCTTCTTTCTTCTAAGGTAGACATATTCAACTGTTTTAAGTATTCAAAATAATGCTGCTCATTATATTTCTTTTTTAACTTCGCTGCAACGCCAAGGGTCCAGGGTTCGAATCCCGTTCGGGCTTGGTTGTTTGTGAATGTCCATTCATCAATTTCATCATTTCATCACTCATCCCTATCTTCGCAAATTAGACAAGAGGCACAAAACGCGAAGCAAATTGAACTAAATCAATCAATCTTTTCTAACTTTGTGCATAGTAATCTGATTGAACTGATTCAACTTTTGGGAGGTAATTCTTTGCTGTCAGAAACCATAACAATAATAATAATAATAATAATAATAATAATTGGACTTGCAATTTGATGTTATGAAGTAATGCTTTAATCTATTAATATTTCGGGCTGATGCAATGGCCGATTTTGAACAGCAAGTTTGAAATGTTATAACTTGGTTCAAACTTACTGTAATTAGTAAAGAATAAAGACCATTAAAATCAACACACTTTTGCCAATGAGAAACAAGTTTGCTTATTCCAGTAGGCTAAATTACCGGGCTTATGGAGTCGACGAACTTTCGTAGGGCGTCTTCGGCAGCATCCTGGTTGTTGAAGCGTTTCTCTCGTAGGAAGTTGTCCAGATGGTTGAAGAAGTGGTAGTTGGTTGGGGGAGAGATCCGGTTAGTATTGTGGGTGAGGCAGAGTTCCATAGGCCAATTCGTTCTGCTTCCGCAAGGTTGGTTATGCGACGTGCAGGCGAGCGTTATCGTGTCGAAGGATTGGGCCTTTTCTGTTGACCAATGACAGACACAAACATTGAAGTTTCCGGTTCATTTAATCGATTTCTTGGCGTTAATTCTCTGCTGTGATGGTTTCGCGTAGATTCAGATAATTGTAGTCAATGGCGCTGGCAGCAGACCACCAAACGGTCACCATGACCTTCTTTTGGTGTAATTTCGGCTTTAGAAAGTGTTTAAGAGCATTTCGTGCTTCAACCATTGTGCTGAACATAGTCGATTGTCTTATAGGATACACTTATCGTCGCACGTAACAATTCGTTCGAGAAATTGGTCTTTATTGTTGACCAAAAGAACACGAAGGACATTTCAAAATGGCGTTTTATTTATCCTTGTTCAATTTGTGCCTCACGGCCACTTGTCGAGTTTTTTCACCTTCTCAATTTTCTTGAAATTACGAACTGTGGTCGATTGATTAACACCGGGTTTTCTGCAACCTCTCCTGTTGTTTTGAGCTGGCCAGCTTCGATTATCGCCTTCATTTCTTTATTGTGAACTACCAACGAACGCCGACGACCCTCCTCATATCCGAGACTCATATGGCCGTTAAGGAACCCCCTTCGCACTGTATGCTCGAAACCTCTTCCTTCACGGCACGCTTTAGCAACATTTTGAGTTGCTTCCGCGGATCTGCGACCACGTTTCAACTCATAAAACAAAATGATGTGCATTTCTTGCTTTAACAGCGTCATTGTAAATAGCCTAGAATCGATGTAAAGCAAGCGTTACGAATATTATTTTAAGGTAGATCAATTAAGCAATAATAAGCTTCAAAATGATATTTGACATGCAATATAATCATTGAGATGTATTTCGAAAAAATATTTGCAAAAAAAAAAAAAAAAAGAAAAGCGAAACAATTCGGCCATTCTTTTCGCATGAAGCTGATAATATAAATTTCAAGTGCGAGGTTCGAAGTGTTTCAGAGAGATAATGGAAAGGGAACATTCCATGTCAAAATGCCCTGAACCTCAATATTTACAATCAAATTAAATGCTGTAACTTCATTCTATCTTGTTAGTCAGCAATCTCAAATTGTCATTTGGATAAGAAATCAAAAAAATCAATATGCCGACCAAGGCAGTAATTTAATTTTATAATAAAACATAAACTAAACGTAACGCTTCAACATTATAGCAAGGTCTTCTTCAGACTCTGTACGAAGTACAAATGTAACAAGATACAAAAACAGGACGATTTATATACACAAACATTCTCCCCTCCAGACTATTAGAAAGTTGTTTTGGAACATTCTAGCAGGTGGCTTTCCCTTGTCAACTGTACTTTCAGCTAAAACGCTAAACATCTTTACTTCCATCTAGAATGTGATTGGACTCTTTTTATCTCACGCTCTTTTCCTTCATTCTTCTTCCTTCTTCTCTCTTTCTCTCTTGTCCTTTCCACTCTTTCTAACACCTTCTTCCAAGAAATCAAGTATTATACATACTTTTGAACGTTAGAATCAGAAGGTAGTTTACATACAGCTTCTTTATTTTAACTTTTTGATTTACTTGTGTTTTGTATTGTGTCCCAGCCGTGACACCAAAGAATCATTAATTTCTCCTTCGCCCCCAACTCCACTAGAATACTCTGTATTCAAACGTCAATTACTGTCTTCCCTTGTCTAAAATTGTTTATTTTTCATAATTTGAAAATTAACAGATTTTTTTTTAAAAAAAAATATTATTCAGTGAAGAGGCAGTGTTTTGTGTGTAACACCGTGACACAAAATTGTTCACTTATAGCTATAAATCTTGGAAAGTATTCTAAGGGTAGTTATGTTTAAGCAACAGTTTTAGTTTCATAATTCATTGCACAGAAACTATGAGACAAATGTTTCTTAAATCTCTGTAGAAAAAAATCCTTATTGCCAAAAATGTAGTCTCTGCCTCACGTCTATTCATTAATCTCTCTCTCTCTCTCTCTCAAAAATAAGAGGAAATATTAGTAAAACCATAACCCACTATGAATGTAAAGCTGTTCCAAGATTTTATACACACCCTATTGTCTCTTGGTTTCCCTTGAGAGCTGAGTAACTTGTAGTCACATTGGTCATATATATCCATTCCAGTGTCTCTGCGGGTTAGACGAAGCAGCGTGTTTGAAAGTATGGCGGCCATCAACCAGAATGCGGGCGGAAGTGTCCATATTTCGTCTCCTTACGTCACTCGGTGGCACCAGATCCTCTTGGGAATAAACATAACTCCTCAGAAATCTCAAAGGAACAGAGCATATAATAGACATGACCGCCACGTCCTCAAAAGTGGGACATTTCGTTGCTTCTCTCGCTACCGGAAGTGATCCTGGCTCTTCCGGTGCGCCATAATGGCCTCCAGGATGGCGCTGGTCCGCTAATCAGCGGCCTCTGGGGCTCTCCGGAGGGATTAAAGGACAGAGCGAGTCTCCCTCAAAGACTGCTGATCCGAGGAAGAGTGGCGGGATTCTACAGAGAGATACGCGTGACCGGAATCGGGATGGTCCGGGGATAATGGGAATGCCAGGACGTTTAGATCGGCGGGAAGATTCCGGCATTTTTCTTCCTTCCTAGGAAGACAAGTGTCGTTAACCGTCCAGCACTGGAAACTGGACACTCCAGTGAATCAGATGAAGGTGAGGTTGGGGACCGGGTGAAGCAACTTTCTGCATGCTAAAGAATGTTGGAGCACCGCTTACACCTGTGGGTAGAGGCCTTGAATTTTCGAAATGCAAAAACAGCAAAAAATGTTAATTGTTCCACAAAGTATTTATGTGCATGCATTGGCATGTTCCAAACAAATTTTCCGTGCATTCTAAATGTCAAAATAACATAAATTTGGCCTAAAATGTGAATTGTGAGAATTTTTACTAATTTCAACACATTTTGGTGGGAAAAACACTGCATATGCTGACAAAGGTAAATAAGGTAAAGTTACCCCTGTAGATGTGCACACATGGCATGAAGACGTATGGGATGATGTGGAGGCATAGAGCTCCACGTGTTCTTTATCTCGGACATAGTTGGGATGATGTGATCACCATCACGCCCGGTCACCTTTGCCCCCAAAGTTTGCTCCCACGCACTCATTTACACAAGGCTGTATGGGCCGTGGAGAAACAGGTAATTGACTGGACATTCCTGGCCCAGATAACCTGCTCCGAGATTCGAACCTGGGTCTTCCGCGTGATATACCAATCTAAACCTAACCAAACCAAAACATTTTTTTAAAGTTTGGTTTCATGACGAAGACAGTGATAGAGGGTGGAAACATGCTGTGAAATGTTTTTTTTTTTTACTGTAATATGGACTTCCTTGGTCGGCATATGTAGTGTTTTTTTTCTAACATGACAACAAGTCTTACTCGTGTTAACATTTTGGTGCTTAAAAAAATGAAAAATTCCGCGAAAATTCAACGTTTCTTGTCTTTTAGTCTAAAAATATAAAATGTATCATATTTACGGCCACGTGTTGCAAAATTTGTGTTATTCATGGAAGAATTCCAACAGATAGATGAAGCCACATGTAATTGCCACGAATTTTCACGTTCAATCGGGATATTTTGCATCTCCGAGCAAGGCGGTGGGGTTCTGTTGGAAGATCGAGTACCTGCCTATCGTCACACGGGAGTCGTAACATCGGTATTCGTCGCACGGAACACTTCTTGCGTCACGGAACGAAGCTGCGCGGTTGTGGCGGCGATCGAGTGCGCACCTACCGTCAAACGGGAGCCGTAACAACGGTGTGGAAAATATATTCCTCAAAAAACGTTTCCAATGTATGAATCACCAACTGACGTAAGCCATGTGATTGTCACACAGGGACACTTTTCTCAGTATTGTTACTTATCCCAGTAGCCACAAAAGTAAGCGACATTCTTGTGAGAAAGGAGAAGCGAGAGGATGCGAAGATCCGCACACAATGTGGCAACGTTCCCCATGAAGTGTTGCCAACGCTCTCTCCACAACTCCCTAGTTTCATACAATTTGGTCTCCCCGATGGCGCAGTGGTAGCGTCGTCGCCTTGTAATCAAGGGGTCCCGGAGTCGATACCCGGTGGAGGCACATAGTGGTTCGGATTCCACTTTAAACTTTAGGTCCAGTCCCGATTAGCCTTACTGTGCATAAAGTGGACTTAAAACACCAAATCAACCAACCAACCAATCATTCAACTTGGTTGAGTAAGCCTATCTCATTAGCCTCAACCGGGTAGTGATTACAAGAGTTGAAAATATTTGTTACATTTCATCATTGCTGAGCTCCAATTTAAAAGGAAAAACTTGAAACGTGAAAGATACTGTCTTAAAATTTGATATTATTTTTAAAAGTATGCCCCGCTCCCCTATGGCGTAACCTCATTGTAGTCAAAGAGTCCCCGGTTCGATACTCGTTGGAGGAAGACGCTGGTGCACATATGACTTTAAACTGTATATACAGTCTCGATTAGTCTATCCGTGCATAAAGTGGACTCACAACAAAACCTCAAAAATGTCTTGCAACATTTAATGTAAAACTGGATAATCGGGACGTACAGAGTAAAATAGGGATTGTAAATACTGTGCAATATAATGTCACTGAGAATTGAAATTAGGGCTTCTTGACTGTAAGACTCGTTCATATAAAAAACCCTTTGACAGGTAATAACTGTTTACTTGACTAATGAGACACATAATCTTTTCTTACTTCCTGTTCATGTCACAAGTTTCTTGGCCTATCGGGAAATTATTTAAAGTTTTCCCAGACACACAGACATTTATTCCACATTATTTGAATCAATAGGAAATATCCCTGATACAGTTCGTATATTTTAAAACCGGCTACGAGCACAAATATGAGAAATGTTGCAACATGGTGATCTGTGAATTTAGTACCTTACAACAAATATTGAAAATGACGTCCTTCTTGCAGGATACACATGTCCAGACGGTTTGCCATATTCCTAGCAACCTTATGGAGTACTTCTGCGGTGATATTCTGAATGGCAATAGTGATGTGATGCTTCAGCTCTTCTAAAGTGTGTGGATTATGTCTGTAAACAGTTCGTTTAAAAAAAAAAAAAAAACATAGGAAGTAGTCCGGACGTGCGAGATCAGGAGATCTGGCAGGCCATAGTCCTTGTGAAATAACCCTGTCGCCAAACAATTCCCTCAAACTAAAAATTTCCCTTGACAAACACGCAATGCGGTAGGGAAAAGGAAGGTAAGAAGAGGAGGGAGGGGGAGGGGAGTATAAGTATGCAAGAATTGAACAACAAGGTACAACAACATACACAAACAACCATTTGTTGTAAGGTACTAAATGCGCGGATGTTGTAACATTTCTCACATTTGTGCTTGGGGCCGGTTTTAAAATGCACACACTGTATTTGCAGCAAATATTGATGTCATTTTTGGATCGCCAAAGTCTTGGAAGTCAGAAATCAGTGGCGATGAAACTCAATGCTCTAAGAACGCATCACCCAAATAATGGAATAATCATCCAGGCTTCGCAAGCCCTGGCCGGTCCTCAAAGGGTTGTTGGGCCACGGAGCTTAGGAGTTCGTATCGCAAAATTCCGAAGACTAACTTCACACATTGGTGTAAACCTCAAACCCTGCGAGTTATACGCTGTCCCGGGAATCTCTGGAGCAATCGGTGACTCGAGAGGGCTCAACCGATGAACGCGTGAGAGGGGAAGAGAGTGCATGGAGGGGGAAACGCGGCTGCAGCTACCAACGGTTTGCAGTTGTGCGCACTGCTTTGCTGGAGCCACTCGCTTTCTCCCTGTCTGTCGAGTTCGACGAACTGGCACTAATCTGGCAACATATTAAATGTTGCCAAACGTCTAGTTTGTTTCTCTGAGTGTAGCGTCTAATCAACATCAATATGTCCAAGACGACGTTGCATTTTGAATTGCAAAACGTTCACGGGACAATTTGCATGAGGCCTAAACTGAATCGTGTAGTGCCGTTTAGCCTAATCCCCTCTAGCCTAATTGCTTATCAGCACAAGATAATATTATTTATGATCTGGAGGCCATTTTTTGGCCAAAATTGATATCCCCTTTAGCCAAACCCCATTTCTCCTAACCTGGTTGAAAGGGAAATGCTTCGAATGAGGGAAATTTAACGGTCTCTCTAATTTGTTATGTTAATTCATCCTTAAGGTTAGGTTAGGCTAATAATACAATATAATTACCTAACCTAACAAATCCTTAATTAGGGCTTAGCAAACGACCAATGCTATTGTCTGTTATATTGCGGAATTTTGGCTCATGTGACTGTTCGCAATTAGCAAAGGCACATGTTCCGAATTGTTCGGTGTTTACATCGACAACCGTCGAAATTTTCCTCACTTGCAATATTTGTCTTGAATCCGGTTTAGGCGAAATTTGCTTGGGCGAAACAGGGTATCACATTTCTTTAAAATGGCGGACAGATGTCAGATTTGATTGACAGATGCTGATGAGCCATTAGGCGAAACGGGATGCGATCAACTGAACAAAGTATTTGTGGTTTCTGTATTACATCGTTCTCGAAATACATTCACTCTAAAACCGGCTTTTATCGAGTGAAATATATCCGCAATGAAAAATCTTACATATCCTCAAACATTCCTTAAGTACGGATTCTCCTGTTATTAAACTGCGCCTCGAGCTTTCATTCCGAAAAGCGAATTTCGGTCCGTTTTCAGGAAGCGAAAGGACGCTCCGCGGAAGACAAACAATAAAAGAAAAATCTCTCCTGGAGGAAATACTTTCTTTCCACTTCCATTCACCAGAAGGGACAATGGGGAAAAGGAAGGAAAATATGCATATTTCTCCGTTACAAGTCCTGACACTACCCTCGCCCATTTTTCCTTCCAGAAGACGGCTCCTTCGCGCGGGAATATGAAAGACGTGGCTGCGACAACGGAAGAATCTTTTTTATTTCACGACTTCAACTGTCGCTCCACGTTCTCCATCCCTCTCCCAGCTGTCAGCTGATTTAGTGCCTCCTCCCCTCCAGAAATATCCCATGGTCCTCCTGGTTCCCGCAAATTGAGCCGGGATTTCTGGATGAGACTGGGCTCCGGCATCCAATTACAACTGTGATTCCCGACTAGACCCTGCGGGGAGAGATAAGAGTATTTCGTCATCTGCCTACCGCCGAAAGGAGAAGACAGGCGGACCGGGATAAACGCGAGATGGAGGAAGTGAAGATTGGTACATGGACCGCCAGATGGTCGCTGAGTGTCTCCAGCGGTGAAGAGTAATGGAATGGAAATTAAGACAGAATGAAACCCAATCGGCTTTTTCTCTGACGGAATTGAAACCAAGTTGTTTCCAAAACGGTGTAATCAAAGTTAACAATTATTTTTTAACAGAGGGAAAATTTCTTTAAATGCCCGAGTGCCGAACTTAGATTCAATTTTGTTGTTCACTTGAGAGGAATTCATCGTAAATGTTGTTTTGGTGGCCCTCTCTATCCCTCTTAACAGGGTGAGTGGCCAGTTGGTACTGACTATTTTGGTATATACAGGGTAAGTAAAAAAGAATGAAACAACTTTCCACAGTTATTATGACGTAACTATTTATGGTAGAAATTCAAACAAGGCATCAATATAAATGAAAACTCTGGAAGTTTTATTCCTTCCTGGCGCGCTTATGCTACTTTGCCGCTGCTCCGGCAGGATCGATACTGTAGAGAAATGGTTAGTGACCAGGAGAAGGCGTATTGGGTGATGGAGTTAGCGAAGACTGATTCGATCGCAATGTTTCAAAGACATTTCCGCACGCTTTCGGTGGTAATTCACCATCTCTGAAGAGCATGAAGCGTTGGTACAAACAATTTGAAGAAACTGTGTCTGTATGTAAAAGGAAGAACAATGGGCTGCCCCGTGCACTCCACGGATCTGTGAACAGATTTAGTGAAATGTTCACAAGAAGCGCTCGACACACATACACTGTTCAGGCTGTGCACTGGTACAGTAGGATCCATGAGTATTACGGTGCAAATTGTCCATGACTATGCTGGTGCAGAAGTTGTCAACAGCTTGTTTTGAGTTTTCTTTTAATTCTTGAATCTCTTATTGGGTGAAAAAAGTGCACGAACATGGTGACGGACAAAGTGCAATACTCATGGATCGCACTGTACTAGCCTCATTGATAGCCGAAAATGTCACATGGTTGGGCAGGAATACTAAATGTCATCGCAATACTATTAGCTTACTTAAGGACTGATGACGATAATTACAGGTAAAGTAAACAAGTAAAAAACGAGGCGAGGGGGTGTTCGTCACATGTTCATGTTTTTCATGACGGGAAGTGAGAGAAGGTGTGGGACTGTGAAGAAAGTGGAGAACAATGTGTGTGTGTGTGTGTGAGAAGAGAAGGTGAAAGAGATAAGGAATGAAGGGAAAGAGAAATAAGAAAGGGAGAGAAGAAACGGTGGAAGACAAGAAGGAATGAAGAAAAAGGGAAGAACAATAGGGAAAGAGAGAGAGAGAGAGAGAGAGAAAGATAGAAGAAAAGGTGAAAGAGAATAGAGGATAAAGGAAGAGGGAAGCAAAATATGTCAAGAGAAAGAGATAAGAAGAAAAGGTGAAAGAGAATAAGGGATAAAGGGAAAGCCAAGTAAAATAGGGAAATAGAGAGAGGGGAAAGGGTGAAAGAGAATAAGAGATGAAGGAAGAGGGAAGTAAAATAGGGATAGAAAGAGTGAAGAAAAGGTGAAAGAGAATAAGGGATAAAGGAAAAGGAAAGTAAAATAGGGGGAGAGAGAAGAAAAGGTGAAGGAGGATAAGGGTTAACGGAAGATGGAAGTAAAATGGGGTAAAAGAGAGATATATATATATAAAGAGAAGAAAACGTGAAAGAGAACAGGATAAAGTATATCAAAAGGCAAGTTGGGGAAAGAGAGAGAGAGAGAGAATACGCGTGTCCTTGTAGTTGGCTGAATGAAAGGTGTTAGGAGACAGAGGAGAGAAGAGTGGTCTTAACTGAAGCCAGAAACTGAGTGTCGGCGAGGAAGTGGCCGAGAATCGGTTCATTTTGTTTCATTGCGAAGCTTTCTAGTATCAGATATTACCAGCAAAGGAGTAAATGTTGGCGAAAACGACTTCTTTTCTGATGTCCACGGATTCCATTCACCCCGTCGCTGGTGTCCCTTATAACTCTGTTTATGGAGAGTGGCGAAGTGTCCCTCGGCACGGCCTCAAAGCGAGGGAGAGAGCGAACGCAGCGCCATTCGGTGGTAATTGCAGGAAATAACACGAGCCGTTGCTCCAAAGGGAAGAAGAATTCTGCTTCCGTCTTCTAGTTTTCACTCGCAGCACGTGGCGGTAAGTACCATCGAGCTTCAGTCTTTTGAGGGCTAGAGGCACAAATTGAGACTTACTTTTTAAAATGAACTGACTTCTTCTTCTTCATCATCATCATCACTATCTTATTATTATTATTATTATTGTAGACGTTTATACTGCTGTGAACAGCATCGACACCTTATTTCAGAAGTTTTACAAAGTAAAATACATGACATACAATTCTAGTTGAGAAGATATAAGATATTTTATAAAACAAACAGTTACAGATGATTATAATCGTTAGCAGCGGAACATATACTAAGACAATTACAGATAATTTGCTAAAAAAGTTACTAATAAATAATGATTTTGAAAAAAGGGCCTCTGTTAGCGTAGTGGTAACGTCGTACCTTGTAATTCAAGGGATCCTGAGTTCGATACTCGGTGGAAGCACATGGCACAGTGGTTTGTATACCACTTTAAACTGTAGGTCCATCCCGATTAGCCTATCTGTACATAAATTGTACTTAAAACAACAATTCAATTCAATTCGCTTTGACAAAATAGTTAGGCCTACTTTTGTAGTTACTTCAAAAAATAACTTGGTTACTTTCGCTGTTAGTCGGCCTCCGTGGCAGAGTGGTTAAAGCAGCGCAATCCGACGCCAGGGGTCCTGGGTTCGAATCCACGCCTAGACATGCCTATTCGCTGTCCCTTCATCCACATCACATCATCACTCTTCCTCATTTTCTCGATTGATTGGTTGATTTTGTGTTTTAACCCTAACTTATACGTGCCTTACGAGAAACTTTCTTACCTGAGGAAGAAGGGGCTCAAAGGCCCACATTTCTTTTATCACTAAAATTCGAGAAACCATTGTGATTTTGAATCACCTCTTCCTTTGTTGATTATATGTGTGCAGTTATTTATTAGTTATAGTAATTACAAAATTTACCGTCATTAATTAAAAAATATTAACTAATTATTGCATGAGTATCACACACATATACCATTCACTAAAACTCACGAAAACATTATATTGTTTGTATTAATGCTTTTATGTTTAACGAGGTGCAGGTGTTTATTAATTGTATTACAAAAGTTACCTTAATTACGAGTCAATTGTACACTGTCACTGGTATGAGTGTCTCGAATGACACGCTATGAAAGATGGTGCATGATAGGCCCAACAAGTGTACTGTGTCTTCTACATTAGATTTATTTTTTTGTGCACACAAGTAATACCGAAATATTGGGAACACCCTAGGAAACAATGCAACTTATTTTAATTTTTAAATTTATATTTTATTTATTTTAATAAAAAAATACAGTTGAAAATCGAGAAAATAGAGGTAGTGGCCTGACAGCCCCTCGGGTAAGTTAGGGTTAAGTCACTTTGTGCACAGTAAGGCTAGTCGGGACTGGGCCTACAGTTTTAATTGGGATCCGAACCACTATGTGCCTCCACCGGGTATCGAATCAGGGTCCCCTTGATTACAAAGCGACGACGTTTATCTTCGCGAGTAATAGAGTTTGTATCTTAAACAATAGAATTAACGCAGTTCCTCAGTAACTACAGTAGTAGAAAACTAATTTAAGTTTCCAGTTGCGAGCTTATCTCTGTAGCGTGCTATATATTTCGAGCCTAGATCTCTAAGTAATAACGACTGACCAAGTAATAGACAAAACGCACCAAAAATTATGAAAAAAGCACAATGATAGGCACTAAAAATAAAAAAAGCCGATTACCTTGAATGTGATGAGTAGGGCTTGGACTGTCATGACCTAACATTTTTTTTTTTTGGTAAGAGTGATGTTTTTCCTAAATATATAGAAATTCATATTGTGAAGAAACTAATTGAATTAAGGTGCTTTTTAAGGGCATATTTGGCCATTTCTACGCGATAAAGCATATTTTGACGGATTTTCGGTCATATTCAGCATATTTTCGCTTTTTCAAGGAATATACAGTCATTTTCCAAGTGGATTCGTTCTTACTCCCAGGTTCACTCGAGGTCTTTTTTTAGACTGCAGCAAAACTTTTTCATTTTTAATTGAAAATTTACAGATAGTATTCATTGTGCATTTCAACTCATCAGGGCCCATAAGGTGAACTAAAAATAGTACGTATATGAAAATATTTCAGCATAAGTTAGATATTGACGTTTGAAACAGTCTAGTTATAAGGATATATTTTTCAAATTATAGTTCATATTTTGTAAGATCTTACGTCATAAAAGCATATTTTATTTTGCATATTTTGGTGATTCTTAGGTCATAAAAATACTAATCATGAGTAATGAAAACATTTAAAAGATTCAAAATATTTTTACAGATTTTTATTTAACGGAGAAAATATGTTTGAGGAACGTGGCAACACCGCACTCAAATATCTATAATTTTTAATACTACAACAAACCTTGCAACACTTTTACGACCTTGCAACACAAATGGATCTTCTATACTCGTGTCTCTTCCTGGAATTTAAATTTGCTGCCATTCCACGAATCAGCGGACGTTGCTGCTTTGCCACGTGCGACGTATAAAATCTGTTTTGCAATGTGAATTGACAAAGATGGATATTAAAAACAGATGCAAAGTGCTTCAAAACAAAGCCAATAATGTAAGGGGTGTCTCAGAAATATTTTTGTTTTTGAATCCGCCCTCTGGGGCAATTCGCACATTACGGAGGAATGAGATAGATCGCAATCGCTTTGCGGGGCAGGAACGTTGCTTTTTGTTTTCGTGCGTTTTATAAAAATAATGATTCTTATGTTGTTATGCGTTGTTTGTACCGGCATCATTATAACCTGGCAGGAATGAGAGACGTCCCAAGCGCAAATTTAATTAAATATTGGGTGAGAAAGTTTGAAAACACGGGAAGAACTATGACGAGTAAACCGTCCAAGGTCATCAAGATCGAACAGAAACGTTGACTGCAACGTCCCTACGGTTGGACACCAGTCGTCACAAAGTTAGTCCGCTACTCCTTTAGTCGGGAACATGAGAATCTGCAAATCATCAGGGCTTGCTGGGTAGAAAAGAAACACAACACTGTTTTCAAAGTTAAAACGCAGTTTTATAATCGCGTATATTTCATAATCACTTACCAGTAAAACACTAGAACATTCAATACTAACGTTGGGCAATTCACTCACATATAGCGAAAGTCAAATTACATAATTAATTCCTTACTTTCAACTTATCGGCAAGAAGAAAACTGGAAAACCTAAAATCTATACTTGAATCTTCTCCGTTTCCGAGTTCTTATTTATTCTACACCTTCACCTGTTTTCCAAACTCAGTCTGTCGTCAGGTGAGAAACATTCAGGTGGGTTCACTTCCTCTGCTGAGATGAGAAAGTGACGTCAACACGAACAGGTTTTGACGTATTTATAAACATATATAAAAGTTCGAACTACAACTGTATAAATCTAACTATAATTGTCTGTGACACCTTGCACATTATTTGAAGTAACAACCATTTCAAAAATCTTAACTTCTTACAAATATAAAACCTTAAACGCTCAGGTTCGTTACATGACCGTGTGCGCCAGTCTGTTAGTGAGGATCTTCGCCAATCTGTATCTTCTGAGCGCTACTGCCAAATGATTAGGACTGTTTCAACTCCTGCAATTCAGAACCATGATGGCTACAACAGAAACACGTTTTTCCAGCAAGATGGGCCACTTCTCACGTCACCAAAGAATCGCTAAATGCTCTTCATCAGTTATTCCCAGAAAGGGTCATCAGTCGCAGAGGGGACATTAACTGGCCACCGAGATGTCCCGATTTGACACCCGCAGATTTTTTATCTTATGCGGTTACCTTAAGAGTAAGGTATACACCCCAATGCCACAAAATTTGAGAGAATTGAAGCAAATAATTACAGATGAAATCAATGCTATTCCTCGTGCAATGCTTCGGCTAGTGATCGAAAACTTTAGTTCAAGAATAATTGAATGTGAAAACATGAACAGTCACCATTTGTCCAATACTCTTTTTCACAAATACAATATAATGTTTAAGCTTTCTTTTGGTAATAAATTCATGTTTATACAAAAAATGTAAGTATTTATTTTAAAAGTTTTAAAATCGAAAATATTTCTGAGACACCCCTTATTTGTAGGACTAGCCAATACTAACAATAAGTTGTTTCGTAATATTGATAAGAAAGATTTGATTTGATATGCTGTATTTTACTTCGCTTTTTGTGCCAATCTTGGCTAATTTGCGAAGATGAGGATGAGTGATGACATGATGAAATTGATGAATGAACACTCACAAACAACCACGCCCAGGCCGGGATTCGAACCCGGGACCCCTAGCATTGTAGCGCGATTGATAAGAAAGGTTTTGGACAATCTTTTAAAATCTGAAAATTAAGAACTGTGTTTAAAACCTTTCTGTCTGCACAGTACTAAAATGCCATCACTATCGGACGACTCCTTTTTCATTTATAGATTTTCAAAGAGAGAGATCATTTGAGAAGGCCTACTAGAAAACAAAATGTTACCATACATTAAGGCTCAATTGAAAAAGCTAAATTTTGATGTAACTCGTATTTCGGTAGGTATACTGATTAATTTTTAATTGGAGTCCAAACTCGAATATCTATAATTTTTAATCCTACAACAAACCTTGCAACACCTTTACGAACTTGCAACACAACGGATTTTCTATCCTCGTGTCTCTTCCTGGAATTTAAATTTGCGGCCATTCCAGGAACTGCGTTAACTAGAGCGTAATGAAGACTAAAAAAAGAGAGAAGAAGAATATTTTTATCTTTCCTCTTTCTCTTCGCCTTAACTCCTCGTGCAGCAGGAAACCTCGAATCAGACTTTGGGTCTGTGAGTAGCCATCGGAGCCTGAAACACCACGGTAGTATTCGCAGCACGTAAGTGACGTCACCATTACGTGGCCTTTCTTTTTTATACGAGGAATTCAAAGAGATTAATTTATGAAGGTTTGATATGAGCTACAGATATATTTCTCCATTCTTATACATAGGGTGTCCGAAAACGAACATTCTGGTTTGAAATATGAGAATATTCGAACAAGTGTTCTCGAGTTATCAGCCATGTTAACCCAATATTAGCATCCAACATTTCGAGCTCTCATCATCATCAGAGTATTTTGAATTGTAGTCCCCTACATTTATTGGAGCTAATTGAGCAACTGGTGTTAGTTGACCTGTTCGACCAACTTGTACTAATATCTCCTCTATTTTAGTTTTTCCATGAGCTGCAGGAAACTTGTGCCCTATTACCCATCTAGGATCATTCTTGGTATTTCCAAGACGATTTTGTAATGTTAAATTATTTACCTTTGAGACAACTCCGTCAATATCATACCCTAAACTATAACGGTCATTATAGATTTTGTCATAAAACTCCAACATTTCGTCCACGTATAAAGTTACATATGTGAGTATGAAGGGGTGGAGCTTTGGTTCTGTTTTGTGATTGGCTCGTTCTGGATACAGATGCTTTATCCACTAGAGCAGTGCTTCTCAAACTTTTTTTCTCATTGTACCCTTGTCGTAACCAAAATCTAATGTACCCCCACAATAGGCTTTCTCCGAATAGTGTGTTTTGGAAATTTTTGGGGGCTGCCTGATTGGTGAAGCATTTTTGATATGTTGGCGGCGTGTATCTGCAATAGGGGAAAATGGCATTCGGTCTGAATGTGTAAAGATGGTAAAGAAATAAACATTAGAATGCTACGTTTATTATTATATTGGGTGTTCCTACGTTTAGAATCTTTATGAATAATTACAAAAATAAAAATGTGAAACACATGTATGCTGAGAAGTATATAAAAAACTTTAATTCTCATATATTTTTTCAAAGTTATTGAAAAAAGTAAATAACAAAAATAAGTTTGTAAACAAACTATCAAGCACAGTTTTGGAGTTTTTATTGTAAATTCTCAGAGTTTCTAGTGAGAAGAATGTGCCTGCATAGCCTAACTCCGTTTCTTGATGTCTGGTTGTGCACGTGACGTTTTCACTTTGATATTCGGCTCCAAATTTAGTCTATTATAGATTTCAAACGAGAATTTTGTTTAAAGAATAGATAAAACAAAAATAAGTGACAAAATCAGCCTTGTTTTCCTGTTGAGTGTTAAAGCTGTGAAGTCTGAAACAATTAAGTCTGCTCTATACACCTGCAGAACAAATGTTGTGCGTGTTTTCTCAATATTTCTCTGATCAATTACCCACTTAAAGTCGTTCATGTACCCCTGAGGGTACGCGTACTACAGTTTGAGAACCACTGCACTAAAGAATAAACTTTTTGTTGCAACATACAATGGTCTTTTGAGCGTAATCGTGAAGCTACAAGAACGTTTTACTTCACACATTTCTCATCAGATAGCAACGGCGGCGTCATATAGCTATATCCAGTCACTTGACGACCTGCGCCAAAAAATAACCACAACCATGGATGAAATACCTAAAGTATGCTTGCCTGAGTGTGGACTGAATTGGAGTATCGGATGTCTATAGGACTCTAAATGATGCAGATACAAGAATTACATACACTATAGGTAACAACACTTTGAACATTGTACTTGCATGAAAGATATTACTTACAAGTATTATTCAGAATATAATAAAATACCTGAAATCAAAACCACGGAGATTTTTCTAACACCCTGTCAATCTATATATATATATATATATATATATATATATATATATATATATATATATATATATATATAATATACATATACACACATACATACATACTTATATGTAGATACACACCCCCCCCCCACACACACACATTGTAGTCAATGAGAAGTAGAGAGAGAAAATATAGATATATACAGGGTGGTGCAAAAGTAGGTTGACAGTCTTTCTTTTATATTTTTTGTTAAGTTGGTGTTTTAAGTCCACTTTATGCACAGTAAGGCTAATTGAAACTGGACCTACAGTTTAAGGTGGGATCCGAACCACTATGTGCCTCCACCGGGTATCGAACCCGGGACCACTTGATTACAAGACGACGACGCTACCACTGAGCCATCGGGAAGTCACTTGTATTTTTTTTGTATTTTACATTGAACAGTAGCATTGAGTGGTCCCCACGATCCCCAGACATTACGACCATGGAATTACATAATGTCACTGCTGTAATAAATAGCAACGCTAAACCTACTTGGCATATGTCAACTGTGAATTGTCAACTTACTTTTGCACCACCCTGTATATATATCTAGGGTATTCCGAAAAAAGCACCTAAGTAAAAATTACAAATTTAGAACAGACTGTTATTTATGTTTATTATTTTAATAACAAACATTACAGACATGGTATTGATGTTGGATCATGGCTGTTTAGAATCTTTACACATGCTCAATTAACAATTACACTTATACTAGTTTTTTTTAACTGTGCCTCATCTACCTCATTGCCTCCTTCATATAACGTAGCTGCAAAAATATTTATCTTCTTCTATTTCTTATACTTTTCAATTATATAAATTTATAATATTCTATTCTTTTCCCGAACACCTTATGTTTTCTTAGAACACTAGAAATTTGGGTCTCCCCGACGGCGTAGTGGCTAATGAAGTATCCTTGTAATCATTACATTCTAGTTTCAATATCCGTTAGAAGAAGTGGTTTGTATTTAATTAAGAACTGCAGCTCCTATCCCGATAACTCTAGGCGAGAAAACTCCGACAAACTCTGAACTAGAAATATATGTGGAAAGAAAAAAATGCATATTTAATTACTATGGAGATGATGAAATTAAATGGTTATTTTACTCCCAATATCAAAGGAATATTGTGATAATATGAGATATTTTTTCTGGTCGACCCTGCCCAGTGAAAAACATTGTGTGGGTTGAACTGAGAAACACATGTCATAAGCTCTTACTCTTATACCCCATCACTTTCATAATAACGATATCACCACGGATAGTGTAAATAATATGAAACACTGACATGAATTGGAGACCTAGAAAATTATTATAAACCGTAATGAAGCTAGGATAATTCTTTAGGTATGAAACTATTTGTTTTGTTAAATTGATTGATTTAGTTTATTTTACTTCGCGTTTTGTGCCTCTTGGCTAATTTGCGAAGATGGGGATGAGTGATGAAATAATGAAATTGATGAATGGACATTCACAAACAACCAAGCACGAGCGGGATTCGAACCCGGGACCCTTGGCGTCGCAGCGCGATGTGCTAACCACTTTGCCACAGGGTCCGGCTTGTTTTATTTAAAGCGGGAACATTATTTCTAAAATAGAATAGCAATGCGATGCAAATTATTGGATGGGCTCAGACTCCATGAACCCATGTAAGTTGGCGTCACCACAGATAGTGGTATTAACCTAATCTAACCTAACTTATAATACCCTTATCTGTGTCGTCACTGACCCTGACCATACTTGCCAGAAAACAAACTAGATAAAGTAATGTTCTTTTAGTTAATTCGCATATGGCCCCAGAAAGTATATCCCTCCATCCTTCTGCCTCCTTACTGTACCAGAGGAAGTAATATTCATTATCAGTATGATATTCTTGTTGCAATGTGAAATGACGGCAACTCGACCTACAGATTCTTTTTGTTCTTAGGACTTTTCGGTATAATAGTAGGTTGGTTGGTTGTATTGGTGTTTTAAGTAAGGCTAATCGGGACTGGACCTACAGTTTAAAGTGGGATCCGAACCACTATGTGCCTCCACTAGGAATCGAACCCAGGAACCCTTGATTACAAGGCAGCGACGCTACCATCGCGCCATCGGGGAGTCCCTGGATAATAGTAGGCTACATCGATATATTTATAATCATATTCAGTGTGATGACTATTAATATGGTAGCACACGTGATACTACCTATGGTAAAGGGGTTCACATTCCCTTCCTACCAAGCACGTATGTAGAAGTACATTTCGGGGGTTCAACCAAGTGCCTCAATAATAATAATAATAATAATAATATAATTATAATTATTATATTAAATTAAATTAATATTAAGTATGAAATTAATAAATATTGTATTGTTAATATTACATGAATAGCCAAAACGATGGTCAAAGAATAGATACATAATAGCATGTATTCATTAATATTTCCTTACCGCCAAAATTTGTATAAAAACAACTGCTCTGGCAAGGAAATTAATGTTAAAGATATAAGGAATTGAATATTTATTGAATATAAAATAAGAAGTTAGATCCAATTGTAATAGGCAAGAATAATTGTACGTTGATCACTTTTAATTGCCTATTACAATTGACGAAATGTAAAGTTGCTGATTAATATTTTTATGCACATTATCATAAGTAGTAGAGTGCATAATTCTTTGGTAATGTCCTTCAAAGCCATATGAGCCAACTTCTTGTCTTCTACTAAGTTCAGCAGAAATAAATAACTATCGATTATATAACAAATGCTAAACAATTATATTTTGATTATTTAATTTTAGTACTTGGTAAGTCTTTCGGAGGGGGGTGGGGTCCAGACCCCCCGAACCCCTAAATACTTCCTTGCTTCCTACATTGTGTCACTGTACAGTCACGGACACTTCTGGTTTGTAACAGTCCCATTTTCATTCAATAGAATCGCTACAACCCAGAAGTGCCCGTGACTGTACCTATAAGGGGAATTAGAAGCGAGGACAGGTGCAATCCACTCATTCCTCTCAGTGAGGTGCCAGTAGTTGTATTTACGGTGGGATTAGCGCGAGAAAGGAAGAGCTCCCCTCCAGCAGTTTTGCTATACTTAAAACAAGCTCAACATGGCCATATGAGCTTTTTGCTCAAGTGTGGAACTCTGCATAAATCAAGATTTTTGTAAAAAATGCCCTCGGGAATTTTTCAGAAAGGAAGAGCTCTTCTCATGCAGATTTGATATACTTAAAACTTGCTCAACATGTTCATATGAGTTTTTTGTTCAAGTGTAGCACCTGCTTAACCCAAGAGTTTTGTAAAAATGCTCTTCGGAAAGTATCAATCCTCCCCCCCATCAAGCAGATTTGCTAATATTTACAAAAATTGCATCAGCCAGATTTTTGTCCATAAACTTGTATCCATACCCACCTATACATATTTACTTCAGGTTTAAGTTCAATTGGAAACCAGGTTCCCCTCTAGTCTAGCCATAACCTTGTTATGTATTGATTTTTGCTTTCCGAGTTGTGCGTAAACAATTGCCCGAGCGAACAAACATGCTTCCATGTTTTTATAATCTTTTGATCAGTCCCATGTTTCGGCCAACAATAAATCATTCTTGCCTGGGAGTTGTATGCCAACAGATATAATCTTTATTGTGTTTTTTCAGAGAGTTATTCATCATCAAAGAGTAATTGCCTTCTTTCTATATGCCTGAGTGATTATATCTGTTGATATTACCTGCACTGTGCCTTTTCTGAGGGAAATTACATGTCATTTGTCATGGAACTCAAAGAGAAATTATTATCTACACGCTACCCCTTTCAGGGAACTATCCATTATATTGAGGAAATTCTTGGATATTGGCTTCATGGATATTGTCATACAAACTGAATTGCAGCTTTGGTCTTGTCGCAATACTATAAGTTCAAGTCTGTAACTTACAGAATAATTACTGCAATATTTCTGTATTTAAGCTTTTGGCTGTGTTATTTGGGTAGGTAATATATTCTGCCACGAGCAGAGGTACTATAAAATTTGGGTAAGTAATATATTTCCTGACAGCAAAGTGTTGCTTTGTAGTCAAGGGCCTCTGTGTTTGAATCGGGCCTCTAGAATTGCTCCGTGACTTTTTCATTTCTTACATCATAAACATATGATTTTTCACCTATGAGAATGACGCTACAAATGGTATCATCGGGTAATGCCTCGTGGAATTCACAGATAATTTTAATGTTCTTCCTGTCATTCACCACAACTTGTTTCCTTTTCGAAGTGTTGATGACAAACATGGGTCTCTGTATTTTGAATTCATCTGGAGTGTAATACATATCCGTATTGCCCGTAGTGACCCTCTTGAAAGCCGAAAAAGCCTCATATAATTTGAGGAAATCATCCTTGGAAATGTCTAAATTGTAATTTTCTCTAGGAAATACCTCATTTCTGCCATTTTTAAGATATATGTTCTTGATGTTGCAGTTATCAAATTTACTTGAATTTTTTTCCTGATTGTTGTGTCTTCCAGTCTGAAACAATACCACTACAAAATCCGGCATGTCATATTGTATGCTGGAGAATGAATTTGTAGCATCAAATTCATAATAAGTACCAGTGGCAACCTTCTGTACGCATTGATATGTATAAAATTGCAGAGGAATGTGTGGATTTTTTAGGATATCAGCTTTGTATTTAAGAGCATAGCTGGCCTCATATTCAACAACAGGGATTCTTAACTCCATAGTCTGAATAATGCACTTGCCTTCATCAGGTAGGGTATTAGGCAGAGCTTCCCCGGTAGAGTTTATTGCACTGTACCTCATCAAAGCATTATTATCATTGGCAGCTCTTCTAAATGTAATTCTTAACCCACCCTTCCACATAATTTCTTTGTAATCCGAGAAGAATCCTGGCAACAGGCGCATAGGGAACAGCACTGTGTGGTTTTTAGATAATATTTTCTCACCAGCTTCAAATCCACCGATTCTGTAGTATGAAGCCTCTGTTTTAGATAATTTTAATGTAGCCAAAGCTGTGGAGGTAATGCCGGGATAATCCACTCTGTTTATAACAACACCATGTTTTCTGACCTCAATTTCAGAGAACAGATGCGGTACAAAATTGTCTACCAATCTTATGTTTGAATTTGCCGGATAATCTGTTCCATCGAGCTTTACAACATCAAATTTGATGTATAGATCTGCTCTGTGGGGGTGTATAAATCCGTCCCCTACATCAAGATCAACCTCTATTTCTGTGTTGGGTTGATTTAAATTTGCAAATGTCCTCCTGTTTGGAGGGAATGATTGTAGCTCATAACTCTCAATATTTTCCATTGTATGTATTTTTATTTAAATGTTAATCTCTATGATAGCAGTTGTTGTGGCTCCAGCAAAATCAACTAATTCTTCTTTTTCATTAGTGACCATCAATTCAATGTTATCTATTCTATTATGGCACACAGGAAAATATAATGTTGGGGATGGATTGTAGATGATTGGCTCCATGAATTCGGAATTAGGTTTGAATGTTGCAATGATGCCGGTTTGTTTGTGAGTGCCTATGCCATTTGATTTGGTGATCATACCCTCAGCCACATTACAGTGAATATTCAGAGTCTCTATGGCTAAGAATTTAGGTATATTCATAGCAGTGTGTTTGATGGCTGCTTCAAGTTTTGTGTTGTTCTCAAAGCCTAACAGTTCTCCTATAGTACCCAGATTCACTGTTTCTGTAGCAGATACAATCTCTACTCTGTGAGTGACAGAATTTTGACTTAACACTATACCTCTGGGTAATTGAGCATTTAGAGTGGACAGATTATACTGCCCTGGAGTGATGACAATTTTTTGATCCCCTACTGCAATTTTGTTGTTGTGGTGCGTAATATTAGGTATCAGGTACATGCCGTAAAATGCTCTGAGAGCTATTGTTTTGGGATACACTATGTCATCATGCAATTTGAGTTTCAATATTGAATTTTGGTTGGTGAGATGGAATACCCCCATGATGTTTCAGATACCACAGGACTTTTTGAAAATCTTCAATTGATGGTTTATTTATTTGAGACATATATCTGAGAACAGATAAACACAAATGTCCGCAATTAACATCTTTGAAGTTTTGAACACGGGCATTATTGTAATAAAGATTAGCTGATTTTAGATATTTTATTAAATTTTCAGGTGGAACACCTCCAAATGAATCAAACACAAATGCCTTATTGTTTAAATATTTAAGATAACAGATCCAATGAGTGCCCTGATTTTTGTACTCATCCAAATTAACAATGCCACACTCTTTGTTGAGTGGTTGTTCCGGTAAAGAATCAGACATGTACACACCTCTAAAATGTTTGATGCCCAGTGGCTTGATTAAAGCTTCAATATCTTGGTTTGTAAGCGTTTCTTGTTTTTTTTTAAACTTATTCATGGCTCTCTTAACACCTTTGCCTTTTTTCTCCATAGCTAGGTTATGGCGCTTCTGCTCATCTAATTCTGCCCTATTTTTCTTGGCATCTATTACTGTTTTTGCTATGGCAGCTGAACCCCCGGCCAAGCTCCCCACAGCCCCGAGAGCAGCTAAGATGGCAGGGATGGTAAATATGAATCCCCCCACATGTGATTTTTTTCTTGATTGCTGTAATTTTTTTAATTGGGGGGTACTAAGCAACAATTTCATACCATGACCCTTTGCAAGACAAGAGCTTTTTTTCTTGCGCTGCTTTTTGGTCAAAAGACTATCAATAGTTTTAAGAGATTTAAGACCTGCATAAGGTATTTGATACATAACACCCTTGGCCTTCATCCTATGTTTATTATATACACATTCACAAACCCCACCCCAGTTTTTGTTTGGTGCTCATAGCTATGGTAGTTCCCAATGCTGTTATTCTTTCACTCAAAGAAGCATCTTTGCTTACAAATCTACCAAATGCAGCCTCTTCTAATTTCTTGTCTGCAACATGTCTCTTGTCAAGATCAGAATGTGTGTTGTATGCTATGTCATGGTCTCTACAAGCAGCATCTAGGGGATTTACACCAGGATCCCCTCTGTTTAATCTATGATCCAATTTTGTGCCTGGACCACAATACTGATAGCCTGGAATATGTAGTTCAAATGGCAGCTTGTTTATAATGTCATTAACCAGGCCCCGACCCTCAGAAATATTCCAAAATTTGGGGGGTAGAGTATTAATAATTTTTATAAGATATCCAATCCCCTTAGGGTCATTCACTATAAAATTAGACAATTTGGTGCTTATCATGTCCATAATTCCAACCTTTTCATTGTAAAAATTGTGGTTGCCAGCATTTTCCTCCCCAGCTATGACCAATAACCTATCTACAAGTTTCCTGACATCATCAACCCACACAAATTCTTTAGGCAGGGTGTTGTATTGTTTGATCCCACTACCTGTCTTGATCTGTGACCATATGGGCTTGATTAAATTGTTGTATTTTACCCCACTGCTAGACTTGACTCTTTTTTGTGTGGGATCATTGTTCTGGTATAGAGCATCTGATTTTATTAATATTTCTTTGTAATAATCATAATCTTGATCTGTATAGCTGCCAGGCCTTTTCCTAGTCATCAGTTCCCACAATCCAGGTGTGCCGGGGTACTTAACAAAAGCACCTTTTTCTCCGAGACGAGATTCTGAATAAACAATCAGATCATCTCCCATAAAAGTTACTCTGAAATTACCAATTCTGTGTATGATACTACCATCAAGCTCTGTGTCAGCATATAAACCAAACACCTCATCTTTATTGTCTTTAGGTGTGGTTAAATATTTTTGAGCAAGAAGACCCAATTCAATAGGATCCTGTGTAGCTTCAATTCTTCTAGGAGCAACAGGACTAGGTGTATGAATACTGGAAAGTGGGGTGAATGGATAATCTAATATGTTCCTAGCAGCTACAGGTACAAGCTCTGTGATCAAATTTTGATTCTGCTCTGTAACAGTTTTGATATTCTTACCTAAATTATTAATAGCATCAATGACGGGCTGTTCTGTTTGTTTGTGTTTTTCATAAATTCCACGGTTCTCTGATTTCCATCCCTTAAATTTTTTTACAAGATAATCTCTTAACTTAAGATCATCAATGATTGGCCTTTTCATGGTTATTTATTTATGTCTCAACGTCTAGAAAATCGTTGATTTTATTTCTGTATTTGCCACTATTGGGTGTTCTTGTCATATCAATTGTGACAAACCCATAACTGTCCTGGTTCCAGCACCTGCTGCAAATCTTGGAAAAATCATTGTAGCTCAAGTCCCCACCTACATATTCATCATGTATGTGTTTGAGGTTGGTATGATCTTGATGAAACACACATATAAAATTGCTGTTGTCTCGGATCAGTTGCTTCGGTATTTTAGAAAAAGTCTGTGCCAGGTAGAAGCAATCGATGTTTTTGTGCCGCCCCTGTGTAAAGAAATTTCTAACCTTGTTTTGATTATCCAGTATAATGTCATCAAACACAACAACAGAATTATCGAGACATTCATGAAGTGGCTTAACATCTGATTCAAAAGTGGCAATATCCAATCCATCATATAGCTTCATCAGCTGCTGATATTTTAATTGTTCCAAGCTCTTAGAGAAAACATACAAGTGCCTGTTTTTCCAGTCTAACCAGTTGGGTGCCAATAAAAAATTATCAACCATTAGTGTAGTTTTACCACAAGCAGATGGCCCAACAATAAGACACCTAATATTTTCAGGCAGCAACTTGCCATTTCTCTTATTCTGTTGTTCAGGTTCTGGCAGCCTCTTTATAACATCCCAGGTGCTCATATTATCACTTTGTCTGCATCGATCCAGCTGTTTTCCGGATGACCTAGCCATTTGACAAATAACTTGTTGCCTTTTCTGCGGATGACTTTTTCTATGAGATATGTGTCAGGCTGTTTAGTTTTGCTGAGCTCTTGTTCATAGAATCTGCCTTTGAGAATTTCTGCTCGATGATCTTTTATTATATATGTGTTAAGGGTCCCGGGTTTAACTTGAACCACTGTAAATAATTCGGTGCTCCAGTTTCTTGTAAAGCCTCTTTTGAATAAGTGCTTATATTTGCTGATTCTTACTTGATCACCCACCCTGTATTTGGCCCTTCTTGTTGTTGGCTGGTATCTAGGATAATAAACAGTCCTGATCAATTTTTGCTCATCAGATGAAGTTACTTCAGAGGGTTTCATGTTGATTGTGGAATGGACCGAGTTGTTATATTTATGTAGAAGTTCTGGAAGAATATTAATCCATTTATAATTACCTTGGAGGGTAAATTGTTTATACATAAGATTTTTTAAGGTTTTGTTGAATCTCTCTACAATTGAGGCCTTGAGGTCACTGTAACTCGAGTAATGTTTAATTGCCTGGCTTTTAATAAATTGTTGAAACACTGAATTATAAACTTCTTTGCCATTATCTGTTTGCAAATAGCGCGGTGATCTTCCTGAATGATTGATGATTGTCCTGATGGCTTCTGTAACACATTTTCCAGTCTTGGATTTGAGTGGTAGAGCCCAGGCAAATTTTGAAAATGTGTCTATCACAGTGAGTAGATACTTGTAGCCCTTGTTGATTTTGTCTAAGTTTTTCAACTGTCCACTTGACAACTCAATCAAGTCGCTCTGCCATAAATCATCTATGCCCTTTGTGACTACTGGGAGTCTCTTATAATTATGTCTGGCTTGTCTGTGTAATTCATCAACAATAATTTGTCTAGACATAATATGAAAACAAGAATATTGCAACTATGGGGTGTTCAGCAGCTGAGACTGCAGGATTTTCTAAATATAATTTGTCCCCTATTTGTATTTTAAATTCCAGAGAGCCATCATCTTCAGTATAGGCTGTTTCTAATGTATTGGGATCTGTAAAATCCTCTAATTCTACACTGGTGATTTTTGGTTTGTTGTCAGCATTTGTTATTGATAAGGTGGGGTAGTGGTGTGCCTGTGGTTGAAGCCAATATTTGATCTTGATTGGTCTCAGTGTGCCCCCAACAAAAAACTGGTAATAAAATTGTGCAGGGGACAGCATATATATTTTGCCACCTGGTGTAAATGGTGAATCATATTCTTTGTTGGGGATGCTGTACAATTCAAGAATTACTGTATGTTTTGGATTCTCGATTATGCCTGTTATTTCTTTTTCTGCTGTAAGCAATCTGCTTGTTACAGATTCAAGGTGCTCATTGATGGTCCTAACAACATCATCATGGCCTGGCTTGATCTTTATGTCCACAGCAAGTCTCTTGTATTGTTGCACAATTTCTTGAAGCTGGGTGGCAAAAACAGACAGAGCATTTGCTTGATTGGATTCCATGGTCCCTAGCTGTTGCTTGATATTAGCTACAATTTGCTGTAAATTTTCAACAACTGCCAATTTTGAAGTTTGAGCAGTAAGATCATGGACCTGTCTTCTGATATCCTCAAACAGGGCATGCAATTCATTAATATGTTGATTGGTTGGAAGAGTGGCCACTGTCTGAGTGAGTTGTTTGATCTCTGCTTGGATATTCTTGATATCTTCTGATTTCAATATGCGATTCACAGCTCTCTTAATATTTTTAAGTTCCTGTGATGTAGGCAGATTTGATACTGTATTCTGCAAAGATTCAAGTGCCAATTTCACATTGTTTAATTCAGAAGCATCAGCCACATTTTGCATAGCATTTTGGAGCAGGGCTATATCTGCCTGAGAGGGTGTTGATTGCTGTAAAATTTCAAGCTTTGTTTGGATATCATCGATCAAGTGATGAAAATGAGATAGTTCAGATTCAGTGTTGAGGTTTTCAAGCTTTGTGATCTGTTGCTGGACACTGACAAGTGTGTCTACAATTCCGGGCAATCGGGATTCTAGTACATTTGCCAAATCACTTTGCACTGCTGCTATTGTACCTTCAAGATGGGTTATGGAACTTTGAATTTTTCCAAAATCTTCATATGTTTCAAGTTGCAGCTTCATATTTGCTACACTCCGAGTTATTGCATTCAAAGCATCAGAAGATGGTAAATTGTTCATAAAATTTTCAAGTGTCTCAATTTTTTCTTTAACCTCGGCTATGGCATTGTTCAGAGGGTCCAGATTAGGTATCTGGAGTGACTGAATCTGTTCTTTTAGAGTGGAAATCACTAGATCAAAATCTTCTTGTGATTTTATGCTTTTGACAATTGTTTGGAGCTGTGTCTGGACATTATTTATCTGCTCTTCCAATTGTTGTTTCAATTGCTCGGAGTTGTTGGCCTGGGTCTTAAATTTGGCTTGAAGAGCTGCTACAGCCTCTTCTAAACTTTGAAAATTATCCAATGTTGCCAGATCAGTATATTTCTGAAGCAACAATTTGAGTTCAGAATCAATTTTAAGAAGAGGGTCCATGCATTGTGATTGTAAATTTGTAATTTCTAATTGAAGACTGGCATTGAGTGTGGTTTGTAAAGCTTGTAAATCACTTCTTAATTTCTTGACTCAGACATCAAGCATCAGAATCTCATCACTGTGATCTTCATGTCTTGTATGGCCAAATATATCATTAGGCATTTTTATTTTAATGGTTATTTATTATAGAGTATCTAATTCTTAATTCTATAAAAAAAGGTATAAGCTTGTCATAAGATCCAGGGACCTCAATATATAAGCAGTCACCAGCAGAAACAGTATATACAGTGCCAGAAATCATGTTTGAGTGCTTAATTCTATAAATATTTCTCCCTACTGAAATTTTAACATCACCCTCAGGGGTTGTAATAAATTGCAATTGCCCACCTACAGGTAGTTGGTAATGATTTAAATTATTGTTAAATATGTACAATATTTTGCCCGTTTCATCATCAACATCTGTAAGTATGCTGTTCAGATGAATAATTAACAAGCCACTCAGTTTAGACAGCATATCAGGAGAGGCTTGTGGTGTTGGCAGCTCCATAATAGCCTGTTTTTTGAACCCAAATAAGTTCATAGGCATGTTTATTTATTACAAATCATGCTCTGTAATTGGGCATTGTTTGCCATTTTTCAAATCACAATGCCCCCATGGTAGAGTATGTATGCCACATGACAAAATGCATCTCTTATCATCATGTGGGTCCAGGGCCACTTTTCTTACAATATTTGAAGTCAATAAGTGATCCTCACTCTGAATTCTATTTTCTGATGTTCTGATTGAACTCTGGGATTTGAGGCAATTTTCATAATCTTCAAATTGGAGATCTTTTTCAACAGTTACTTTGCCAATGCCCTTGGCCTTTTTGGCAACAGCGCCACTACATGTTTTAAAGGTGTACATCTTGGCACTTAACCCAGCAAATTTCACAATAACATCACCAAGTGTCTCATCTTTTAACTTCCCAGGCACCTTTTTGTTGTGGGGTTGAATTCTTGTATGTTCACTGGTATCAAAATATTGAAACAATTCAGGCTGTGACATATCTTGATAAACATCTTCTGTTTGAATATCAAGAATAAAACTATCTGTGTCCATGTACAATAATTTTACACGATCACCATAAAAAGGTTTCAGCACATCATAATAGAGCTTTAACATATGTAATTTGGACGATTCCAATATCACAGCCCCTTCATAAATAGGTTTATCAAACTTGATCTTTGTTTTCTTCATGTTGAAAAGTGCCATATTTTCATCATAAATTCTTCTGTAATTGAAATTAGGCTTTGCAACCAATTTTTGCTCCGGCTGGGGTCAGTAATTATTTTAACATCGGTATGTTTTCTGACATTTTCAATTGTTTTGCCATATACAGAATTCACCATCAATTTAAACAAGCTCTTATCAAATTGGCTCTTTGCAGATGTTCGAAGCTCTGTATTTGTATCAATGTATGACTTCAACCATGTTGAGTGCCTGAACCTCAAAACTTTGCCAACTTTGGTCTCTTGAACACCATGTTTCATCAGGAACTGGAGGTTTTTGTAATATATGACATATCCCTGTTTCGGCTCCAGAGTCATCATGAGCTTCTTTTGTTTAGAGCCAGGTGAGCACTGAACCTCGGAAATTGGGGGCAGATCAGAAAATTTATTGTGCAAATCATCAGGAATTATCAGATCAACCGCTAAGATGAGGCCATAGTCACTGTCGTCAAAGTCCTGAAGATCCTCAATGTTGAAATCTTCGACCCATTCAAGCCCTGCATATGGCAGTTTTTGCATCATGGCATGACCATAGAGGCTGTTGGCATCCACATACAGTATATAATTTGATGGCCGTGCTGGATCATAATCAGGAATATATTTGTTATTTGCTCTGGCATATCTCTGAGAACATTGCACCATCCCTCCTCTTATACATTTCTCCATAAACAGATACATATCTTGATCGTGGATCAGATCCAATTGCATTTTAGTGTTCAAAAACGTTGCGGCCCATGCTAGGCCCGGGGCACTGTAAAAATATACTGGGTCCAGTTTATAATTTTTCATGGAAGATTTTCTGAATGCCTGCAATATATCAGCTAAGAGGGTCACATCAAGTTTCAAATATGCCATGTGATAATCACCAAATGTCTTGCATTTTAAATTGTTCCACATCAACTGGGCATGGTGATAATCTTCATCACTGATTCCAGATCCTCTGATTCTGCTGTAAAACGCTTCTTGTGGTGGCAGGGAACACTCATCAAATTTAGAAAAATCTGTAACATAGTCATATGGATATACACCCTTCCGCCTAATTAATTTCAGGTCCTGATTTGGAAACTTGGCACGTGTGATTTTGAATTGATCATCAGGTAATTGATTTGCCAGTGTAGGCAGGCCAGCAGGTAAAAATCTGTAAGAATCAAGAAATCTTATGTGAATAGGAACACCATTAACTTTAATTATCTTGCTAATAGATATATATTTCTCATCATTTTCAGCTAAAATATTTAAATTCTGTTTCTCAAACCCCTCGTATCTGATCATATGATGGAAATCATAATTGGATGCTCCGTGGCAAAATATGGGGATAAATCTTGGTCTCTTGATCTGAATATTGCAGCTATTACACAGGGCCTGTTTATATCGACCATCTGTATGAGAATGGTGATGAACCTTGATATTTGTATCTGAAAATTCAGAATCACATACCGGGCATTTTTTTGCATTGTTGAAATCTTCAATCTCTTCCTCTGTTAAAGGCAACATGGGCTTTGATTTTAATAAGATGTTAGATGCTATGTCACGGCACTCATTTTCTATTCTATGTGCAAATATTTTGATGGCATCTGTTCCCATGTATAAGTATGGCTCACTAGCTACACCATCCCGTATAACCACAGAACAAAAGCTAGAAGGTTCATGTTGCTGGTATGGTGTAATTGCAGATTCTTCTGGATCTGGGCTACAGAATGCAAGAGGTTTGAGGTTCGATTCAAAATCACAGACAATATATGCTGGGTGTTCCAACAAGGCTTCAAACTTTTTGAATTTGCAATTTTCACTTGGTTTGGGCATCACCATATGAACAGGTTTATGATTGCCACAGTATTTCAGATGCTCATTTAACTTATTTTTTGCAATTTCTGCACTCTCTTCCCGAACCCCTTTCACCATTTTTTGACCATCAAATTCAGTTAAGCATCTTCTGCACAACTTGAATATTTTTTTATATTTGTCTAGTTGTGTTCTCACTAAAGCTTCAAGATTATGTATCAGAGTATAATGGTGTGTATCATCCCCTTCAATTAAGAGCAGATCAATCGGAATAGCAGATTCATCATCAATTGTACTGATTCTAAGAGGTGATATCGGGCAATTGCCAGTGGAACAAATAAATACATTAATAGATAATTGCTTGCCATTGATGTGCCTGGCCTTTTTTTCAAATTTATCAATATTCTGAACAGACATTGGATATTCCAAACCCTCCATTGCATCGTCAAAATCATGTTCATGTTGCTTGTAATAAGTTATTCTCTGAGGATCCCTTGGAACTGGATACAAAGCAGCTAATATACACCACAAAAAGCATTTCGCGTCATTATTTTTTATATTGACCACGGCTTTTTTGTTTTTGATATTAGCAGGTAATGGCAGATATGTAGAACCTTTTAATGGGCTGAATTCAGAAATATTAACATATAACTTGTGCGGAGAGCCGCATAGGCTCCATCCAGACTCTTTTGCCGCAAATTCAGAGTGTTTAGTGTTCAGTTGATCTATCAACCTGCTTATTATTTTGTCCGAATTTGCGTTTGAATAAACCGGTACAGTTTCTGTTATGTGGGGCTGTGTAAATTTTGTGCCATTTGGCTTCTTATATTGTACAAACAATTTAAGAGAGAGCTTATAAGAGCCATTTTGTGCATTGAGAATTGCCTGGAGATCAGAATTTTTACTGTTCAAAAAATTCTTAATGTCACATCTTGGTTCTGATACAAACCGGTGATCTCTTAATTGGCCATTAAAACTGCTACGGATAGGTTCATAGCGTGGCTGCTTTGCAGGTCCAGCATTAACAGGTGCTTCGTGCCTTCTTTTCAGACCAGATGTGGATGATTGTGCAGAGCAAGTATCTTTATGTTTATATGTGAAATATTCCATGTTATATTTTCTATTGCATTTGGGGCAAATTTTTGTGGGAGTTCTGTATTTGTCCGGGTTACAAATTTTTTGGTGTCTGGCCCAATTAGAGCTGGATATATTCTTATTGCATTGATTGCAATATTTTTGATTTGGCATTTTTGTTGTTGTTTATTATATACAATTTCCTGGGATTCAATTCAAAACTTTATACTGGATAAAAATATCAGTTGGGTTCAGCACTGTGCTTTGTATGTGTGTGTACGTATGTATGTGTGTATACACTTAATATTTTTGGCTTTGGTATTTATATAAAATTTCCTGGGATTCAAATCTAATCTCTATGGATTAATATTAATCTTATGACAGGTTGTAAAACCAATAGCTTTCATTCACACTGACTCTAAATATGAGTGGATTACAACAAATATTAGATTTTATTGTTCAATTAAACCAAACAGGCCGGTAAGTATGAGAAGCACTGTAAAAACACATCTGCTTTCCTCAGCCACTCTCACAATACTGGGTGATGCAATACTCGGGAATTTCTGTAAATACTGGCGCTGAGGAGAACATGCAAAACAAAAATCAATACTACCGTCTCGGGAATTGTACACATTGCCACAGAGGGGGAAACATGCAAACACGGAGCAATTCTAGAGGGGCTCTGCATATTGCATTGTTTTAATATTGGATAAGCAAATTGAACCTGGTTTCCAATTGAACTTAAACCTGAAGTAAATATGTATAGGTGGGTATGGATACAAGTTTATGGACAAAAATCTGGCTGATGCAATTTTTGTAAATATTAGCAAATCTGCTTGATGGGTGGGAGGGTTGATACTTTCCGAAGAGCATTTTTACAAAACTCTTGGGTTAAGCAGGTGCTACACTTGAACAAAAAACTCATATGAACATGTTGAGCAAGTTTTAAGTATATCAAATCTGCATGAGAAGAGCTCTTCCTTTCTGAAAAATTCCCGAGGGCATTTTTTACAAAAATCTTGATTTATGCAGAGTTCCACACTTGAGCAAAAAGCTCATATGGCCATGTTGAGCTTGTTTTAAGTATAGCAAAACTGCTGGAGGGGAGCTCTTCCTTTCTCGCGCTAATCCCACCGTAAATACAACTACTGGTGCCTGGAGGAATTGTGGACGTACCTGTAGTTTCCTCTTTAGGGCATCAGTTTGTACGTAGCCTGCACGAGCCACATTTACCGTGGGCATAATTGTCAGACATTAAAATAATATTAAGGCCGTTTTTGAGAATTTCCAGCTCATCAACTTCCTAGCCGTATTTATGACAGTAAAATTTGGAATCGAGGAAGGCAAACTTCCATATGTTCCATGGGTACTAATAAATAAAAGTGACACATCGTCCGGCTCATTGGATATGTAGATTTCTAATAATTTATTAATGAGGATAATCTACATCTTAATTAGTTATGATATCTATTAATTAGCATTTAAAACAGAATTCATTACACACAATTACATCTTTCTAGCATTTATAATGCCCTAAATAGGCATATTTAGGAGTTTTAAAAATACTTAGCTACCTTGTCGCTATTCTAGCTACAAAATGTGTGTACAGTACTTTCATTATTTACTGTTAAATCGCTATAATGTCGGTTGTTACTGACATTGAGGGATAGGGGAACAGACGGAACAAGTTAATAATATTCCAGTACATCTGCGCACTGTACATTTCATTTCACGAAATTATATCCTTGTATAGTCAACGGCGATAAAATTGGGAGACATATATCCTGAAACGCTGGCTTTCCAGCAATGCCTTATGTGTGTAAAGTCCGCGCGTGTATTATGTCCCCATCGCCAACCCTTTCATGAAACTTAACACTGGCAACAATAGCTAACAATAGCCAAACCGCTCCCGATAAGCGCATGCACTCAGACGTTGTTGCCACATTTTATTGACATTTGTTGTATTTGCAAGGCGCCTCTCGTTATTTTTGCGCCATAACCACGTGCGGATTGATTTCTTTTTAACTAGTTGTGTTGTGTTATTTCTTTGTTGTGTTATGGTGCTGTTTTGTTGCTATGTTATAGTGTGGTGCTTTTAGTTTTTCTCCTTAGAATTTACATAATGCAAGTTATCAATCACGGCTGCTAGTGAAAATCCCAAGTATGAAGACAACATTGCAGGATATTATTTCCTTCATGGAGAGCAGAGGTGCCCATCTCCCCCCTCAAAGCCAATAGCACATTCCCCCAAAAATCATGTCATGCGTCCCCCCAGATCATATCATGTGTCCCCCCCCAAAAAAACATCATTCGCGCCCTCATTCGTAATCCCTACAAAGTATTTAATTACGACAGTGTGTCTACCGAAAGTAACTTTTTCCTTAGCTTTACAGAACACTATACTTGATCTGCCCTTATTTCCTAAACAGGGGTGCCCATCACTCAAGACCACCCTAAAATCGTTCATCATAATCCCCCAAAAATAGTTTGGATGAATGTGTAGTATTTTATGTCTATTTGAATGAAATACCATGTTACATTGTCCATATTTTTGGATTGTTCGATTTTCGAAAAAAACTTAAAGCTAGCACATTGATTGGTTAAATGTAGTAAATTAAAATATGTAAATATGCATATAAACAGTATTTTTGAGTGGGTTTATAATACTCAATTTGAGTATTTAACACAAATTGTTACACAACTTAAGATAAAGATAGAATAATTCAACCTTGGCAAACCAAATAATATGCTCCAGCCGTATGGCAGATTCAAATTGTTTCCCTTTGTTAACCGCTGGGGATATAATGAACGCGCGGACTTTAATGACCTGGACATTGCATTGTAATTCTTTGTTATTTAGTTAAAATATTGTGTTTCTTCGTCTTTTTGATTTGGCAAATATTTGTGATGTCATAGACAGGGCTCGAAAAATCCCGGTCGCCAGGTCGCCATGGCGACTAAAAATTTCAGCCTGGCGACTGTGATCTTTTGCTGTTATATGTACGATATTTTGATGATTCTAAATTCAAATTGCAGTGCACAGTAAGTTAGCCATCATGGAGTTTTGGACTTTTAACCACTGTTAATTTTTACAAAAAAATAAAATTTTTACCTACGTTTCGGAGGCCGAATCTGCCTCCGTCTTCAGGGTAGCGTGTAGTCTGTTATGTCACGTAAATGGTTGCCTAGGAGGATTGTTCAAGGTGACCTAGGCTCCACCGTCTGCAGTCACAAGGACCTCATATACGAAAAAAGTGCCAGGTAGATTATGAGTGGCCCAGGCTCCACTTTGTCAAATGACCAAGGCTTCGTGTGGCACCGTTAGGTTTCCACCTTGATCTCCGGGGACTGGATCGCCCCGGATTGCATGATGACGTAAAGCTTTTTTTTTTCCGGTCATCCGTTTAGAGGGTTATGTCCCTCTCTTCGGCACGTGCTAGATACTTTAAATATATGATAATAGTAATAGATAGGCTAAGTGCACTTTTTTCTATTTTCGGGATTATGAGATGAACATTAACCTAGTCTTGAAATGTCCTTGGATTTTTATTGCTATATTATATTACACCCTACTTTCATTCTTATGTTAGTAAATAAATACCCTTTCTTGTAGTTTGATTATTAGTTGCAATATGAAGGGTATAAATGTGGTCGTAATTGTGGTGGATGATGAATGGTGTATAGTTCATAATCGGGATGTCTGGGCCCGATGGTCAGAGTATACAGAGTTAAAAGATGTTGTAATGGAGTATACAATCTGTATGGGTAACAGTCGTGTATTGCATCTTCACGGATTGTGTGAACCAACGGTGGGTGTTCTTGGTCCATCTTGTTATTTATATATTCTTTTCGCAATGCCTCTAGGTGAAGTGTTATATGTGGAAAATTTATTCGTGTGTATAAGAGTCGAGTTGGACTTGGTAGTTTGATTCTGTATGCCAGTCGACATGCATGTCTCTCTATGATTTGTAGTCGTTCATAGAACGAGCCCCCTGCTGAGAGCCATGCTGTATGTCCATACGTAAGTACGGGCCGAAGAAAGGCCATATAAGTATTTAGGAGGATGTTTGCTCGGAGTCCCCAATTCGTGCCGACAAGTCTCTTCATCAGCTGTAGTCTGTTTTTGGCTTTCTTTTTGATGTTCTGCAAGTGTGGTGTCCATGTTAGTTTTGTGTCAAATATGACACCAAGATATTTGACGCTGTTGGTAGGAATTATGCGTGTGCCACGGATCTTAAGATCTAACATACTTGGATTTCTTTGTACCCTTGAACGACATCCAGTAGGAAGAAATATTATGGCTTGAGTTTTTGGACTATTGATGGTGAGTCTCCAAGTGTCGCACCATCGTTGAAATACATTAATAGCTGGTTGCATAATGCGATTTATTGCTTGAATTGTAGAACCACAAGCCAGTAAAGCTGTATCATCTGCGTATTGGTATGTTGACACCTGAGAGAATGTTGGCATATCTGCGACATAAAGTAAGTAGAGCAATGGAGATAATACCGATTCTTGCGGTACTCCGGCGTTCAGGAAGATAGGGTGAGACAGATTGTTATTTATTGTTACATATGCCATTCGGTTGGTAAGAAAGTTGAAAATTAATCGAATGTAACAGAAAGGAAGGCGAAACTTATGCAGTTTATATATGAGGCCGGTGTGCCACACTTTATCGAATGCCTTTTCAAGATCGAATTGTATTAAACAAGAGGGTTTAGATGTATTGTACTGGTTGTAGATTCGATTTGAGAGTCTTAGTAGGTTATCCAAGACGCTAAAGTGTGGCCTAAATCCGGCTTGGTGTATCGGGAGATAATTATTTGACAATAAATGAGAATGTAATCGGCGGACTAAAATTTTTTCAAGGATTTTGCTGAGTGTTGACGTTAGTTGTATAGGTCTATAGCATTTTGGGTCTGTACGATCTTTATCAGGCTTCGGAAACATGAGAACCTTCGACACTTTCCATTCGACGGGGTAATATCCAGTGCGAAGGATTAAGTTGTATATCACGGCGAGAAATGACAACATTGCTAGTGGAGCTTTCTTTATCAAGAAATATGTGATGGAATCAAACCCTGGGGCAGTGTTTCTTTTGTTGCGGACTGCGTTTGTTATATCATCTGTGGTGATTAAAGTAGTAAGAGGGTGATTTGCGTTGATAGTATGATGAGGACTGGGTTGCAGTTGTCTATTTTCAGGATGTACCTTCCTTGTTATTTGAGATTCTAATCTGCTATTAGGGGCAAGCGGAAGCGGAGGAGTAAATGTGTCTTGGAGAATCTGTGCAAATTCATTTGCCTTTTCGTAATCATTTGTAAGAGCTTGTTGTTGTGAAAGAAGAGGATACGTAGTACTTGTATGTTTTCCTGTAAGCATATGAAATCGTTTCCAGAATTTACTAGGATGGCTTTCAGCATCAAGGTGATTGCAAGTGTCGATCCACTGGCGCTGTTTGTGTGCCTTTATGTAGTTATGGACAGTTCTTATCCATTGGCGGTGAACTCGCAGACATTCAGGGTTCCTTGTTTGTACGTATTCCCGATAGGCACGACGTGATGCAGTCACTGGATGAAGGTATTTAGGTGGTAGTTTAGGTTTAAAACTGTTCACAGTTATCTGTGGTATATGTGTGCTTGCTGCTTGTTTGACTTCTGACGTGATGTTTTCTACAGCCTTGTCTAATTCGTCAGAGTTCGTTGGAGGGGTGAGATTTTGAAATATAGTGGAGAGATCTTCTCGATAACCTTCCCAATTTGCTGTGTTATAATCGTAGATCTGCTTTGGAGGAACCTGTTTGTGTTGAGTATAGTGGTGCACTGGCAGAGTTATTTTAATTGGTGCATGATCACTTCCTATTGGTGCAAGGACTTCTATGTTAATTTTGTCAGCTAAGAAAGGTGACACAAAAACTACATCGGGGGTTGTGTTGCTCTCTGGACGAGTTGCAGATGGTAAATCTTGAAATATGCCTGTAGTATTGTTATCGATGGTAGTATGGAAAGCTGTTCGTTCTGCATTTGTTCGACTATGTATATTAATATCAGCTAGTATGAAGTAATGACGGTATGTAGAAGCGATATAAAGAAATAAGTCTGTAGGTAGAGGGCTAGTAGGTCGTATATCTACAGTAGCCAATGACACATTTATGCTTTTGAGATAAAGTGTGGCAATAGAATATTCTTGGTATGGAAATTGAGGTGGTAATATATTTGTTCTATAGGGAAATTTTGGCTTGATCTCTAGGGCTACTCCACCACATAATCGTTGCGCCGTTGTAGGACCGGGTGTATGTAGCAAGGAATACCTGGGTATGTAAAGGGGTGTGGCTTTGGGGATACGGGCTTCATTCAGTGCAAAGAAATGAATGTCTTCTTCCAGGAGAAGTTCCTGGAATATAGCTTTATGTTTCGGTAGAGAACAGATGTTCATAAATAGGAAATTATATTGTATATAGCCCGCCATAATTATATAAATAACAGTTAGGTTTCTAAACTTCAGTTTCCAGTGGTACAATTTGAAAATGTAGATGTGGACCAGAATATGTAGCGAACAGGTGGACACGAAAAAGAGTCTTAGCTGTCTGTACTATCTGTTGTAATATATGTTGGCGTAGAAATGGGTGGATATTTTGTAGGGTTAATGTTTGAAATCTAAGTAGATCTTCAACAGTCACTGGTTGTTTCAGAGAGTTCTGTGGTGGAGTTGTAGAGTCCATAGTTCTAAATGGTACAGTTAGGTCAGGGCGTGAGGCTTCGGGGTTTGGGCGTGCAGCACAGCGGTAGCTATATGAGGGATGAGCCTGTTTGCACGTGTTACACTTGGGTGTTGCATTTAGATTCGTGCAATCTTTAGTTGCGTGTTGGCCAGAGCAATAGCCACAGATAGGTATTTCGGGGCAATTTGCCGTAGTGTGGGAGTTGTATTTCTGGCAGCGTTCGCATCGTAATGGAAGGGGTGCTTTTGAATGTGAAGGTTCAACCCTGTGTCTTTGGCGATATATATAAGCCCCTTCATGAAGTAAGCGATCGATCGTGTTGGAACAATCTGTTATGACTCGCATCAGGAAAGTTGGACCATTATTGTTCTGTATTCGAACGCATTTTATGACTTCATGGCCTTCCAAACGCAGTTCTTCTAATACTTCTTGATCAGCGAGTTCTGGATCTACGCCTCTGATAACCACTGACCGGTGTGGTGGTTTGTTTGGAGGTGGTGGTTGTTTGGTGGTATTGGGTGTCAGTTGGGAAAGAGCAGCCTGTGGTCCAAAAATTTCAAACGAAACTTTGTTTCTCAGAGTGGACAGAAATTGTGGATCTTTTGATTTTATAATGATGCCATTTCTGGTGAATATAATTTGTTCTACTTGTGCTCGGGGGAGGTATTTTTGCAACTGTTGAAGAAGTAGCTTAGAAGTTCTATACTTGGGGTCGTAGTGTTGCAGTAGGAAGTTGTAGACAGTGGAATTTACTTCAGTGCGACCATCGGTTTGTGCAGTATCTCTGGAATTGAACTTTGATATCCGTGCTTGTTCTTCATATTTTTGTTTCTTTTGTAGTTGAAGAGGAGATCGAGAGCGATCCCTGGATGTTTTTGAATCGGCTGAATTGCTTCTTGAGTTGCCTCGGTCTTGTTTTTGGATTATCCTGTCTCTAGAGTTTGCACCCCCAACTTGTTGGGGGAGCCCGTTATGCATGGTGAGCGAAGGGAGGCAACCTAGTAATCCTTTTCAAAGACGAAACAATTAGGAGACAGAGTTATTTCAGGTGTTGCAAAAATAAGCAAAGTACAAGGTGCTGCAAACGAGAATTGTAGCACAGTTTGCTTCAAAATAAAGAGAGTACAAGTGCTGCAAACGTGGATTGTAGCACAGTTTGCTTCTAAATAAGCAGAGTACAAGTGCTGCAAACGAGGATTATAGCACAGTTCGCTTCTAATTAAGCAGAGTACAAAGTGCTGCAAACGGGAATTGTAGCACAGTTTGCTTTCTAAATAAGCAGAGTACAAGGTGCTGCAAACGAGAATTGTAGCACAGTTTGCTTCTAAATAAGCAGAGTTCTTACCAGTGTTTGCAAACGTGATTAGCAAACAGTTGCTCCAAAGTAAGCAGTAATGGTTGTATGTCCCTTCACAGCAAGGCGTTCTGCCGAAGTAGTGATGGGTCGTTCGTGAACGAGTCGTTCAAAAGTAACGACTCTCTCTTGTGAGCGGTGAACGACTCGTTCACCAGAATTGAACGACACGTTCAAAGAGTCGTATGTGTGCCACGACTCCTCCGCCCGCCAAGCAACTATTATTCCATTATTCCCTCTCCTTTCCACGAATTTTGCGAGGAAGGCGCATGCGCAAGTGTATACTCGCCTGGCGGCCGGAATTTTTGAAAGAAAGCAAGTCGATTCTGCGGGCAGAAAATGGGGACTGGAGAGGAGAAGGAGGGGGGGGGTCCTCTCTGTTCCTTTTCCCTACCCCTAGTTGAGTGAAGCGGGCAGAAACGTGCCGTGTACGATGAGAGGGGAAGGAGCATGCTCGCGAGTCGACTCTTTCCTTCGTTCAAAGAGTCGCTAAAGTGTGCCACGACTCTTTGAACGAAGGAAAGAGTCGACTCGCGAGCTCGCGACTGTTGTTTGCAGAGAGAGAGCGCGCAACCCCAGCCCATGACGGGCAGCGAAGAACAGCCAACAAATTTGTCCTGTAATTTCAAGTTCGGCCAAACCATTAGCGCTAAAATTACAAGAAATTAAATGTTAGTAAAAAATATTAGGGGAGTCTTGTAAAAATTTTGGGAAGGTGTTAGGCACAGACCTCTTGATTACAATATTCCGATTAGCCTATTTTGAGTTGTTATTGTTAAAGTCCACTTTATGTGCAGATAGGATAGTCGGGACTGGACCTACAGCTTAAAGTGGGATCCGAACCTCCACTTTGTATTGAACACGGTACCCCTTGATTACCGGCGACGTTATCACTACGCCATCGGGGAGACCCGATTAGCCTATTGAAGCATAAAAGTGGACTTATAACAATTTTTGCCAAGCAAAGCATTTTAATACATGACAGCGTTAACCACTATGCTATTAGGGTGAATCAGAAAAGGGGGGGAGTAATTTATAATTTGCAACACAAAATACTTAGTGTGGAAAGCGATTGTTACTTTTAATTATTTTCTAAAGCGCCGGCCTCCATGGTGGAGTGGTTAGTACACCTCATTACTCATCCTGATCTTCGCGATTACCCAAAAAAAGTGACAGAAAAGCGAAGTAAAAAAAAAAAGCTGTTGGCCATCTGCGGTGAGCCTACGTGTTAAGGTGTTTTACTAGTAGAAAGCAACATTAAAAAAAATACATACGTATAATTTGGCACGCTTTATAGAAATTCGATCATACATTATGATATTGGCAGAAACTTATATTGAATGACTGTAGAACAACAAAAAGCTATGGACATGGATATGGGATGGACATGGATAATGTTCAAGAGCGATATATATTTCTTAAACACAGCTGTTAGCCATCCGCGGAGAGCGAGCGGGTGGATCCTACTCTAAACTGTAGATCCAGTCTGCTGGCGAGACTGCCGCCGCCGCGCCTTTCAAAGAGAGCTCGCGACTCGCGAGCGAACGACGAGTGAGCAGAAGAGTCGCTAAGGCGAGCGAGTCGTTAAGGTGCTTAATGACTCTTCGTGCCGTCTCGAGAGTCGTGAACGATGAGGGAGGAGAAGAGTCGCTAAGGCGAGCGAGTCGTTAAGGTGCTTAATGACTCTTCGTGCCGTCTCGAGAGTCGTGAACGAATGATGGGGAAAGAGTCGTGGGACTGTGCTGTGACTCTTCGTGCTGTTTCAAGAGTCGTGAACGAGCGATGCGCGTGGAAATGCAAGCATGTGTCGCAGCGCAGATCTGGAGTGCATTTTGTTGACTCGCTTTCTCACATTTGTTGCGATATTAAAACCAGTGATCGAATGCAAAAAAAGGAAGAATATGTAAATGCACGTTATTACTAATAAAAGGTTGATATAATTATATAGCATTTCTGTGTATGCTATCGTACTGCATAATTTGCATTATCCGCAGCATGAAATGTAATCTGAAACAAGATACAAATATAGAAAATCTCACTCATGAGGCAGAGTAATGAAAACAAGTATGTGCAATAAATTTTGTTTGTGCGTGTGTGTTTACTGTTTACACATATGTATATCCACACACACAGACTCGTATTTGTATTTTTCTTATTTTATGCCGCTTTTCTTCAAATTTTAAGTAATTGCGACGATGAGGATGATGCGTGATGATATAGATGAAGGGACACTCATAAAGAATATCCTTGCCCAGACCGGGACTAGAACCCAGGAACTTCTGTGACAAGATCAAATGTCGATTACTTCAGAATCTTGGCCATCTAGTCAGCTACACGCACACACACATACACAAAAATGCAATACAATTTATTAATCTTGAAGGACAGAGGCTGATATATTCCGTTGTGTTCGTTTATTTAAATACAATCATGTGCTTCAACACCTCCTACCCCCCTTCCTCCTCTTCAGGCATGTGTTTCGAGAAAAAGAAGCTTGACGACTCTTTTGAACGACTCATTTGAACGACTCTTCTCAGTGAGCGAGCGCTCATGAGTCGACTCGCACAAATGAACGGCTTGAACCCATCACTATGCCGAAGGCACCTCGAACACACCAAACCACTGTATAGAATTCAGTTTCCTACAGCCGTCCGTTCCAAACGTGCTGAAACCAAACCCACAGTGAACCAACCGAGAGAGATGGACGTAAAGCTTTTTTTTTTTTTTTTTGTCCTCGCGGGGTTGGGTGCAATATGTATGAATAGTCTAAAGAGACTATACGTGAGATCTTATGTGTGTGGAGGGATAGTGTCTGAATTGTGAACTCTGGTCCCGTTGTTGTTAGTGATTTTTGGAGTTTGTGTTTTTGTACAATTAGTTCACTGTTTCTTTAGTGTTTCTGCTGTGTTCTGTGGGTAAATGTATGACATGTGGATGCGTTGGTGTAGTGCTGCCATCTATTGTTTTTTTTTAAAACGTTTCTGACTAATGGTGTCCATATTGGTCTGATCTCTAGGCTGGGTTGGCTGATCGGTTCTGTTCCTGTTGTCATATGCGATGCTTCCTTGAATTTTCTGCTGTAGCCATTTTCTTCCCTGTTTATTATCTGTGTTTTATCCCATTGTATTCTATGACTGTTTTCCCAGGCGTGGGTCGCTAGTTTGGACCTTTCAAAGTATCCCAGCCTAAGGTTTGTTTTGTGTTCCCCCACCCTCGCTTCAAGTGTTCTGCATGTTTCGCCAATGTATTCCCTCCCGCATTCACATGGGATGCTGTAGATTACGTTTTTCATTTTTATATCGGGTGTGTGGGGTCTTGTGTGGACCAGGTTGGATCGGAGTGTGTTCTTGGAGTGGAATGTAGTTCTGATGTTATATTTCTTGGTTATTTTTTGGATTCTTTCTGATATTCCTTTTATGTATGGTGTATGGATCGTGGCCAGTGGTTTATCTTTTGGAAGTGGTTTTGTTGTTTCTTCTGTCCATATTATTATTTTGTGTGGATAGTTATTGGTTATTAGTTATTTCTGCATTATAAAGCCTCATCCAATGAGATATTTTTCAATGCTTAAAATTATCAGTTCACGGCATACAGAAAAGTATATAAATTAATAACTGACGGAAAACACCATTCAAATTTTTCCAGAAATTAACTTCTGAGTAAGAAAAATATGTAAGAAATTATCGAAGGGTCATAATCAGACATTTGATGACTGATGCCATGTCAATCTGTGATTTGCGACCAATATTGGTCATGTGCAACATTTGATGAATTTTTGACTGTCGATTTTATGGGTTGAGCGAAAAGTGCCATTTTGGGGACATATCTTCGTATATGGCAACACTAGCAGGTCGAAATATTGCCAACACTCGCAAACATGTGTCTAAGTATTGGCTATACATTTACGGGAAAAATCGTAAGTCAATATTTTGTGCCGAAATTGGACTCTTTGACAGAATCCTAGGCTGCTCCTGTTTACATTGAATTATCTTCGCTTACTTTCGCTGCTACTGTGCCTATTTGTTTTAATACATTCAGCATCGCGTATTCATTGGAGCAGTACGTGTGCATTGCTGAAGAGTATTTTACTACTCATTGTTACACTCATGTGCAAGAGGTTTTCCAATAAAAATGCCCTCTCTGTTTCTGCCGTAGCTATCTCACAAAGCAACTGTTTTACAACCAAACACCAACAAATGATCCCACAAATTGTTTAAGAGTTGGAATTTATTGTTGAAAATTAGTTCTCATATGTCATCAGCAAATTAACAATGTTTTTTTTTTATAAATAATGTAATTTCCTTTATTTAGATAAATGCTAACATAAATTTATGAACCCAGTGATATCCTACAGGATTAGTTTAGTACAGAAAACCCGGTGTAAATATCTCTTACGATTTTCATGCTATACATTTTCAAAGATGAATTGTGCGACTTTTGAAACCTACTGTAGTATGCACAATTGCTAGTAGGTGTTTTCCTGGCGCCTGATTTTCAGAGCTGGAGCCTAGCTTTGAAGATTTTTTTCGAGCACTGGTCATAGACAACTAGTATGAACAAATAGACTTACCTTTATGTGCCATGACCTAGCAACATTTAACAAACTGAGAGATTTATCAACAAGCAAAAAATACGATAGTAACGGAGAATACTTGGGGAGAATAATGGTAAAAAATGTCGAGAATGATGGTATTGTGTGGTTTAAAGTTTTAAAATTGCTGTTAAGAGCATTTATCTAAATATAAACCGTTTATAAACGTGAAATAGTAAGTTTTGTTTTCCAAGCCTGGTGATTACAAGTGTCTTTTGACAACGACATGAGGAGCAAAGGGTAAATTCGTGAGTTGACTGAAAGGTACGTAACATGTGTATTGCCTAACCCTACGGCGATAAGCCAACTTCAACAGCGGCTTTTTAATAGGTAGTTCTGAGTTAGGCAACACACACAACGCATTGCAGAAAAGCCAGTGTTTTAGGATACAGGTGACTGTACCTTGAGGACTTTCCGAGCAATCAACAGATACCTAGGGGTTCCATTGTTGACGTGATCGTTTATCAATATACAGGGTGTCTCAAAATTAATAGCGCAAACTGAGACAGGAGAAAGTAAACGATAATAGAAGCAAAAATGTATAAGTAAACATGGGTCTGCAAACGAGCCGTTTTCGAGATGTGTGAATACAAGCCGCCACTGGCTTCATTGTTTGTAAACGTCGTCCTAGTTGAAAAAATGCTAATAATGTGTGCGAAAGTGTTGTTACAAGCCGTACAACCTCTCGGAAATGTTCTGTTTTGTAAACAAAGAGCAAACCTCGGACCGCGCAAGGAGTAAGGTACTCGGTGTTTACAAAATGCAATAAGTGACGGCTTCTAACCACACATTCGCACATATTATTAGCATTTTAAAAACTAGGACGACGTTTACAAACAATGAAGGCAGTGGCGGCTTGTAATCACACATTCGTGATTATCTCGAAAATGGCTCGTTTGCAGACCCATGTTTAATGAGACTTCTTTGCTTCTATTATCGTGTACTTTCACCTGTGTCAGTTTGCGCTATTACTTATGAGACACCCTGTATAAAATTTTCTAGGAAAAAAAATGTTACTAGATAGGTGTACCAAACAAGAGTTTGTAGCTTTAATTCGTTCTGAGATATCGATTTTTAAGTTTCGACACCTCCCCTATTGCGTAGTGGTAACATCGTCGCCTTGTAATCAAGGGGTCCCGTGTTCCGTACCCGGTGGGGGCACATGGCACAGTGGTTCGGATCCCACTTTTATCTGTAGGTCCAGTCCCGATTAGCCTTCCTGTGCATAAAGTGAACCTAAAATATTAATTCAAGCAATCAATCGATTGTTGGACTGTCATAGTAAAGCAGATACACAATCAGATAATATTTTATATCATGTTAGGTTAGTAACAAAATACTTTATTTCTATTTAATTTTTCTATAATTATTTTCTACCATCTCAAAGGAATGAAGTTGTTAGTTTGTTTTCGAGATGGCAACCCTTAGCACCATCATGTTGCGATTTGACAAAACATCTGCGAATTTCGCTCAACACTCCGGACCAAGGGAAAGCAAGAAATGAAAACGGTACGGTGACCTTGAACCATCCAATAACAGACCAGCTGCTTTTCACGATATCTTTACCCCCAATCAGCAGGAGCTGAAATGCAATCGCAGTACCATCAGTATGGCCTACTGCTGTAGCTACCGTATTGTTGCAAACTTTACTGTTAAATATCTACGTACAGGATTTTTTTTTTGTACCAATGCCATTGCCAGCATTTAGGCACATCAGCGAAGAATTTGTTAGAAAATATAATTAAGAGCTTTGGACCACAGGAGAGACGCAAAAACTATGATTTTTGACAAAACATTAACATATTATCCATGAGCGTGTTCGTTTGAAAATTTTTCAAACATCGGAAACATTTTTATCAAGAAATGACATGAGTTTGCAAAGACAGAGATACGAGACTACTTTTCATCCTCAAACAACCACTTATTAAAGAACGTTTTGAAGGTAGAGACCTTAAATATTCTGGGGCACCTTCTCTAAGGATAAATGTCACCCACGCGATTGGACAAATGTATGGGCAAATCGAGGAGAAAAAGAAACTACACCCTGTCCCAGCTATCTCTGAACCAAGGCCGTGCATACCGTCAGATAAGGGGAGGAAATCGAGTGAGCAGAGGAAAGCAGTACACGCTGCTGCGAAGGCTGATAACAGCAGTCACTTTTCCCCCTCCACGCAAACTCGTTTCCTCTTACGTGTTCATTGGTGGAGCAGTCTCGTGTCACTACTTGCGCAGAGACTTGTTTTCGTTGGCCTACTTTAGAGATACCTAGGACAGGGTATAGACATTATTAATGACAGTTCAAGTGTGTGTTTCTCGGAGAACCTGGTAACACTGAATCAGTTTATCTCTGGCCAGGCCGTTATCTTACTCTCTCCTCCCACGTGACTTGACCAAGAATCGGGTTTCGATACGTCCCTGCTGCTTCATCCTGAGGAGATTCACGTGGTTGACTTTGATTCTATATTGACCGCCAAGAAGAGGAAAAAAGGTATCGAAGAGTTCTGGCCCGAACACGTTCTCCTGAATGGGGCATCACTTATCGCACACCGTATTGAGCTCCTTGGTCTATTGACGTCAGTGTGGAATGCTTTCGTTGTTAGGTTAGGCATGTTAGGTTTAAGTCTCTTAGAGTAAATACACGATAAATACGCTGCAAGTTTTCAGGGCTTCTTCCAGTGGCGGATCAGTTTCCACGCTGCCATCCCTAACTTTCCACCCTGCCCCCCCTACTTTCCACATCCAATAAAAATCTTCGCTATGCTACATACTTACAACTTTAAATAGGAAAAATACCAATCTTATTCTTAAACACTTTAAATCACTGTTAAAAGTATTGGTTTATTGTGTGTAGGCATTTATTAAAAATCTACATAATGAATGAAAATAACAGTAATTTCTTACCTTAAATTGCTACATGACATTGCAATGTATGCATTAAATTATGCAGCACTAATTCAGAAACTTCCTTCTTGGAGGAATGGTAGCAAAGATTGAAAATGTTCTATTGAACTGTTCTTCTAGTCCCTAAATTTTAACTTCGTTGAGTACTTGTTTGTGCGTATCTAACAATTGGCTATAGGTTTAAACTTGTTGAATGATGAAAACCACTTTCATTCTCCTTTACATCCATTATTTGCCTTTATGCATTGATTTCGTCTTTTCTACATATTTCTATCATCCATTTGCTTTTACTAAATCGATACTTATTGTTGAACAATTTATTTATATTCTTTCACCTTGTGCTGCCATCTATGTCTCTTTTCTGAAACGTCTTTCTTTTCATCCTGTTTTGTTTCCAATATAAAATGTTACAACTTTTTAAGAAAATAAATAGCTATGATTGTGTAATAAATATACGTATTAAGGTTTTGACGCTACTCAAGAAGGGTCACCGAACCCTTATTAACCGCTCCTGCCTTCACAAGAAAAGTATTACCTATGCTAGGAGCCTCAAATCTAACATGCCTAACCTAACAACGAGAAGATTTATCGTGACGTCAGATGGCGTATGAGCTGAATACGGTGTGTGATCCCGCCGAAACAAACTGAGGCTGCCTTTATAGGGTGTGGAATCTAAAATATTCGATTCGTATATAGAAAGGAAAGAGGCTGAATGCAGTTGCTGATGTGGTATGGTCGGTGGAAGCGCCTGGCTGCCACACAGGGCACCGGGATTTGATCCCCACGACGAACAATCTCCGGCACGAAAATTTCCGTTGATGTGAAAGTGGCTCCGGGATTCACTTAACACTTCATGAGTTGGTACAGAGATTTATTCATAATTTTCTCACGTTTTGTATAAGTCTGTATTTAGGAGGTGTAAGTGTAAATTTGGAGCTAAATGATCATAAATTGGGTTTTTGAGAAGAAAAATATGGGTGTATAGAGGATTTGAGGGGAGGGGGAAGAGAGTATGAAGATGATTTGTTGTTGTGTGGATAAATAACTCAATGTGTGCTTTTCTGGTAAAACTACATAGTTCTTGTTGATCCTATCATCTTTACTATTCCTATATTCCAGAATGTGTTGATTACTACCTTCATGGTACAGTGTAAATGCGTAGGGGTACATTTTATATTTTTAAAAACTTGATTGATTGATTGATTGACTTGGTGTTTTAAGTCCACTTTATGCATAGTATGGCTAATCGGGACTTGACCTACAGTTTAAAGTTGGATCCGAACAACTATGTGCCTCCACCGAGTATCGAACCCAGTATCTCTTGATTACAAGGCTGCCACGCTAGCACTGCGCCACCGGCGAGGCTAGCTCAGTATAGAAAAGGATTATAAACTGTACATTACGGCCTCCTCTGTGGCGTAGCTTCATTGTCGTCAAGGGGCCGCGGGTTCGATACCCGATCGAACCACATAGTAATTCGGATCGCACTTGAAACTGTACGTTCATCCAGATTAGCCTACCTGTGAACTTAGATCAAAAGCTCAAACTCAAATTTCCATTAACTCTTCTGGTTTGAAGACATCTGCCTAATACTACAACCTTTGGGGCTCCACACAAAGTCTCTCGCCAATACTACTCCAAAGCATAGTAGACGATTTCTCACGTAATGCTAAAAACCCCATTTGTCGGCTTTATCCATCGACAGCATGGTTTACGTCATCAGAAGAATAGATGCGTGGTTAAGCCGGCCTCCATGGCGGAGTGGTTTGCACATTCGTCGCCAGAGTTCCGGGTTCGAAACCCGACAGAGCAAGGGTGTCCTTTGTGAGTGACCTTTCATCATATCATCACTCATTCCTTTCTTCGCGATTAGTCAAAAGTGGCAGATAAACGAAGTAAAATAAAGAAAAATTAATGAAGCAATCAGATATAGTTAGCCATAGAGGAGCCACGTAACATATCTCGCTGACACTTCTCAGTAACTGCTATTTACTGCACGGATAAACCAAACCTCCCGTTGTTATCCAGGCTACACACTTCAATGGTTTGGGACCTGAGCCGCCGCCAACTGTCAGTAGGAGCTAAGGTTCAATGCCTTTCAATTGTCGATAATATTCTGCATGGACCGCTCGGTATCAATGCCCATTGAATCGCTGCTTGGGGTGTTGTAGTGACAGGGCCGGGCATAGGGAGGGGCAACTCGGGCACTCACCTGAGGCCCCATGCTTCGAGGATCCTGCGCCCGACAAATATAACTGTGTGTGATAACTCAATATGCTGACCAATTAAGAAATTTATTTTATTTTAAAACATAAACTAAACGTAACGTTTCAACCTTCTAGCAAGGTCTTCTTCAGACTCTGTACCAAGTACATATAAAACAAGGTACAAAACAGGAAGATATATATATACACAAAAATCACTCCCCTCCAGACACAAGATTATTAGAAAGTTGTTTTTCTGGAACATTACAGCAGGTGGCCTTCCATTGTCAACTGTAATTTCACCGGACAGGCGATTTAGCTAAATAGGTCTTTTCATCTGGAAAGTGGTTGGACTCTCTATCTCACGGTCTTTTCCTTATCATTTCTTTCTTCATTCCTCTTCCTTCTTCTCTCCTCTTTCTCTCTTGTCCTTTCCACTCTTTCTAACACCTTCTTCCATTCTTTGTTTATCCTCAGTCCCCATTCCAGTTCGTTGTGACTTCTTCTCCTTTCTTCTCTATTTCCTTGGCCTCCTTCCATTTTCTCACTGGTATTCTCTTCTCCCTTCCTATCTGCTTAGCCTCATCCCACTCTATGTCATGTCCTGTTTCTCTCGTGTGCTTAAATATTATATTTCTTTCTCTCTTAAGTCGTACATCATCCCTATGTTGTTTCAACCTGTCTTTCAGCATCTTTTTCGTTTCACCTATATACACACTCCGACATTATTTACACTTCACTTCGTAGATAATCCCTTCCTCTTCTCTGTTTTCCTTGTTCTTGTTTGAGTTCTTTGTTATTCTTAAGATGCTTCTCCCTCCCTTGCTGTAACTTTTAATGCCCGCTTTCCTAAGCACTTTGCATATCTTTTCTGTGATCTTCCCCATACTCCTTGTTCCAAACCACCTCACTTTTTCTAAATGTGTGTGTACGATATATTGCGACTTTATAGCACGCTGTTGCTTCCATCTAATTTAACTTTTCTGGCTTCATGGATTATTTTATAAATTATATAATATATTAGTCGACTTTGGAATTCCCGAAGAAGCTTGTTAATATGATAATAGTATGCACCAGTGAAACAGAAAGTAAAATTCGTGTGGATATTAATATGTTTGACAAACTTGCAATTCATTATGGGTTAAAATGGAGATTCATTATCTCCATTGCTCTTTAATTTTGCCTTAGAATATGCTCTTAGGAAGGTAAAGGAAACTAACGAAGGACTTAAATTAAACGATGTGACTCAGCTGTTAGCATATGCACATGATGTAGACTTACTGGGGTTGATGTAAATGCATAAGAATAATACTAAAATATTTTTCAAAGCAGCCAAAGAGATAGGTTTGGAAGTTAGCAAAGACAAAACTAAATATATGCTTACAGGCCGAAACCAATTACGATTACGTAATAATCAGAATCTAAGTTTCCAAATTCAAGTACTTAGGAGTAATACTAACAAAATGAAAATGACATTAAGGAGGAAATAAAAAAGCAGGTTTGATTCGGGAAATGCATGTTACTTTTCTCTTCATAAACTTTTGTCTTCTCGTTTAAAATCTAAGAAACTAAAAGTTAACATATGCAAACAGTAATTGTGCCCGTAATATTATATGGATGCGAAACTTGGTCCCTTACATTGAAAGAGGAACATAAATTGAGAGTGTTTGAAAATAAAATCCTTAGGAAAAAATTTGAGCCTAAATGGGATGAGGAGACAGGTGAGTGGAGAAGGTTACTTAATTTAGAAGTACATAGTTTGTATTCATGTCCAGATGTTATTGGAATGGATAAATCAAGAAGGCTTAGATGGGCAGGCCATGTGGCACGAATGGAAGAGGAAAGAAGAGTTTACAGGATTCTTGTTGGGAAACCTGATGGTAAGAGTCCAGTAGGAAGACCAAGACGAAGATGGAGGGATAACGTTGAGATGGACCTAAAGGAAATTGGTAGGGATGGAAAAGAGTATACAGGGTAAGTCAAAGTGATGGACCCGATTTCAGACATTTATTCTGTGAAATATAATAAACAAATGTTATTGTGAGACATGTGCTAAGAAAGGTAAACTGTCAAAGTTTTTTTCAAACAAATCACAAATGTTCTATGTGAGCACCTCGCGTAACACGGCACACATCAAGTCGATAGTCTTATCTCCTGCCATACCTTGTGTAGCATGTTGCGGTCAATATCAGCAATGGCTGCTGTGATGCGGACACGCAGGTCATCCAATGTTGTTGGAAGTGGTGGTACGTAAACATGATCCATGACAAAACCCCACATGAAGAAATCACATGGACAAGTCGGGGGAACGAGGTTTCCAATGAAGGAGAGGTTGATCCTCCGGAGATGCACGGCCTATCCAACGTTGTTCCAATGCCCCATTGAGATGGTCCCGAACGCTGCCATGATAATGCGCAGAGGCACCATCCAATTGGAGAATGAAATCTGCGCTATCCTCTGCAAGCTGTGGAAAGAGCCATAGGGGTAGTGCCCCGACTGAACGTCATCAAGTGGGGTTCACCGAAACCTCAAAAACTCACTTTCTCTCCACGTTCCGCGCCTCATTTATTGCGCTAACGATGTTTCACAGCGAAGAAAACAGCACCTAAACATCAAAAATTCACTCTACTCATTTGGGGTTCTGGAACCTCAAAAAACTCATTTTTATTAATTGAGGTTCACCAAAATCTCAAAAAAAAACAACTCACTTTCTCTCCACGTTCCGCGCATTCATTCGTTGCGCCGACACAGCGTGATGAGTAAATAATGCACTCTCTCTCATCCTTGAAGGATGAATGCACCTTGACGTAATTTTCCAACTCCGGGACGAAATGTTTGTATATCGTGACCTTTGCAAACCTACCTCTTTCGGGAACGATGTGCCACACACACGCGCGCGCGCGCGCGCTTGTATTGTGACCACTTTCTCTCCACGTTCCGCGCATTTATTCGTTGCGCTGACACAGCGTGATGAGTAAATAATGCACTCTCTCATCCTCGAAGGATGAATGCACCTTATTGTAATTTTCCAACTCTGGGGCCAAATGTTTGTATATCGTGACCTTTGTAAACCTCTTTCGGGAACGATGTGCCGCACACACACGCGCGCGCGCGCGTCATTAAGTGAGGATTAAAAAAACCTCAAAAACTCACTTTCTCTCCACGTTCCGCGCATTTATTCGTTGCGCTGACGATGTTTCGCAGCGAAGAAAACAGCACCAAAACATGAAAAAAACTCACTTCAATTCACTGAAGTGCGCCACAGTGTTGCAAAACCTACGAAAATTTCATCAAAACCTCAAAAAAACTCACTTTTTCTCCACGTTCCGCGCTTTTATTCGTTGCGCTGACACAGCGTGAGGAGTAAATAATGTACTCTCTCTCATCCTCGAAGGATGAATGCACCTTGACGTAATGTTCCAACTCCGGGGCCAAATGTTTGTATATCGTGACCTTTGCAAACCTCTTTCGGGAACGATGTGCCACACACACACACACGCGCGTGCTTGTAACGACAATTTTGTTCCCTCTCTCTCTCTGCGTGTGCTATCAACGTTAACACAATGACACAAATTCAACAAATAGGTAGGCCACGATCTTCCTCCTAAATCGCATTACATACATGTGGAAAAAAAAAAACTTTGCCTGTCATTACAAAAAAAAAAAACTTTGACCGTATTCTTAAATAACTAACAAGGACAATGAATCTTTTTGGCTTCCGCAAACAGATCAACATGGAGACTGCACCGCCAAATTTCAATAACCTCTTACCTTCCGTGTTATCTAAACTCAATGGTTTACTGATCGTTCACCTTAACAGCATATGGACGAAATTGGATGATGATGTGGGTAAGATGTTTTATGTTTTTAATAACAATTTACATTTCTACGAAATTCCGATCGACGGGAAACTTCGGATCACTGTGAATCCGGAAAACGCAGGCGAAATCAAAATTTCTACCGGCAAGAATATTTTTCGAATCAAGCACGACAAGATGCTTTCTAACATTACGTACGATGTTTCTGCAGGAGATTATCTTTACATGGAACTCCTCGGAGATTACGACAAACTTATTCCTCTCTTCGTAGAATTACGAATCGTCTATCCTATTATAAATAACCGTTAACCAAAAATGCCTAACGACATTTTCGGCAACACCAAGCGTGTAGACCACGCAGAAGAGATTCTCATGTTGGACATTCGAGTTAAGAAGTTGAGGACCGATTTGATTGCTTTGCAGGAGACCTTAAACAAAAGTTTAGAGTCGGAAATCGCTACGCTCCAAACGCAATGTCTCGACCCCATTCTGAAAATCGATTCCGAACTGAAGACGCTGATAAAAAATTATGTCGACGTACCTTCTTACGACAACGTTCAAAATATACAGTTGAGCGTGGATTCGCTTCAAAATGATTTGGCCAAATTACAGCAATTTCAATCGAAAAATGAGGATTTGGAAAAATTGAAACTCGAAATCGAAGAACGAACTTCCGCAATAGAAAAGAATTTCTCTGAACTTCAAACCGTCGTGAACGATAGAGACGCAGAACACTTGCATGTCGTCGTTTCCAAATTACAAGAAGAATTCACCAGCACGTTGGAAGAAATTAAATCCAAGTTGCAGACTTTGGAAGATACAATGACGAACCTACCATCGTCGGACGAACTGCAGGTCATCGGTAAAAGCGTCGCGAATATAAAAATTCAATTGGAGGCGTATCGAGATTTCGAACACATTCAAACCACCATCGCTACGCTTCAGGCGTCTCTGGAGTTGATCAACGAAGAAATTAAAAATATTCACGCTGAAGCAAGAGCGTTGACGAGCATTCAAGACACGTTGAGCACGGTTCAGCAGAAGATCGAATATTTAGAAAATTTGAACGTCGAAACGAATCTCGCTCATTTTCATCACGTACTCGACAACATACAGGGTGACTTGGAATCGTTACGGACGAGCGTGCCTTCGAGCGAAGATTTGGAAAAATTGAAAACGGCGGTGACGGCACTATCCGATTCGAGCGACGTCAAAAGTTCGTTGAGCGATCTCGAGAGTAGGGTGGCCAATCTCCCCACCTCCAAAGAATTGCACGCTTTGAAAAGGAACATATCACGTATGCTGAAGCGACAGGAAACGGAAACGGCGAACGTGGAACAGATTCGAGACGAAATTAGTTCGCTGGTGTCGACGCTGCCCACTTCGCAGAGCGTCGCCGACCTTCACGCGCAGTTTACAGAGATGCGAAGCATCGTGAACGATCTTACCGAGAAGAGCTCGAAATTGAATCAAGTCGAGAACCTTCAGAACATTGTCGTCAACGTCAGAGATCAAGTTGGAGTGCTGGAATCCACGCAGGAATCGACGCTGGCCTCTTTCGGTGCCAAGTTGCAGGAACTCAACGAAAACTACAAGCAGTTGAACGTGGAAGTGAAAATCAAACCGTCGTTTTCTACCGTAACGGATACCATAATCGAGCATTTGCTGCCCATCGAAAATAAACTCGGACAAGTTCACAGTAATCTCGTCACCTTCGACACTAAATTCGCCAAATTGTTCACCTTGCAAGCCATCGAAATCAACAGCGTTCACAATCAACAGAGAATCTCCACGTTCGTCGAAGGTAACAAACTGTACATGTTGCATCCTTATCATCCGTACTACAAGTTTCTCCTCGATGGCACAATTCAGATAAACGAATTTTCGTACTGGTCTCACGGCAGAAAAGCTAGCGTTCCCACCATGACCTTAATATCGAATCGTGGTGTCCAGAAAGAAGGAAACATTCCTCTGGCACGTTGGAACGAAACGCGCAACATATATGAAATACACGAAGACGAAGATCTCACTGTTTTCGACGTGAGTGCCGGCGATAAGCTGATCATTCAAAACACGAGCGAGGTGCCACCCTCTTTGAATCCCATCACGCTGGTGCTTCTCTTCAAACGTAATCTCTAAAAAAAATGTCTAGGCAAGCCATCGTCGAAGAATTGCATAAACCTGCACGCCGCAACTACGAACGTTTGGCTGTGGTAACCAAGGGCATCGACGACCTCTGGCAAAGCGATCTCGTGGAGATGAGTAGCGGCAATTTGAAAAACGTACATAAATGGAACAAGGGCAACAAGTACCTCCTTACCGTCATAGACACGTTTTCGAAATTCGCATGGGCTCTACCTTTGAAGGCGAAAACGGGATCGTGCGTCGCGGAAGCATTCAAATTAATTTTTCGCGAAAGCGGCGGCAGACGACCTCGGTTTCTGCACACGGACAACGGTAAAGAATTTTACAACGCCGTATTCCAAAAGTTTATTCAAAAACATGACATTCGACATTATTCGACCTTCAGTCACATCAAAGCCAGCATCGTGGAAAGATTTAATCGAACCTTGAAAACACACATGTGGAAACGATTCACGCTTCGGGGAAATTACAAATGGGTCGACATCCTGCCGGAACTCGTCGACACCTATAATGATACGGTACACAGAACGATAGGCATGAAGCCAGTTGACGTTACCAAGTCTGACGAGCAGCGTTTAATTTCTACCGTTTACTGTCCAAAGTACACACCCACGACAAAAAAAGCTAAATACAAAATTGGAGACCGGGTGAGGATCAGCAAATTCAAACGCACCTTCGAGAAGGTCTCACAAAAAATTGGAGCACGGAACTCTTTACGGTGGTTCGAGTTTTACCCGGAAACCGACACACGTATATAATAAAAGATAGTAGCGGCGAGATTTTGAAAGGAAGATTTTACGAAGAGGAACTCTCTAAAACGAAACACCCCGACACGTACCTCATCGAGAAAGTATTGCGTAGGAAAGGTGACAAACTGTTTGTCAAATGGCTGGGACTTCCGGAAAAGAGTTGGATCGACGCGAACGAAGTGATCTTGTGAGTACGTGGAACGTGGTGAAGCGTCTACCGGATCCGGAAAGTCAAACGAAGAAAAAGAACGGTGAGTTGCTTCCCGACAGCATCCGCTGTCTGATCGTAGGTCCTTCGGGGTGTGGGAAAACGACACTGCTCGTGGACAATTTTCTCCTCGCACCGAAATGGTTAGATTGGAAGAACAGGCACCTGTACGTGTTCTCGAAAAGTTTGGAGCAATCCAAATACCAGCAACTGATGAAACTGTACGATGGTCTGGACATTGCAACGTTCGCCTCGGAAATAAAACCACTCGACGATTGTCGTGAAAATTCAGTCGTTGTGTTCGACGACGTCATCCTGGAAAATCAAAATGAAATTCGCAACTTTTTCACGCAAGGTTGTCACAAAGGAATGGATTGCTTCTACCTAGCTCAAACGTTTTCCAAAATTCCAAAACAGTTAGTACGCGACAACGCTAATTTCATATGTTTGTTTCGTCAAGATCACACCAACCTCAAGCATGCGTACGATGACTACGTAGGCGGAGACATGAACTACAATCAATTTTCGGAACGCTGCTGCTCTACTTGCTGGAACGGTGACGATTTCGGATTCGCGACGATCGACATGACGAGGAAACCCAACGACGGAAAATACAGAAACAAAATCAACGACTTTCTAAACGTTGCAACGTTGTGAGAAACGACGTATATAAATAAACGTTATGACGAAACGAAAAATCGAAGACGAAAATCTCAAGCTTCGCGATTACCTCGCGAAACGCTTCAAAGGTTGGAAATCTGAGAATCGCGGATTCTACGAAGAGAAGAAACGTCAGGATCAACCTGTGACCGACGCCATCAGCGGTCTAGGTAAAGAAATTAAAAGTGTCACGGAACAAAATAAAAATTTGATCAACGAACTCGTACCGCTCGCAGCTAAAAGTTACGCTGTACCCACGCCCATTTCGAGCATTCCTTCGACACCGTTCGAACTGAAGGATGCACCGGCACGACGTCGAGCCATTGGTAGCACGTCGTCTTCGGATAAAATCGAGTTGGGACCTTTGGCACGAGACTACCTGAGTACGGGGAAATTCGACAAGGATGAAGTGTTCGGATTGTATCCCAGCATGGAAACCAACGAAGGCGGTGGTGTGGTGTAGAAGATTGGGAAATCGAAGGTGACCTTCGAAGGCAACGACATTAAAGTTAATTTAGGCGAGAAGGATAGTTGGACCAGGTATCCGGGTACGGTGGGACTGTGGGAACTCGTCGCCAAAAAGCAGCCGAAAGATTACACCGACGAAGATTACCAGAGTTACAAGGAAATTTTGATCATGACGGATGCCTTGTACCAAAACAACGATGCCTCGCAGAATAGGGTGAAATCGAGCAGCGGCGAGAAGTACAGGAATCTCATCAAACCGATTTGGAACCAGGTCAAAACAGGCAGCGGCGTCAAACGCTACAACACGTTACCCAAAGAATTCGTTTGGGTGGACGACGTGAGGAAGCTCGTGGACCGATTGTTGGTGATAGCCGGCGAAGAGAATGCAGGCAACCGTAATTTCTACAACGAGAAGGTTGGCATCGTGGACATGATCAGCACGAAACTTTCCAACTTCATCGTGAACGACGACAAGGGCATAGGTTACCTGATCAAAATCATCAACACGCTGCCTCCGAGATTCTGGAACGTGGCCGTAGGAAAAGGACTCGTGAACGACATCATCAACAAGTTACCTTTCGAGATGCATTTACCTGGCTACCAGTACTGCGGACGGGGTACCAAACTCGAGAAAAGATTGGAGAGAGGAGACAAGGGTGTGAATCCGTTGGACGCGGCATGCAAAGATCACGACATCGCTTACAACACCACGCAGACGGATCTGGATGCACGTCACGAAGCAGACAGAAAGTTAGAGCACGCGGCTTTCGAAAGGTTCGTGAGCAGAGACGCATCGCTGGGTGAACGGGTCGCCGCACTGGGTACCACCATCGCCATGAACACGAAACAAAAATTGGGGTGGGGTATATAAATAACATAGAGTAAAAAATAATAATAATAACAACATGTCTCGTATAACTGATTTGCCGCCAGAGCTACTATGTAAAATATTTAAAAATGCAATAAACGGCGATTGTGAGGATGTAGTGAAACTTGTAATCATAGCAAGAACGACGCCGGAATTTCGCATCCCTTGTGAAATGGTTCTCAAGGACCATCTTCGGGAGATCAGCGGCCTGAGGCGCGGTGATCTCAACATTCTGCTTTCGGCTGCAGGGGAAAAATTAAACGATAGGTTAGATGAATTGCACGAGGCAAGGCAGGGAAGAAGACGGTACACAGTAGATTGACGCAAGTCTAAGCAGGAGACGGAAGATATCATTACGCACATCATCGCGTTTTCCGAAGCACGGACTTTCTTCCTCTGTTAAAAAATAATAATATATATACGTGTCAAAAAAAAACATGATATATAAATAACACACATCATAAAAAAAAATAATCTTCGGTATATATAAATAACACACATCGTGAAAATACAATTAAATTTCTCTCTAACACTCTGAAATTTTTCTTTGATATGACAACTGAAAAAATGAGTGATCTCCAAGCATTAAAACAAATGCTAAATTTGTCAGTCGAGTATGTAAAAATTCAGGAATTGGAAGTCGACAAACCTTACACGATAACTTCCGGTTCAATCGTTTCTACCCAGTATGGTCCCAAGGTACGCCTGTTGCTCAACGCACAATACAGTCTATTTTTACCAGATCGATACGCTAACATGTTATCCGACGAGAAGCTATCTATTTTAATCGAGAACAAAACTCGAATCGTGTACAAGGGGACAAAGGAACTTCTTGGCAAAAAAACGAAGCACGTAATAGAATTTGTGTAACGACTGCGAGGCCGTGAAAAAAAATTTCAGAACATTTATATATAAATAACATACCGTAAAAAACTACACGAGAAAAAATCTCAGAATATATATATAAATAACATACCGTAAAAATAACACATAGAGCATCAACATGAAGCCCAAGGGTGTCGTGTACCAGATACCATACTCCAATCTTAAAAATCTAGGTACCCTCGATGGGTTACTCACCAAGAAACAACGCGAGAAGAAACGCTCTTGCTTGAGCAAAGGACACGGAATGAAATTACTTCTCAGCACGCCTCAATTGAGACGCTTGCAGCGTTCGCGGAAACAGCAAAAGATCGGTGGTTTCATATTCAGCATCCCGGCCATCCTGGCAGCATTGGGGGCCGTTGGAAGTTTGGCCGGCGGAAGTGCCGCCATCGCGAAAACCGTCATCGACTCGAAGAAGAACAAGGCGGAATTGGAAGAACAGAAACGTCACAACCTGGCCATGGAGAAGAAAGGGGGGAAGGGCGTGATGAAGAAGTTTAAAAAAAAGAAACAACAGCACTCACCAACCGAGATATTGAATCTCTGATCGAACCGTTACAAATCAAACACTTCAGAGGAGTTTTCATGTCCGACTCGTTACCTTCAAGCGTTAAAAGAAGAGAATGCGGAGTAGTCAACTTGGACGGTCAAAAAAATCCAGGCACGCATTGGATATGTTACCACAAAAATAATGATAAAGCATTCGTTTTCGATTCTTTCGGAGGTGTTCCACCTACAAATTAAATTTATTATCTGAAAACGAACAAAACCTCTATATACTACAACGACGAACGCATTCAAAATTTCGGAGACGTGAACTGCGGTCATCTCTGCCTCTCCGTACTCGCGTTTCTCTCTAAAATAAATAACCCTACGATCGAGGATTTCCAGAAAGCATTGTGGAACCTCAAACAGCATCACTAGGATGGGCGTGTTCCATCTCACGAGCGAATCTTCAATCTTGAAACTCACGCTGCACGACGACATCGTCTATCCTAAATCCGTGGCTCTGCGTGCATTCTACAGCATGTACCTCATACCTAACGTCACGCAGCACAACAACAAAATTAGCGTCGGAAGCGAACACGTCGTCGTCACGCCAGGACAATACAATCTTTCCACTTTGCAAGCTCAATTACCCAAAGGCACGTACTTTTCTCAAAATTCGGTCACGCACAGAGTGGAAATCCTATCCGCGACGGAGACTGTGGACCTGGGCACCATGGGAGAACTTTTAGGTTTCGAGAACGACACAAATCTCGAAGCTGGCATCAAGCACGTACCAACCAACATTCCTAAATTCTTGGCCATAGAGACTCTGAACGTACACTGCAACGTGGCGGAAGGCATGATCACGAAATCTTCGGACGGATTATTAGGAAGTCACAAGCAGACGGGAATCATAGCCACTTTCAAACCAAGTTCCGAGTTCATGGAACCGATCATCTACACGCCCTCTTCGCCGATCTATTTTCCAGTATGTCGCAACCGCATAGACGACATAGAGTTGGTGGTGACGAACGAGAAAGGAGACGTGGTGGATTTCGCAGGTGCCACTACGACGGCCATCGTGGAAATCAACGTATAATAAATAACCATACATGTAAAATGGAGCAAATCGAAAGTTACGAATTGCAATCTTTCCCTCCCAACCGTCGCACGTTCGCCAATTTGAACGAAGCGAACAGGGAGATCGAATACGACGTGGACGTAGGCGACGGGTTCGTTCATCCTCACAGAGCGGACCTCTACCTTCAATTCGACGTGGTGAAGAAGGAAAGCGGAGACGCGTTTCCCGCAGCAGCAAACTTGATACTCGTGGACAACTTCGTGCCTCACCTGTTCTCGCAGGTGGAGGTGAGGAAACACGGTACCGTCATCGACAGAATAGATTATCCAGGCATCACGTCGACGGCAGTGGGAACATTGAAATTGTCCAAAACGGACGCGGCGTACTATCAGGCCGGGGGGTTCGAAGCGGGCACCAAAATATCGACGAAAAGTCACACGGTGCTCTTTCCCATGCGTCTGCTGCCTGGTTTCTTCTCGGACTACAAGGAGATCATGTGGAAGGGAGGACTGAGGATCACGTTTCGAAGAGCGGCCAACGACAACGACGCACTGATGCGATACACCAACTTGAACGCCGACGGCACGCCGATAGCCAACACTTTACCCGAAGCAGCCAAGTGCGTCATCCGGAGCATGGAGTTGAGAATGCCGATCGTGGAATACGAAACGAACTACGCCCTCAAGTACAAAGCGGAGATCTTGAAAAGTCCGCAGGTACCGATTCACTTTCACGGTTACCAGTGCGTGCAGAAGTTGGCGTCGGGAAGTCACATGGAATTCGACGTGACGACGCAGTTCAACAACATACAGTTCGACATGCCAGATTTCGTCGTGGTGCTCTTTCAGACCGGGCGCGATAACAACCAGGGAAAAGATTCCAGCAAATTCGACGACTGCAAGATCAAGAACGTTTATCTGAAGAACGGTAGGAACGAAGTGTTCCCGCGCGAAAATTACAACCTCGACATGACCAAAGACGATTATCTCAAACTTTACGAAGCTTACACGGCTTACAAACGCGTGACCGAGGGAAGCGTGGACGTGTACTACGCGCCCAGCGAATTCAAAACACGCAGGCCGATGTTCGTCATTAACACCACGAAAAGGAAACAGGTGGTGGTCAACGATCGAACCAACATCAAGGTCGTGTGCGAGTTCCACGACGCGCTGCCTGCCGATACTCTGTGCAGCGTCATCCTGATTGCAGAGAAGTCTTTTGTGTATGATGTCAAAAATGAAAGAGTGACCGAACAGTTTTAAGTACAAGAAAAAAATCACATAATTCTCAAAAAATTATACTGACCGTAGGTTCAAATATTAGATTAACCTGCAACGCAATGTTTAGGATGTACTGCGAGGAACACCTTCTTACATTTGTGAGAATAATCTGGAATAAAAAATAATAAAAAAAAAATTAATTTTAATGCATTTTAGAAATAAATCACACTTGAACGCACAAAGGAACTTCCCCTTTGGCCCTGCGTGTGCCCCATATTCACCCCGTAGGGCGCGGAGTTAGTCCCGCTAAAAATCCCAAACCTCCACCTATTTTTTTTTTTTTTTTGCATTTGAAGATAAACACTATTGTTCTAATATCTTGGCTATATTAAATTAGAACTTCTGTTACATAAATTGTTTTTTTTTTCATACATACATTCATACATGCCATTTACCACATTTGAAGCTAATTTCTAAACGAAAATGGCCCCATGGGAGCGTGTGAATCCCACATTTCAGAACGCACCTCTTGTTGTCGCGTGCGTCCAGGGCATTTTTTCTCACCTCGTTGGTGGTCAACACATGGTCAACGCTCTGGATGCGCTGTTCTGCTCTTAGAACCGACGACCTGGTCTTGAGGCAATCGACGAACTCCTCGATTGTGAGATGCTCCCAAACCACCTGTCTGCCGACACCCTTAGCCTTTTTCGTGATGGATCCTTCTGCCCGAATAGCATAGGCTTTGGCGCGAAGACCGACAAACTCGAGAATTACATCACCGTCCTTCTCGTCTTTGAGTTTGCCAGGCACCTTCTTGTTGCGAGCCGGGATGCCGTACTTGTTCGGCTGGGGATAGCCCGAGGTGTCGAAGAGGTTAACCAACGATGGAACCGTGGCCATATCCCCGTACGCGTCGGCTGTGCGAACGTGGTACACCAAGCTGTCCGTGTCCGTGTAGAGAAGCGAGATGTTGTGGTTGTAGTGTGCACGTAATATGTCGTAGTACGTCTCGAACATGTGTAGCTTGCTCAGATCCAGAACCGCGGCTCCAACGTAGATGGGCTTGGTGAGCCTCACCTCACCTCGCTTCATGTGAATCAGAGCCAGCTGCTCATTGTAAGTGGTCCTCGATTTGAATAACGGGTTTGCTACGAGTCTGCGACATTTTTCCTTGTTTGATATTAGCCTCACATCTACACGATTTCGCACATTCTCCATAGTTTTCCCGAACACCGCATTGTTCATTAACTTGAAGAAATCGCGATCGAAATCAGAAGTGGCGACTGTGCGATGTTTGGTGTTGAGCTCGATGTAAAGCCTCAACCATGGAGAATGCTCGAACGTCAAAACTCGATGTACTGTGCGGACGGTAACCCCTTGCTTCATCAACCACCGGAGGTTTTGATAGTGCAGGACATAACGCTCTTTGGGCTCGAAGTCCATGACGAGCTTGCGAAGCCTCTAAAGGGGAGGGGCTGCATCATGGAGTGTCCGTAGAGGTTGTTGACGTCCGTGTACATGATGTAGCTGGACGGTTGCGAAGGGTCGTAACCGGTGGCCATGTGGTGATTGTTGGCGCGCGCGTACCGTTGCGACACCTGAACCATACCACCCCGCACGGCACGTTCCACAAACAGCATCATGTCTACGTATGAAAGAAGCTCAAGCCTGACTTTCGTAACAAGAAGCATGGAGGACCAGGCCAGTCCGGGAAGACTGTAGAAGTATGCAGGGTCCAGCTTGTAGATGGTCTTCGCAGTTGCACGAAACGCCTGGATCACGTCAGCAAGGAGCGTCACATCAAGTTTGAGGTACGCATCGTGGTAGTCCCCAAGATTTTGGCAATCCAGCTCGCGCCACATGGACTGAGCATGGTTATAGTCATCCTCAGATATGTCCGAGCCTCGCAGCTTGCTATAGAAGTTTGCTCGAGGAGGTAGCGACGTCTCCGCGAACTTGGTAGGGTCTGTGACGTATTCGTAGGGGTAGACCCTCTTACGCCTGAAGAGACCGGCGTCCAAGTTCGGAAAATTCGCAGAGGTGATAAGTATTTGCTCGTCGCTAAGCTTCCCCGCGAGAGCATCGAGGCTGGCCGTGAGGAACCTCAGGGAGTCGAGGAAGCGAAGCTCGACGGTAGAGCGTGATCCCGGGATTCGCACCCACTTGCTCAAGCTAATGTAACGCTCCTCGTTCTGCGCCAGGACGTTGATTCGCATGTCGTCGTACCCAAAGTGAGGCACCAGATGGTGGAAGTCGTATCCCGAGCCATTGTGAAAAAACACAGGGATGAAGCGCGGGTCCCGGGCCATGAGGTTGCAATCGTTGCAACAAGGACCAACGTACCTACCGTTAAAGTGATCGTGGTGTTGGACTTTACGGTTGTTGGCGGTGTACTCCTCGACGCAGACAGGGCAAGCGATGGCCTCGTCGTGTCTACGTTGATCGTCGGGGGACAGTGGGAGCATAGGCTTGGGGGCCAACAGTACCTTCCCTACCTCGTTGGTTTCCACAACCATCCTGTCTAGAAAATGTTTAACTGCGTCGGGACCGCGATACACGTAGGGCTCGGGGGCGATGTGCTGGTCTCGTCGCACCACAACGTATGCGAAGCTGGATGCCTCGTGGAGTTGGTAAGGGGTGGTGGAGGAAACTTCGGGATCGGGATCGCAAGTGGACAGGGGTTTGAGGAAGGCCTCGAAATCCGCGATGATGATAGCGGGGTGCTCTACCATGGCACCGTGCATGTGGAAACCCTCCACGGTGTCAGGTTTGGGTAAGACTGCCACCCCCGGCTCGTTGGCATTGCAATAAAGTTTGTGGCGAGCGAGCTTCTCTGCAGCGATGTTGAAGCCTCTGATGCGCTGGTAATCCTGCTGTTCTCGATTATTAAATGTAGACAAGCACCTGCGACACACCTCGACGTGGTGACTATCACTGCTCCGTTGGCTCGAAACAAGTCTAGAGAGGGAGCGAATGAGGGTGTAATGGTGATGGGTCTCGTCCTTGATGAGCAGAAGGTGAATTTCTCGAGCATCATCGTCGTCTACGTCGCTCACCCGGATGGGGTACACCATATTTTTGTCAGTGAGGCCATAAACGTTGATGGCCAACCGAGGGTTGTGTGTGCGGGCCTCGAACTTGCGAATGTCCGGGACCTCCACCGGGTAGTCGATCCCAGCCATCGCATCCTCCAGCTCTGGCTCGTAGGGTAGGTAGTGGGTAACGCGTTTTGGATTATTTTTTGGCTCGACAGTGTGCATCGCTGCAAGCACACACCATACGAAGCACTTGGCGTCACTGTTCTGAATGTTCAGGACGGCCTTCTTTCCCGCGATGGAGGGTGGTAAGGGGACGTAGCTGGAGGCGGAGAGAGGCACGAACTTGCAAAGTTTGATGCACAGTTCGTGAGGCCCCCCACACAGTGAACCCCCCGAGCCCTTAGCTTGATGTTCTTCTTGTTTCGCCTCCAGCTCCTCGGCAAACTTGTTGTAGATGACCTCGAGGTTGTCGACATCCGCCAGATGCAGCGTCTTCGCCTTGGTGTTGTGACAGAAGCTGTAAATTTCATCAGACGGCTTCTTGTACTGGCAACGTAGCGATGCGTAGAATTTAGTGGAGGAATGCGTAGCCAGTGCATTACAAAGAATGGAAATTATCTCTGCTCGCTTCTCCTCTAAAAAGCTACGAACGTCGCATGAGCCCTCTGAAGTGAGGACAAAATCCTCTAACAAACGCTCGAAAGCAGAGTGGTTCGGTTTCGCCACAAGCTTGACACGTTTGGCGGATGGTGGCGAGTCGGCTTCCGCTTTCCTCTTGGTCGAGCTGGTCGACGGTTGTGGAACAGGTGCTCCGACGACGACTTTGCATGATGTTATATGCCTTTTTAAATTATTAATGGTAATATGTTTGTCGCACCTGGGACATGGTTTTGTAGCGGTCACACGCTTACCAGGTGCGCAGGTACGACAGTGCCTTTGGAAATGTTTAGTTGAAACACCAGTTTCACAAGTGGGACAAATTTTTACCGATTGCATCTTGTTGAAAAAATAATATTTGTGGGGTATGTTATTTTATATATATAGTACAATGCCACAAAATAAATGCTGCGCAATAAAAAAATCTTCGATGGCTAATTCGCTATAATAAAAATATTTGTGGGGTATGTTATTTTATATATATAGTACAATGCCACAAAAAATATTGTGCAATAAAAAAACCTTGGAAGGCTTTTTCGCGATGGTGCTGGGTTTGGTGTGTGCTATTTATGTATATGCTACTTCTTGCTTCTTAATCAATCCTGTAAATAATTGAAAAAAAATAATTAAGCTTGTGTATAGAAAACACAAAAATATTATGTGTACATAATTCTACCCTCAGCCCTCTTGGCGTATGAAGTATAAATCATAATTTCAGAAAAACAGAGTTATTTTAAGGTCGTCATTTTTTAAAATTAAACCATAAGCTTTGTTTATGTTTATAGTATTCGTCGAGTAATAGCAGATAGAGCAAGAATCGTTTTCCTACAACCCATAGTTTATGAATTACAAAACATCTTAGAAATTACATCTTGAAATTTTAATCCAAAATAACTCGAAAACAGCAGGCACTAGTCATCATCCCTCCAATAGGATGTAGAGTACTTCTAATTTTGTATCGAATGCTGTTAAAATTTTCGAATTAGAGTAAAAACTAAGCCGGCAAATCAAGTTTCTCAAAAAAATAAAAAATTGTCTGTATTTCCGAAACTTGAGGGGGTGGAATCGATTTTATTTGCTAGTCGAATAGTTCTCGTCGAATCCTATCCAACAAACCTAAAATCATCATCCTAGCTCAATTAGGAGCCGAGAAAATCAATATCTTGGAAAACGTCTTAAGATTTTTGTCTTAAGAAAATTTTCTTGACAGACCGGAAGTAACATCTTGAGATACCGGAAGTCGACTTTCTTAAAGATTAAGATATTTGTCTTGAGACGTTTTCCAAGACATTGATTTTCTCGGCTCCTATGGGACCTAGAACCATGTAACTTTGATCTATGTATATGCCAGTACTTGCCCGACCCTGTGGCCGAGTGGTTAGCACATCGCGCTGCGACGCCAAAGGTCCCGGGTTCGAATCCCGGTCGGGTATGGTTGTTTGTGAATGTCCATTTTCATACATTTCATCACTCATCCCCAATCTTCGCAAATTAGCCAAGAGGTACAAAACGCGAAGTAAAATAAACTAAATCAATCATTAAGTTCCGTGTTGCAATCATAAAATTAAATTTTAATTAACTTTTTTTTTCCTATCCATCTCTCAAATCTATATAGCCTGTTCATATTTGGCATGTCGGCCATTTTGTTTACGTAGCAAAAACAATCTCAAGCCATATTTTTTTGCGAATGCTCGTTGTAGCCATAAGTATAATTGGATATAATTGCCGGATTTTATTTAATTTTAGGTTTAAAATCAATAAGCGTGCATAAAAAAAAACTAAATATTTTAAATAAATGAGATTCGAATAACTATGTACTTCCACTAGCTTCTGCGATAGCGCAGCGATAGCCTTGTAATCAAGAGATCTCGGGTTCGATACCCGCACAAGTGGTTCTTGAAATTGTAGGTCCAGTCCCGATTAGCCTTACTGTGCATAAAATAGACTTAAAACATCAAATCAATCGGTACTTCCACTAGCCTCTGCGATGGCGCAGCGATAGCCTTGTAATCAAGAGTTCGATACCCGGTGGTGGCATAAATAGTTCTTGAAACTGTAGGTCCAGTCCCGATTAGCCTTACTGTGCATAAAAAAGGACTTAAAACATCAAATCAATCAGTACTTCCACTAGATATCAAAAACACGCAACTCTCCTCCATTTTTTCTTGCCTTCCTCTAACTATTTAACACATTTTTTTTTTTTTTGAAATATGCCCCGGACACATATTTCCTACCTACCAACAACGGCACACAGAAGAAAAAAAAATATTCCAGCTACCAAAATGCATGCTTCAAATATATAAAAGCAGAGAGACATGAAACACCTTCTATATTCTCTCTCTTTTTGCATGTTTTGTGAGTATATTTTCTTCCACAAAAGCAATGCCATACTTATAAATCAAAGCCAACTCATGCAAGCTAAGAAACAAAGTTACTTACTTTTGGAAAATCCTGCGGAAATGCTCATTCACTGACGTTCAAAATGAAATAGAACTTTCTACACTAGCGCTTTAAGTTTTTTTACGGTTTTCTAATGAGGTCGAAAGTGAAATGTTAGCCAACGCAACGTGGACCAATAGAAATCCGAGACAATCTTTTCTAGAACATTCTTCCCCCACATTTCAGCCACATCATTTTACGAGTTCGAAAATTCACAAGTTAATGCATCGCATCGCATCACTGCTACCAATGCTGTTAACTGACGTCACTATTGAAAAAAACAAACAAACAAGGAAGTATGACTTCCGTCGTCCCAAGGCCTACATATTGTTGAATTTGTGTCATTGTGTTAACGTTGATAGCACACGCAGAGAGAGAGAGGGAACAAAATTGTCGTTACAGGCGCGCGCGCGCGCGTGTGTGTGTGCGGCACATCGTTCCCGAAAGAGGTTTGCAAAGGTCACGATATACAAACATTTGGCCCCGGAGTTGGAAAATTACGTCAAGGCGCATTCATCCTTCAAGGATGAGAGAGTGCATTATTTACTCCTCACGCTGTGTCAGCGCAACGAATAAAAGCGCGGAACGTGGAGAAAAAATGGGTTTTTGAGGTATTTTTGAACCCCAAAAGAGGTTTACAAAGGTCACGATATACAAACATTTGGCCCCGGAGTTGGAACATTACGTCAAGGTGCATTCATCCTTCGAGGATGAGAGAGTGCATTATTTACTCCTCACGCTGTGTCAGCGCAACGAATAAAAGCGCGGAACGTGGAGAAAAAGTGAGTTTTTTTGAGGTTTTGATGAAATTTTCGTAGGTTTTGCAACACTGTGGCTCACTTCAGTGAATTGAAGTGAGTTTTTTTCATGTTTTGGTGCTGTTTTCTTCGCTGCGAAACATCGTCAGCGCAACGAATAAATGCGCGGAACGCGGAGAGAAAATGGTCACAATACAAGCGCGCACGCGCGTGTGTGTGTGGCACATCGTTCCCGAAAGAGGTAGGTTTGCAAAGATCACGATATACAAACATTTCGTCCCGGAGTTGGAAAATTACAATAAGGTGCATTCATCCTTCAAGGATGAGAGAGAGTGCATTATTTACTCATCACGCTGTGTCGGCGCAACGAATGAATGCGCGGAACGTGGAGAGAAAGTGAGTTTTTTTTTTTGAGATTTTGGTGAACCTCAATTAATAAAAATGAGTTTTTTGAGGTTCCAGAACCCCAAATGAGTAGAGTGAATTTTTGATGTTTTGGTGCTGTTTTCTTCGCTGTGAAACATCGTTAGCGCAATAAATGAGGCGCGGAACGTGGAGAGAAAGTGAGTTTTTGAGGTTTCGGTGAACCCCACTTGATGACGTTCAGTCGGGGCACTACCCCTACTAGCCATAGTTGCAGCATATCAAGGAAAACAAGTCCTGTCACAGTAAGTTCATGGAAGAAAAAGGGCCCATAAATCTTTTCATGGGAAATGGCACAAAAGGCATTCACTTTGGAGAATCGCGTTCATGTTCCACAAATTCATGGGGGTTAGCAGTTCCCCAAATCCTTATGTTCTGTCTTTTCACTTTCCCTGAAAGGTAAAAAGTTGCTTCATCACTGTAAATTAACCTATCAGAGAACCCATCCGTTCCCATTAATGCGAGGAAATCAGCACAGAAGGACACGTGCAAAGCATAATCAGTGTCTTTTAAGGCTTGAACTAGTTGCAAGCGGTAGGGTTTCATTTGTAAACGTTTCCGCAGAACACGCCAGACAGTTTTCTGTGGAAGTTGAAGTTCTCTCGCTGCCCAGTAGGTGGACTTCTGTGGACTCCGCACGAAACATGTGCCCACTCGTTCCACTGTCTCTTCCCCAGTCGACGGACGGCAGCCGATTTTAGTTTACAGATGCAGCCCGAATCTCTGAAATGTTTATACCACTTACAAATGGCCTTCCCCATAGGTGGTTCTCCCCGATATTTGGTACGGAAATGTCGCTGCACAATAATCACAGACTTGTACACATGATAATCAAGCACACAGAAAGATCTCTGTTCTCTTGTCCACGCCATTTTCCTGCTCCCTCCTCGCTGCTGACTCCAGCTGTAGATAGTGGAAACACTGCGTGGAAACTAAACTTTGAAAGTTAACCTTTCAAAGCGCATGTCTCACAATAACATATGTTTATTAAATTTCACAAAATGAATTTCTGTAATCGGGTCCATCATTTTGACTTACCCTGTATAAGTCTTGCTCAGGCTAGGGATAGATGGAATGCCTGTGTTGCTGCAGCCATGAACCTTCGGGTTCAAGAATGCTACAGAGTTTGTTAGTTAGAATTGTCTTGCATAAAGAGCTTTGTTTCCTGCTATAATTCTTTCTCTTACATCTTCTTCTATTCAATTATTGGTATTCACAATTGAGCATAAGTATTTAAAATATTCAATATTATCAAGACTAATTGCGTCTGTTATTAATACCTCAGGAAAATGAGATGAATTTACATGAGTATGTAACAAACACACGGATTTTATCATACCTTTGAACAATATTGGTTACAGGTCCCGTCCCAACCTAAGGCCGGCCCTGGTTGGCGGCAATCGTTCCTCAGCACGCTGCCCTATCTTCAGTTTCTCCTGGCGCTGTATCGACGGCGTCCCGTGCGAACAGGTGGCAGCGATGTTGGCCAGATTCCAGGTCCCGCAGGTAATTCTGTCCGATAGGATTTCTAACCGCTTCGTTAAAACCAGTAGAGAGGAGAATCACTGGGTGGAAAAGTGAATCAAAGGACCGCCGGGGGGCGAAAGCTACCATCTGGCGTTGGCAAGAAATAACGCCTTTGGAGAAAGGACTCCTGCAGTGGCCGCTGGAATAATTCTTGCAGGTGCCATGAAATTTCAACACCGCTTCTTCGAAAGCAAACTGCAAAAGTCTTACGTTTAGATAAGTATTTCAAAATTGTTAACATTCAATGTTTGCATCTTATGTACAATCATGACTCTATAGTTGCAGACTAACGTACAACACATGTTTCCAAATTAAATATATAAAATAATATCTCACGTATGAATTGATAGAATAATAAGGAAAAAATATGTAGACCAGTAACTACAATTTTTCAATCAGTTTTTATAACTAGGAAGATGGCTTACGTCAGAAAACCTCTTAGAGAAAGCAAGGGTACACTGGACTTCAGAACCTGGAAGCAAGAATCGTTACAAAATGTAGACAGGCTTTGAAACAAATTATTAGGTGCACTTGGAAGAAAGAAGAGGAGAAGATAAATAAAGACGAAAGAAAAAATTACTTTTTCCAATCTTTTCGTCTTTTTCTTCCCTTACTTCTCTTCACTTCTCTTGCACTCTAACCAACTTTTCTCTCGGTAGTTTCTCTCTGTAACTTCTCTCTCTTTCTAATCTCCATCTTCTCTCTAATTTCCTCTCTCTCTGTATCTTCTCTCTCTCTCTTCCTCTAATCAACCCTCTAAGATTTCTCTATCTCTCCCCCCTCTCTCTGTCTTTAGCTGCCCTCTAACTTCTCGTTCTCTCTCTCCATTCCGACTCTCTCTAACTTCTCTCTCTCTCCCTCTTTCTTCATTCCGACTCTAACGTATCTCTCTCACTCTTTTTTTCTTTAGCTGCTCTCTGTGACTTCTTACTCTCTCTCTCTCTCTCTCTCTCTCTCTCTCTCTCTGTCTCCCATTAACGTCACCCCCCCACACACACACAAACTCTCTCTCTTTCTTAAACTTATCTCTCTAGTCTCTCTCTCTGCCTCTCTCAAGTTTTCTTTCCCTCTCTATTTTCTTTCTCTCCAGCTTTGAGAGAGTGAGAGGAGACGATGAAAGAAAGAAAGAAAGAAAGACGGAGGGATGGAGATAGGATCTGTTTCTCCCACCCCTCTCTTTCGTTTCTATTTTTTTATTCATTCTTTGTGTGTGTGTGTGTGTCTGTGTGTGAGAGAGAGAGAGAGAGAGAGAGGGGAGAGAGAGAGAGAGAGAGAGAGAGAGAGGACATGGGTATTCTGTTTGGAATCAATCATCTACTGTGATATCTCCCTAACATGTGTTACCACTCCAACAGAGCCGCGGTAGCTCAGTCGTTAGGACTACCATGCGGGAGACCCGAATTCGATCCCAGGCGGGGAAGAACCTGGAATTTCCCACCTCTTCAAGCAGCTCCGGCGCCTAGCCAGCGTCGTATAATGTGGGTACCTGGAGGAAACTCCAGAGGGTAAAGACGGCTAGGAGCGTGTTGATGATCACATCACCGCTACCTTCGGCCGAGATGAAGAAAGTGTGGCTCTCTAACTTCACACCCTCTGTATGCCTTCATAACATGGTGTAAACCACAGGGGAGCACTTTGCTTTGTTTTACTTTACTTCAACAAATGTAGTTGCTGCCTTTATAGAGGACACGAAATACTTTTACAAAATTAGATTAATTTATATGTGAAAAATATTCTTTATGTAAAATTTGTTATACCTCGATACTACGGCGTACTCGGGACTTCAACACCCGAGGCACGTGTCCTGTCTGTCCTTCTCCATCTAGGGTCCTGGTTGGACCTCTGTATGTGATATGGTCCCTATCCAGTTTCATTCCCTGAGAAAAATATGAAATAAGATATCACTTTATGTACATGTAAATACCAGTTACCTTTCCCCATGCTTCAATTTTGTAATCGTATTTACATAACATTTACATCTCTCTCAAGTTACATAATTTGCACAAACAAGTAACTTTGTTGTTATATTCCTTCTGTAACCAGAGCCGAAATGAATTCTTGCCAACCAGGCCCTACAGTGTTACCAGAACATAGAAATTCATTAACACATTATCTTTATATTCTGACCTTGTTAGTTGAGAAACAGAAACTACAATCGCTCATTATTCCACGCTCTCCTTTTCAGAACGTTACATGGTCTCCCCTCTAAGCTCTTATCTGCAATTCAAAAGAGTGACGCGATATTCAACCGCTCTGCTGAATTTCAGCCTCAACTTCTCAAGGACATCCCGCTCTGGCCCCGTGCTGCCATCTGGTGCAACTTTGGAATGGCTCAGTGTTCCAGCTCCTGTAACAAGTCCTTTCACTGACATTTTCATATTGTTCGTTCTGGATCCCGAGACGAACTCCTGAAGTTGGGGACAACATGGCCGACATGATCGTCACCTGGCGCAACTCTCTTCTGCTGGTGATTGTCAGATGTCGCTGTAATCTTCGCTCGCCCACTGTTGCCAGGGGAACCTTTCAGAAAGTTCCATGAAACCCTGTGTTCTTTTTGTTTCTGCCTGCGGAACTGCACAGAGATATTTGGGGATTTACTTGAGGGCAGGTACAAAAGCAAGTGCACTTCGTGCTGCTATTTATTTAGATATTCACAATTACATTAACAGAAACTTAGTTAACGAACCGCTAGAACTGATGCCACACGAAGATCAAAAGCAGAGGTGAATGTTGATGAAGATTACCATGGCTAGAGTAACGTCGACATGAAGTATGTATTAGAACAGTGTAAGCATGTGAAATCGCAAAAATAAGGAAATAAATATTATGGTCAAAATAGTCTCATTTATCGAATGAGCCTTTTCAATACACCCAAATGTCAACATTACTTCCAAGTAGTACACCATGGGCTGCGTTCTGCAGACTAGCGAGGCCCTGGCGTATTGACTCGAGACCAGTATAATTCTTCAAGGTGCTCGTAGTATGTGCTGTCCATATGTAGTATTTGTGAATGTCCCTTCGTCCATCTCATCTCATCTCATCATGATTCATCTTCATCTTTGCGATTAGTTACCAATGCGCCATCAGGGAGACAAACTAACTAAGATGAGTAATACCCGGATTTGTATGTAATTACATATTCTATTCCTTTCTAGATACATTCCTTAAACAGGAAAATGTCAACGAATTATATAGCTGACATGAATTTGCGTAAGTTTTATGTTACATATTTTTACATATTTACAAGGGTATTACATATTTTTCATATATACTAATTTACTTTACTTAAAACAACACATTTCGGTATTTTTTCCCTACATTTTCGGTCTCTGAAACAAGATGAAGAAAATTTCTATCTCGTTTGATGTCATATTTTCTATTGAATGAGATGCATATTGCGTACGGTCACCTAAAATTGACTGCTAAGTCTAAAGACAGGCTGAACACAAAACAAATATGGTATCTATTATTTCTCCCCCTACCCTATCTGGTTATATTTTTCCGTTTCACTTTTAGGTTTAGGTGAAGCACCTAGAAACTTTCCATCGATGGACAAGAAAGCTACTTTCCTGTACGTAGCGAGTTACACAATATGTTCCCTTTTACAGAAAGTACAAAAGTAGCTATGTATTTTCAGTCGATTGTTCTTTTTGCAGACGCTTGTTTTTACAATTTGTTTCGAAAGTTACAAAGAGCTCTGTCTTATATATTTACATATTCTGTAAATAGTATATTAATAGTTGACAAAATAGGTTTCTTAAATATGTCGTTGTGGTTTTTTGAGTTTATAAATTTGATACAAATTTTAATTTGAACAACTTGTATCCTTAATATTTTGTTGAGTATGTTCAAATAAACTAAATATCTAGCAGAGTTCCATATATATATATATATATATATTGTTTCTTTGATATTACATAAAAATCCGGTGTCTAGTCATCAGTGGCAGAAAAACGAAGTTAAATGAACTAAATCAATCCTCAATCAATCAGTCAAATCGCGTTTTTAAATTTGTTTTTTGGAAGTGATCATTGCTTAATTCGTACTGTGTGGAATTGGATTTTCAACCACTGCTATTGTTTCGTTCCTTCGATTCAGATACTTTTTCTGTATCCTTCTTCAGGGATTCAGTGTGTAGCCTATTTATGCATAAATCAGCATAACATACACATGTGGGTTTTACACTGTGACACCATCACGCTCAGAAACAAATCTTCACTGTTTTAATTAAGAGAATTTGCGCAATATTTATAACTTTGTATGTGTGTGTTTCAGAGTGAATAACCCGTGTAATTATTTTGATGCGATTATATACGAGGGAGAGTCAAAAGATAATCTTAATTTGTTTTGGTTTCTTATGTATTAGATTTCTGCATGTAGGGTTGATCAAGTTTGCTGCATTTTAGCGCAGACCTTTTGCTGATCCACATCTATTTTGAAATTTGATTTAGTGCCTGTATACCTTAAGAAGAACAAATCTTTTGGTTCTACGTGCAGTCACTTATGAGTAGGGCTCGGATAGTTATGCACTAAAAAAAATGCAAAATGTGCATGCATATATGCACTAAAAAAGTGTAAAATATGCTTAAATATGCACTTTTAAAAATCCGTTTAATTTATAAATACTGTACATTACAAACTATGAAAGATTGCATGCCAGGTAATGAATATGCATTATTCTGAATGCTCATTCGCTACACATATTTTTTTCTATTAATATGGTTCTGCGTTAAATGAAACACAATACATTACAGATCAAGATCATGATTGCATTTGATAACAAAATGATGTCTCAAATTTTCGAACTTGAAACTCCTTCTGTTTTCAGCTAGAATAGTCTTATATTCAGAAAACACACGTTCCACTTCACAAGATACAAATGGACTGTATTTTAGGGCAACAAAGTCAGACACGTCAAGTTCCAGATCATTCACACGTTGTCCATTTGTATGCAGAATTTTGCAAACTTTCACCATTGTTGCATACCCACTGTTCTTTTTCAATACTGCATCCAATGTCTGTACATACACAGGATCTTCAACCTGGGCGAGGGCCTCTTTAATGTCTTCTATAATTTTGATGCTTGTTTGAAGTTGAAACAAGAAAGACAGAGAAAAGATAACGAAAAGAGAAGAGAAACGAGGAGAAGATAAATAAACACAGTGCATGCTCAGTGTTCGTTGTGGGTACAAAAATATGCGCAACATCAATTTATTTTCATAGAAATATGCATCTGCATATGAAATATGCATTTTTATAAAAATCCTTAAATATGCATATGCATATGCAAAATGCATAATTATCCGAGCCCTACTTATAAGCCAATGCGAAGGCCTTTTCACACATCTACCCGTGACCTGAGGCCATTCTCGAACTTTCTCCTCCATTAGTAAACTTGCTGGTGTGGTAATGATTCACAGATACATTGAATTTTCGTGTTTCTAGGAGGCGCCATCTTTAAACTAACAAAAATGTCTTTTTGAAGCTCACTTGGTTAGTGTTGCAGCCTTGATGTGGTTTTGTAAATAACAGTTGATACCTGATGTAAATTTGAGCTGCATACAGTCTGCCCTAACTAAGTCTCTAGCCTTCTTAAACCAGAAGGTTAATGGCTGCAGCAACACACGACTTCCATCTGTCCCTAACCTGGGGAAGATCAATCCAATCTTTTCCATCCTTACCGATTTTCTTTAGGTCCATCTCAACGTTTTCCCTCCATCTTCGTCTTGGCCTTCCTACAGGGTATCTTACCATCAGGTTTCCCAACAAGAATCCTGTAAACTCCTCTCTCCTCTCCCATTCTTCCCACATGATCTGCTCACCTAAGTCTTCTTGATTTAAGTATACCCTACAATTTTTATTGGACTTTTATGGTTTTAATTTGACTGTTGTAATGTAGGGTGTTCCGTATAGGACGCGGAATTAGAAAATTAAATAAAAATAGGGAAAATATCATGAAAATAGTTATATTTCACATACATGTAAGCAGTAGCATTTCCCATTTACGTATGAAAGACAATGTCAGGCATATCTACCCTTACTGAGTCTGCATGCATTTATACGCTCCACAAAATTATTGAAAACCTCTCGCAGATGTCTGTCCGATGCCTCAATCACCCGTATGATTTCAGCCTTCAGTTCCAAAAGGGTTCGTGGTTTGTTGGCGTACACCTGTGATTTCACAAACCCCCATAAGAAGAAATCACAGGGTATAAGATCACACTGCACCTGCCAAAACCCACACCACGCAGTCGTTCTCAGGGGATGGATGGATTTCACGCTCCTAGATTATTCGAGGATTTTCGGAAGGAAACCACAACAAACGAGTCAAAAGAATTGAGGCTACATTAATCGGTATGACAACAGATGCCAACATTGGTAAGAACAGGACTGCCAACCTCGAAACAAAACAATAGCACTCGAGAGAGAGAGAGAGAGAGAGAGAGAGAGAGAGAGAAAGAGGGAGGCTTTCTTTAATGTGTAATGTGTCGAAAATTTCCACGTATATCTCCAGTGTTACATCTTACCATATGCTTATAGTATATTCTGTGCTACTCGCAGATGAAAATTGAAGATGCGCCTATGCTATTCGGCATCGTCCCAGCGCAAAGTACTGTTTTGCAGAGAATTTGAAGCACTTTGCCCAACCTATGCCAGCTCCAAATCGAGTTACTTGGTCCGGCGCAGAGGTGCGGGTGATGTCCAGTGTGCCCCCGGGATGGCTAGAGGTTGACACAAACGCCACAAAGTAGTGCCCTCGGGGGGAATAGGAAGTCTCCACTCAACGGAATAAATGAGGAGCAGAGAGAGGAATGCAGAAACCGAAATACATTCCGGAAGATAACTTTCAAATGTCTAAGCTGCATTCATAGCATAGGCGCATAATAGTAACTATTTCAACTTGCTCCAACAACAGTCTAAGGTTTGCTTTAGACGCAAGCATTTCCTGTCATATTTTTTGCTACAATAAATGCTACGTAAATGCTTACAAAAATCTTATAGCAGACAGTACTCTACACGGTAGCATTGCGATTGCGATGTATAATATTCATGGATTGTGCCTTCATGCATCTCACATTAACACCGTTCATCCTCATCATTACGATTATATATTTACGTGATGATCAGTGGCGCCGGTTAGGGGGGCGAGGGGCACTTTTGCTTCCGCAATATGTTAATCTTATCTACAAAGGGAAATGTACTATCTTAGTATCCCCTGTTTTTACATCTCCCCCCCCCCCCGCCGGTTTTGAGACCCAATCGTCGCCACTGGTATTGATGATAGCAAAACTGATCAATCTCCTTATAAACATGAACTTCTTTTAACTTGTGCTTCATTCTCAATATTTTCGAGTAATAAATTATTGACTTTTTTACTAATGTTACGGAAATTAGTCAACATAAAAATTATAAAAATTGTTATGATTCTCCTCATGATTTTTTCTCATAATAGGTTTGATTTGTTGTTGTAAGTCCACTTTATGCTCAGAAAGGTTAATCGGAACTGGACCTACAGTTTAAACTGGGTTCAGAACGAACCACTGTGCCATATGCATCCACCGGGTATCGAACTCGGGACCTCTTTATTACTACCACGCCATCGGGGCAGGTTCTCATAATAGGTAATCAGTAATATTGCACTATAAAATTGTTTGTTTTAATATGTAACGACCCTACGTGGTCGCCACATTTAACGACCCTGCGAGGTCGCAATATTATATTTTGTTAAGAAGGTATGGATGAAAAATGCATGCTAAATGTTTAAAGGTGTTAACGGATCCACCTCTACGGTTATTAGTTTCGCTTATTATTATTTGACCCTGCGTGGTCGCTGTATTCTGTAAATGTTAACGGGTCCACCTCTACGTTTATTAACTTCGCTCATTATTAGACCCTGCGTGGTCGTTGTATTTGGTAAATGTTATCATTTATTGTAATTTACACTGTTCAACTCGATGTTTAGGATTACAGAGTCCTGCGAGGCTCATTATTAATTGTATTGTCTGAATGCACACAGTTTTAGTTTATATTGACACGTGCAACTAGTGATTTTCCCAGTAGTGTTTTCTTAATGTTACTTCTTGGATGTTTCTCAGTACGAAGGTTGCAATATGTAAAAAAATGAGTTAGCTACGCGTACTTGTAGTTACTATTTTCACCACCCTTGCGCCACCGCGAGTATAAAGCCAGCGCAGCGAGGCCCGGAATTCAGTTGGCTTTCTGGTCGGCTCCCGATAAGATCTCTCTTACCAACGGGCCTGGAAGAAGGATAACTCCGCTCTTGCGAGAGTCCAAGCATCCTAAAGAAGGAAGAAAGGAGCACTCCGCTCTTGCGAGAGGCCAAGCTTCTTAAAGAAGGAAGGAAGGTGCACTCCGCTCTTGCGAGAGGCCAAGCACCCGAAAAAAAGCCGCACTCAGCCTTCCAGCGAGAGAGGTTGAACTCTGCCTTTGGCAAGAGAACTCACTCCACTTTCGAGTGAGAGATACCCCACTCCGCTTATTGGCAAGAGAGAACAACTCCAATTTAGAGTGAGAGGACCCGCTCCGCTTGCTGCGAGAGGTTTCCTTTCCCTATCAACCTGCGGCACCCCGCCAGGGTAGTGTGGCGTTGGGTTTCCAGACAACCTACTCTCTCTTTCAGGGTAACCCGTGACGATAGCGGCGACCAGGCCCTAAATAAAATTAGGTCCCCATACTCCCCATTGGCGCCTCACTGCGAGGAATAAATTGGATGTTCCCTGCTCCCCCCTTATCTCTTCGAGTCTAAAGGTGGTAGTGGTAAATGCACGTGAGTGGTAAGGGTAAAGGTAAAGACACGTGTGTAAGTGTGCTAACGGACATCATTGTGATAGGATTATAATAAACTGTTACATCTATATATATAAACCTGGTTTAGTCTTTCTTTACACCCAGCAAGCCCTGAGATATTTCTGAGACTTTGTACTACGACTGAATCAGTTAGCACATATGGGTAAACTTTTGCCGACCACCCAACTGCAGTGTTTAGCGTGTTGAACGCAGCCAGTACCAGTATTCCTGCGCCGTGGTGCTGAGCTCTGCGTGGGTGGACGTTGCAAATATAATAAATAATATAAATTTTACCTTATGAGTGATATACACACATAAGCAATTGATATTTACAAAGTACTACCTGATTACCCAGCGTTGTCCGGCTATTTATTTATCCCAATCTTGTATTAGACAGGGAAATAATGAATTCTAACTATAGTGTAAAATATAACTAAATTTAAATGTGATCGTGAATGTTACCAATTAGCTTAGCGACTCCGAAAACTATGCATTCGACACTAATCTAGGTCATTTGTGACATTTTGTTTCACTCCCTCTCACCCCCATGCAGATAAGTGATGAACTTGGAGTTTAACCTCATTCGGAGTGTCACGAAAACTATGGATTCCATTCGCAACACAACCTGAATGTTAGACAACCCGAGGAACACTATCGTTGTTCGGATTGCATAAAGCCACGGATGTCTGTGCGGAATTTAATATCATTTTTCTCGATGCCATGGGTGTCTTACCCTCACAGTATTTTTTTCTAGGTTGCAAGTGTTACGCATACCAAGTTTGGTTGAAATCGCTCCAGGCGTTCGAGAGTTATTGCTTAACAAACAAACACACACATGTATACACATACATCCATTTTTATATATATATAGATTTTTCATATGATGAATGCAAGAAGATATTTGAACACGAGTACCAAGGAAGGGTTAATTTAATTCTCACTCTCTTTTATTTGGGAACTGGCCTCCCCGTCCCTTCCCTACTCCAATAAATAAAACCTATCCCAAACCGTGGCGCGTAATGTCAGCACCCAGAGAAAAAGCACGCTCGAGTATCACCCACTCGCAATTCGATCGCAATCGGAGAATCGTCCCGGAAACAAAAGGCCCCAGGAGCACTCCTCACCATCCCATTGGCTGCGAACGGCGCTTCCTTATTGGCAAATGCAATTGGAGAAGCGGAGTGCCGCTGCAGAAATTCTTTTCTTATCTAACGTCGTCTGCATATATGAAGAGAATTCCTTCATCTCCGAGTTTCTTTCTTGCTGCCACAAGAGTCCCTGGAAGGGAGTGGAAGGGCAAGTAGGAAAAACACCAGCATGGAGATTTTCGGCCAATATTTCTCCAGATATGCCGGGCAGGGGTTGGGTATCTGAGAGCTACGTTCGTCTTGTAAGACATTTCCATAGGAAGCGAGCTCAATATATTCTGGAATGCGGATCGCAGCTGCGTCTACGATTCTGCTTCACCAGTGGCCGTTTCTTTCCTGTCGTCGCTCTCTCTCTCTCTCCCCCTCTCTCTCTCCAGAAACCGGAAAGAAATAAGCAAGAAGAAGAGCAGCCGATTGGGAGTGGCCAGTCTTGGAGCACTCAGAACTTGTATGCCTTGTGTTATTTTACGAGAGCATCTAATATGAAGTTCACCGTGAAAGTGTTCTGTTTTTCATTGAGCCGCGGTAGCTCAGTCGTTAGTGGTCGGCCTCCGTGACGGAATGGTTATCTCAGCGCGCTACGACGCCAGGGATCCCGGGTTCGAATCCTGGTTAGGACATGAATGTTTGTGATTGTCGGGGAATACTACCGTTTAGGGGTTTTCCTAAAAAAAAGGAAAAGTCGTTAGGACGTCTGACTACTATGCGATCAACCAGGTTCGATCCCATCGGGGGAGAACTGTGATTTTTTCCACCTGTTCAAGCGGCTCTGGCGTTAACCCAGCGTCGTATAAAGTGAGTACCTGGAGGAAATTCTGGGGGGGGGGGGGTAAATGCGGTCAGAGGCGTGGTGCTGATCACATCATCTCCATCTTCGACCGTGATCAAGAAAGTGTGGGGCCCTAACTCTACACCCCCTATACACCTTCTTGGCATGATGCAAAGCACAGGGGAGTGCTGTAATTTACCTAATTTCAACTTCATTGGGGAACTTGAACAGTTCTATTTACTTGATGGATTGATTTGGTATATTTCACTTCGCTTTTCAGCCACTTTTGGCCAATCCAGGATGAATGGTGATAAGATGAAATGATCCATTCATTGAACTGGATATTCTGGGTCCGTCAGCACTTAGGCTATTTTGCACCCGTCACATGATACGGGGCCCAGCACCTTACCATAACTAAAACATCACTAATACAACATAACTGTTATATGGTAGGACTAAAATATTCTTACCTGGATTAATAACTGAGGCTATAAAGGGGGACTCAGCACATATACTGACAAAACACAGGACAACACCCACAGCCCTGCGGAGGATTGTACTGGCCTTAACCCGCGGACGGTCGCGGGTGAGCGCCGCGCTCACTTTAAATTTTAATGAAATGCCATTTTAACAGTATTTAAAATATTGGTCTGTGGTGCTCCCTAGCTGACTTTTAGAGTTTCACGAGCGACCTGATCACATTTTTATGAGATGACGTAAACTGCATTATTAGAGAGACCATCGTTGTGGAAATAGTGCTGTCAGAGTGAGAGCGCAGAGCTCTCACGCAACCGATTACATTATATATATATTTTTTTATTTATATTTGTGCATTATTTATTCAATAGGTCTATCCTGTTTCTAGTGAGTTTTTGTACCTATATGTTCTTGTCGTTTTAATAGAAAATTCGAGAAGTGACCCAGTGTTTCATATCATTTCAGATTTCTGGAGATCATGGAACATGGGCTTTTTGTTAATGCTGAGACTTGTTGGCTTCGACGATGTATACTACACTGTTTGAAAACAAATAAACATTTTGAAACAAAAATGTAATGAATAAGAAGGATTATAATAAACAGATCATTACAAGTACAAAAAATAAATTAAAGAAAACAAAATACGGTGAAATATGCCTGGAAAGCAAGGGTGAGCGACCGGCGACGACGTGACTACAGCAAGCGCGACCGATCCCGGGTTAAGTCTAGACGCCAGAGCGTCGCTAGTCTGCAAAATGCAGTCCAGGGTGTACTAAGTGGAAGTGACATTTGGGTGTATTACGTGGAAGAGTCAGCACTTACACCCCATACGATAAAATGGATGAAGGGACAAACTCAATCATAAGGTGTAAGGTGTGACTCTTTCCAGAAACACCCAAATGTCAAGCTCTCTTCCACGCAGTACACTCTAGACTGCATTTTGGAGAATAGCGAGACTCTGGCGTCTGAACTCGGAGAAAGTATAATCCTGTGTGGGGCTTGTGTTGTGTGTTGGCCTTGAGTAATTGTGAGTGTCCCTTCATCCATCTAATTTTATCACCTTTCATCCTCATCTTTGCAATTAACTAAAAGTGTTACGAGAGCGAAGTAAAATAATTTATCATAAAACACTAAGGTGCTGACCAAGTCAGTTTATTAAGATATAAAAACGCTTAACATGTATCGTTTCAACCCTGTATCGGAGTCTTCCTCAGACGAAGAACTAAACTAAAATGACGAAATACAGATACAGAAAGATTACATACACATAGCAGGGTGAGTAGCCACACAAAAACAAATCATGATGATAGTCCTTATCTTGAACAATTTTTCCAAAGGAATTAAATACATATTGCCTCTTCACAGTTGACTAAAGGGTCTACCACACTGACAGGTGATGACAGGTCAAGATTAGCCAGAGTCTTGAACTACCTGTTTATCATTCCCCCAACCCTCCTGCCTTTTTGGATATGGATGAATACCTCCTCCCCTGGTCTTCTCCTCTTCTCTTCTCTATTTTCCTTGTCCATTCATCTTCTTCTTTCCATTCTTCCTTTTTCTCATCCTTTCAACTTAATCTAACACTCTCTTCCATTCCTTGTTTATCTTGAGTTCTGCATTCCAATTCATGATGTCTTCTCCTTTCTTCTGTATATCTTTGACCTCCTTCCATTTTCTCACTAGTTCTCTCTTCTGTTTTCCTATTCGCTTAGCCGAGTTGGTCAGCAACTTAGTGTTTTTTAATATGGAAACAAGGCTTGATTATATTATTACAATTCATTCATTTATTCACTCTTGTATGTCTGCGATTGTCTCTTCATCCATATGTGCTGACCTCCTTGGTGGGTAAGCACAGCGTGCTATGATCCCAGGTGTCCCGGGATGTCCTTGTGAGCGTCCCATCATCAATTTCATCACATCACCCATCCTAATCTTCACGATTAGAAGCAAAGTAAAATAAATGAAAACAATCAACAGACATATTTGAACAGGACACAAACCCAAGCCTCAAGGAGGAATATACGGGAGGCTAGTCCAGACGCCACATCCTCATTACTCTGCTAAATACCGTCCAAGGTGTTTTGTTTTTTTCTTATATGTGTCGTTTTTTATCTCTTTATGATAATCTACGCCAGCTTCCATGGCGTAGTGGTGACGATGACAGGCGATGACAGGGGTGCCGGGTTCAAATCTCGGCCTGGGCATGGATGTGTGAGTATTCCTTCACCAATTTCGTCATATCACTTACCTTCGCGATTAGTCAATAGTAGTAGAAAAGCGACGTTAAATAAACCAAATCAATCAATCAGCATTATGCTCGACCCTATGATTCCAGACTTTTGATGCACCCTGTAGTTCTGCAAACTGCCAGCGCAAGTGAATTAAAGTCACCGTAAGTCAAGTAGGTTAAAAGCCTTTAGTTTCGTGATCTTGACATAAGGGAAGGTTACTACCAAGTGTAAATAAGTTAGTCCGTTTCAAATGGCGAAACTTCCGAGTCACGAAAAGCATCCTCAGCAATTTTGAAAGAAAGTCACCAGATAAGGGAAAGGCATTTTAAAAAAAGGAAAAAGAACTGAAGATCCATGAAACGGAGAGGATCTTCATTCGTCTCTTTCCGAACCCCCGCCGGGACGGGCTCCATTGCAGACGTCATCAGAGGAAATGAGAAAGACGTAAAAAGAGATTCTACCTTTTCAATCAGAGATGTTACGACCCCTGTCTCATTGTTGGCGAATTGCTGTGTTCATTGTTTAATGCGCGACGCTTCAGCGGTTTCGTCTACGGCGAGGGTCTTCGAGATGTGACGCCGCCATCTTCCAAAGGGCGTATCCTATCTGAGCATTACATGTAAAGGTACCACCGTTAGCGGAAAGGAAATACACGGCCTGCAGAATTCCCGTTTGTACGTACTTAAATTCAGGAATGTGTTCCTTACATGTACCTATAAACAATGACAAAAGTTTGCACAAACATAGGACCGAAAATTCTTGGTTCAGAGTTATAGATTTTTACAACACGACACGTGTTAGCCGGAACGCATTTATCTACAACGGGTGGTTTCCCGCAATTCAATATACAGGGCGTCCACAAATTATCTATTTCATTCCAATAGTGATTTTACTAGCAATGTTTTTCATGGTACAGGTTCGTTACACCTTACTTTCAACATGTGCACCATCCACATCACGACACGCTTCCCATCTGTCAGCAGTGGTGTGAGAGACGTTCTGGAGCATTGTCGGTGTTATGACTGCAGCTATAATGGTTTTGGAGCTCTTCCAATGTGGTAATGTGTCGGGTCTACACACGTCCTTTGATAAATCCCCACACAAAGAAGTCTGAGGTCAGGGGAACGCGCTGTCCACATAAGGGTCCCCGAGGTCAATCCATCTCCCAGGCAAGTGAGCATTCAGGAACATACGGACATTTAAGACATAATGGCATGATGCCTCGACTTGCTGACGTGGGATCACCTGACCCGTTACCACATTGGAGGAGCTCCGAAACAGCTGCTGCCGCCATAAGACCGGCAATGCTCCAGAACGTCTTTCGCGCCACTGCCGACAGATGGGAAGTGTGTCGTGATGTGAATTGTGCGCATATTAAAAGTAAAGTGTAATGAGCATACTCCATGAAAAAATACATTGCGAGAAAAATCAATATTTCATCAAAATAGATATTTCGTTTATTGACCCTGTACAGTTTAACACAATATGGCAGTTGTCTGTTGAGTGGTACATGTTGAATGGACATTGTTGAGTCCAGAACGCAACTCAGGACCGAGCAGATATGGTTTGGATAATGGAAGCTGTTAAAGATTTATCTATAAAACTAACCACGTTTATTCTTTCTTTATGTCTGCATATAGCTTCAATTGTTTATTTGTGTATATCAATTGCCATAAGAAACCTGCACTCCCATTGGCTAATTCATTCTGAGCGCGGTGTTTTGTTACTGCCATATCTTTGCACTCTACAGTTTCAGTGTGCGCGGAGAAGCCACTCGGGCAACAACTGGAAACCGTCGCGGACAGTTACGGTAACGTGGCTATGTTTTTAGTGGCGTGTTATCGTGACACCAGCTGCAAACTTTGTGTAAAACAGTTTTCCCTAGACAGGAGTGCAGGGAAGCATGATTTCGTGTTGCGTGTATAAATTATAATACATAGTTATGGTTATCAGTGTACCTGTATTTTTCTTTACAACTCCCAAGAAGATTGCGGTGAACTTAGCCCTATAATTGACACAATTCATTCCGGAGAGGTGTAAGTAGCAACGTACAATTTTGCTTACATTTAAATCCTGCCGACTAGGATCATCAATCATAAATGGTCCTACAGGACCGGATTCATCGTTCATAAAAATGGTCCTCAACGAACCGGATTTCGCAAGAGAAGCGCTACAGAGGCTCGTAGTTTGTACCAGGGAAGTTCCAACATTGAAAATGCCCAGACAGGAAAACATTTTGTGAGTATCCATCGCCGCCTATGGGAATATAGGAATTTTGCACCTTGTGGTGTCGAAAGAGGTAGACTACGATCTATTACTCCTGCGCAGCAGGACGAAATTCTCGGTATTGTGAATGCGACGGAGAATTCCTCCACCTCGGAATGGGAGAAATGGGTGCAAACATTCACTAACAAGTTCTTACCGGTTAAACATACGTCGAAAAAAAAACATTAATATTACATTTCTCGTGATAGTCTAGCCTGCTTTGATATATCATACCAACCTCTTCCAATTAAAAAAAATAGTTCAATTCAATATGGTGGAAAGCACCAATATGGTACCCTAGGCGTAACCTGTTTCTATCATAACCATTTGTACCCAGGCTAACTCCTTTACATTTCATAGGGGGTGTTAAGGGACTTTTGAATCACCCTGTATAACAAATGTTAAACAAGTATATTTTCATTAATTAATTTTATTTCTTGGTAATTATTTCGGGGGTGGGTCCGGATCACTTGATCCCCCCTCCCCAATACGATTTTGGTTACAAGTATTAGTCAACATTACTCGTGTAGCATATCGTCCAGTCCCACTTGCGGCATGATGCTACAAGCGCTTTATAAGCCAATCCTCACAGAACCAACAGAAAGTATTTCCCGTATCTGCCACAGTGGCGCTGCGATAGATATCCCAACTTATCCCTGTCTCTCATTTCATCGACTCGTGATTTCTCCTGGCGTATATGGAGCGAAAATAAAATTGACTGTTACGATGGGAATTTGAAAGTAGTTCCAAATCGATGTCATATTCCTACACAGATTCCTCACGAGGAGCCATGATGTTTCTTCAGCTGATTTATGGGGGAATTAGAGAAATTTTCCGGCCAGCTCAGCGAACTTTCTCCTGACTTTCTCTCTCTCTCTCTCGACTCGACGGTGTATTAGGATCAGAAATGCTCCTGGAGGAGGGATTTAGAGGCACAGAATGCTCGGCGCACGGAAAAGCTACTAGATATCGGGTTACAACCGTCTCATATTTTTCTCAGGAATGACGTATGAGGCGATTGAAGAGCAGGTTAGAACGATCTCGGCGGTCACAGGTCGAAACCTATTTTCTCCTCCTTTCTTATCCATATGTGTCGAATTTTCCTCTAAATATCACAATCAAAAATTTCTTATGAGAAGCTTAAATGTACACAATACAGAAAAATAGAAAAGTATTAAAATAATACAAAATGCCAACTTATAATAATAACATCAACTTGGCGAATTGAATTTTCTACATGATGCGATTTTGATATGATTCATATTTTTATGTGACGTCACAACTTTAAAATATGTCACTGATATATTATATTTTCATGAAAGGACAGGTAAATGTTGTGTTATTATATGTAATATTGCAAGTTGTTTGTAATGTATAACTTTTGTTCAATGTTTATTGTACTTTATGCTCTATTATGAGTAGTTTAATGTATCTTCATGTTTGCAAGAGTGCACTATGTGAATTTGTATTTCTAAACATATGTAGATGTCAGTTTTGTTGATAGTATCCTTTTGTAGATAGTGAGTGATTCATCTGTACTTGAAAAGCGAGGATATCGCGTAAGAAATATCACACTTTCGCCACGGATCGTCGAAGCTTTTTAACTTAAAAAGAACTCCTCGGTATTGTGCATACATCCTGGTATGGTAGTTCGGGGCGCAAGCTAGGCCTATGTGATCATAGGTACGCCGATAGCCACGCATTGATGATATGCAATACTGGAACCATTTTACGTTAAATAATAAAGCTAGCCTAAGGATTAATTTGGAAATAAAAGGGTAAAGAGCAAATATTGGCTCAGTTATTATTCCATATCTCTTGGTGTGGTAGTTCAAGGCGCAAGCTAGGTCTATGTGATCATAGGCTTGCCGATAGCCACGCATTGAGTTTATGCGTTTTAATTGAGTCAATTCATCGAGAAAGCGAAATCCTCGCCTTCGTTTCAAGTATATTTGCATTATAATTGCAATAAATAAAGAATAAAACCTTTCAGTTTATACATACTGCAGTAATGTGGTTTTATTTCTCTGTGCTGTAAATATTGTCTTTGGCTAACACTATCCCTGTACCTGAGAGGAGTCTGTATACTTCACCGAGTCTCATCGTTCACCGCTGATTATTATTAAGTTTTTATTAATAAATATAATAATACGTTTAATAGTATAATAATACAGACAAGAACGTATCAATTTGTCGGCCCATTTGTCCGACTCTGTCCAAAAACGAACGATTCGATATCTGTTGACGTATACAGATAGAAGGATAAAATTTCATTACTGGAAAGAATGCCAGGTGCCAGCATAGTGCCGTGTTTATTATCTAGATCAATCTGTCCTTGTGTGTGTCGACGGGAGTAAACAATTGGTAACAAACTTCATTGTAGCAATCTGTCCGTAGTGAAACATTTATAGTGCCCAAAAAATAATTTTATTAAAATATTAGTTAGTGTGAGTCACTGACGTATGCAAGTTTATTTTTCAGAGAGCTGAAATTGTACAGGTGGATATTATATAGATGTGTCCCTGGGGAGGGGGGGGGGGCGGGGCGGGGCGACGGATACAAAATAAAATATTTTGTGATTACCATTTTAACATTCGTTTCCATAGCTGTGAAAGGACAGAAATGTTACTCAGGGGTCATTTTAAAGAGAAGGTTACATTTATCACTTTGATTTCTTGTCCAGTTCATTACAGTTTTCATTTCAGAATATCGGTTTGCTCAATTTAGGAAAGTGCTGTAGCCCCATCAGCTCCTCCCTTCGTACGCCAGTGGTATGAGGGTTATGTTGTAATATCCTCTGTTGATGATCTAATTCAAATTATCCTTTATTGGAGAGATTACGAGCAGTTCGTCAAACAAAATTGCTGTCAGTTAAGATTAGCTTTATATTTGTGGAATTTTATTTTTTAACGAAAGTAGTAGTGAGCATAAAACATCAATAACTACTGAACTTTATTACGATCTGAAGAATGACCATGATACTCTGTGTTTTTTACATGTTTTACAAAGCTACCAAGAAAACATGTAAGTTGCTGCTATCTCACTAGTTAAATGAAAGTCTTAAGAAATACAATACTCTAGTTAGGTAGATGAATTGGTTTCTTCTTGATGACGTAACCACGGTAAAAGGTGAATTTATCCATGAAACGAATACGAAATCTATGAACTAGTGTTGCACTATGTAAGAAACAAAAAATACCAGACAACTGAACCAATTGAGTACACAAATGCACATTTATGGATGTTAAGAAATAAATCAAATTACAATTTCTGGCTTCAGATAATTGAATATACATACTTTTTATGCATAACATAATTAGGAGGGAATTACAAAAATGTAATATGTATACTTCCAAAAAATGTATGAAAATTTTCGTGTGAACTGTTAAATTAGGTTAATATTACCCGTGTCAAGTTAGATATGGGCATGGGTGTTTTTGTGGGTGTTCCTTCATCAATTTCATCATATCATGACTCATTCTCATATTTGCGATTAGTCAAAAGTGGAAGTAAAGCAAAGTAAAATAAACCAAATCTCTTACGTATGGAAAGTTATCGTTTAAACCGAAGCCAAATTATAAAAAAAATGTATAGTTCATTTTGGGGGAATAATTTACACGATGAAAGGAAGTAAAATATCAAGCTTTCAAATTTTAAATGAGTCTCAGCCTAATATACGAGTCCGATATCTTGAAATTCGATATTTTTCTAATAACATTTTCTTTCTTCGCTTTCCGACTAAAATTCCACCTGAATTTACTTACCATGAAGAGAATTTCCATATGTGTGGCAACACTGTTTCGATCTCATTGTAGCTCCAGTTCCGATTAGCCTGTCTGAGCATAAAACAAATTTTAAATTTTGACAAAGAGTGGAAGAAATTGGAATTGAAATTCCAACAATTACATTTGCAACAATACTCATTGAGGGCAACGTAACATGGAAACGCAGAATTGTTTCAATGTCATTCGTATGGTTTAGCTTTGGTTCTAGTGCAATATGAAGATAAACATTAAAAAATCAACATTTTTACATTAATAAATATTAAGTGTTATAAGAAACTTTGACCTGTAACGGTGAGAGTAGAATAACTTTATTATCAAGTCATTTAGGATAATTATTGTAGTCTGTTTAGGAGAGTTTAGTTAGTTTATAGATTATAACCTACATCAATTATGTAACTAAATTCATAAATAAAATTTAGAGACCTTTGACTTAAGATAAGTATGGAGGCACATAGTGGTTGGGATCCCACTTTAAACTGTAGGTCCAGTCCCGATTAGCCTTACTTTGCACAAAGTGCACTTAAAACACCAACTCAATCAATCTTAAGATAACTATTACCTATCATCAAAAATAAATTTACGAATATAGAAGACATGTGACCAAAAAAGCAAAAATTAAAATGTTATTAATAGTACTCGGAGTAATATATACGAACATGAGATGTGCCTGCAAAATATAAAATGTGAAACAAACAATTTCAAAACTTGAAAATATTCAAAGTTAATGAAAATTACATATACTATAATTAAGCACCACTACTAAGATATATAAATAGAAAGAAAGTTGCTCTAATTGAGTAATATTAATGTAAATTATGCATTCTGTCACCTGCCGACTTACACGGAAACGAAGTCTCTGCCAAACCATAACCCCTTAAGATCGTAGCAGGGTATGAGTAAACATCCTTACGTGAATATTGTTCTTCTTTAAGTGTATACTATCTGCATATTGCAACATTGTCGTTTCATTGCTTCATATGTTCTTTACTTAATGTTATAAATATTTGTTATATTGGCCATTGAGTATAAATTCTTTGGAATTTCTCTAAAAAGTGGAAGATAGATTATGAATTCTGATACCAGTGAATTATACCCTATCCCAGTTATCTCTGGAGGAAGGCCGCGCATAGCGGTAGAAAAGGGGGGTAATCGAGTGGCCAAAGCGAAGCAGTACACGCTGCTGGTAAGGCTAGTAACTGCAGTCGCTTCCCCCTTCCATGCAATCCCGGTCCTCTCACGTGTTCATTGGTGGAGGCGTCTCGCGTCACTACTTGGGCAGAGACTTGCTTCCGTTCGCCTGCTCCACAGATAGTTGAGACAGGGTATAGTTGGGAGCTATACTGCAGAATTTTGTGTGAGAGGATAACATGCACATGTGAAACCAGGGGGATAAAAAACTGCCAGATGAAACCGTGAACATCTAAGCTGTAAGCCTAATAGAAACCGATAAAGTATTGAAATATCAAGTTTATACCGTAAAACCTCGTTAATCCGGACTTCGCTTAATCCGGACAGGCAAAAGGCAAAAAAAAATTAAAAAAATAGAGCAGAATGCCAGGTTTTAAATGTGTCTAGAAGTGAACAAGAGAACTTTCCAAAGAAAAGGCCGTCAATCACTGATGAATTTCTGTTTCCCGCAGACTTTGTACTGTACTGTATAGTGTATTTAGGCCTATGCCCTTTAAATACACCATAATAAACTTGTTTTGTTGCTATAAACGGAGTATTAATACACATTCTACTGTTATTTTAGGTGATTTACGTTAATCCGGACTTTCGTTAAACCGGTCAACTTATCCCCCATTAGTCCGGATTAACGAGGTTTTACTGTAACTGGGTTGAGTTTTCCTGTTGTATCCCCTTGCCTATAAATTCAGACAAGTCTGATTAAGGGGAATAATATAAAGTACCAACATTTATAGAACGTTCGTGCAAACAGTTAGGTACGTGTCAGGTTGTATAGGTATTTGTTTCAAATGTGTAACGAATTCGGATTCAAATGCTGAGTAATTATGTTATAAATTACCCTCATTAGCAATTCGTTAAAACCTACAATCAATCTACAGTTCGATGAGCCAATGGGCTGATTTGTTCCCGTGAAGCATGTTGCGACAACCTGCCATTAATACAACACATTGACACCCTCTCAACTTTTAAAATATGCAACTCTGCACCAAATTTGCTGATACAACTTAAATCAGTTTTGAACGCAAAGTTGAAATATGCAATGAAACCATACATATCCCCTTAGAAAACACTTTTTCAAGTCTCCGTGGAAGAATAATAAGTTTAACTAGCTACGAAGTACGAGAACCAAGGTTCGAGCCTTAGACTCTGATGATCATCTCATTATCGATTGTTATTAACCCAATACGTGGGGAAACGACGTCATGTATCTAAAAATGAATAGAGGAATACACTGTTGGTTACATTGCAACATTATACAGAGTGAGCCAAAATAGTGTTTTCACTATTTGAACGCCAATATCAGGAACAGTTCAAATCGTAGCCTTGCTAGAAATAAGGAAGGACTGCGAAAAGTAATTATGTCGATTCATTGGGGATGAAATAGGTGGATGTTCATCCTTGGCAAAAGGAACTAACACACGACTACTAATTTAAGTAGTCGAATTACAAAATAGCCATTTATTCCCACATTTATAAATAACTGGTACAACAGACAGATTCACACTTAGGTGCTAGGTTGGTATAATGTACCTTGGATGTGTGAGGACCTTCTCCTGAAAGGATGTTATTCCGTTGTAGGCTCAAATTCAACTTCTCTACCCTCGTTCATTCTTTTACACCAAAACTCCCGATCAACACCTGTTCTAGCTCGTGGTGACGCTTACACTTTCTCGTTCCTCATTCTTTCCTAACACACCACAAAAGAAGTTCAGTCAAGCCATCTATAACAGTTTCTCTGTTATTAACGTTCAAAGAGTGTAAACATTTTCTTGGGACACACTGTATGTTTTAATTTGTGTGCTACCCAAGTGATCGAAATAATGTCAGAACAGAACATTATCGTCTTGCATCCCTTTTCAATGTTTACTTGTTTCGAGGCGGAATTTGGATGAACCACTTATCCTGAACATATTTTTTTTTTAATTACACTGCTACTAATAGCATATAATACAGTATAAAAGTTAAATAATGTTGAGTGAATAATTCAAAATGAAATTCATTACAAATGATTGATACATAATAGTGTGTTAAACGAATAAAGTACGTACATGAAACACAAATATAAAGATAGAAAGTGCATAAAATTCTGTCGCCCCAGTCGACTGCATCTTTTTCAAGCCCTAACTGTTGCATCTTTATAACATTAATCTGTGTTCAATTCAGTTTTCTTTAAAATACTTTGCATTTCCTTCTTTTAAAATACGTTATTGTTAATCTCACATATGTAAAGAGTTTTTAAATGAATTATTAATAAACAATAATTTTAAATATTTTGGTATTTTGTTAGAATTAACGAAAATTGTAAAAAGTTGTAAAAAGTTCTGTAACTATGAATGTGTAAACAACTATAGCGTTGATATGAAAAAATGTAAAAAATAAAATCTGTATGAAAGAGCGATAGTTCTGTGAGCCTGTGGGATACACTCCCGGTTGCTGAAAGGCTGGTGATTCAGGGAACAGTTGGGGAAATAACTTGCCGCGCTCTTAGGGGTGGCTTTGGAGTACTTGTATTCCGAGGAGGATATTTCTGAACCCAACGCTGAAAAGGGGTTATTTTGCATCATCAAAAGACCCGGGTTTTAAATTGCGGTATAACTAATTTCGGCCTACAACTTAAATCGGGTGAATTGTCTGTTAAAAGAACTTTAATATCTTCGGAAGCATGAATACATCTCTAAGTAAGATATACGAATACTCCTTCATTCCAAATCAATATAGGTAAAAACAAAACAAATCCTACACCACAGACCACGCAGGGGCATGGTCCTACTAACCCTCTGATGCCCTTCAGAAGTCAGATAAAGGGTTGTATACGGACTAACCTAAAGCCCAAAAGGCATCAGGTGCGTGTCAAAATTAACCCCTTCAAAACACACTGTCATTCTTTAACATATTTGCATCATGAACCATTTTGTAAAGAAATTCATTTATTGGTCTATTCAAGGTACATAGGTAATAACAGATATATGCAATTTACAAACACACACACACTCGCAAATTGAAAGATGTAAGCTATATTTTGTTAGCTTTATAATTGTAGTTTTCAAAGACATAAACCATGTACGAACTGATTACAAATCGCAAACAGATTAGAAAATTGACTGCGTATGAATCAATGTTAAGGGTCAATATATTTCTAAACTAACTAACTCTCTAGCCTTCTTAAACCAGAAAGTTCATGGCTGCAGCAACACAGGCCTTTCATCTGTCCCTATCCTGAGCAAGATCTATAAACTCTTTTCCATCCCTACCGATTTCCTTTAGGTGCATCTCATCATTATCCCTCCATCTTCGTCTTGGCCTTCCTACAGGTCTCTTACCATCAGGTTTCCCAACAAGAATCCTGTTAACTCCTCTTTCCTCTCCCATTCGTGCCACATGGCCGGCCCACATAAGTCTTCTTGATTTAATTATTCTAGTAATATCTGGACATGAATACAAACTATGCACTTCTAAATTAAGTAACCTTCTCCACTCACCTGTCTCCTCATCCCTTTTAGGCCCAAATATTTTCCTAAGGATCTTATTTTAAAATACTCTCAATTTATGTTCCTCTTTCAATGTAAGGGACCAAGTTTCACATCCATATAATACTACAGGTAAAATTACTGTTTTGTATTTTAACTTTTAGCTTCTTAGATATTAAACAAGAAGACAAAAGTTTATGAAGAGATAAGTAAGATGCATTTCCTGAATTAAGCCTACTTTTTATTTCCTCTTTAATATAATTTTCATTTGTTAATATTACTCCTAAATATTTGAATTTGGAAACTTGTTCAAATGGGTTGTTATCAATAATTAGATTTTGATTATTACCTAACACTTGGTTTCGGCCTGTAAGCATATATTTAGTTTTCTCTTTATTAACTTCCAAACCTATCTCTTTAGCACTTTTGAAAAATATTTTAGCATTATTCTTAATTGTATTTATATCATCCCCTAATAAGTGTACTTCATGTGCATATGTCACGAGCCGGAAATAAAATGCTGTGTAATCAAAAACGCCAGCAGTCCCCAGGTGACGAGAGATCGCCGGGTGAGTCTTGGTCGAGGGAGCGAAGCGCGAGGTGTGTTGCGAGTGACAGTGTTAAGTCGGTCCATTTAAAAGGTTTGGGCGAACCCACTGAGGACACCTTCAATGGACCGATGGAGCGCCACGTCTTGACTCAGCCAAGGAACCGCGAAGGAAATCAGGTACAGTGGTGACACTTTGGGTTTTATCATTGTCAGTGTTTAGATATCTTGCTGGCTCGTGCGTGATCTCCCCCCCTCCCCCTCACTTGTGCGATTCTATTAAATATTGGTAAAGAGCAATGAGAGTAATTTATTCCATTCTTCATACACACATCCTCTTGCAGCCTAGCAGTTTAAGCCGGTGAACGGCCTAAACGTAACACATATGCTAACAACTGAGTCACACCATTTAATTTTAGTCCTTCGTTAGTTTCTTTTACCTCCTAACAGCATATTCTAAGGCAAAATTAAAGAGCAATGGAGATAATGCATCTCCTTGTTTTAACCCATCATGAATTGTAAATTTGTCAGACACATTAATACCCACACGAATTTTACTTTCTGTTTCACTGGTGCATACTTTTATCATACTAACAAGCTTCTTAGGTATTCCAAACTCGACTAATATATTATATAACTTATCTCTTTTGACCGAATCATATGCTTTTCTGAAATCAATGAATAGCTGATGGACATTTTGATTATATTCCCACTTTTTTTCAAGTGTATGTCTGATGTGAAAAATTTGATCTGTAGTTGATCTGTTACGTTTAAATCCACATTGATAATCACCTATAATTTCATTAGCATATGGGGTGAGTCTTGTTAAAAGAATGTTAGATAACATTTTATATGTTGTTGAGAGTAGAGAAATTCCACGGTAATTATTGGAGTTATTTGTATCACCTTTTTAAACACAGGAGCAATTATGGATTCTTTCCACTGTTGAGGGATTTCTTCTTTATTCCATATTAAACAAAATAATTTATGAATTTGACATATTAATGAATTTCCACCATATTTAATTAACTCAGCTGGTATTACATGAATGCCAGGTGCTTTTTTTCTTTCGCCTTTTAATAACATCTTTAACTTCAGTCAAATTAGGTTCTGAAACTAAAGATTCTGCTGTGTGTACTTCATTTACTTCTGATTCATCTCCTACATGAACATTTAAAAGGTCATTAAAGTAGTTCTTCCATCTATTTAGAATATCGCTTGGGTCAGCTAGAAAATCACCGTCTTTTTTTTTATCAAGTTTACTTTAGGTTGCCACCCCTTTATAAATTCATTTACACCTTTTATAACTCTCTGATATTTTTGTTTTTCTTGTTTGTTTCAATTTCGTTAATTTTGCTTTTCAAGTAATCTCTTTTTTTTACTTCGAAACGTGTGGTTAACTTCTCGCTTTATTCTATTATAATTGCTTAGATTTGTATCATCAGATTTATTTAACCACCTAAGTCTAGCCTGATTTCTTATTTCTATTAGATTATGACATTCATTGTCAAACCATGGCTTACTTTTCTTGGTTTATGGTATCCTACACTTTCTTTAGCTGCTGATTCTATTGCATTACGCATGTGCTCCCAATTCTTATTTGCGTCTGTTTCATTTATATTTTCATCATCATTTAAATCCTGCAAAACATCAAATCTATTTGCACCTCTATGTGTACGAACGTCAATTATACTAGTATGCCTTCTCTTATCAATGAGAATATGATCTATCTGATTATTAGTTTTACCATCTGGAGAAGACCAGGTATATTTATGGATATCTTTATGTTTAAAAGTTTTACTTTTCACAATTAAATTCTTTGAGGTTGCAAAAGTAATCAATCTTATACCATTATCATTACTTAATTCATGAAGACGTTCTTTACCAGAATTTTCATATCATACTGAGAAAATTTATCAAAGACCTGTTCTAACTCTGCATAAAACTCATATTTAGTATTATCATCTTTATCTTCCGTTGGTGCATGTATGTTTATTAAAATAATTTTACACCACCTACCCTGTAAAACTGCATATGATAGATATAATATCATTAATAAATTCTACTGTTTTAAGAGCAGAGATAATTCTATTAATTATGATAAAGTCTGTTCCAAAATTGTGATTTTCAGTATCACCATAGAAAGAAGTATAATTTTTAGTTTTACAATTCCCTTCTCCTGGCCACCTAACTTCCTGGACAGCTACAACATCTAATTTATACTTAACTATGTCATTAACTGTACACTGAAATACCCCAGGCCGGTAAAGGCTCAGAACATTCCAGGTGCCTAATTTAATATCTTCATTCCTAATGTAGATCTTATCCTTAGTCCAGAGACCTCCCAAAGTAGTCCCCACCCGAAGATCCGAACGGGGGATTCCTTTACCTCCGGAATATTTTACCTTGGAAACATCCATGGCCTCATATTGCTGTTTCTTGACATGTCTTTTTACAGTGCAGAGTTGTCAGCTCTACGCCTAACCCCCAACATGAATGGAGGACCGCACTTGTCGTTTTTCAGCGGATCCCTCGGATCTAGCTGGGAGGATCACATTGTAGTCCACCAACCATACCCCACATCTGCCGATTGTGGGACGCTCATTGAGCCATGACAGGACAGATCTGTAAATCCCAACAGAGCAAAATGTTGACCATTTCACTTTGTTGGTTGACTAACTTCAGTGAACAAGTCACTGGGCGATGAGGTCGTCACATCCCTACGCCAACCCGGTATTATCATGCGTAATATTTTTGAAGACTCAAATGTTCTGTATGGTATCACCAAGTTTAAGAGGCTCGAGAATATTTCTTAAAGTTTGATATAATTCCACTCTATGTTCAGAGAGGCTAATCGCAATTCAGTTTAAATTTGGATCCGAACCACTGTGCAATATGCCTCAAAAGGAAACGAACTCGAGACCCTTTCAGAGAATTGGTTTTCGTATGCTTATTTTTACTCATCGTATCATTCAGTGTACCGTGGCAATGGTAGGAATTATGATAACAACATACAATAACCATCTATTCAAGCACTGAACCCTTATTTTTGCAAATACAAAATACGCTAAACTCTAGAACACGGAGGTTGGAAAGTTTCTGTTTCCAGTACTATATTAAACTAGAGAGCGCAAGTGTGGGTTAGAATTGATTCTTGGTGAGGTGAGGAGTCCAACTGTAACTTCTGAATCCACCACTGTTCCTTTTATAGGTCTGGATATCCAAAACCCGTTCTGCGACTACAAAAAATTGATCATTCCATGCTCTGTGGTCTTTCTAAATTACTTTTTCTCTTTGGCCTGTAATATAATAATTTTCGAGGCAAACTGCTAGCTGGCATCCTCAGAACATATTGATTCTACTTTAAATTATATGTTTCAATTTATTTCACTATTGCTTCAACCTTCCATTTATTTCCGATATCTTCACTTCTACTTTTGTCTCGTACTGTTACTCCACTTAAAAACCACAACAATCTCATTTGTGAACAATGATTACACAGGGCCGCATGGCTTCTGTTGTTTTTGGTGTTTTACATGTTTTTGAAATTGCTGATGCTTAAACTGGCATTAGTTTTCTCACATCACGCAAGAATGTTTTACAATTCACGATGATTTATATATATGAGTTGTGGTATGCACGTTTCAGTGCAATTGAAGTGATTGTCGCTAGATGTAACTGGTACGTTTCAAAATTATTCAACAAGTAATAAAGACGAGTAAGCTTTGAATACAGAGAAGTTTTGTTTTATTTAAATTAATTAATATGGTTCTTGCCTAAATACTGAAAATAATACTATGTAAAACATTGACATATCATTTGAAATTAATTTTATATGTAACTGTCAAAAGTCCTAATTTGCTTCCATGGTATGTAAGATACGTTGATCTCCTACATTAACATTTGGTTGTTCAGTGTGGTACATTACTGTGGTGTGGCCATGGCATCTCTTGGTTGTCTGAATGGCCCAGATGTGTTTTTCTACATCTGCGGTGAATTTGTTCCCCGGCTACAGAGACAGGAAATTACAGATTTTGTAAGAAGAGCTTATTACGCATACTTTAAAATGAAACTAGAAGATCAAGATAAATCGTGGGCCCCACACAAGGTATGTAGATCATGTGTGGAATCTTTACGAAACTGGAGCACGAGAAAGCGGCCATCTATGCCATTTGCATTACCCATTGTGTGGAGGGAGCCTCAGGATCACAGCAATGATTGTTACTTCTGTTCCTGTGAAATTGTAAGTCGAAATATTAGAAACAAGAAGAGGATAGTGTATCCCAATATTCCCTCTGCAATGAGACCTGTGTTGCACGGTCCAGACTTGCCTGTACCGACACCTCCATTATGTGTTGAGTGTGTAAGTGATCCTGGTTCACTAAGTGATTTAGTGGAAGGAAGTGAAATGGAAGATGACATTTATGACCCCTCACTGATCTCGTGACCCTATATCGTTCACTCAAAGCGAACTCAATGATTTAGTTAGAGACCTAATTGATCTAAAGAATCAGCTGAGCTTCTTGGTTCCAGACTTAACGAAAATAACTTGCTGGCTTGTGGACCAACATTTTACTGGTACAGACACCGAGAAAAAGAGTTTGTGCGTTATTTCTCGTTGTTGTGATGTGTACGGTTTGCTGACTAAGTTAAATTTTCCTTGTTTTTCAACTGATTGGAGGCTATTCATTGACTAGAATAAAACAAGTTTAAGATTTCTGTTACATAATGGAAATAAGTTCCCCTCAGTTCCTATTGCTCATTCTGTGTCACCAAAAAAAACCTACAGCAATATGCAACTTGTTCTTAATGAAATTAAATATGAGATCCATGGTTGGTTGTTGTGTGGTGATCTTAAAGTTGTGAGCATTTTACTTGGACTCCAATGTGGATATACGAAAATGCCATGTTACATCTGTGAGTGGGATAGTAGGGCACGAAATTACCACTGGGAAAGAAAAGAATGGACAATACCGAAAACGTTGAACCCGGGTTCAAAGAACATCCTACAACAACATTTAGTCAGTCCTGAGAAAGTTGTACTTCCCCCTCTTCATATCAAATTAGGGCTGATTAAACAATTTGTGAAGGCACTTAACAAGGAAGGACAATGTTTCCAGTTCATATGTAACAAATTTCCATCCCTGTCGGACGGCAAAGTGAAAGAAGGTGTTTCTGTTGGACCAGACATTAGGAAATTAATGAATGATAAAGATTTCGAGGAAACAATGACTGTCGCTGAAAGAGATGCTTGGATAGCATTTAAAAGTGCAGTGTTGAACTTCTTGGGGAACCTCAAAAGTCTTGATTACAGAGAAGTTGTTGAGAATATGTTACTTAAATTTCAAGAGCTGGGTTGTAACATGAATCTCAAATTACATTTTTTTAATTCACACCTTGATAACTTTCCACAAAATCTCGGTGAATTAAGTGAGGAACAAGGCGAACGGTTCCATCAGGACATGACGGATATGGAGAAAAGGTATCAAGGACATTGAGTGTTAGTATGACGGCTGACTGCTGTTGGGCATTGTACAGAGAAACGCCAGAAGAAAATCACAAGAAAGTTAGGAAAGCGTACAGAAGAAAGCGTGCTAAACAGAACTGAAAAATCTGTATTGTGTAATGATTTTCTTGTGTGTATATTATATACTGTTATATGTCGTTTTCTATATTATATGGGTCCTTTGTGTCTGTCTATATTCATTTTAAAATAAACATGTTGATGCGTTTACTGTGATAAGCTACATATTCTGATTGAAGAAAAGAAAAAATATAATAAAACAGTATGCAATATTGGACAAAGCCCAAATTTTGAAATTTGATTTGTAAGAAAACCTTGCGTGATAGAGAAAAACGAATTTCATATTCGTGATCAGCATGGCACAAGTAATAAAGTTCACCTATTAAACAAAAAAACAACATTAAATTGAATTTAATTTGCGGCCCTGTGTTATCATTATTACCTACATTAATAATAATACATGAATAGGTAAAAGGTTGGTGTAAAAATAGAGGGAAAAGAGCACATATAGCTTGTTCTTAAATTTATTGATTGATTGAATTGGTTCTTTTACGTCGCTTTTCTGCTACTTTTAGCTAATCGTGACGATGAGGATCAGTGATACATGCTGAAATTGATGAACAACTATGCCCAGGTCGGGATTCGAACCAGGGGTAGGGAAAGCTGTATTTCAGTGTATATTTTAATATAAATATATGCATATATATATTAAACTATTTACAGGAAATAAATCTAGCCCCTTCATATTACAACATGCCATGAAAGTAGATGAGAAGGTGTGGCGGTACCATGTGTTTATGCGTATGTGTGTGTGTCTTATCTTTAGAATATAAAATAATTGGTAAATTATAAGTTTTTCTTTAATATATGGAGAACCATGCGTTAAATAACGAAAGAGAAAAACCTTTGAGATTTCTATACGGACACTGACATTCCCAAACCTAATGATATTGGTATTCCAAGCAACGTACCAACGTTTCCCTTGCATCTCGACACCCAAGAAGAGGTCGGTCGCAAACAAGAAGTCCGTCCCAGCCACGAATCAAAACTTCAGGAAAATCTTGGAGTTTCCGGGAATCCGGCCTTTCTTCTGGAAGTTGGGGGAGACCGGAGAAGGGACACGACAAACTTCCAGGAGATGAACTTGCGGACATCCAGTCCCTGGAAGCCTCAACTTTCTTTGTCATCCATTTTTCTTCTTCTTCCTATCTAAGGCCATTTTCTGCGCCGAGCAGGAAAAGGGAATTACTCATCCATATTATGACGCAATAAAGTCCATTCATTGACTATCATACTACGAAAGAATCTCAGAAAGAAATTGATTTCGTTTCAGAATGAAGGGATATGGTGTATTCAACCGTTCTTTGATGCTGAATAACTCTGTTTTACTTTGCATAACAGAGTTACCAGAACATAGTAAAAAAGTAAAGTGCTCCCCTGTGCTTGGAGCCACGCCATGAAGGCGTATGCAGGGTGTGGAGTAATGGACCCACACTTTCTTGATAAAAGCCAAAGTTGGGGGCGATGTGATCAGCCCACGCCCCAGGCCGCCTTTACCCCCCACAGTTTCCTCCAGGTACCCACTTTATACGACGCTGGGTGGGCGCTGGAGACGCTTGAACAGGTGGGAAAAATCAGGTTTTTCCCCCGCCGGCGATCGAACCCGGGTATCTTGCATGGTAGTCACGTGCCCTAACAACTTTTTTTCTTTTTTATATTTATTTCCACCTATCAATATACACTTATCTCATAGTAGATAACTACATTTTACATTTGCTTTGTTACAATATTGCTTTTCAAGTTTACTTTCAGTAGGAACCTTTCGAAAGTTTCAAAATAATGTTCTCGTGTTATTAGCTAAGTTAGTATTAAGAATTGTTCATGAAAGTCTACATCTTGATATGTGCGCACAAACCATATATTGCGTCCAAAAAGTCACTGCACACTTCCCATTTTTGGCCCAGGATTATAAGAATAGGGCGGCAACATCAAAAAACTGTACATTAATGCAATGAGGCGGTGTTCGATGCATTTTTCCTACAAGTAAAGTAAAGTAAAGTGTTCCCCTGTGCATAGCCACCACGCCATGAAGGCGTATAGGGGGTGTGGGGGTAACGCACAAGTACAGATAAGTATTTCCAAGTTTCACGTGTTCTGGTACATTCACATAATCAGCGTTCTCTCGTACCTTCCCGATTGCAGTGACTGCACAAGTTATCATCAGATAACTTTATCTTGTGTAGTTTTGTCTCGGTAACAATTAAATCATGAACAACACTATACCATTCATATTTAACAGAAGACGGCAAATGCTTTGCATGTATGTTTTTCCATATTTTACTCCAGTCCACATTAGGATTGCGGAGAATTACTTTACACACAAACATAGAAGGCAAGCAAAGTTGTTTGTAAATACCTACCAATGTTGGTATCTCAAACTCAGGGGAGTGAAGTAGGAGATAACAAATTTCCACAATTGAGTCCCTCATGTGGTTACATTTTTAGGTATACGTATTTGTAATACTGATTGGTGAGACAGCAGTTAAACTATTATGATGATTCACCAAGGTCACTATGTTGTTATGCATGCGAGGAGCTTGACATTTCCTCTCTACGTGGGTCAATGTTAATCCCCTGTGTTTCGTAGGTAAATATAGCGTCTCCTGAGTCGTGACTGACTCGGAAGATATGCTTCGTCCACACAAACCAGTTTATCTAGCTTTTTATCTTCCTGTAGTCAGTTTTCTTCATCGGAAGCAACTTCGCAAGTTACCAGTGTGTGTAAACATGCTACTCGTGAGTTGAAACCAAGGTCACGAAGTGACGACAAGAATGAAAGACAAACGAATTAATTGGATGGTGGGACTCCAACATACACAACGACACCTCCATTCCCTGACAATGGTTCAAGCCTGGGGTATCTGGCTTACACTGACTACTTCAAGTTATAAATAGGGGTGACCTTTTCAGAGGACATCCAAATGTCAACCTCACACGTAGTGCACCACGGTCACTGCAGTTTCTCAGGCCAACGAAGCTCTGGCGCCTTGGCACGGCCAGTATAATTCTCTAGGGCTGTGCGTTGTTCTGTGTTTTGCCCACATATCTACTGAGTACCCCTTTACTGTCTCAGTTTTGAACTAGGTAAGGAGATTTTATTCCTCACGTACAGGTATTGATTTTAGGGTAAGGGGCTGGATCACATATACATAAAATGACTTGGGACCTCATAACAAAAGCCCAGAAAATACAGAAAATTCATGTGAAAAGCTATTATTTCAGATTCCGTACAAAAATTTCATTCCATCCAATCTTTAGGCTTCGTTTCCATGGAAACCTTTCTAACAATGGGAAGTTGAATCTCATTTTTAGGACTTACTTACCTATTATTTCGGCTTCCACAAGACTGTTCAATATTTACAGCAGAATATTACGCAATTTAGCAAGCTTTAATATATGTCCAAAAATTAAATTTACGAAAGTTCTTAATACTTACTGACTCGCAAAGTGTATTACAGGCTCTTAAATCTTCTTACAAGAGTATTTACAAATTATCCCCTTATATTATAAATTGCATACAATTAGTTCAAACAATACAAAAATCTTGAAAAACCATTGAGTTTTCTTGGGTTAAAGCTCATAGCAATATTACAGGTAATTCTCATGTAGATGAATGTGCAAAGAATGCAGTGCGCCTTCCAAATATTACGAACATATCATTATACTATACAGATCTTCTCCCTAGAGTAAAGAAGAAAATTCTGAATGAATGGTTTGATTGGTATCGAAATGAACTTACAACAGTTGGAGAATCATACAGACCATTTGCTGAATTCAAAACACAAAAACCATGGTTTCATCATGTAAGTGCTACAAGAAATGTAATTGTATTAATTAATAGACTGAGAACGGGCCATTTGTGTACTAGGCAACATTTATCCAAAATTGGAATAACGAACAATAAGAAATGTGAATGTGGCTGGGGAAGTGCAGATGCACAACATATAATACTGGAATGCTCAAAATATAATAGAGAGAGAAATATCTTGTATAAAACTTTAAATAATCTAAAGGTTCAGTTTCCAACAAATTTGTTAAGTTTAGTTGTTAATCCAGATGTGAGAATTGGTTATAGTTTGTTATCATTTTTAAGGAAGTGTAACATACAATTGTAAAAGGCAAAATGTTCTTTAAAAAAATCTAATATCTGTAAAATAGGGGGTGGATGGACTGATAATTTTATTGTAAAACAATTGTGTGTGTATTGTTATGGACAAAAAACGGCATAAAAGCTGTTAGGTTCCAAATAAAGGAATGAATGAATGAATGAATTACTTCCGAAGTCTTAGTGATTCCATGCCAAGCGCATCCAAATGGCTCTCAAAAGTAAAGGCAACATGACTCCGTATGAATTTTTTGCTGTATCTAATAGCTTAATAATAGCTTTTAACATGAATTTTCTGCATTTTTTGTGCTTTTGTTACGAGGTCCGAAGTCATTTTGCGGTGGGTGTAGTGTGACGGGTGCAAATAGTTAAGTGCTGACACGCCCAACACTTTCAATTTCGAAGTGGCCAGCACATCGCGCTGCGGCGCCAGGGGTCACGGGTTAGAAATAGGCCTGGGCGTTTTTGTGAATTTCATTATGTCATCACTCATCTGGTCCTTCGCGATAGCGATTGGTAATCAAGGGGTCCCGGGTTTCGATGTTCGGTGGAGGTACATGTCACGGTGGTTTCAATCAAACTTTAAACTGTAGGTCCAGTTCAGATTACCCTACCTGTGTATAAAGTGGACTTTAAACAACAATTCAAATTCATCACTGATCCTCATGGTCGCGATTAACCAGAAGTGGCTGAAAAGCGAAGTAAAATAAAGCAGATCAATCTAATTATATAAGGAAAATAAAAATGAAAAGATTGGGATACAAGGAAGAAAAAAATATCGTGCGTAAATTCTCTCCAAAATCCCATCTGAGCACGGACTTTGCTCTCTTACGGCTGGATGTTAGCATTCGGCGGGAAATTCGCAGCCGTGTCGGCTCTAATAGATGTGCGTATGAATATTGCATGCGTGCGTACGTGCATGTGATGAGGTCCGGTCGGGATTTTAATGCGTGTTTGCCGAGAGATTGTGGAATGCACGAGAGATTAGGTGCTTCGCATGTAGAATCACACACTTCATTTGGTAGATAGCTCATTTTTCCGATATAACAGGCTTCATTGTTGCCATCCGTGTTCCCGCCAAAGGGACATTGTTATGAAGCGCGAATTCTCTCGGAATAAAATCGGATCGATCTCTCAGCGTTCACAGCTGGGTTGTGATGAAAAATCAACGTTTAACTGTAATGCGCCACTTATTAATATAGTAAAGGTTAATCAATTTTAATTTTGAACCTTTTGAGAGATACTGAAATTCATAAATATCATTCATCGAAAAAACGCCTGTGTTAATTATCAATGTTCCAGAAACTGACGAAGCTGAATGGATAAAAAAGGACCATCGAATCTTAATACAAGCATAAACTGCACTTTATTTCTAAAGACTAGTACGCTTTTTGTCTATAATGATCAAAGCAATATTTCTACGTAACAAGGGAAATACACAGCCGACGACAAGGGATATATCAGGCAAATAGTCTATTATCGCAGAGACGGGACTTTGCACTAGTTGCCAAGGTAACTTAATATAAAGTTAAACTATATTACTTGAATATTAATAAAGTTACGTATCTTAAACTAATTGCAAGTTTTGTTAACATGTACCTAGGTAGAGATTCGTATGCTTTCAGAAACATACCTTCACGTCTCTGTTTAGAATTATCCTTTTGCTCCTAATGTAGTTAGCAAAGGTATACGATAATCTCAAGTGGTGGTAAACGAAACTAGATGTAACCTTAATACTAGGTTTATTTCTCGTATACTCACCCAGAAGATTTTTTACAAGCTTATTTTATTTATTTATTTACATTTTACTTGGGATTACCGCTAAGCAGTTTTCCCATATCTATATATGTACTGTACATAAACTTACATTTTTTAGTACATTATTATTAAAATACACTATCAATAAAAGTTTTCTACTAAATTGTTAAGCCACATTTTTTGTAAAAAGATAACAATATATAAACCAAGGCCTGATTATATTGAAATTAGCTATTCTCTGATAAAATATGCCTGCATTTTGAAATTCACCTTTGCACAATTCCTTGAAATGTTAGCTTCATTCCTGGTGTAAAAATAAATCTTTGCTCTATATAAGCCACTTGGTTGGATATATCTGCCCCTATATCTTTCTTTCGCAATTCATTTCCTATTTTCATACAGTTAAATTTCTTTTATGCACCTTTTGTACTAGTCATTATTACTAAATATGGCCCATTATGTGTATCATAATACGTTTTACACTTGTCTACATTATTTTCTCTTCGACATTCTCCAAACGTGTTTACTTTATCTCTATTATCTAACCTGTCCATCCTTACCGCTTTTCCTGGAACTTGATCATCTTCAGGAGATCTGACTCTTTTAGCTTGTTTCCTAGATGTTTCTTCTATAATGTTTTCTTCTAAAACAATTTCATTGTCATCTACCAAATTCGTTATAATTTATACTTGATTATTAAGTTCCATATAACCTATGGCATCCGCCATGACGTTAACAAGAACTGCCTTACGCAAATCACATTAATGTGTATATTTCCTTTTTCCATAGTTTAAACTTCAACTTAAATAAGTATATGGGTTTAACACAATTCCAGTCACAAAATTCTCTCTTTAAAAACAGTACTCACTGAATTAACAACTATTAATATTACCACAATATTACACAAACAGCTCAGTTCCATCAACAACAGGCTATCCCCTTTTACTAGCTTTTATTTATTTACATTTTACTTGGGATTACCGCTAAGCAGTTTTTCCCATATCAATTTTTTACATAGTACTCATTATATAATTGCACCCATCCTATATCTTTGCAGTTGTTAATTTTGCCTGTACCATATAATTCAACCAAGTCGAATAGAATGTCGTTAAACGAGTGATTAACTTCTGACATTGTTTTTAGCAGATATTTAATAGACGTTTCTCTTTTCCTATAACTAAAGTTCCATTCGCATGCTTCAATGTTTACTGCAACATTGGGAGTACTCTACATCAGACCTAGACACTTTCGAAGAACTTTCCTCTGCATTACTTCCAAAGGTCGAAATACACGTTCCGAAACTGTATATTCTATTGTTGGTTTGTAATAGTTTTTGTAAAAATTCATCATTGTACTAGGATGACTAGCCCATTTTGTTGTAGCCATAGAACTAAATACATTGTAAATAACTTCTGCCTTTTTCACTAACATTTTTACATAAGGTTTCCATGTTAATTTACTATCAAATGTAACGCCTAAATATTTCACTGAATTTTCAATGGGAATGTGTATTTTATTTATTTACATTTTACTTGGGATTACCGCTAAGCAGTTTTTCCCATATCTATATACATATGTACTGTACATAAACTTACATTTTTTAGTACATTATTATTAAAAGATACTATGAACAATTTTTTTTCTATTAAATAGTTAAGCCACATTTTCTAAAAAAAGATAACAATATATATCCAACTGTAAGGTTAGGTTCACAAATCAAAGATTCCAAACACTGAGGAAAAGGAATTTCACAGTTTATAAGAGTTTTATAGAATGTCTCTCTTTCTTGTGTGTATCTATTACACTCAAATAGGATATGGTGTATATCTTCCTTGTTGCCACATGTACAGTTTGGGTTTTGTAGAATCCGGATCTTTTGTAAATGACTTTTAGTAGTTGTATGTCCTGACCTAATACGATTTAGTAATACTATCACATTCCGTGAACCTTGAACTTTTGTAAACCAAGGCCTCATTCTATTGAAATTAGCTATCCTCTGATAAAAGCTGCCTGCATTTTGAAATTCACCTTTGCACCATTCCGTCCAGCTTTCCTTCAACTTTTTCTTCACCCTCGGTAGAAGGTCTGTGTACCTGGGTTTCAGCTCCAGTACAGGTTGAATTACCCTAGCTTGTTTTGCATACAAATCTGCCATATCATTTCCTAAATTTTGACAATGTGCTTTAACCCAGGTTAAATGAATTATCTTTCCCCTGCTCCTTAAATTTTGTAAAGTTTTTACACAGTTTATAATGTATGGGGAGCAATACTTTCAATAATTTTTGATGATCCTCATAGTACTCATTATATAATTGCAGCCATCCTATATCTTCGCAGTTGTTAATTTTGCCTGTATCATATAATTCAACCAAGTCGAATAGAATATCGTTAAACGGATGATTAACTTCTGACATTGTTTTCAACAGATATTTAATATACATTTCTCTTTTCCTATAACTTAAGTTCCATTCGCATGCTTCCATGTATACAGCAACATTGGGAGTACTCTTCATCAGTCCTAGACACTTTCGTAGAACTTTCCTCTGCATTACTTCCAAAGGTCGAAATACACGTTCCGAAATTGTATTAAAGACTATAATCCCGTATTCTATTGTTGGTTTGTAATAGTTTTTGTAAAAATTCATCATGGTACTAGGATGACTTCCCCATTTTGTTGTAGCCATAGAACGAAATACATTGTAAATTACTTCTGCCTTTTTCACTAACATTTTTACATAAGGTTTCCATGTTAATTTACTATCAAATATAAAGCCTAAATATTTCACTGAATTTTCTATGGGAATGTGTAACTTTTTTGTATATTGATTCACATTTTTCGGAGCTCCTTTTTTACTAAATATAATCAACATTGATTTTTCTGACGATATATTCATAGACCTATTCTCAAGAAATTTCTTTATCTCTATTATTTTCGCTTCCATGTTGGTGACTCCTTTATCTACTTGCTTGACACTCTCATATATACATAAATCATCTGCATATTGTATAAATCCAAATGGCTCAGGACATATTCTTTGAACATCCATTAAATATATATTAAAAAGTAAAGGACTTAAAGGGCTTCCCTGTGGAATTCCCCTTGTTATCCATCTAGGGCCCTCAACTTTATTGTGAAAGTAAAAATATAAACAACGATTTTTTAATAGATTCCAAATTATTTTTAGATGCATATAAGGTATTTTCAGATTTTGTAGAATGTTTAATAATTTATTTATATTTACATTATCATATGCCCCTTTAATATCTAAGAAAGCAGCAATAAGACTACTTTTCCTTTTCATTGTATCATTAATTTTTGATGATAACATTGCCAACGCATCTGTACACCCCATTCCCTTCCTAAATCCAACTTGAAGCCTTGAAAATAATTCCTGTCCCTCTATATGCCAACTTATTCTCTTTAGAATTAATTTTTCAAAAATTTTCCCCAGTACTGAAGACAAAGCTATCGGTCTATAAGATTCTCCTTTATGTGGACTTTTGCCATGTTTCAATATTGGTAAAATCATTTGAGTGTACCACGATTGCGGTACATTTCCTGAATTCATTATATAGTTGTAGATGTTACAAAGATATATTATACCACATTCCGGCAAGTTTTGAATCATCGAGTATGTTATTCCATCTTTTCCTGGAGTTGTGTCCTTGGCTCTTATTATTATGTCTCTTATTTCATCGATCATGATATTGGTATATAATCCTTGTGAATGTCTATCTTTAGGACTGAAAGAGAGAATTTCATCAGGGGCATCTGCAGGTTCTTGTTTATTATTACATGTTACCTTCATAATAAATTCATCTTTCCAGGTTTCTTTGAGTGGTATTAATCGAGGGGTATGTAGTTTGCGGATTGATTTAAATTTAGCCCACACGGTACTGATACTCTCTTTGTTATTTATGACTTCACAATACTTTGCCCACGATTGTCTCTTTGCGCTGATATAACATTTCTTGGCCTGCGCTATTGCTTTCTTATAATTAATCCAAGTTTCCTGATTTGGTATTGTTTTATAAACTTTAGTAGCTTCAATTCTCTGTATTTTAAAATTTTGGCAATCTTTATTCCACCAGTGTACTATTGGATACTTTTTTACAACTTCCTCTTTTGCCCTTGTACATGATCTGTCCATAACAATACTAACAGAATCTACAAAATAATCATATGTACTCTTATCAATATTATTTAAATCTGTATTTTTAAATAAGATTGTAAGTAATTTAGAATATTTATTCCAATCGGCTTCGTTAACTTTCCATTTTCTGAGCGGAATAGTGAAAGATCTCACTGAATTAGTATCAGTATAAAAGAAACATGGATAATGGTCACTAGTTCTTTGATCACTGTCTGTTTCCCACTGAAATTGACCACATATATCATCTGACATTAACGTTAAATCTATAGCTGTTGGCCGAGTACCTAATCTTCCTATATACGTAGCAGACCCGTCATTAATTACAGTAAAGTTGTACAAATCCATACATTCTACTAACACTTTCCCCAACTTACCTTCATCCTGATCTCCCCATATTGTGTGATGGCAATTGAAATCCCCTGCTATAATAAAAGGCTTTTCTGTGCATTGAAACATTTGCGATAATGTATTTGTCGTTAATTTCTGTGACTCTGCACCTGTAGGAATATATATAGATATAAATACTAACTTTTTGATTCATAAAAGCGATTTTAATTCCTACGACTTCAATTTTGTATGTGTCGTATATAGACAATGTATAATCAAAAGATATAGGTTCAAATGGAATGCTTTCATGAATCATAATTGCAACTCCTTTACTATCATCTTTAATCTTTTCATAAATTATGTGATAATGATTTACTTTAAAATAATTTATGTTTGATGGGTTCACAGAGATTTTCGATAAACATAAAAATTCAGGTCAATATTCATCTATTAATTTCACCAGATTTTGCTTTCTTGCTTTCAATGATCTTACATTCCAGTGTACCCCCACGAATGTTTTCCATTATATTTCCTTCCACACCCTAAGGTGTCTCTCCAAAAATTTCCAAATCCTCAATAATTTTCTGCACCTGGCCATTTATTTGTGAGCATTCTGTTAGTATTTCTTTTATGCTTAATAAATCAGAATTTTTAGTTAATGTCGCCATAAGTTTCGCCATTAATTGTAACAAATTATACATAAGATCCTTCTGAGATGTTATGTGAGGAAAGTACACGATTTTTTTATGTTCTTCATTGTTGTAGATTCCGGTGCTCACCTCCTGCATGCTTCTATTTGTACTATCCACATCTTCCTCATTTTTCCTTGTCTTAATTACAGTTCCTGTAGACTTCCCATTTAATTGTTTTTGATTACTTTGTAATTTTTTTAGAGAACCTTTACTTGATTCTCCTTCAGAATTTCCATTATAATTCTTTGTTTGTGAATAGGAATTTAGTCTGAATTTTTTTTCCATATTTATTTTCAAATTTGGAATAGTCTCTATGATGTTCTGGAGGAACTCTTTTCCATGAAACATTTTCCAAGTATGTATCTGATTTTCTTTCACCCCAATCACTTAAGGCTTCAAATCTGTTTTGTATTGTTATGCTATTTCCTACAACACCAGTCTTTCTTGTGTTAATTTCACTTATTTGACTTTTGTTTATATGGTTTTTTATTTGATCAGCATATGAGTTGCCTTGAACAACATAATTGCTTGGAACATTACCTGTTATTACTTTCTCTCTTGCATCTTGCCGGGATAAATTATCCTATGCCATAACTCTCATGATTTCTCTTTCCATTTCCCATTTTACACATGACTTATCAGTAGCAACATGTTCTCCTCCGCAATTTAAACACTTGGGAGTTTCATTACAATTTTCATGTTCCTCTCTTCCACATCTAGCACACTTAGCTTTATCCTTGCATATGGCTGCTGAATGTGCGAACCTGTAACATTTCTTACATTGCATCACATTTCTAACTTTAGGAGTAACATCGAAAATGTGACTAACCACTATAATCTGTTTAGGCATTTCTTGAGATCTAAACGTGATTGATATTAGCTTAGTAGGAACAAAATAATATGAACCATCATCTTTTCGAATTCTCTTTTTCATTCTTTCCACTGATATTACTGTCGGATCTTCAATAATTTCCTTAATTTCCTCCTCTTCAAATTCAGTGGGCACACCATATATCAATCCTTCCTTCACCAATAAGGATTCCGGGATGAACACATCAATATTATTTTCTTTATGAAAATGCATATTTTTCATGAAATTGTTAGCTTCATTCCTGGTGTAAAAATAAATCTTTGCTCTATATAAACCACTTGGTTGGATATATCTGACCCTTATATCTTTCTTTCGCAATTCATTGCCTATTTTCATAGAGTTAAATTTCTTTTCGGCACCTTTAGTACTAGTCATTATTACTAAATATGGCCCATTATGTGTATCATAATACATTTTACACTTGTCTACATTATTTTCTCTTCGACCTTCTCCAAACGTGTTTACTTTATCTCTATTATCTAACCTGTCTATCCTTACCGCTTTTGCTGGAACTTGATCATCTTCAGAAGATCTGACTCTTTTAGCTTGTTTTCTAGATGTTTCTTCTATAATGTTATCTTCTATAACAATTTCATTGTCTTCTACCAAGTTCGTTATAATTTCTACTTGATTATTAAGTTCCATATAACCTATGGCATCCGCCATGACGTTAACAAGAACTGCCTTACGAAAATCACATTAATGAGTATAATTCCTTTTACCGTAGTTTTAAACTTCAACTTAAATAAGTATATGGGTTTAACTCAATTCCAGTCACAAAATTCTCTCTTTATAAACAGTACTCACTTAATTAACAACTATTAATATTACCACAATATTACACAAACAGCTCAGTTTCCATCAACCACAGGCTCACATCATGGGAATGTGTAACTTTTTTTATTATTTATTTACATTTTACTTGGGATTACAGCTAAGCAGTTTTTCCCATATCTATATACATATGTACTGTACATAAACTTAATTTTTTAGTACATTATTATTAAAAGATACTATGAACATTTTTTTTTCTATTAAATAGTTAAGCCACATTTTCTAAAAAAAGATAACAATATATATCCAACTGTAAGGTTACGTTCACAAATCAAAGATTCCAAACACTGAGGAAAAGGAATTTCACAGTTTATAAGAGTTTTATAGAATGTCTCTCTTTCTTGTGTGTATCTATTACACTCAAATAGGATATGGTGTATATCTTCCTTGTTGCCACATGTACAGTTTGGGTTTTGTAGAATCCGGATCTTTTGTAAATGACTTTTAGTAGTTGTATGTCCTGACCTAATACGATTTAGTAATACTATCACATTCCGTGAACCTTGAACTTTTGTAAACCAAGGTCTCATTCTATTGAAATTAGCTATCCTCTGATAAAAGCTGCCTGCGTTTTGAAATTCACCTTTGCACCATTCCGTCCAGTTTTCCTTCAACTTTTTCTTCACCCTCGGTAGAAGGTCTGTGTACCAGGTTTTCAGCTCCAGTACAGGTTGAATTACCCTAGCTTGTTTTGCATACAAATCTGCCATATTATTTCCTAAATTTTGACAATGTGCTTTAACCCAGGTTAAATGAATTATCTTTCCCCTGCTCCTTAAATTTTGTAAAGTTTTTACACAGTTTATAATGTATGGGGAGCATTTAAATAATAAATCATAATTGGACTGAATTGAATATAATACACTTTTGGAATCCGTTAATATTAATATATTTTTTTCTTGCAATTTATATGTATAAATTAGTGCTTGGTAAATTGCATAAGCTTCAGCTGTAAAAATGGAAAAATCTTCCGGTAAATGTATCATAATTGATTCCTTCTTCTGTACATCATAAACAGCACATCCTACATTTTGACTACTTTTTGAATCGTCTGTATATATAAAGTAATAATCTTTCCATCTTTCCATGTAATCATATTTTGTATATTGTTCAGGGAAATAAATATCTCTATATTCACAAACAGGAAAATCTAGAGTATATATGGGCTTACTCCTTACTTTCAATAATTTTTGATGATCCTCATAGTACTCATTATATAATTGCACCCATCCTATATCTTCGCAGTTATTAATTTTGCCTGTATCATATAATTCAACCAAGTCGAATAGAATGTCATTAAACGGATGATTAACTTCTGACATTGTTTTCAACAGATATTTAATAGACATTTCTCTTTTCCTATAACTTAAGTTCCATTCGCATGCTTCCATGTATACAGCAACATTGGGAGTACTCTTCATCAGTCCTAGACACTTTCGTAGAACTTTCCTCTGCATTACTTCCAAAGGTCGAAATACACGTTCCGAAATTGTATTAAAGACTATAATCCCGTATTCTATTGTTGGTTTGTAATAGTTTTTGTAAAAATTCATCATGGTACTAGGATGACTTCCCCATTTTGTTGTAGCCATAGAACGAAATACATTGTAAATTACTTCTGCCTTTTTCACTAACATTTTTACATGAGGTTTCCATGTTAATTTACTATCAAATATAACGCCTAAATATTTCACTGAATTTTCTATGGGAATGTGTAACTTTTTTGTATATTGATTCACATTTTTCGGAGCTCCTTTTTTACTAAATATAATCAACATTGATTTTTCTGACGATATATTCATAGACCTATTCTCAAGAAATTTCTTTATCTCTATTATTTTCGCTTCCATGTTGGTGACTCCTTTATCTACTTGCTTGACACTCTCATATATACATAAATCATCTGCATATTGTATAAATCCAAATGGCTCAGGACATATTCTTTGAACATCCATTAAATATATATTAAAAAGTAAAGGACTTAAAGGGCTTCCCTGTGGAATTCCCCTTGTTATCCATCTAGGGCCCTCAACTTTATTGTGAAAGTAAAAATATAAACAACGATTTTTTAATAGATTCCAAATTATTTTTAGATGCATATAAGGTATTTTCAGATTTTGTAGAATGTTTAATAATTTATTTATATTTACATTATCATATGCCCCTTTAATATCTAAGAAAGCAGCAATAAGACTACTTTTCCTTTTCATTGTATCATTAATTTTTGATGATAACATTGCCAACGCATCTGTACACCCCATTCCCTTCCTAAATCCAACTTGAAGCCTTGAAAATAATTCCTGTCCCTCTATATGCCAACTTATTCTCTTTAGAATTAATTTTTCAAAAATTTTCCCCAGTACTGAAGACAAAGCTATCGGTCTATAAGATTCTCCTTTATGTGGACTTTTGCCATGTTTCAATATTGGTAAAATCATTTGAGTGTACCACGATTGCGGTACATTTCCTGAATTCATTATATAGTTGTAGATGTTACAAAGATATATTATACCACATTCCGGCAAGTTTTGAATCATCGAGTATGTTATTCCATCTTTTCCTGGAGTTGTGTCCTTGGCTCTTATTATTATGTCTCTTATTTCATCGATCATGATATTGGTATATAATCCTTGTGAATGTCTATCTTTAGGACTGAAAGAGAGAATTTCATCAGGGGCATCTGCAGGTTCTTGTTTATTATTACATGTTACCTTCATAATAAATTCATCTTTCCAGGTTTCTTTGAGTGGTATTAATCGAGGGGTATGTAGTTTGCGGATTGATTTAAATTTAGCCCACACGGTACTGATACTCTCTTTGTTATTTATGACTTCACAATACTTTGCCCACGATTGTCTCTTTGCGCTGATATAACATTTCTTGGCCTGCGCTATTGCTTTCTTATAATTAATCCAAGTTTCCTGATTTGGTATTGTTTTATAAACTTTAGTAGCTTCAATTCTCTGTATTTTAAAATTTTGGCAATCTTTATTCCACCAGTGTACTATTGGATACTTTTTTACAACTTCCTCTTTTGCCCTTGTACATGATCTGTCCATAACAATACTAACAGAATCTACAAAATAATCATATGTACTCTTATCAATATTATTTAAATCTGTATTTTTAAATAAGATTGTAAGTAATTTAGAATATTTATTCCAATCGGCTTCGTTAACTTTCCATTTTCTGAGCGGAATAGTGAAAGATCTCACTGAATTAGTATCAGTATAAAAGAAACATGGATAATGGTCACTAGTTCTTTGATCACTGTCTGTTTCCCACTGAAATTGACCACATATATCATCTGACATTAACGTTAAATCTATAGCTGTTGGCCGAGTACCTAATCTTCCTATATACGTAGCAGACCCGTCATTAATTACAGTAAAGTTGTACAAATCCATACATTCTACTAACACTTTCCCCAACTTACCTTCATCCTGATCTCCCCATATTGTGTGATGGCAATTGAAATCCCCTGCTATAATAAAAGGCTTTTCTGTGCATTGAAACATTTGCGATAATGTATTTGTCGTTAATTTCTGTGACTCTGCACCTGTAGGAATATATATAGATATAAATACTAACTTTTTGATTCATAAAAGCGATTTTAATTCCTACGACTTCAATTTTGTATGTGTCGTATATAGACAATGTATAATCAAAAGATATAGGTTCAAATGGAATGCTTTCATGAATCATAATTGCAACTCCTTTACTATCATCTTTAATCTTTTCATAAATTATGTGATAATGATTTACTTTAAAATAATTTATGTTTGATGGGTTCACAGAGATTTTCGATAAACATAAAAATTCAGGTCAATATTCATCTATTAATTTCACCAGATTTTGCTTTCTTGCTTTCAATGATCTTACATTCCAGTGTACCCCCACGAATGTTTTCCATTATATTTCCTTCCACACCCTAAGGTGTCTCTCCAAAAATTTCCAAATCCTCAATAATTTTCTGCACCTGGCCATTTATTTGTGAGCATTCTGTTAGTATTTCTTTTATGCTTAATAAATCAGAATTTTTAGTTAATGTCGCCATAAGTTTCGCCATTAATTGTAACAAATTATACATAAGATCCTTCTGAGATGTTATGTGAGGAAAGTACACGATTTTTTTATGTTCTTCATTGTTGTAGATTCCGGTGCTCACCTCCTGCATGCTTCTATTTGTACTATCCACATCTTCCTCATTTTTCCTTGTCTTAATTACAGTTCCTGTAGACTTCCCATTTAATTGTTTTTGATTACTTTGTAATTTTTTTAGAGAACCTTTACTTGATTCTCCTTCAGAATTTCCATTATAATTCTTTGTTTGTGAATAGGAATTTAGTCTGAATTTTTTTTCCATATTTATTTTCAAATTTGGAATAGTCTCTATGATGTTCTGGAGGAACTCTTTTCCATGAAACATTTTCCAAGTATGTATCTGATTTTCTTTCACCCCAATCACTTAAGGCTTCAAATCTGTTTTGTATTGTTATGCTATTTCCTACAACACCAGTCTTTCTTGTGTTAATTTCACTTATTTGACTTTTGTTTATATGGTTTTTTATTTGATCAGCATATGAGTTGCCTTGAACAACATAATTGCTTGGAACATTACCTGTTATTACTTTCTCTCTTGCATCTTGCCGGGATAAATTATCCTATGCCATAACTCTCATGATTTCTCTTTCCATTTCCCATTTTACACATGACTTATCAGTAGCAACATGTTCTCCTCCGCAATTTAAACACTTGGGAGTTTCATTACAATTTTCATGTTCCTCTCTTCCACATCTAGCACACTTAGCTTTATCCTTGCATATGGCTGCTGAATGTGCGAACCTGTAACATTTCTTACATTGCATCACATTTCTAACTTTAGGAGTAACATCGAAAATGTGACTAACCACTATAATCTGTTTAGGCATTTCTTGAGATCTAAACGTGATTGATATTAGCTTAGTAGGAACAAAATAATATGAACCATCATCTTTTCGAATTCTCTTTTTCATTCTTTCCACTGATATTACTGTCGGATCTTCAATAATTTCCTTAATTTCCTCCTCTTCAAATTCAGTGGGCACACCATATATCAATCCTTCCTTCACCAATAAGGATTCCGGGATGAACACATCAATATTATTTTCTTTATGAAAATGCATATTTTTCATGAAATTGTTAGCTTCATTCCTGGTGTAAAAATAAATCTTTGCTCTATATAAACCACTTGGTTGGATATATCTGACCCTTATATCTTTCTTTCGCAATTCATTGCCTATTTTCATAGAGTTAAATTTCTTTTCGGCACCTTTAGTACTAGTCATTATTACTAAATATGGCCCATTATGTGTATCATAATACATTTTACACTTGTCTACATTATTTTCTCTTCGACCTTCTCCAAACGTGTTTACTTTATCTCTATTATCTAACCTGTCTATCCTTACCGCTTTTGCTGGAACTTGATCATCTTCAGAAGATCTGACTCTTTTAGCTTGTTTTCTAGATGTTTCTTCTATAATGTTATCTTCTATAACAATTTCATTGTCTTCTACCAAGTTCGTTATAATTTCTACTTGATTATTAAGTTCCATATAACCTATGGCATCCGCCATGACGTTAACAAGAACTGCCTTACGAAAATCACATTAATGAGTATAATTCCTTTTACCGTAGTTTTAAACTTCAACTTAAATAAGTATATGGGTTTAACTCAATTCCAGTCACAAAATTCTCTCTTTATAAACAGTACTCACTTAATTAACAACTATTAATATTACCACAATATTACACAAACAGCTCAGTTTCCATCAACCACAGGCTCACATCATGGGAATGTGTAACTTAAGGAAACATAAGTCAACTTCTTCTTCTTTGTCGTTGTTGTTGGCTCACACCGCTTATTGCTTAGAGATTTCAAGCCAAAGGTGCCGAGATCTAGATCCAAAACATCGATATCCTTCGTTTTCTTCAGAAAGTTATATCCTTCATTATCACTTATTGTTGTCCTCTCTGCTTCTATGGTATTAAGAGGTCTTGTTCTACAGGGTTGAGTATGTTTATATTGCAATTTTGTACTTCCGGGCGTAGCTATAAAGTATTCACATAACCACAGTACGAGGTTCAGAGATTCATATTTATGTAATCTCGTTACCACACTGTTGATTAGTCATCATCATCATCATCATCATCATCATCATCATCATCATCAATAAATGTTATTGAACTTAAAGCTTTACATTTGGCTGTTTACGCAGCATACATTTTAAATACATAAGTAGACATTTTATAATGTAAATTTCTACATCTTAAGTTCAAATACGTTCTTAAATATACATTATTATTTTAACATAACTACTTTCACTCATTTATTACAAGATACAAATTTCCAATTTCATATTAGCTTGTCTCAGAAAAGCAAGTACCTGCTAATCTCGTTGCCAGGTTGACATTTAGAGGTTAGTATATTTACTTGTCCATCTGATACTGGTTGTCTGTGACAAACTAAATAGCTAACAATATACAAGATTCCAAAGTTTAAGTAACGTACAACTTACTGTAATGCTCAGGGCATTATACACTAAAATTTATTTTAGTTTACATCTATCAACGTATGTAAATTCTATTATACTAAACATTACTTACTTAGACTGTTAGTATCTTGCTTTATTATTAGTTACTAACAAAAGAGACAAAGAATAATGTGCAAGTACATTCGTGCCCCCGATCTTTCCATCGGGTGAAGAGAAGATGAAAAGTTTGTGAATAAATTAGAGGATAACTCTGATTTTAAAAGGCAGGACTGTCAAGTGAAATATCTCGTAAAAGCTTCTTACGAAGTTGAGATAATTTGTTTTCTGAATATAGAAGTATCTTGTCGAGAAACAAGGAAACAAAATCGTGAAATGACTGCAGAATGGCTTGAAGAAATCGTTGGTCAATTCAATTATTTAAGAATGTTACATAACTGGTGGTTTTAACAGTTTTCTGTTTTGAATACCAATAAATACAGGGTGATTCAGAATTCCTATAACACACTTGTAGGTTGCAGAAGGGAATTAGTAGATCAAGTTTTGATAAGGAGCCCGTGTCCCGAAACGTACCGTTTTGGTACTATGCAGATGACATGATCACATAATTTCACATCTCCCGCAGGCAACCACATTGACGGAGGGCGACGTCTTCAGTCACCTATGTCATGTGTGCTGCTTCCAACGTCCTCTGTTTACAATCTCCTCCACTATACATCAGTATGTGATTTCCAGACGTTATCGTTCCTTTTCCTTTCCAGCGTGTCTCTTGCAATGCCACCACTTTCACTCCATACGTTTCTACTTCTTCTCTTATTTCTCTCAGCTTTCCTGGTCTCTTCAATGTTCTCACATTCAAGGTTGCAAGCTTTATATCGGTTTTCCTTCTTATTAACCTTTATCTTCACCGGGTCGTCAACAAATTATCCGATCTCCTCAGAGGCAATCTTTTGGTATCCGTAACAAGTTCTTCTAACACGGTAGGGGAGTTAACCAACCCTACGCCCAACCCCCAACCTGGAGGACCAGGATTTGTTTAAGGTTTACTCCTCTAGGTAGGTTGGTTTTACTTCGTCATCGGAGCCCTTCCTACCCCTTGTTTTTTTGTCAGGGTATCCTTCCCTTAGCCTTTGGGAATCCCTCCCCTCCCTGCAAGGCAGCAGGGGCTGTGCTTATTTAATGGCGGCACTTCCTCGCCATGTCACAGTGCTGTCTTTGGGCATTTCTGGGTTTTAATGGGCGTGATCCTGCCACAGATCACGCACTCCAGACCCTGATATCACTGCCGCCTCGGTTCGGGACTGCTTAGTTGGCTATGCCTTATAACCATCACCCGCTTCACGGTAGGCAACACACATTAACGGGGTGACGTCTTCAGTCACCTGATGTCATGTGTGCTGCTTTCAACGTCCTCTGTTTATAATCCGGTGTGCTTCGACCTTCACGTCAGTTGTTATTCAGTCGTTGCGGAAGACAGGACAGTATGGTTGAATACACGTTTGCCGAGAACACCGACATGTTAATTTACGGTGAAGCTGGACATAATGGTAGAGCTGTGCAACGTCTGTATGCAGAGCGTTTGCCACATCGTGTCTCTCCGTCACGTACCATTTTTGCCCGATTAGATGATGATGCAGATGTGAAATTATGTGGTCTTGTCATCTGTGTAGCACCAAAACTGTACGTTTCCGGACATGGGTTCCTTATCAAAACTTAATCTACTAAGTCCCCTCTACAACCCATAGAAGTAAGTAATAGGAATTCTGAATCATTCTTTATATTGCTTTTTTAACGTTAATGGAGCCGGTAGCAGTCGGTAAGGTGTTTTGACTTCCATGCGGGACAGCCGGGTTCGATTCCTAGGGTGAGTGATTCGACCTTGCTCCTGCATAAAGCAGCTCTGAGGTTCACACAGCCTCAGGAGACACCCTGACTCTTGAGCCGACAAATACTAGTGGCAGCACAACCACGATGCATGACCAGTGTTCGAACGTGGAACCTCTGGCTTGGTACAGCGTTGAGGATATCACTCTGCTAAGCAATCAGTAATTAATAGAACAATGACAAGCAATCAATTAATTTAAAAATAAACATTGTCTAACAAATTGACAAAACCTGTGATGATACCTTCAAATATAATCTAGTATTGTCATGCTTACAATTATTTTGCTAAACACTACGCAAATGCAATTAATATTAATATAACATAAGAGTAGTGATAGATTTAGGGGTTTGGCCTTGGTTGGGGGTTGTAAATCCCGCCGGAAATTATAAAGTCTGACCCGAAACATTTCGTGACCTGGCAGAGCATTCGGAAAATTGCTAACAAATTAGGCCATGTTCACTTTGTCTTCCTGTCATCCACTATAATTCAACGCTGAAGGTAGTTTTTCTGTTTTCCTTTCCTTGTAATATTCACTGATTCAGTCCACTTCTTAACTGAATGCCAAAATAATGAACGTATTTAAATTATTGTCAGGGTGGTCTTTAAGCTTGTGTAAAAATGTTAACTGAAGGGGGGCAGGTGACCTGCAGAAAGTTTAATTGACGATGTCATCCACGTATATGATGTTCAAAGCCTAAACACCTTAGTTTGACGTAAATATATACTCTGTCCCAGATATGTCTGGAGCAAGCGAACGAAAACAAGTATCTGAGCAAACAATGAGATGAGACGGCTCCATTAATGAACACGTGAGAGGGAATGGGGCTTGCGACTGCAGTTACCAGCCTTCCCAGCAGCGTGTACTGCTTCCCTCTGCCCACTCGATTTCTCCTCCTTCTCTGCCACCATGCGAGGCCTTGCTCCGGAGATAACCGGCACAGAGTATAAGTTATTGCCTGCTGTAATATTATTTCATTGATTCTCGTAATCACATTCTTAAAATGATTGTTAATTATGCCTAATTACACCTGATTCAATTATTATTAGAAGTAAGGGGCAATTTTAAAATATTGGTATTGTTTTATAATTTGATGCCTATGACATCTAACCCGTCCTCCGGAGGGGGAAAGTGGAAGGATATTACACAATGTTTAAGGGTCTAGTAAATATGAATGAGGGGTGTCCAAAACTCGTATTCTTAAGCCTCTAAAAACTGGTACAAAAAATGGGGCCTCCCCGATGGCGCAGTGGTAGCGTCGCCGCCTTGTAATCAAGGAGTCCCGGGTTCGATACCCGGTGGAGGCACAAGTGGTTAGGATCTCACTTAAACTGTAGGTCCAATCCCGATTAGCCTTACTGTGCATAGAATGGACTAAAATACCAACTCAACAACAAAAACAACTCAACAACTAGTTCCATTTAAAGTGACCCAGAACTAAATCAATTTTTCCTCTAACATTAGAAAACTCCTGTTATCCTACTGACGTTTCGCGCCTCCCGGATGGCGTAGTGGTAACGTCGCCGCCTTGTAATCAATTTGCCCCCTGGTTCCAAACCTGGCGGAGGCACATTGCATAGTGATTCGGTTCCCACTTTAAACTGTAGGTCCGGTCCCGATAAACCTAAAGTGTACTTAAAGCATCAATTCAAACCCAACTGACGTTTCACTTGTACCGTGCAAAGTTACGTCATCACTTGTGGATATAGCACTTGTCTCGTCTTACGGCGGGCGCTCTACATGTTGGCAAGGTAAGTTGGGAGCGGGGAATACGCAACAGACCAACCAGACAACAGCGATGGCGGCGAGAGTTACGACGTTACGGGACGATGTGCTCCGCGCACCTTGTTCTACAGGCTGCTGTGTTTCTCATCGCGCTGGATTGGTCAGTTCCCCTGCCAGCATGTAGGTCACCCACCGTAAGAACAGACAAGAGCTATATTATTTTTTTTAAACTTTCAACAGCTGATACATCATAGGATTATCTCCCAACGAAGAAGCAGATCAAAATAACGCCTTCGTTCCACATTCTAGAATATTCACTTTCTCCAGATCCAGTGGCGCTTTAGTTCCAGCCCCACATCGTATTAATTAGCTGTGCACCATCAACGATAGCAGCCTCGAAAGAAAAGCTTCAGGCTCTTCCGCCGGAGGCGCTGGAATCCAGAAACAATGGAACGGAAAACGGAATAATGGGGCATAAAGGAACGATGGGGGAAACAGCCCCCTCCAAACCCCCTCGGGGCCTCCATCGCGTCTTAAGACCCATTAGTATCTCACTGATGGTTATGTATTAACCCGTTGTTGAAATTTTCCTCACTTGTGAACTTGATGGTGGCCTTTTGTTCTCGCCGCACAGCCCGCCATCTTGCGCCTCATTTAACCAACTCGCCTCGTGTAGCCGTATTATTCGAGTTTATGAGTAAATTTGTGAAAGGCACCCGTGTAGATATGCCGCCAGGAATCTCCTACATAAGGGTGCTGTATTTTGAGAAGAGAAAATATGAAAAACTTCTTTATTTAACATGCAGCTTCATGGAAATTCTAACGTTATTGCTATTATTGTGTACAGTGGCGCCATCGTTTGAAAAACTTTGGTTGGGCTGAATTCCGAGACTACTTTCGTAACTTTATGCAAAAATGTATATCAGAAGTTAGCTGAGGATTTCCCTTAAACGATTTTCTTTGTTCCTTGACCAGAAAATGTAGGCGCTTATGTTTAAAAACTATTACAAGTATCAAATGAAAACCTTAAAAGTCCAATACAAATTGTAGGACAGACTGTATACAGCTGAAATTTATACGAGGTATCAACTGTTATTTACAAAACGACCTCAAGGCCTCAACATTAATCAAGTGAGCTTCACAACACCATTTTTGTTATTTTAAAGATGGCGCCTCCTATACACACTTGCACCAGTGAAGAGGAGTAGTTTCTTGCCCTTCGCCACACTAAAACGTAAAGAAATGTTTCGGCAAATGAAAATTCAATATATCTGTGTCTGTGCATGCTTACCACACCAGCAAGTTTAGTAATGGAGGAGAATGTTCGAGAATGGCCTCAGGTCACAGGCAGATGGTGGAAAGGCTTTTGCAGTGACTCATAAGTGACTGCACGTGAACCGCAAAGATTTATTCTTCTTAAGGTACACAGGCACGTACTCAAAGTTGAAAATATGTATAGATTAGCAATAGGTCTGTGGTAAAACGCAGCAAACTTCTGCAACCCTACATACAGGAATCGACTACATAAGAAACAAAAACCAATCAAGGCGTACATTTGAGTCTCCCTTGTATTTCAGACTTTTCTTCTAAGAATACATAGTAGCTCTTTTTGCATATTTTTGCTGTCAGTGCTTCTTTCTTAAACAATTACTCTTTCAATGCTTAAGTCTGGAAAATGAGAAATTTGTATGCTGTTTCTTAGCAGAATAATCCAATACTTCAATACATAAATATTTATGGCGAGTATCCATTTACGGTATCCGCTTGTATTTATTTATTACTGTCTTCTTTATGTTCTAACATATTTTAATTGATTTTAAGTTAAATCTAGGCTTTTAGGGAAAATGCACTTAAGTCAAAAAATACATTTTTACAGCAGACAGTTATTTATATGTATTCTTTTAATAGCAAACATTACAGCAAACATTAACCACTGTTTACAATCTTTACAGATGTCCAATATAAAATTATAATATTTCCTCCCTAGAAATATTATCGGTTTCCCTAGTAGCAGCAATAGTAGTTTGAACGTCAATGCTTTTTCACATGAGGAAATTGTCCTTTATGATATGACTGTTACATACGTCCAACTCTCTGCTAGGAATTAAACCCTTCGCTCCTAATATCGCGAGCAAAAGACTATGAAAATCTCAAGTGGTGGTAAACGGAACCCTCGATTTATCGTACACTACTCACAAAGTTTTTTCAATATTAAGTGAATAAGCTTAAAAGTACACTTCTTCATGATCCTGTTAACTCGTTTCCATGGTGGGTGTCAGATTGTTGATTGGTTCATTATAATCAACGAATAATTATTGGTCAATCGCGTTGCCAGGTGGCCATTATATTTAGTGTATCCACGTTGGGTTCCATTATAATGAACTGGAAGCTAAAAGTACTAAAGAAGCAAGAATAATGAATCATAGAACATAAAGATTTGTTACCAAGAGTTAAAAACAAATTCAAGAAGATTGGGATTGATTATTTGACTGATTTAGTTTATTTTACTTTGCGTTTTGTGCCTCTTGGCTAATTTTCGAAGATGGGGATGAGTGATGAAATGTTGAAATTAATGAATGGATATTCACAAACAACCACGCCCTAACGGGATTAGAACCCGGGACTCTTGGCTTCGCAGCGCGATGTGCTAACCACTTGGCCACAGGATCCGGCAAGAAGATTGGGAGATATGGCTTAAACAAAAAATGTACTAAATTTGAACAGTAATCTCCATGGTTTTACACATTTAATATACACAGAAAGTTTTTTAATTTTAATACTAAGATTGGGATCAGGTCACATCAGATTAAATAACCATTTATATAAATTTAATTTAGTTAATTAACCTATGTGAAAGTGCAATCTAGGCCAGGAAGATGTTCATCACGCTTTATTTCAACGTCCACTTTATACCAATCAAAGGGAGTTCTATATTCAAGAATCTAATATAAAAGGCTTACCTCTCCCAATCTCTTAACCTCTTTAATATCCTCACCGATATAAGAATTGTATTTATCATTTTCATATTTTTTCATGATATTAATGAAGACATATAAAAACTATATATATTTAAAATTTGTAATTTGATGTAACCATATCATGTGTGACTTACATTTTAACAGCTAAATCCAGGGCCTCCCCGATGGCGCAGTGGTAGCGTCCTCGCCTTGTAATCAAGGGGTCCCGGGTTCGATACTCGGTGGAGGCACAAGTGGTTCGGATTCCACTTTAAACTGTAGGTCCAGTCCCGATTAGCCTTACTGTGCATAAAGTGGACTTAAAACACCAACTCAAACCAAATCAAACCAAACCAAACAGCTAAATCCAATAAAGAATGAATCTGATATTGGTTGTCTGTGATACACTATACAGTTGATCGTATACAAAATGAACGAACTCTATATTCCAAAGTAAAGTTTAAGTAACATACAACTATGTTGTATTTTCCAGCTGAGAGTCGACGCGCTCACATACTTTAAACACAGCCCTTTTAATTCCTTCTCAGAGCAGGCAAGACACTCAACACTCGAACATGCCACGCACAAGAGAAGTTTCTTCACAGGAAGGAAATTCTGAAATAGAATCCTTCGCAAACAACTTCCATCTTCCCGTAGTTACTTCTGACTTCGTAACATCTCTCCAAGGCTTAAAGGGACGGCCTTCCTCCTCTCAGGGTATGTTCAGGGCGAACTCTGTGGTCACCGGATAGAGGCAACTTTTCTTCTTCAGACAACTCAAACCTGCTTCATTTCTCCAAGAGTTCCACATTGCCTTTGACAAATACGCGGGAAGAACTGGCGTTTGCTTCCTCTAGATTGCAGTTCTCGAGAAATCCTCCTGGTATTATAGCTGGTCGAATAAAACATTGATGTAGTAACAAAAATAGTTCCTGGTTCGAGTCACGGTCTGCAGCATTGCTGTTCCTTAGTGCGTGCGTCTACTGTACATAGGGGCATTCCATTTTTACGGGTGGGAAACGCGGACCACACTTTTGATATTAAAGTAACTATTCTACTGACAGTTAAGCAACATTTTTATTACAGTTTCTGTGCAATGAAATATGAAACTTAACACTGTTGCTTAAATATAACTACCCTTAAAATACTTTCCCAAACTTACAGCTGTAAGTGAACAATTTTGTGTTACTCAATAAGAAATTTATTTAAATTTCTGTAAAATGTCAAACGATGTAAAATAAATTATTAAAGACAAACAGAAGAAGGTAATTGACTTTTGAAAATTCTAGTGGAGTTGAGCGGGAAATGTAACAGTTAAAGGAGAAATTGATTGTTTCTTGATGTCACGGGTGGGACACAAAGACAACACGAGTATACCTAAAAGTTAATATAAACAAACAATACGTAATTCTACCTAATCTTGTATAGTACTTGAAATTTTATCCAAAAGACGATTTTAGATTGTTCACTCTCAAGATAGGATAAAGTTACAGAATTGCAGGAAACTTTCACACACCCACTACTTTTATCTAATTGCACAGCCCTGCGATGAAAAAACGTTTATGAAAATTTCATTTCTTCATGTATTTTTGTGTTCTGAAATCTGCAATGACACTCAAAACGTCGTATGACATACCATTTGTTTTTCACAAAACCAGTTTTCGTATAGTGCATAGTATAGTAGTATATAAAATAGCTTTAATATTGTCTTAATTAATACTACTTAATTAATAATACGTGTTTACTGTGTGAATGGGACACTAAAGCAAGAGGTACTGGGGGCAAAACACTAGCAAACAAGAACATGTCTTGAACCCGGAGAAAAATAATATTTTGCGTAAAAGTCTTTGTCGATACTGTCACCTCCTCATTTAAAGTTAGCCATAATGTTTGTTAAAGTTTGATCATACACTGGAAATTCTTTCAAGTACCACTGCAAGGAATCCTCTAATTTACAGAGCTCCACAAAACTTAAGGAACACCAAGGGAACTGAAGGAAACAAACACAAAAACAGATTTCACCAGTGTTTATGAACGCCAATAAGGTACAGACGCAATATGCAATATGCAATACGCAAATGACCAACAACATTGCAGAATGGTATACAGGGTATCCACAAATTGGAACAGCACGAGACCCCAGCAAATGAAACTGGAGTATGAGAGCGCTCAGATAGTGAATACGACATCTGGCCTCAATTCTCTGGATCAAATTGGTAATCAACGCTGGAGAGATACGGGGCCACACCTGTAAGAGGACGTTCCTCAAATCAGGAAGGGTCCGTGGTGGTAAGTTAAGCTGCGCAAGTCATCACCCAAGAGCATCTCAAACATGCTCGATAGGATTCAGGTCAAGCAAGCATGCAGGCCACTCAATACAGATGAACTCTTCTGTTTCCAGGAATTCTGACACAATATGTGCGCGGTGTTCCTTAAAACTTGAAGGGGAGGGGCAGTGTGGAGCATGCTTACTTGTGGCCCCAGTTGAACCGATGGAGTGGAAGGTGCGCGAAGAATTTTGGCCGAGAAGGTTCTTTTCCTTGTGGTCGCTCTTTACCTTCAACTTTCGATTATTGTAGCTTTTATGTTTAAATGCAACCACTAACATTATTGTTTAATTTTTATATGTTAGAATTATTCCGCTAAACCTTTTTTATGCCGAGCGCATCAGCATCATCACTATTCTACCATCATTGACATGTTTTCTAGAAGTTATATGATTTCAGCCACATGTAATGGAAACACAATCAAAAGTTAATGGAAATATTGTCCCTACCTAAAGTTGCAAGAAACGTAGAGACGTCGGGACTACAGCACTGGTCCTATCTATCATCAGTTCATCATCATCTTCGCTATTATACAGTGTGTCCGTAAAATAATGGTGGGGTTTTAAACAGTCATAGTTTTGGAACAAAGCACGGTAGAAAGATGAACGATACGTCAAAGCAAAGGGAAACTCTCCAAGTTTATGTATGCGAAAGCTTACGCGCTGACACCTACAGGCACGAGTTGTAGCGCACTCGCATTGTGTTTAAAGTATTGGACGAGACAGAGTTATTGGCCCCTTCTTTTTTGCTGAACAATCAATAACGGGGACCACCTTCCTGGATATGTTATAATGGTATGCAGTGCCCAAAATACGGGATAATTACATTTTCCAGTTAGATGGTGCTCCTCCACATTTTTCCACACACATGCGGGATTTGCTTAACGAAACATTTCCTCAGGGATGGGTCGGACAAGGAGGGTGGATTGTCGTACCCCCACGGTCTCCAGACCTTACACCCATGGATTTCTATTTGTGGGGTTATGTCAAAACACAAGTGTTTTCCTGTCAAGTTCGAAATCTGGACCATTTAAAAGCAAGGATCACTGAAGCTGTTTCGTCTATCGAGCAGGATGTTTGTTCTCTGCCGTGCATGGGAAGAGACTGCATATAGTTTTAACGTCTGCAGGGCAATTAAGGGTTTACACATCATCGAAGTCTACTGAACAAGTAAGAAACTTGGAAAGTTTCTCTTTGCTTTGACGTATCGTTCATCTCTCTACCATGATTTGTTCCAAAACTATGACTGTTTAAAACCCCGCCATTATTTTACGGACACACTGTGTACAAAGAAATATCTGCCTAAGCATGGGAGATTTCTCCGCTTATACGCCTGCATCGGACAGATTACCAACTGACACTGGTAGATACAATATGCGCCACCATGTATTAAAGCTGAAAAAGTGCCGCCAAGTTTCACCACTAGTAAACTGATTTGACGTGACATATCTAACACAGGCCAATATCTCTGCTCTGAATTTCAACGTGCTCCACACATTCTTAATATCGGTCAAAGTGAAGGTGACGTGATCAGCACGAAGCTCAACCGCCGTTAACTCTCGGAATGGTCTTCAGGTACCCGTTTACGAGCAGAGTTGTAGCTAGTGGGAGGTTAGGGGGCTTAAAGCCTAAACGCTCGGCCATGAAATTAGGCGGGTGGCAGAAGTTTGCACTGTTGCCACGTCGGAGCACAACCACGTGTCTTCGGAGGTTTAAGAGAATGAAAGATCTCATTGTACTACAGTGGTCTTTGAAATCCTTGAGATACAAACTGTCAGTATATGTTCGAAAGATCAGGAATGACACAAAGAAGCCTCGAAGAGAGGTCGGTCTGACGCGCGAACTAGGCAACGCAGCCCGGTCGACGTTGCCACACAGTGCGTGGAATCAGCGACTTTGTCCCGCTCTCGCTTTGCTTTTCCCACATCTCGCACCAGCGCAATGCTGCCCAGAAGCCTATTTTCATGGCGTGCGTTTTTTTAGGGCGCCATGCACAGAAGGTGGCATTCATTATTATTATTTTAACTGAGGACATGCGATACATTTGGCAAAGGGAAGGATAATTTATGATTTTGCTTCAATCAGAACAAAATAAGTTAAATTATTTTAGTTCTGAGATATTAGTCGCATTTATAAATATTTGTAAATTTTACTTAAATGTATAATGCATAGATAATAGGGATGATTTTTTTTTTCAATAAGAGCTCAATAATTTGAGATTATATTTTTTCTACTAAGAAGATATGACGCAGTGTATTATCTATTTTAATTATTATTCTCAATCATTTCTTCTTTTATTTGTATGTACTTACATTCTGGCAAGTGCTGGAATTTTCTCTTTTCCCAAAGCAGTAGTAATAGTATGTTTTTGAAAGATTACTTCAGGCATCATGACTGAAATAATCTTAAATATAGTACACTTTTTTTAATTAGAAGTGCGAACTTTAAATACACCCTGTACTATTTTAAATGAGTTTTCTTTGCTTGTTCATCTCAAAATTTGTAAGATTTAAATATAACAAGGCATGGTATAAGAAGAAAATATCGAAGGACGAACATAAAATGTTAGCGCTTGGTAGTGGGGAGTGGAGGAGGGGGCAAACAACAATACTGCCTAGATCTCAAATATGTCTTGCTATGGTGCAGTTTACGAGAACCAGTGCTCCAGGGTTCGAATACTGGAATGGGATTTCTTTATAAATGTCATCGATTTCATCATATCATCATTCATTCTCATCTTCGCGATTACCCAAAAGAAAGTGGCAGAAAAGCAAAATAAAATAAACAGAATCAACCAACCAATGACGAGCACCTAGGTTGGGCTCGGAGCCCACCTGAAATCATCCACCCTGGAAATTAATAACCCCTCACCTGAGTGGTAGTCAGAAGCTCTACCGACTGAACCACCCTAAAATGTCTTTATTATTATATTCCATTGCCACCTGATCACAATGCACTCACATATTCGCAAATCTTATCTTAGGAATTTGCAAATGTAAATTTTACGAGTTCAACGTGACGTCTTAGAAGCACATTAGGAGAAGAACGATTCTTGGAGCTCCTTCTTTTGTTTTTTGACGTCTCTTGAATCTGGGAGGACCTTCTGTTGGGAGCACAAGGACAGCGTTAATATTTCACGTCTTATATCCGAGTCTGCAAAGAAACAAAACACATTGTTCCGAAAGAATGGTTTCCTGTCCTTAATTGCACAAGTCTAGAGGAGCCTTTGTTTCATTTTTTTTCTCTCCAGTCTGCCACTTGGGTAAATATAAACTTCTTTTTGAGTTGACTTAACCGTCGGTGGACACCCCGTTTCCCTTCCCTATTCACTTCTGAACTTCTCGTAAATATGCAGACAATAAGGCGTACGTGAGTCCTTTAGTACTGATAGCCAAGAACCCTGGAGGAAGAAGTGGAAAACATTTTTCATCTCTTATTTACTCTCTAGAAGAGCACGGAGTAATATATTTACGTAGCGGTGGGCTATGTCCTTTCTTTTAGCGTGCTATGTTAATTGGACTTTTCCATTGTCTAGTATTTTTACTTTTAATTAAACTACTCAAACAGTACGTGTCGAAACAGCATCCAGGAAAACATTCGTCAAACAACCGCTTGAACAGGTGGGGAATATCCCGATTCTTTCTCGCCGGCGATCGAACCTGGGTCTCTCACATGGTAGTCACGCGTGCTAACGACTTTATTTTTAAAGGAATACCCCTATGCGGTAGTATCCCCCGGCATACACAAACATCCATGTCCTAACCGGGAATCGAACCCAAAACCCCTGGCGTCATACCGCGCTGAGATAACCTCTCCGCCACGGAGACCAGTAGTGTAATAAGATAGTATCTACGCCATTCCAAGTAGATATCCCCTATTTTCTATGGATTTATCCTCAGTTGTATCATATTATGACGATCGTTTTGTGGATTTTATGGCGTTCGACGACGTTCCAGTACAATTTTTATTGCAACTCAGTTTTTCCTACCTCATCCTTTGTAGGTATGCCACGATCTTACGTGATATAACTTAACCTATTCACTTTTTACAAGTAAGGTAACATACATTCACTCCAGTTGTGACTTGTCATGAGGATATTTCCTTTTTTTGGATCTTTTACGCACTAAACTAACCTACATGTAGAGTAGTATGAAACGGTAGGAGCTGGATGCATACTTTGACTTACTTTCGATTTTACGACCTTTTACCTGCGAAGCTAACATTAAAGATGAAAAATTGCACCGTAGAGGCTCTGGCAACACTTTTTCACCTTTTGCAAATTTTCACCATGTTTTATCTTACGCTGACCGCTTCCTTTGACCTACTGTTTTATTTTTACAACCTTGTACGTGCTAAGCTAACCTACGTATGCATGTCCAAGAAAAAAAACAACAGATTTTGACCAAGTGTAACCGTTTTCGATACATCCATTTCCGGTCGCCATTTTGAATTTCTTCCAGTCATGGAGACGATGTTAACGCAAAAAAAAACATGTCTCTACGATCATCCTTTCGAAAGATACGAGCGATGAAAAAAAATTCGGCAATTGGTGTTTAGACCAAACCCCCCCCACCCCCACCTTGAACTTAGGTCCACCAAACTTGGTATCCGTACTCTGCATCACCAAAATCGACAAGGGGTACCTAATGGCACCTAAAGGTACTGAAAGGGGAGATTTTTCGATTTATTTTTGCCCTATCTCTCACCGTTTTCGAGATATTCGCAATTTTAGGTTTCTTAACGCGGGACTTGGAAAATTTCCAGAAAGGGTCCATGACGACTTATGCCAATTTCAGTCAGGGAGGACAGACGATGTTAACGCAAAAAAAAAATGTTCCTACGATAGTCCCTTCGAAAGTTACGAGCAATCGAAAAAAATAATTTCGGCAGTTGGCCCACCCCTTGACCTCAGGACCACCAAATTTCGCACGCGGACTCTACGTTGTCAAAATCGACATTGGGTTCAACGGGGGAGATTTTTCGAGTTATTTTCGCGATATCTCTTACCGTTTCTGAGATACGTCCACTTCCGGTCGCCATTTTTATGAATTTCGAATTTATATTTTTTTTTCCGGAAGGATCGAGGAATTTTGATAGACAACGACTACAAAACTTGGATGTTTTTCTGACAACTTTTTTCAATACGTCGACATTTTTTTCTCTTTTCTTAGTGAACGAAGGCCTTCTAGCAACAAGAACTTAGCTTATGCCGGCGCATTTCACTAAAATATGTTTTTAACTATTGTCATTTAGGAACCACCATCTCCTTGTGGTAAATTTGGTTATGGCCAATTTGAAAATTGAGCCAAAAATAACAATGGAGATGGCAATTAAAAAAGTTCGGAAATGACAATAGTTAGCGGTTTTCCCAATCTAGTTAGATAGGTTTGTTGAAATTTCCAAGGCGTATTTTGCATTTTTTTTAAAAAATACAAAGACGTTAGAAATTAAATTGTCTCGACCAGTTGTGTTGTTCCAGAGAAATTCTATATAAATAACATACCTGAAAATTCTATCGTATTTGCGACCATAGTCCTTTAACTTGTTTTAAAGCTATATTCGACAAATTATTTCAAGTTAAAAGGTGTTTCACAGTAATTTCAACCTGACTGAATTTTGACTTGAGCGAGCGTTACGTGTCGTCCCCGAGAAATTCTCTATAAATAAAATACCTGAAAATTCTATCGTCGCTTACTTGTTTGTGTGATTGCCAAAAAGCGTATAAATACAGTATTAAAAAAATACAGTATTAAAAAAATGGCATCGACCGGTTTCACTCGTAAAAATGATAAAACCGAATGCGTTACTTGTGGGAAGCTAATCTCAAGAAACAATGTATCAGTACATAGGGCAAGATGTAGCGAAACAGGTTCAGGAATAAATCGATTACTTTCCAAACCCTGCTCTCAATGCGGAAAGATAATTAGCATTCCTAATCTAAATAGTATTCTGAAAATTTGCAAACTATCGACCGGATCTCTACCGAAAAGGAAAATTGATAATCCACGAACTGAAGCTTTTACTTCAAAACAAATTAAGTTATCCAATGAACATATACCAATTAGGACTGCATTTTACGGTCAGCTCGAGGATTTCCCTTTTACGTCGGAACCAGGCCGTGACATTCGTAGTTTCTTGAGTGAAACAAAAACATCTATAATAAATATTCTGAAAGATAAACTGGAAAACAATTCCATTAAAGTATATATTGATCTATTTCTGAATACGAGAAACACGATGGCACAACAAATATTTTTTATCACAGAACAAAAAGCAGGTTCTTCATTTGACAGACATCGATAATTTGGACGACTTCTATTCTAATTTTTCCAACGAACTTGTTAAGCAACACGATGATTTCGAGGCTAAGGGATCAGGATGGTCATTGTGTGGTAGTCCTCACAAATTAATAGCTTATTTAAACAAATTCACACCTTTTTCGGCTTCTACCTAAGTTCCCCTTCCAGTAGACATTCAGCATAAGAGGGCTGTGCTGAATATTCAAAATAATGACGATAAATGTTTTCTCTGGTGTGTCTTGGCAGCTCTGCATCCGGTTCATTGGTCAAATCACCCACAGCGGGTTAGTCATTACACACAATTTGTTGATGACATTGAATATGCTATGGCGGGTATCGAGTATCCAGTTGCTCTCAAAGATATATCAAAATTAGAGTCGCGTACACAAGATGCAGAAGGCAAATGCTTATCGATAAATGTGTATGGTTACACTTTTTTTTCTTTTAAATTCGTTGACGTGTCGGGATTGTGTCAGTTTCAAACATTTATTTAACTGAAACTTCATTTTACAATACAGGTGCATTAAATTATAGACATTCGATTTTTCCATTTCCTCCCGCAACTAAGAGGCAAAATCAAAACCATTCTCACATGAGAATCACAATCCCAACGAGCCCTCCCGCAACTGAGGCAAGGAGAATTCGTTGGGATTGTACACTGTAAGGAGACATTTATAACAAAAAAATACGAAACAGGACAACACATGGCACCTTACTGCACCAGGGCGTCGACGAGGTGTGTGATAACCCGGTGTCGAGTAGAAGGGTCCGGTGCTTGCCGGATCTGCTGCAGGCCTTGTAACAGGGTTATGAGCCCTGTAAGGACGTCTGGCTGGGCGAGTTGCTGCAATAAGTTCAACAGGGTCTCTTTTGGAGTTGTCGGGCAGTTAGCTGGTCGAGGCGCTGGAGTGCGAGGGCCTCTCCTGCTGCTTTGTGGCTGTTGATTGGCCGGTCTCTGTTGTGGTGCTGGTCGTGGAGCCATGGCGGGTGACGTCACGGTAACTTCCTGTCTGATGGGCCGGATAGTAATCCGGCGTTATCTGTCAGACGGGGCTCGTCTTTCGGCCTGTATCTTCTTCAACAATGGACAGCCTCTGTAGCTCACGTAGTGTGGCTGGCTGCAGTTGGCGCATCTGGGTGGTGTGGCCTGGTCTTTTTCCGGACAGTCGAAGAATTTAAAATGTACAGTGCAATGTTAGAGCATCCCGTTATTATTATTACAGATTTTGAGGCTTTCCTCAAACCACTCTCTTATTGCGAACCGGATCTCGAATTTTCTTCCACCACATCTTATCAGTTACACGAAGCATCCAGTTTCGGATATGTGGTTGTGTGGCGTGATTCAGCTCCATGAGAACCATCTTCCACGGTGATCTAAATTCCGACGTTATTTTCGCCAAATCGACGATTTGTTACACATCCACGTCACCTCCGTCGAACGTAATCGTAAATGTTTTATGCAACACTTCGGGAGGAAGTTGTGTTATTTGAAGCTGCGTCAATTTTTCAATGTGGTGTTATTTATAGACCCCATTGCAATTTTTGTTTTGTGTTCATGGCAATGGTCATGCCCAAAGCTGCAACCCGTTCCCCCAGAGAAGCGTCCTTGCTGATGAGTCTCCCGAATGCTGCATGTTCCAATTTTCTATCTGCTTCGTGACGTGCATCTAGATTTGTGTGAGTGTTGTAAGCGATGTCGTGATCTTTGCATACTGCGTCCAACGGATTCACTCACCTGTCTCCTTTTTCAAAGCGTTGTTCGAGTTTGGTATCGGTCCGCAGTACTGGTAACCTGAGATGTGCATTTGGAAAGGTAATTTGTTTATGATGTCGTTCATGAGACCCTTGCCTTCGACCACGTTCCAAAATTTCGGTGGAAGAGTGATGATTATTTTGATCAGGTATCCTATTCCTTTATTGTCGTTCACGATGAAGTTGAAGAGTTTGGTGCTGATCTTGACCACGATGCCTACCTTTTCGTTGTAAAAATTACGATTACCTGCATTTTCTTCGCCTGCTATGACAAGTAAACGATCCACGAGTTTCCTAACATCGTCAACCCTTACGAATTCCTTTGGTAACGTGTTGTAGCGTTTGACGCCGCTTCCACCTTCGAATGTGACTTTCGATTTTCCAATTTTCCAAATCACTCCTTCGTTAGTTTTCATGCTCGGATACAATTCTCACACCTCGTCCTTGTCGAATTTCGCGGTGCTTAAATAATCTCTTGCCAATGGACCCAACTCGATTTTCTCCGAAGAGGATGAAGTGCTTTCTATGGCTTGACCTTTCGGAGGTTGTCTCAGTTCGGGCGGAGTGTGAATGCTAGAGAGAGGCGTTGGAGGATAATATTCATAATTTTGAGCGGCAGGAGGTACAAGCTCCGTGATGATATCCTTATTCTGTTCTGTGAGATTTTAAATCTCTTTACCGAGACTCCCGATTGCGTCAATGATAGGTTAACCTTCGCGCTTGTTCTCTTCGTAAAATCCACGATTCTCGGATAACCAACCTTTGAAGCGTTTCGCAATGTAATCGCGCAATTTCAAATTGTCTTCGATTTTTCGTTTTGTCATTTTTTGATATGGGGCTATTTTAAACGGCGTGTAACGTTGCAACATTTACAAAGTCGTTGATTTTGTTTCTGTATTTTCCATCGCTGTGTTATCGAGTCATGTCGATCGTAGCAAATCCGAAATCGTCACTGTTCCAACAAGAAGAGCAGAATATTGAAAATTGATTGTAGTTTAGTTTAAATCTCGTCCTACGTAATGCTTGAGATTGGTGTGATCTTGATGAAACAAACAAATAAAATTATCATTGACGCCTAGTAACAATAAAGTTTGAGCTAGGTAAAAGAAATCCATTCTCCTGTAACGACCTTGAGTGAAAAAGTTGCTAATTTCATTCTGGTTTTCTAAAATTACGTCGTCGAATACCACTACCGAATTTTCGTGACAACGGTCGAGTGATTTTATTTCGGATTCAAAAGTAGCTATGCCCAGTCCCTCGTACAAATTAATGAGTTGCTGGTATTTCGATTGCTCCAAACTGTGCAGGTGCCTGTTTTTTAAATCTAACCAATTAGGTGCGAGCAGAAAATTATCCACCAGTAACGTAGTCTTTCCACAACCACAAGGGCATACGATTAGACAACGAATGTTATCGGGTAGCAACTCGGCGTTCTTTTTTTTAGTTTGATATTCCGAAAGAGGTAGGCGCTTCACCATGTTCCACGTACTCATAGAATCACTTCCTTTGCATTGATCCAACTCTTTCAGGGAAGTCCTAGCCATTTGACCAACATTTTGTTATCTTTTCTACGCAATACTTTCTCGATGAGATATGTGTCGAGGTATTTAGTTTTAGGGAGAGTAGTGTAAATTCATTCCTTCCACAAGATCCCAAGTACACTATGTTGCCATTCGTCACCGGACACCCCATACCAGTATGTTAATCCGGTCGCAGCACCAAATCAGTATCTTGTAGGGCCACCTTTCGCTGCAATGACGTCCGCAACCCTTCGAGGAAGACTTTCCACGAATTTGCGATACGTGTCGACGGGAATCTTGCCCCATTCCTCCTGCAAAGCGGCAAACAGCTCAGTGGTGTTTTTTGGGCGGCATGGCCTGGCTCTCAAGCGGCGCTCCAACTCGTCCCAAAGGTGTTCAATGGGGTTGGTATCTGGACTTTGGGCTGGCCAATCAAGTGTTTGCACACCCATGTCCTCGAACCACGTATTGATAATGCCTGTCGTATGACATGGAGCATTGTAGTGCTGAAACAGGAATGGGCCAATACCGAATTGTTCCCACAATGTTGGTAGCGCAGAATTGTCCAGAACTTTTTGGTACGTATCGGCATTCATGTTTCCCCGAACTAAAACAAGAGGACCAAGACCATACCACGAAAAGAAGGACCACACCATGATGCCACCTCCGCCAAATTTCACTGTGGGTACGATACAGTCCTGTAAACAGCGGTCACCGGTCATACGCCACACCCACACACGTCCATCGGACCGCCACATCTGGTAGCGCGATTCATCACTCCATAGGATGCATTTCCATTGTTCGAGAGTCCAATGGCGGCGTTCCTTGCACCACTGCAACCGACGGGTCGCATTACTGGCTGTGATATGCGGCTTGTGAACTGCTCCGCGACCATGAAAACCAAGTGCGACTTATCTCCCGGCGGACAGTACGATCACTTGCAGCACTACTGGAAGCCGATCGAAACTCCTGTGCCACCATCTGTAATGACGCCTTCCGGTTTGACTTCACCACACGTTTCAAACATCGACGGTCACGATCTCTTAATATTTTCGGTTTACTGGGTCTGGGTCGGCATGTCATGACCCCCTCTCGCTTCCACTTCACTATAACATCACTCACTGTCGACCGGGGTATCTGAAATTTGTCGGAAATTTCACGGGTCGAATGCCCAAACCTGTGGGCTCCAATGATCATCCCTCTTTCCGCCTCACTCAGTTCGCGTCGTCTGTCCATATTGACTGGTGTAGCTCGTATGAGTGTATTCTCAACCTGCAACGCCTTTTATAGGTTGTATGACGTGTACAGACGATCCCGAGCACTTTTTGAGGTGTGTCGGGTGACGAATGGCAACATAGTGTAGGTATCCTTTATTTTTATGGATTTAGCCTCAGTTGTATCATATTATGACGATTTTTTTGTGGATTTTATGGCGTCCGACGACGTTCCAGTACAATTTTCACTGCAACTCGGTTTTCCCCATCTCAAAAGGTTATGAATATCTGTGGATTGATTGGTCTGGCAATGTTAAGTTAAGAATGAAAACAAATGATTCGGTGGTTCATATATTAAACTCAATAAATGATGTCCTCAACTTGAAGTAAGGGTATAACCGAAACCGACAACTATTTTCCAATATATTATCAAAATGTAAGAGGAATTAGAACTAAATTAGATCAAGTATACAGGAGTATATTAGCCGCCAATTATGACTTTATATTGTTAACTGAAACTTGGTTAAATAATAGTATTTTTGACAGCGAATTTATAGATGATAGATACCTTGTCTTTCGTCAAGACAGAAATTATAGAAAGGTGGGTGGTTCATTAATAGCTATCTCAAATTGCTTCCGTGCTCAACAAATTGAATTTAACATTGACAACGTACAAGTGGTTTGTATTAAGGTTGTAATAGATGGAAATGTTTACATTATTGTCTCAGTATATTTTCCACCAAATTCAAAAATTGAAACATATCATGATTTTTTTGTAAAATTTGAAGATGCAATTAATTTCAACCCTTATAATATTATACTTATTGGTGATTTTAATCTACCCCTTGTAACTGGTCCAGATTATGATCTATTGGAAGGTGATCGTATTTGTTTAGCATTAGCAAATTTTCTTTCTATGTTTAATCTCCATTCTTTCAATAGTATTAGAAATGGCAATGGAAGAACCTTAGATTTAGTATTAACTAATTTAACTAATATTAATGTCATTAGATCTACTGATACGATTATACCTGAAGATTACCATCACCCTTCATTGATTGTCAAAATTGTAAATTCTTTTATAAAATTCAGAGAAAAGATCAGTGGCGTACCCACTTATAATTATTCAAAAGCGAATTTTCTTGACCTCTATAAGGACCCGGAGAAAGTAAATTGGGATCAAATAATTAAACATCATAATCCAAATATTGCATTATCACAATTCTACTCATTACTAGATGCAGTTATAAGTGGACATGTCCCTAAAAGGAAAAGATATAAAAGATCATATCCAAGCTGGTTCACATCTGAAATAACAAGAACCTTAAAGAACAAAGAATATTATAGGAAAAGAAAGAACTTATCCTATTATAACAACATTATGTTTATAGAAACACGTAGAAATTTAAAGAGTATGATAAGTAAAGCATACAAGTCTTATTTGAGAAATGTTGAAGAAAATATCACTGATAACTCAAAGATGTTCTGGAATTTCATTAAAAACAAAAAGAGAAATTTAAGTACACAGAAACAAATGACTTATGAAGCCCAAAATCTTGAGTCCAGCAAGGAAATTGCCGATTCCTATGCTAAGTATTTTAACAGTGTGTATTCCTCTTCTCCTCCATCATATTCAATTCCTGAACCTTCCTATACTGAGGTAACTCATTGTCTTAACATTCACTCAGTAACTAATGATGATTATAACGAATCTGTAAAAAAATTTAAATGGAGTAAATCTAGTGGTGCGGATCAAATTCCTACTTATATATTTAAAGCTTGTGCTGACGTATTACGCATACCACTTTGTCATATATTTAATCAGATATTAAAAACCCAAATATTTCCCGATATTTGGAAAATTAGTAAAGTAGTCCTTATTTTTAAATCTAAAACTATCGACCTATATCTCTCATTTCCGCTCCGTCTAAGATATTTGAACAAATTATTTATAAAAAAACATTTAACCATGTCAAACCATTTATAACTACAGAGCAACATGGGTTTTACCCGAACAGAAGTACTACAACTAACTTGATCACATTAACCCAATTTGTTTTTGACTCATTTAATGAGGGATCCCCAGTAGATGTAATATATATTGATTTTGCCAAAGCTTTTGACAAATTAGACCACTCAATTTTGCTTCAGAAATTATCAAACTTTGGCTTTTCCATAAGTTTATTAAAACTAGTAGCTTCCTATTTAAGTAATCGAACCCAATTTGTAACATATAATCAGATAACCTCGTTTCCGTTTATTGTGCACTCTGGCGTACCACAGGGTTCAAATTTGGGCTCTTTATTTTTTTCTATTATATATAATAATGACTTACCACGAACAATTAAATACTCCAAGTGCTTATTGTTTGCCGATGATGTAAAAATATACAAGAGAGTAAGTAAACCATGAGACTGACTGTCTAGCTCTCCAGTCCGATTTAAATAATTGTTACGTTTGGTCACAAACAAATAAGCTTTCTTTTAATGTCAATAAATGCTTTGTACTTTCTTTTGCTCGACGACATATGAGATACACTCACAAATATATAATTAACAGTAATTATTTAAGTAGAAAAAGCATTACCAAGGATTTAGGAATATGGTTAAACAACAAACTCACCTTTGATACTCATATTGAAAAAGTAGTTAACGACTCTTATAAAATGCTTGGCTTTGTTTTAAGAAATTCCAAAGATTTATTTAATATCAACTCCTTAGTATATTTATTTAATAATCTTGTACGATCAAAATTAGAATACGGGAGTACGGTATGGAACCCATATATCTCATGCCATATCAATAAAATTGAAAAAATTCAGAATAAATTTTTACGACATATTTACTACAAAAAATACAAGAGATCTTCATATGCAGATCGCATCTCCTATGTTAAATTACTAAATGAATTCTCATGCGATACACTTAAAGGAAGACGCAAAACGGCTGACCATATATTCCTATACAAACTTATCAATGGTATACTTGAGTGTGAAAATCTTTTACAGTTGATAAACTTTAACGTCAATTATAAGGTATTAATAGTAAGACAACCATTTTACTGCAATAAATCAAACACAAAATTATATCAAAATTCTCCAATCATTAGATTATTAAGTAAACATAATATTATTGTCTCGAATGGAATTGATTTGGATTTTGCTTTTAATATTAAAAACTATCTATATAGTTTAAACAACATATTAGATATATTATACAAATAAAACAGATCCAATTCTAGAGTGATATATTTATAGTCTCCAATACAATTTATAGTGTTTTAAATTTTGTATACATATAAACGAATTCAAATTTGAACTTTTGCTTTGTATTGATTATTCCTGTTTTTTTATTTAAATAGTGGTATTCGTATAATTTCTTTATTATTCCCAAGCTTTTTTAGTTTGTTACTTGTTTATGTTTTGTTTCTTCTGTCCTTTAGTTTTCTCCTCTGTTTAAAATTTGTAATATGTATATGTATGTATTTTTTTGTATTTGTGTAACTTTTGTATTTGTATAACTTTTTGTATTCGTATTTATCTAAGGTTTTGTGTAATAATTACTATGTGTTTGTATCATGTATTACATATTTATGTAAATTATATTGTATATAGCAAATTGTAATGCCTATTGTAATTGGAGCATTCGGTCTGTTATAGGCGACTGGTTAATAAATAAATAATAAATATCCTTTGTAGGTATGCCACGATCTTACGTGATATAACTTAACCTATTCACTTTTAACGACCTTTTACGGGCTAAGTTAACCTACAATGATTGTTTTTGGTTTCGTCCTTTTTTCTTCTGATCTTACGTGATATAACTTAAACTATATATTTTTTTCTACAAACATTCACTCCAGTTGTAATCTGTCACGAGAACATTTTTTTACCACCTATTACGGACTAAACTAACCTACGTATGTATGTCTTTTCTAAATTGGTCAAAAGTTGGACCAACTTGTGTAAACTGTTTCTCCATTTCTGGTCACCATTTTGAAATGGAGGACACCGAGACGATGCTAACGCAAAAAAACCCATGACTCTATGATCATCCTTTCGAAAGTTATGAGCGATGAAAAAATCGGCAATTGACCCCCTCCCCCATGAAGTTAGGACCCACAAATTTTTTACACGTACTCTACATCACCACAATCGACAAGGTATACCTAACGGTACCTAACGGCAAGTAACGGCACCTAATGGTATCCAAAGGGAGATTTTTCGATTTATTTTCGCGCTATCTCTCACCGTTTTCGAGATATTCACAATTTTAGTTTTTTTTAACGCAGGACTTGGAAAAATTTTCAGAGGTGGTTCAATGACAACCTACGCCATTTTGAATTTCCAGTCAGAGAGGACATGCTAACGCAAGAAACCCCACATCCGTTCGAAAGTTACAAAAAAAAATAAATTTCACCCTTGACCTCAGGACCTCCAAATTTTGCACACGTACTCTACGTCTTCAAAATCGACAGAGGGGGGCGGTTTCGAGTTATTTTTGCGATATCTCTCGCCGTTTCCGAGATCCGGTTGCCATTTTTATGATTTTCGAATTTATATTTTTTTTGGAAGGATCGAGGAATTTTTTGATAGACGACGACTACAGAGTCATCTATGAGCAAACCTCGGATGTTGGAAAACTATTGCACAACATTTTGCATGAAGTTATTATTACGTAATGTGATGACTCATATCTAGCGTGGTCTTTTTTTCAACAAGTTATTACGTAATGTGATGATTCAAATCTAACGGAACTTTTTGTCAACTTTTTTTTTTTCAGTATGTCAAAAAAATGTTTTTTTACTATTTTGAATTTTTGACAATTTTTGTGCAAATTTCTAAAATGATGATACTTGTTCTTATTCTTGACGATAAAACCTTTACGTTAAATTCGACGTGGTGAAAAAAGAAAATCGAGAAGCATTTCAGACCAACGCAAATTTGAAACTCGTAGACAACTTCATGCCTCACCTGTTCACGCAAGTTGAAGTTAGGAAAACACGGAACGATCATCGATAGAGTTGATCATCCAGGCATCACTTCCACGGTAGTGAGAACATTGAAACTACCGAAAAAAGATGTCGCTTACTACCAGAAAGGAGGATTCGAAGAGGGAACGAAAATCTTGATAAATAACCACACGGTACTGTTTCCCATGCGTCTACTTCAGGGTTTCTTCTCAGACTACAAGGAGATCATGTGGAAAAGAGGTTTGAGAATCACTTTTTGCAGATCCTCGAACGACAACAATGTTTTGATGGGATACAGTAACTTGAACGCCAACGGCACGCCACTACCCAACACCCTACCCGAAGCAGCCAAATGCGTCATTCAGAGCATGGAGTTGAGAATTCCAGTGGTAGAATACGAAACCAACTACGCGCTCAAGAACAAAGCGGAAATCTTGAAAGATCCACAAGTACCCATTCAGTTTTACAATTACCAGTGCGTGCAGAAACCCGCTTCGGGCAACCATTACGAATTCTACGCCACGACGCAATCCAACAACATACAGTTCGACATGCCAGATTTCGTGATTGTGCTTTTTCAGACCGGACGCGATAACAGTCAGGAAAAAGATTCCAGAAAATTCGACAACTGCAATATCAAGAACAGTTACCTCAAGAACGGAAGAAACGAAGTTTTCCCGCGCGAGAATTACAACCTCGACATTACCACAAATGATTACCTCAAACTATACGAAGCGTACACCTCGTACAAAAGAGTAATCACGGGAAACGTGGACATGTACTACACCCCAAGCGATTCAAATCTCAGAGACCCATGTTCGTAATCAACACACGAAAAGAAAGCAGGTTGTTGTCAACGATCGCACCATTATCAAAATCGTGTGTGACTTTCACAATCCACTCCCTGACGATACGGTTTGCAGCGCAATCCTGGTCGCAGAAAAGTCATTCGTCCAAGATGTCAAAAATGAGAGGGGCACGGAACAGTTTTAACGTAAAGAAGTTTTAATATTAAGAACTAGTATCACCATTTTAGAAATTCGCACAAAATTGTCAAAATTCAAAAATACTAAAAAAAACAAAATGTTGACAGAAAATTCCAACATTGTCATCGCCTATCAAAAATTCCGCGAAAATAATAAAATGGCGACCGGAAGTGGACGTATCTCAGAGACGGTAAGAGATATGGCGAAAATAACTCGAGAAATCTCCCCCGTTAACACCAATGTCGATTTTGACAACGCTGCCGCGTGCGAAATTTGGTGGTTCAGAGGTCAAGGGGTGGGCCAACTGCCGAAATTACTTTTTTCGATTGCTCGTAACTTTCGAAGGGACTATCGTAGGAACATGTTTTTTTGCTTTAGAATCGTCTGTCCTCCCTAACTGAAATTGTCATAAGTCGTCATGGACCCCCTCTGAAAATTTTCCAAGTCCCGTGTTAAAAAACCTAAAATTGCGAATATCTCGAAAACGGTGAGAGATAGGGCAAAAATAAATCGGAAAATCTCCCCATTGGTACCCTTGTTTTACATTAGGAACCCCTTGTGATGCAGAGTACGTATACCAAGTTTGATGGACCTAAGTTCAACGGGGAGGGGGGTTTGGTCTAAACACCAATTGCCGAATTTTTTTCATCGCTCGTAACTTTCGAAAAGATGATCGTAGAGGCATGGGGTTTTTCCGTTAACATCGTCTCCATGACTGAAAGAAATTCAAAATGGCGACCGGAAGTGGATGTATCGAAAACGGTTACACTTGGTCAAAATCTGTTGTTTTTTTCTTGGACATGCATACGTAGGTTAGCTTAGCACATAAAAGGTCGTAAACACAAAAAAAGTAGATCAAAGGAAGCGGTCAGCGTAAGAAAAATCAAGGTGAAAATTTGCAAAAGGTTTAAAAAATTTTGCCAGAGCCTCTACTGTGCATTTTTTTCACCATTTAGGTTAGCTTTGCACGTAAAAGGTCGTATAATCAAAAGTAGGTCAAAGTATGCATCCAGCTCCTACCGTTTCATACTACTCTACATGTAGGTTAGTTTAGTGCGTAAAAGATCCAAAAAAAGGAAATATCCTCATGACAAGTCACAACTGGAGTGAATGTATGTTACCTAACTTGTAAAAAGTGAATAGGTTAAGTTATATCACGTAAGATCGTGGCATACCTACAAAGGATGAGGTAGGAAAAACTGAGTTGCAATAAAAATTGTACTGGAACGTCGTCGAACGCCATAAAATCCACAAAACGATCGTCATAATATGATACAACTGAGGATAAATCCATAGAAAATAGGGGATATCTACTTGGGATTACACTACTGAGACCGACAGCGACTGAGCTACCGTGGTTCATTGATACTGTTGATGTGCAGGATTAAATCCATTATGTGTAACCAGAACGGTAGTAAGTATGATGTGTTGGTTAGTTTCATTTAAATTTCTTTTTTATAGAGAACAAAAAGTGGTTGTTTATTAGTTATTTTGTAAGTTTTTTTTTTGTCACCGTCGCAATCATTAATTTCAAAGCTACGTTATTTTGTTTTGTTTTTCACATTTTATTCTGCTATTTAGTCACTAGCCTTGCTGAAAAAAACAGACTCATTAATTGATCTTTGATTGTGTGCTGTAAGGAACGATGAGGCTCCATCTTATTCTGGAAAACTGTACCCTTCGTCCGGCCACAACCAGCCCAGTTTTTAAGTATTTCATCTTTTGTCACCGTATGTTTTATTTTATTAAAGGGATACGGAGGATTTGCACAGAGAAAAGGGTGCTGTTTTGGTTTATTGTTGCAGACAAACGATCCCATACAACATACCACGTGAAGGTAAGCAAGCTTACATAGGAAAATCCGAACACCCTCTACAGCAGTGTTTCTCAACCGCCGGATCGCTGCCCGGTACCAGGAACTATACCCTGTCCCAGGTAACTGTGGAACAAGGGTGCGCATAGCGTCAGAGAAGCGAAGGAAATCGAGTGGCCAGAGCGAAGCAGTACGCGCTGCTGGGAAGGATGGTAGCTGCAATCGCTTTCCCCCACTACACGCAATTCCGTTCCTCTTGCATGTTCATTGGTGGAGCCGCCTTGCGTTTGCCTGGTCCAGCTGGGACAGAGTGTAGCGTCAATTATACCGTGCCACGGGAGGATCTCCTGAACTTCGCGACTTGCAGCGCGAGCTGGCAATCACCTGGAAAGATACCCTTTCGTTCAGCAGTGATGAAGAGGAAATCCTTTCTCCCCAGTGCTGGTGGGCGGTCAAACGAAATAAAGTCTCGCTTATTTACGCACATCTCTTTAGCATGTAGGCAATTATATTTACATTTCATAACGAGTACTAACCTGTGTTATAAGAGTTGTTCAAAGTTGTTCACGCGCTATCTCGGCCCAGAGCAAAAACAAACGCACTGTATATTAAAATTAGAACATTCTGATCAGTTGAAATTTTTCTGTGTCCGAAATTGAAGACGCTAATGAAAATCAGGATTTAGCAAATTAATTTAATGAAACTGGCCAGATGGAACTAAAAGATTCCATTAGATCCCGTCGTTGTCAAATAATTTGAACTAAGTTTTATGTTTGTCAACAAGCCTAGACATAATCCAAATAATACTCTATGATTTTGCCATACATTACTAAATTTCAAGAGTACACTTAAATTAACTTATAAAGTTTAAAACAAATTAAAAAGCTATCTACGAGTAAAATTATTGCGATCGGAACATTTACCAGCACTCGGGGATTACGAAGTTTGAGAAGCAATGATCTGGAAGAAGAGATAAATCAACGCAAGCAGCACGCTCGTAATATAAATATGGAACGGTCAAGATGACAATAACATGCATCGAATGAATTGCATACAATTCAATGGAACAATGAAACAGTACTACAAAAGAAATCAAATAGGATATGAAAATGTCGCGCAAAACCATGTAACGAACCTGAGTGTTGAATGTTTGGTAACATTATAGTATAGGGATGACAGATTTCTTCAAATTTACAGGAGAAAGTACTTACGGAAATAATTTTCTGTAGCGTTGTGGAAGTTCGTGAATGTAGTTTTGATCCATTTTAATGCGAATACATGTTGTTTTCAGCGAAAATCTCTTGTCTGACAAGCTGTTTCTGCTTCCGCCATTTGCTTTCTGCATGAGAGCACAATGTTCCGTGTGTTAAGACGACGTAACCCCGAAGTTAGTGTTTCAAACTCGGCGTGTTTTCACTAGAACAACATGTTTCGAGTATTTTTATTTTTTTTTATCTATGCTTGCCTAACCTAACTTAACCTAACCTAACCTTACGGAGAATGGTTTTTGGGGCTAACGTGAATGGTTTTTGGGGCTAACGTCAATGGTTTGTGGGGCTAACGTGAATGGTTTGTGGGGCTAACATCAATGGTTTGTGAGGTATTAGCATAATTTCAAATCCTGGCACGAAAGTAGGTATTTTCCGGTGAACGAGGTTGCAACACTGCATAAATCGACAAAACACACACACAACGCGCCCTGAAGCAGTACGCTATCGCCCTCCATAATGTGTTACAGAATCAAAATAACAAGTAACAGTAAGTAATCGTAAATGTAAGAAATAGACAATATTTTATTTAGAAATGCATTATTTCACCTTAGGAAATGTTCCGCATTCCAAAATAGTATGTTAGCAATGCAAAAAGTGCGAAATATATGATTTATAGGTGTCACCCCCATACTATAATAGTACCGAATGTTTTATATTTGTAAAATATTATGGTTTTTAAATATTAGTTATTTCTAATAATGTGCAAGCTGTCACAGACAACTATAGTTAGACTGGTACAGTTTTTGTTGGAACTCTTACATGTGTTTTCAAATACGCCATAATATGTTCGTTGTGATGTCTCTTTTCCATCTCGACAGACGAAGTGAACCCGCCTCAATGTTTTCACCTGACGACAGACTGAGTTGAAAAACAGGTGAAGGTGAGGAATCAACAGGAACGAGGTTGGGGGAAATGGAATGCCAGAATAGTGTTATTGGGGTGCATTAATTTCGTTTCTTTCTACCGATACTCGAAAATAATAACTCGGTACAGAAACTTTCGTGTATTTACGTTTGTCGTGTCCAACGTTAATTCTATGTGCATTTGTGTTTAGTGATTGTGATATGATATGCTATAGAATTGTTCTTTACGTCTCTTCAGGCAAAGCAAAGAAACGTAAGTAAATCTGTATATTGCTTGCAAGTCCATATACGATAGGAAATATAAGTGATTATGAAATGTAATTGATCATAAAATTGCGATTAACTTTGAAAACCATGTTGTGATTCTTTTCTACCCAGCAAGCCCTGATGAGCAATAAAGCAACCGAAGGAGCAGCGGACTAATTTCGTGACTGGTGTCCAACGGGAGGACGTTGAAACCTATAACACGTCCCTCTGCTCAGGAAATAATAATTAGAAAGAGATTGCTGTTTCCTAGGAAGATTATAAGGATACCTTTGAAGGTTTTGCAAGAGCCTATCTTTCCACTTCAGTCGTTGCACAGATTGATTGATTACATTTAAATTTTTGGGTGCGTCAGCATTTAGGCTATTTTGCACCCGTCACATGATACGAGGTCCAATCCCTTACCTTATCTAAAATATAACTAAGAAGACAAATGTAATGTCTGAGATTAAACTATTCTGACTTCAGTTAAAATCTGAGGCTGGAAAGGGACACTCAACACAAACAAGGACAACACACACAGTCTTACAAAGATTATACTGACCATAAGTCCAGACACCAGTGCCTCGTTAGTCTGCAAAATGCAGTCCAGGGTGTACTACGTGGAAGTGAGGTTGCCAATTGGGTGTACTACGTGGAAAGATCTCCCCTTACATCATCAAAAATTAGTCTTCTTACGTCAGGGGAAACGAAAATTCCTTATCTTAAATTGGCCTACTATAAACTGCTCCACAAATCTTAAGGAACACCAAGGGAACAGAAGTTTGCGACCATTTTCTGAAGCTTTTTATGCAAGCATTACCGGTACTTAAAACTCACTTCTTACTGAAGGTGGTAAGCACATTGCGCTACGACTCCAGATGTCCTGGGTTCGAATCCCGGCCTGAGCATGGATGTTTGTGAGTGTCCATTCATCAATTTCATCCCATCATCATTCATCCCCATCTTTGCAAATTAGTCAAAAGTGGCACAAGAGCAAAGTAAAATAAAAGCGAATCAATAAATCACCAACAGATCAATCCAAATCGACTGACATAAGTTTTCGTAACAGTTAAGCGAACATACTGTATTTCCGATCTTCAAAATAGGACATTAGCTGTTATTGATTTGTGCATTACAGTCCAAGCATTACACAATAACACATTTACTATGTTGATAAGTACGGACTTGGGTAATTTATCCTTATGTGTCCGACGATCCTGCGCCGTTCTAGTTGGTTTCGTTATCTGACGCGCCGACGCGACTAATAAGCGATGAAAGTTTTTAAACCAATTTTTTGGAATGTAAAAACAGAATGCGATGATCATGTGGTCACTATGAAGGCAATTATTTAAAACTCTGTTACTTCTCGTCGCTTTTCTGCCACTCTTTGCTTGTTCGGACAATGGGCATCAGTGACAATTAGATGAACTGATGAAGAGACATTCACAAACAAGATTCACGCCGAGATTTGAACTCGGGACCGTTGTTGGCGAGATCGAAAGCCGACCACTAAACGGCTCTACTCGGTCTACCGGCATATTTCGTTTCTGACATTTTCGAGGAACTGCATTTGGCGCAAGCAGGTAAAATGTTAACTCCATTAATATTGAAAATGTATTCTATATTATTCAACCTCATCGTAGACGTCCTGGAATACGCGCATTCCTCAAATTCAAGGCGTTGTTCAGATTGTTTTTAAAAAAATCAATTCAGAATGTTGGCTGACCAAAAAATAACCCACGAAAGCCGCAGGAATTTCAAGTCTAAAGCCATGAACGCGGAGAGAGAGAGAGAGAGAGAGAGATAGAGGAAATGCAGCTGCTTATCATTCTTGAATTAAAACCCCTTCGTGTACGTGGAAGGAAATTCTTGGTACTTTTATACTATGTCGCAGTGTCGGAAGGGATCAGAAGAACATCCTAAGTGCATTTTAAAGTAATGTGAACCTGGTCTCATGAAATTGGCGTAACAGTATGATCTCGGGATAATGAATTTCTTCATTTTTACAGAAGAAAGTACTTACTCAAATGAGTTTCTCTAGAATTTCAAAAGTTTATGGAGGTAATTTCTTTCATCGTTGAATCTGTTTGACCGAGAATTCATGTGGTTTTCACGAAAAAATTCTCTCCGACGCACAATTTCCGTTGCGTTTCCTCTACGTGAACCGGATGTTGCGAACTTTTGATGACGTAACCTCTTGTCAGTGTTTCAAACCACGCGGTTGTTTTGCAAGAAGATGAAAAAACGAAATATACATTCCCGATTTTATTACGACCCCAAATTTTAACTTTGTTTACCTAACCTAACCGAACCTAACCTAACCTTACGTGAATGGGGCTATGCGTGAATGGTTTGTGGGGAATTTTCGGTTAAGAAGGTTGAAAACCCTGTATACCCACTGATCCACGACGCTGCTCAACCTGTGCCCGCCAAATTGTGTGTTACGGAAGCGAAAAAAGGAAGAACAATAATTACTGTTAATGTCAGAAATTGAAATTATTTTCGTGAGAAAAGCAAAATGCCACCTTAAAGAATGTTTCGCAGTGCACAATAGGTAAGTACGAATGTCAAAAATGACGAAATAAACGAGTGAGAGGTGATTTGCCCCGAAATCATATAGGTACTGAAATTGGCGGGTTAAAATGTCATCCATTGGCAGGGACCTTAATTTTTTGCAAATGCTTTACAATCGAAAAATGTTAATTGTTGCAAAAAAGTATGTATGTACATTCGAAATCGCAAAATAACCCGAATTGACATTAGATGCGAATTGTGGCATTTTTTCTCGAATTTAAATACGTTTTCTACTTAACAATCGAACAATACTGCGAAAATTCATGCCTTGTGTTTTAGAATTAAAAAAATAAAATGTACCATATTTACACATGTATAAGGCGAACGTTTTTCGAAATTTTATTTAAAAAAAACAACTATAGTATGTGTCTTATACCTGAAATAATTCGCACAGTTAAATTGGCCGGCCCCCGTGGCGCAGTGGTTTTCACAGCGCGCTACGACGCCAGGGGTCCCCGGTTCGAATTTATCAATTTCATCATGTCATCACTCAACTCCATCTTCGCAAATTAGCCAATAGTGGCAGAAAAGGCGAAGTAAAATAAAGCAATTCAATCAATCACATGTAAATGGCGTTTCCCACGATTCTTGCCCTTCTATCTGATAGTTTTGAATCCCCGAGCAAAGTGGCGGCGTTCTGACAGGACAGAAACAGGATTAGCCCCCGTTACGTACGATTTGAAACACTTCCTTAAACCACAATGAAGGTAAAATTTTAGGTATATTTGGAGAAAAATGTGTCAAAACTAAAACACGAATTTTGGGAAAGGACATCGAAAAAAAAGCACAAATTAAAAAAAAAAATACTCCAAGAAATTGAGGTTCCTATCCATGGTCATCATATGAGAGGTCAAGCAGGAGCACTAATTCATTCACCCGTCTATACTTCTGAACTAACGTTTTAATTTGATTGCGTCTGGTGTACAAACATCGGTCATGATATGATCACTGTTCCTAGATAATTATTTGTTTGCAGACCTTGAAGATATCACAATGTCAAATATGGTAATGTCTACATACCTGGAACAAGAATGAATCTAATCAAGGATTGGACTATAATTAAAGTTATAATAATTTCTTTATATCTCTTCTTTAAATAGCATAACTGAATCTAAACATTAAGCGTCGTTTTGATTGAATAAGTATTATCTCTGAGCAGGGTTATAAAATATAGGAGTTAATTTTCAAGACCTATGGGCAGACTAACAATGTCCTTTGCAACAAAGCAGGAATGTGAGTTAACTTCTAAGTTCTCCACTGGCCTCCTGAGGTGCCAAATCTCAACCCCATACAGCAATGGTTAAGGGTAGTTGGAAGAGGTAGTCCACCACTGAGAAATCTACAAAGTCTGGGCACAGGTCAGCATATACGAGGAACGCTGGCTTGTCCCCGGGAAGAAATACATTACTTCGCACGGGGAAAGGGAATCAGTTCTTACTAAAGGCACAGCCATGGAAACACGCGGCTGGGTAGAGTTGCGCTGGTGCCACGTGTGGGAAAATCAAAGCGGGAGCGGGACAAAAGTCGCTGGTTCCCGCGCACTGTGTGGCAACGTCGACCGGGCTGCGTTGCCTAGTTCGAGTGTCAGACCGACCTATCTCCGGGGCACGTTTCTGTCATCTCCGACCTTTCGAGGAAATACTGTCACTTTGTATCACATGGATTACTAGGACTAACTCTACAACGAGATCTTCCATTCTCTTAAACCTCCGAACACACGGGGTTGTGCTCCGACGTGGCAACAGCGCGAACTTCTGCCACCCGCCTAATTTCATGGCCGTGAGTTTAGTGAGTAATTTGATTTGAAAGACAACAATGTACCTCCTCCATAAACTGAACTCAGAACAGTATAATTTAATGCCAAGACTTTTTGGTACATTTGTTATTGTCGCTTTGTTATAAGCAAAAGTACAATGCTGTATATAAACGGTAGAAATTATACTACATCCTAAACTTTACGTACGCAAGCAAAGGTTCATAAATAATTAAATGAAGCAGACTTTATGTCACAGTTTTATGCAAATGATGCATTAGTGTAGCAAAAATTATTGCAAGGATTCTTTGTAGAATGCCTCCTGGAGTTAAAGAGAAGAGGAGAGAGACAGAGACAGCGAGAGAGATAGAGGGGAATAGAGAGAATGAGAGAGAGAGAGAGAGAGAGAGAGAGAGAGAGCACCTTAAATCCACGGAAATCTACCTAATTAGCGCGAATGCACTTCGTCCTTCCATTTCCATATTCAACGACTCCCAGGCTGAAAGTTGTACTGCAAAAGTTTTGGTTTCAGTCGGAAAAGAATCTCGATCTCTTCGGAACTATGAATCAAACGACTCCTTCTTTTGTCTTGCGCTCTCATCTTTATGGATGAGGAGTCCGACCAACAAACAAATTATCAAGTTCTTTCTTGCTGAGGTGATTAAATGGTCTTCACCGACGCAATTGTAAGCTCTCTCGGGGTCCAGCATTTATGAGAGAATAGGCTTTGAAGATTGGAAACAAATAGAGTAGCCCTTGAAGTTCGCAAACTTCCCTTTATCTCTCTTTGTAGAGCTACGGCGTTTAGTATTGATGGAATTCAATCGTGTGGCATTGTGAAATTACGCATGTCTATGCAAGTGTACATGTCCTTCCTAGGACACCCTTGTGGAACTTGGTGAAGTGCAGCGGTAAGTGCTGCTATTTCATAGCGACTTGCCACTGCCACAAGTCCAGTTATTCGTGGATGGGTACAACTCTAGAAATAAGGATCACATAAATCCCACACTAAAGTGGTAAATTCACTCCTTTAAATAACCTTAAAGAGTCAATGGGGTGGTAATATCGTTCGTGCCTCAATTCCTAATCCGTGGAGGCTCAAGGAGAAAAAAAATACTAGGACCCAAATCCCTACCACAAATAGTAAGTAATACGCTGGATATTCAATTCTATTACCAAAGGTTTTCCTTATACTTCTTTCCCCGTAAGCAGTTGCGTATTACGACATCGTGTAGTGCTCACGACGAGTTACGTACAAAGGAAGAATAAATACAACCAGATTCCAATAATAATTCTTGTACAAGTAAATACTGCACTGTAATGTATACCAAATGACTTCTGTAGGAAAATCACAAGGTCTGGTGACGTCTACTATGTAATACCCTTAGCATGCAATAAGAAATATCATCTACTATAATGACGATTTATTAACAACAATATTTGTCGTCATAACAAGGCAATAACATGAGCGAAAACAATTTAACTAGTAACAAAGGTTCAAGATAACTCATAAGCTAGTCGTGCAAAAATAATGTATGCACGATTATATGTAACAATTCAAACAGCTCAAAAACTTCACAAATTTTATATATACTATATATCACAGAATCTATATCCTCTTAACCGTCTTACATGAAAGCATCATACTATTATAGTTGGGGGGAAACACAGCCACTCATGTTGCAATTATATGCAATTCAATATACACAAATACATAACAAATACCAACATTAAATAACATATACGGTATATGCAATATACTTACACAGTGTTGCAACATTTCAGCCACACACAATCTGTCACCAATCCCCTCTTTTAGTGGTTACCCTCGGTTGTTCAAACTACGACATGATTTTAACGGAGAGAGCATGGTGAAAGGTATACATAAAAATCGAGCAATTAAGAATCTAACAATGTGCAGGGACGATAGCAACACAATGCAAGAAATCATGGTGTCTGCAAATATTTGGTTTTGACCAGACCCATTTAACAATTCGTTCGCTGCATCAGAAGTCCCAGCTGGTTGGGGCGTTGCCGGTTACTTCGCCCATGCTACGGGCAGGTAATTCGCGTCAGCGGAATGATTGTTATGTAACCACGATGTCTACTCCACAAACAAACTGCTTGAACTGTGCTGACTGCTCTCAGCTCTCGGCAACTCAGCCTCATGAGTCAAGGACATCGCTACATGTTCCTCTGGCGAGCTCCTTGCAGCGCAGCGAGTGAAACAGCGTCCGAATCGGCAGCAGATGTCACCTAGAGCTAGGTCCGTTGACCTGTGTTTTCCGCTCGCTTTGGAAGGTCCGTTCATAACGCGCCTTTTGAGCAAGCCGAGGTGGTTGTAAAACTGTGACGTCATACAAATGACAGATCGCTGGGGAAAGTTTAGTATCAGCTAGTTTTAGCAGGGGAAACGTGTTTCTGTGTTCTTTCCTTGCTCTGATATTCGTGTATTCGCGTGTATTTTTAGTCATTTTGTTGTGTTTTTCATATTGTAGTGTGAGTGATAATAATAACGTCTAACTGTGCTGTGAGCACATGTCGAAACTATCTCAGGAAAACAAAAATTTTGATATTGTTTACCATAAATTTCTTCCCGACGAGAAGTTCCGAAAAATCTGGAAGAGCAAATGTTATCGAAAAGACATATTTCAGGTTGCTAACTCGAGTATTTGTTCTTCACATTTTTCACCAGAATGTTACGAACGCGATTTAAAATCGGAATTATTAGGAATTACACCAAAGAAGAGACTGAAGAAAGATGCCATTCCTACATTGTTACTTTCAGTCACACATGTGCAGGTCAGTGACGACAACAGCGTTCGTGCAAGACGTGCAAAGGCAAGATGTGCTAGGAAGAGTGTTCCCTCTCAGGCAAGTGAAGAATTATTTGTGAATAGTAGCGTGGCACTTCAAGAACAAAAGCCTTTATCTATGTTGTCATTCGTTTGTTCAATAGAAAGTGATAAAATCGAAAACACAAATCAACTGGAAGTGCTTCGTGGGGAAAATGAAAAGCTAAAGACAGATGTAAATAATTGTCATGAGGAAATCAAAAACCTTAAGTTCAATTTGCAAAAATGGCAAGCAAGGTATAAGAAGGTATTGTAGTCAAAAGTGGCTTTAAACACAAGGGAGCGGAAGAAAGTGAAAACTATCGTGAACAAAAAGTGAGACAAATTTTGAGCCAAACCTTTACTCCAGGGCAAATCAACATGTTAATTACGGGGAAAAGAAAGCAGAGGTGGAAACAGGGAGATATAATTCCTGCATTAACACAAAGGGCGATCAGTGAAGGATTGCATACCCACACGAGATCAGAGGTCGGAATTCCATTAACCAGCATTGCAACACTTCGTCGCTGGGCGCAGAAATTGAGACTCCCACCGGGAATTCTTGCACCCGTTTTGAATATTATGGAACAGCAGGGACAGTGTTTGACTGAAGTGGAAAAACTGAGTGTTCTGTTGTTTGATGAAATGAATGTTAACAGATGCGTGTGCTACGACAGTGAAAATGACAGTTTTGGGTCCCCATAGAAATGTTCAGGTTGAAATGCTTCAAGGATTAATAGGTGAATGGAAACAGCCAGTATACTATAACTTTGATACGGCTATGACTAAGGCTTTCTTGTTTGATATTATATCAATGTTTGGGGTAGCTGGGTGTAAAATAGTCGCTTAGTTTCGGATCTAGGTGGAAGTAATAGAAAACTGTGAAACGATGTTAGTGTCAATTGTGGGCAGCCGTTATTTTTTCAGTTCCATTGTCGGGGCAGATTTTTTTTTTCGGATTTGCCACACTTAATAAAATTATTGAGGAATCATTTTATCGATAATGGGATCCATTGGAATGAAACTGTCATGAAGAAAAATATCATAGAAAGGATAATCAAAATGGATTTTTCCGAACTCAGGCTTGTCCCAAAGTTAAATTGGATGCACATATCAGTGCAACAGAACGACAGACGAAGGATTGAGCCAGCAATGGAACTTTTCTCCAGGCACATTGCTGCTCTTGTTGAGTATGTCTTCCCAGAGAATGAGGTTGAGGCAATTTTTTCCATCTCTCTAACAATTTTATTGACGTCATGAATTCAGGTGTGCCACTGAATTCTAGTAATGAAATCAAATGTGGCTTTGGCATACATTATGACGAACAAATGGAAGTGCTTAGTGAAATGGAGAAAGCAATATCAGAGGCAAGAGTTATAGGAAAACGCAATCTTCTTCCATTCCAACAAGGATTTCTTGTCTCCATCCGCAGCTTAAGAGGATTATACCATGATTTAAAATGAAAAGGTTTGAAATACATTCTTACCAAGAAGCTGAACCAAGATGCTCTGGAGAACCGTTTCTCTCAACTTCGTGGGATGGGGAATTTTTACAACAATCCGCTACCGGTAGAAGTGAAGCACAGGTTGCGCTTATTGATACTAGGTTGCCGCCTGCCTCATCTGGCTAGTGCTCCTGTGGAAGATGCTGGGGAGACCACGATGCTTGCTTCAATGTTTGATTTTCTCTTCGATTCTCAAACAACTGACCAAAGTCAAGTAGTGACCTTTACGTCATCATCTGTAGACCTACCAGATGAAAACAGTGACATGCTTTACTTGATGAGGAATGAAAAAAAGGAGGCTCTGCGGTATGTTGCGGGCTATATCGCAAGAAAATGTAGGAATGTCGAAGCTGGTGAAATTTGTGCATCAAATTCATCGGGTAGAGGATGGATAGAAACTTTGTCACGAGGTGGCCTTGTGTCTGTCTCCTTATCCTCGTTGGATGCAAGTTATAAAGAGTGTGAGGGAATATTCCGGCAATTCCAAGAAAAACAATAGATCGGTGAGCAAAATAAATAAGCAGTCTGTTGGAAATTCTGAAAAATCGGAATATGCTCAAGTTGTTTTGTAGAGCAAGAACATTTTTCCGAGATCGATATCTGAACCGCAGGGCCCAAGAAATAAAAAGGAGAAATGCCATGAAGCAAAAACAATTAACCCAGAGCTGCTCTCCTTCCAGTTCTTTCCAGCTAGCCGTGGGCAAGTTTATACTTTTACATACTTATAATTCTTCTATACACCATTACTTTCATGTATTCTGTGTAAGTTGTTTTGCGATGATCTTCAGTATGTGTTTTTCCTCTTAAAAACAAGAGCGTTGCATGCTTTACAGTGCTGAAAATAGCAGACACGCAGAGAGTATCACCCAGATGACGTCACAGAAACCCTGCCGAGGTTGTATACACGAGGACTGACAAAAAGGCCTGTTATGACCAAACCTTCTAGAGCGGGGGAAAGTGGGCTTGGGCTGACCTTGACCTAGAGCACCGTTCCATCCGAGGACTCCGTTGTCCGAATTCGCGGCTGACGTGGAGTCGGAGGGAAGAGGTGCAAGGCGCGACAGATGCACGCTTGAACTCGCTGTGGCCCTGCGCTTGGCAGCCATATTGCAACTTTCGCTTCGCGGATACAACGTTCACTGAATCGACGATGTAAAGTCAGTGATTCTTGGACATTTTATCGATAACACTGAATGTAGACAAATTGTAAAAGAAATCATATTCCACATTGTTAATATGAGTAGTAAATGTGCATGGCGTCTCCCTTCTGCTTCTGCACTGTGCGCCTGCGCCCCAGAGCGCAGTGAGTGACGTTCGGGCTGACACCTGGCGGGAAAAGTGACAACCGTACTGCAGGGGGACATGTAGATTTGGACGACTTCGACGGCACACGATAACAACGGGAGAGGACGGAACGGAGTGCTTGCCAATCCGGACACGGCTTGAATGAACGACAAAAACAAATGAGGAACTAGCGACGTGATTCTTGAGGCACACCAACAGTGGCGAGATGGATGTGGCGAACAGGATAACATAAGGGTTGAAGCCCAGGACAGCACAGGTTGGGCCTTGAATTGCAAGCCCTTGCACTGTTGTTATAAAAGTGGGAGATATTTGCCCTTCACTTTCGATCGCTCGTACTTTTTCGAGTCTCCCACGATCCAGCGTTTACAATGAAATATCATTTTAATGTGACAATAATTGCATACCTATATCCTACATGTAAAATATCCGTCCCTGCAGTTTCAGTACAAAAATTTATTTTTATATATCACTGTGTAGTAGTAAGACAGACTAGACTACATTTGAACATGGAGATGGAGATTAGGTTCACTTAAGTTTCCATTTTACTGCGTCTTTCACTTCACGATCCATATTTGAGGCCCACCACCACAGACAAATTAAGGTTATACGTGTACTACTGGGCTTCGAGTGTATACCGCTCGTTTTGCGTTATTTACTCGAGCGAAGAAGCTATCGATTCGGTAAGCTACCTAGGGTCAACCGTGTGAATTATTTGGCGCTCGAGAGAAATGCCCTTCCTGCAGTACTCTACCACTTACTTACTTACCACTCTCCAGCCTTACTTGTCTCTCACATATCAGAGGTTGGCTTTCCATTGAATCACTTTCAAAGACGGACAGAAGGACGGACGAACCGATAGAATCCATTCATTCCGTGTAAAAGAAAAGTAAGATTCTCCCCTGTGTTTTGCACCAAGCCATGTAGGCGTGTATGGGTGTCAAGTCATGGCCCCACACTATCACGCCGAAGATGGGGGTGATTTTATCAACACCACTCCCCTCGCCGCCTTTACCCCACAGAGTTTCATCCAGGTACCCACTTTATACGATGCTGGGTGGGTGCAGGAGCAGCTTGAACAAGCCGAAAAAATTCTGGTTCTCCCCCACCGAGAATCGAACAGGAGTCTCTCGCATGGTAGTCAAACACCCTAACAACTAACCTACCGTGGCTTATACGTTCTCTGTTACACCTGTAAAACTCTGGAATTGGCTGGTGTAGTAACCAAAATCATGTATTTGTGAAGGGGGGGAACCAACTGAAGCCTATTATATAAGCCTTCACTTGCATACATTCAGGAGTGTTCCCTCGTGTCCTGATGCCTTTAAACAATGAACAAGGACGTCATTTCCTCAGAGTTTCCGTTCCTTCGTTTTTGTGTACTATTTTTATATTTACATTTTTCGTAACGTTTAAATTGGAATTTAAGAGCTCACGAATTTTGATTTACAGCTGTAAGTACCCTGATTGTTCTGGTTTCCAAACTAATCAAGGTTAACATGTTGTAAATTGTTAGAGATAAAGGGTGAGTGATATTAGTAAGATTAATATTAGCCCGGCGCCTCCACCACTAAAATCGCCTAGATTACATCGTGGATAGAGCGCTTACACTTCGGGAGAATAAGAAGAATGCAGATGGCGTTTACTGTTTACTGGGCTGGACGAATAATAGTAGTAGGAGAAGGGTAGATGGCTGAGGGATGAGCCAGCACATACCTCTGCTTCCTGGCGGCGGAACTGGCTGCTACTCTCAATGATGCACTTATATACTTGTAGGTAATTGATTTATTGATTGAATTGCTTTAATTTACTTCGCTCTTTGTACCACTTTTGGCTAATTTGCGAAGATGGGGATGAGTAATGATGTGATGAAATTGATGAATGAACACTGACAAACATCCATGCCCAGGCCGGGATTCGAATCCAGGACCCATGAATACTTGTAAATGAAAGGGAGGGTTATATAGTAGCCAGTTCTGCTGTAATTTCGAACCTCCGTTTCCTGTGGAATTCTCCTCTGCAACTCGGAGCATTCCAGGAGACGGAGGAAAGCGGATGTGAAGTACACCAGGAAGCAAACGTTCTGCACCCGCATGCCTAGCCATCTACAGTATATAGTAACCTATCATATGTTGACCAATTATTGATTCGGTTAAGAGAAATCAATGATTAGTTTACAAATTACTCTGTTCTACAAATTTTCAGTTTTTTCCGTTACAGAAAGGAAAGTAGCTCTTTATTACTAAAATTGACCTCCTGAACACAAATATGCACTTTATTTTCTAACATTGGTTCGTAATTTGAAGTTACGGCATAATTATATTACCCATAAGCAATGCATAGGGACTAAATATTTTCAAGATAAGCATAATTCATGTTACATAACACTTAATCATAAGCAACGTGGGCATCACTTGATACATTAAGAGCGCCCGCAAGAGGATGCCAAGGAAGACTTGCCCCCCAAACCGCCGATATCTGGGAAGAATTTGTCAAATTCAAATTTTGAAATTATGGTGTGAAAACATACGTACCTGTAGATGAGCCTTGCAGTGAAAGATAGATTAAGCGTCTAGGCAGGTTGTTCTCAAGCTATTTCAGTCCGGGACCCACCTTGAAGGATATTACACTTCATGGGACCCATAAACATTAGCGCCGGCAGAATTACTTTTAGGGGTGTGCACCCACCTTATAATTATATTTTTACTAACATCGAGTACTTCAAGAACCCTCTTTGACGCTTGCTAAACAAATACGAGAGCACATACTTCATTCTAGAAAAGTAAACATGTAATTTAAAAGACTAATTTATTGTAGTCTAATATCCACCTAAACACTTGTTGAAATTGAAAATATTATTTTACTCATCGAACTAGTCTGACGGTAGGATCCGCATTAGCTGGGGTATGTTGAGTGCAGTGATAGTTAACTTAAGTCATAGATCTGAGTGCGCGTGAAGTCTATTTCGGTACTTGCTTTTAACTTGATTCTAACTAATTAACTCTCTAGCCTTCTTAAACACGAAGATTCATGGCTGCAGCAACACAGGCCTTCCATCTGTCCCTATACTGAGCAAGATCTATATACTCTTTTCCATCCCTCCCAATTTCCTTTAGGTCCATCTCAACATTATCCCTCCATCTTCGTCTTGGTCTACCTACTACATACTACCTACTACTACCTACCTACCTACTACCTCTTACCATCAGGTTTCCCAACAAGAATCCTTTAAACTTATCTTTCCTCTCCCTTTCCGGCTACATGGTCTGATTTAATCATTCTAATAATATCTGGACATGAATACAAATCATGTACATCTAAATTATGTAACCTTCTCCACTCACATATATCTTCATCCCTTTTAGGCCCAAATATTTTCCTAAGGATCTTATTTTCCAATACTCTCAATTTTTGTGCCTCTTTCAATGTAAGGGATCAGATTGCACATCCATATAATATTACAGTATATTACAGTATTATATTATAATATCCATATATTATTATTATTATTATTATTATCATATTACATCCATATAATATTTTCACTTGATTCGGAGATGAAAAATCCTTTCTCACACAAATATAAGGTGGAGAACGGGATTAGCAACTTTATTGACTCATCCGAAAGTTCAGGATGCTCACCCCTTAAAGATATCCCAAAACCTTCTTAAGTCTGAATCTAAAAATGTAGTTTTAATACCAGAATCAGAGCTGATATCACATAGTTGTTCTCTTAGTTCTACTGACAACATGTTTGAAGTTTCAAAATACGATAACGGGTCTCGAATCTAATTGAATTCACTGTGACTTTCTGGAGGTTTTCAAGACAGAGTAAATAAATTTTCGAGCCAGACTTCGCGATCCACCAAACGCCCCCTCGGGACCCAGCAATGGTTCGCGCCCCATAGGTTGAGAAACGTTGGTCTATGCAAATTAATTAGTGCTTAGTGGTTGTTCATATTTCCTTGCTCTCCCGTTTCCCATAAAACTATAACACACTTGTCGAAATGCATTCCATGAAGCTCACCCACTGTCACCGAAGAATTTCTTTCATGTTTTCATAAGTTTCCTCAATGTCAACAACATTGACAACAGGAATTGAAGTTAGAACATTACCGTTGTTCCTTAAGAGAGAACTTGAACGAATCGATAAAAAGTCTCCAGTCCTCGGTCTTATATGATATATTCATCGATGCAAAGAAGCCTTTGTCCTGGCACGCAATCAGATCCCCTTTTGTTTAGAAAAATGGAATAAATTCTTTGTCTGTAGGGAGTAGTACCTTCACATCATCCGCCAGGTGATTCCATTGTTGCAGCCAAAAGGCCAATAATTTGGCTTTATTTTAGGGAAGTTCTAAGTCCCTGATTAGGCTACTTAATTCGGCCTGTGTTTTCTTGTGGTTTACAGGATTCTTGTTGGGAAACCTGATGGTAAGAGGCCTGTAGGAAGGCCAAGACGAAGATGGAGGGATAATGTTGAGATGGGTTTATAGGAAATCGGAAAAGGATGGAAATGATTGGATTGATCTTGCCCAGGATAGGGACAGATGGAAGGTTTGTGTTGCTGCAGACATAAACCTTAGGGTTTAAGAAGGCTAGAGCGTTAGTTAATTATCTTGTGGGGTTCACTAGCAGCCAAAGGTGAAATACTTCCCTGAATACATGACATGTCGGGATGGAGTGCTCTTGTTGGGATGATACGTTGCCAAGCAGCCACGAGTGTTGCCACGTTGCTGTATATACAAAATCCAACAATACTCTGGAAACACTGTACTGCTGAATGCAAACTGGCCAATGTTAAGGGAATCTGAAACAGCGAAGGATGGCGTGACATAATGGAATGCAACGTGCCAGACCGACAACAGTGTTGCTATATATACTTGAGTTGAGTTGGGTCACTTGAATGTACCCCCTCTCCCCCTCCCTCTTCTTTTACTCCAAAACAAGAGCCAATCGAACATTTTAATGTCATCTTCGTGTTCAGCATCCTCAGTAAAGAATGCGTAACAAAATGTGTGTAGAAAACTGTTACCAGTTAGTAAATTAGGGTAAAACATTAGTCAATGATTAATTAGTTGTTAGGAAAATTGGTTATAGGAGGAAGGTATGTATGGAATAAGAAGGTGGTAGTTTATGTAAGGAAAGTATGGACAGGAATGGGAATATAATGGAATAATGATGTATACTTACATTCAGACGTTTAAAAACAGTAGCAAGATGGAAGAAAACCATTTAGAGTCTCAAACACGCCACTGGCTTAACAATGCAAGTAAGCCGCCTAATCATTTCATCTAACCACCCAACTAACAATTGAAACGGAAGAGAGCAGAGCGCCAACCAGGAATTACATTGGCTGAGCAATGTAGAAGTTTGAAACGAAAGGCCTCTGGAATTGAGAATTAAATAATTTATCTTATCTAAAAATTGATGTATGTGCTTGTTCCGGCAAAACTCTCGAACGCCTGGAGCGATTTTAACCAAACTTTGAACACGTATCACTTGCAATCTGGAAAGAACTACTGTGGGGGTAAGACACCCCTGGCACCCCTAGGGGTAAGGTTGGTGTGGGAAGAGGGTGGCATGTAAAAAAATAATCGAAAACGTCCGATATTAGTGTGGAATCCATAGTTTTTGGGGTCGCTAAGATTAATAGTGACACTCTCAATGCCGTTCAACTCCAGAACACCTCTGGCACCGCTAGGGGTGTTTGTGGGAAGGTGGTGACAAGTAAAAATAATCGAAAACGTCCGATATTAGTGTTGAATCCATAGTTTTCGAGGTCGCTAAGATGATTAGTGACACTCCCAATGTCGTTCAACTCCAAGACACCTCTGTCACCCTTAGGGATGGGGGTGGAAAGAGGATTACATGTAAATCGACCGATTGTAGCGTGGCATCCATAGTTTTCGGAGTCGCTAAAGTTAATAATGAAACTCCCAATGCCGTTCAACTCCAGGACACCTCTCGCACCGCTAGGGCTGTGGTGGGAAGGGGGTGACATGTAAATCGAGGGATATTAGTGTCCATAGTTTCCGGGGTCGCTAAGATAAATAGTGACACTCACAATGCCGTTCAACTACAAGACACCTCTGACACCCCTAGGGATGGGGGTGGGAAGGGGATGACATGTAAAACGACCTATATTAGCATGGAATCCATAGTTTTCGGAGACGCAAAGTTTAATAGTGACACTCCCAATGCCGTTCAACTCCAAAACATCTATGGTACGCCTAGGGGTGGGAAGGGGTGACATGTAAAAATAATCGAAAAAATCAGATATTAGTGTGGAATCCATAGTTTTTGGGGTCGCTAGAATGAATAGTCACACTCCCAAGACAACTCCAAGACACCTCTAGCACACCTAAGGGTGGGGGTGGGAAGGGGGTGACATTTGAAACGACCGATATTAGTGTGGAATCCATAGTTTTCGGGGACGCTAAGATGAATAGTGACACTCCCAATGCCGTTCAACTCCAAGTTCATTTTACAGTATAGTTAGAATTCATTATTTTCCAGTCTAATAGAAGATTGGTATAAATAAATAAATAAATCAGCTAGTCTTCTATAAAAACAACCAGCACACAATTGTAAGTATCAAGTGTGGTTCTGAATCATTTAAAGAGAAGGCGATGCACACAGAAGCAGCAACGTTACGGCGCCTTTAAGCGGGGCGATCAGGCTTGGAACGCTTTAGTCGTAATGAGTATTGGGTGATAAAGGCGGTCATTTCGGTAGCGTCTCCTCAAGGAAGGCATTGTCCTAGCCTGTGGATCGAATTTCGTTGGAGGTAAGTAGGTCACGGAAACTCTTCTGGGCCTGTAGCAGGCTACAATACAGGGATGTTCAAACAAGACTTCATCTTATAATAGATCATGGGAAGTTCATTCCTTGAAGGATATACTTCCAGTTCAAGATTTTTTGCAAGATTAAGTTACATCTTAAATGGGAACTAATTTTAGTTCAAATTTCTCCTGAAATTCTAACTCTGTTTTGTAGAAGGCCCATTTTCCAGAGTAAATATTTGACTCTATAGCCAGTCTTGTTTGCTACACTTTGTAGGTGCATCCCAGTGTCAGGGTGGTGCCAGACAATTGTGTTGAACTAAGTAGACGCGGTGTTCAAGCTCAAAAGATTCAACAAATGTCTGTCTGCTGCTTTATACGTTTGTTTGATTGGTTAGCACGCATAAGGTGATCATACACCATACCGTACACCGCTCTCTCCAGAACGTAGTGCAAAGGGTGCAGACACCAAATACACTACTTGACACGAAATCAACGAAGCAGACGAGTTGGTGTTGCAACGTGTAACCAACTAGACCCATGAGTGCAGAGAGAGTCTAGAAGTGCAGCGAACTGGACGGGACTAGTGTCTTTTACAAGACAGACACAGCATCTACCAAAATCATGACGCTAGTGGAAATATACAGAGGACAGATTCCATTATTCCATGATTATTTTATTTTCTATTATTTAGCGTCAATTTTATAATACTTTTTGGCGAATCACGACGATGAGGGTGAGTATTTATAAAATGAAGTTGATGAAGGCACACTCACAAAGAACACCCTTGCTCAGGCCTGAATTCGAACCCGGGACCTCTGGCGTTGTACCGTGCTATGATAACAAATCCGCAACAAATAACGATGTAATCAGCAATTAACAAGAACTTAAATTAATTTACAATTCGATCTATGGTCATCATATTTACAAATAACCATTAATTATGTGTAAACAATAAATTTCATGAGTAATACGAAATTACAACAATTTTTTTATGCAAATATTAATTTCCCTTATTAATTTAAGTCGGTCAGAACCTAATCATAGGAATGAATGGTGAGTGGGTTTATACGAGACAATATTAAAGGAAGTGTTTCCCTATAACTAAAATAATACAAAATATACGTATACGCATATTGCGACTAGTCGTCGCTGAGAAAAGCGGCTAAATGTCTACGGACGTTTACATAGTCTGGTAGTATTGAAAGACTGTTCCGCAGGTGCAAGAAGTGTGTGATTCTAAAAGATCTAAATGTTATAGAGCCCATAATCTTATAGAGCGACCACAAACATAAGAAATCTCTCCCAAAAGCCTTCGCGCATCTTCCGCTCCACCCGTTCAGCTCGGCCACAGTGAAACCTTCTACACTCTATCCATCCCTTCCACGCGCGAGTACAATGCGCAGGAGACGCGGTTCTGCGCAGGTTCTTTTACGTGTGTAGATCAAGGTAAGGACAAGAACTTTTTGTCGTCCCCTCGTACATTTCACACACCTAACCATAAACGGCGAACAAGTGAAACGAATTTTTGTTTAAATCGACGCGTAAAAATCTGTCTGTAGCACTTAGAAATTATGATTTATCAATACGTTGTAGACGGTTCGTCCGTCATCTAGTACAAATAGGTTTATTGCTCAATAAACTGTTTTACGGCGACGGCGCTGGCAAAAGCGAATTCGAGGAGGAAGCATTGGATAATGAAGGAAGCTATCGACGTCCGTATATTGCAAAACTCGCAGCGATTGTTCCGACCGGCCACATAATGCTCCTTCGCTATCTGTGCTGGAATCGACGGCCGCTCGCCAAAGGATTCGGCCAGGGTTGGAGGCAGTGGTGCCAGAATCAGAAACGACAATTCCCCTTTCAAACGCGCAATTTCCCTTTTTATCTAAATGTTTCCATGTTCAAGAAATTGAAATTGCGGACAACAACTTCATATGTTATTTATTTCTTTTACTGTTACTAGTAGTAGTAAAATTATTAATATTTCCTTGAGAAACATAAAAATACTACCTGATTACCCGGCGTTGCTTCTCTTAGTCAAGAAAATAATGAATTCTAAGTATACTGTAAAATGTAATTAATTTTATTTACAGGTATTTAAAAGCATAATTACAGTATACAAATTATAAGGTAAAATCTTTTACAAATTCACTATAATATTAATTTAACTCAGAACTTGATTTTAAACAACATTTATAGTTTCACCTCCAGGAGCAAGAATAAATGAATTGAACGGCATTTGGAGTGTCACTATTCATCTTAGCGATCCCGAAAGTTATGGATTCCACACTAATATCGGTCGTATTCGATTATTTTTACATGTCACCCCTTCCCACTCCCACCCCTAGGTGTGCCAGGGGTGTCTTACCTCCCACAGTATTTATTTCCAGATTGCAAGTGATATGTGTACCAAGTTTGGTTGAAATTGCTCCAGGCGTTCGAGAGTTAAGCCAGAACAAACATACATACACACATACATCCATTTTTATATATAGAAGATACTCTATGTGATCAGAAGTATCCGGACACCCACCTGAAAATAAAGTACAAGTTTGGGCAACCCTCCATCGGGAACACTGGCAGTCACTACAGTTTTGGTCCACCCTTAGCCTTGATGACAGCGTTCACTCTCACAGGCATACTTTCAATCAGGTGTCGGAAGGTTTCCTGAGGAATGGCAGCCCGTTCCTCGCAGAGCGCCAAAATGAGAAAAGGTATTGATGTGGATCGGTGTGGTCTAGCACGAAGTCGGCATTCCAAAACATCCCAGAGATGTTCTATGGGATTCAAATCAGGACTCTGCGCACACCAGTCCATTAGTGGGACGTTGTCGTCGTCAAACCACTCCCCTGCAGTATGGACGGGTGCTCGGTCGTGTTGAAAGACACAATGGTCATCCCCGAACTGGTCTTCGACTGTAGGCAGCATGAAAGCTGTTAAAATGTCAACGTAAGCTTGTGCCGTGACAGTGCCATGTAAAGCAACAAGGGGGCCAAGCCCCCTCCAGGTGAAACATGACCACACTGTAACTCCGCCACCTCCGAATTTCACTGTCGGCACTATACAGGCTGGTAGATGTCGTTCACCAGGCATTCGCCACACCCACACCTACCATCGGATCACCACATTGTGTACTGTGATTCATCATTCCACACAACGGTTTTCCACTGTTCTATGGTCCAGTTTCGACGCTCCTTGCACCACACGAGGCGGCGTTTGGCATTTGTCTGTGTGATGTTTGACTTCTGGGCAGCTGCTCGGCCATGGAAACCAAGTTGCCGCACCTTGCGCCAAACAGTAATGGTGCTTGGAGTAGATCCTGATGCAGTTCGGAATTCCTGTGTGATGCTGGCGATGGATGATTGACGATAATGCTGTACGACAATCTTCAACACTCGATGGTCTCTGGAGGTCAACATGGGAGGTTGGCCTGCACGCTTTTGGGTTGTATACATTCCTTCACTATAACATCGGAAACAGTGGACAGAGGGATGTTAATTAGGGTGGAAATCTCACACACAGACTTCCTACACAAGTGGCACCCAACCAACTGACCACGTTGAAAGTCTGCGAGTTCCTCAGATCATTCCATACTGCTGTCTCACACTGTCTGTAGACTACTGAGTTCGCTGACTATGTGTTCCACGCGGTAGATGGCAGTACTGTGTCGCCCTCTATGATAAACACACGTTTCGCGGTGTGTCCGGATACTTTTGATCACATAGAGTATACGAGGGTGAATCAAATATGAACGAGCCTTGTGCGGAAAATCAAAATTTATTGAAGGAAACAGACATTGCCACATCCTATTTTTCTACATAGTCTCCACCCTTAGTGATACATTTTTCCCAACGTTGTGGTAGGTTATTGATGCCGTTCTCGTAGAATGAAGCTGGGCGGGTAGCCAACCAGTTGCGCACAAATGTTTCCACCTGATCGTTGGTCGCAAATCGCTCGTCCCGAAGTGCTTCCTTGGGGGGTCCGAACAGGTGAAAATCACGTGGTGAAAGGTCTGGGCTGTACGGTGGATGCAGAAGCGGTTCCCAGTGCATTTCCACCAGTTTCTGCCGCGTAACACCTGCTGTATGTGGTCTGGCGTTGTCGTGGAGGAACAAGACCTGGCGGATGGGACAGCCTCGTCGTTTGCGTCGATACTGCACCTTAACGTGATCCAGGAGGCCGCAGTAGTAGGGTGCGTTGATGGTCCGACGTTCGTATAAGAAATCATCCAGTAGGATGCCCCTCCAGTCCCAAAACACCGTGGCCAACACCTTCCCCGCAGACAACCGAACTTTGGCCTTCACGGGGTTTCCTTCGTCTTTCCTCCTCCACTCCGTGCTGGCACGCTTGGATGCTGAGGTGTAATGATGCACCCATGTCTCGTCACAGGTAACGATGCGATGCAAAAACGCTTCCCCTTCCACGTCAAAACGAGTGTGAAGCTGGCGAGCAATGCTAACTCGGTCATCTTTTTGAGCAACATTCAGCACCTTGGGAACCCACCGAGCTGTGATTTTGCGGAAGCCCAAGTGCTTTGTGATGATTGATTGGACACTTCCATAGCTCACACCAAGTTCTGCCGCAATTTGCTTCCCAGTGACTCGGCGATCCTGTTCGACAAGCTCACGAACACGAGCCATGTTGTCATTCGTCACACTGGTGCGAGGACGACGGGGGTGCACTCAATTTGCAACACGTTCACGGCCTTGCTGGAATTCCTTACACCACACCTTTACTCTTGCCCACGAGAGGGTACCATTCCCTAACTGGGCCTGCAGTCTCCGGTAAATTTCGGCCGGTTTGACGTTTCCTGGATGAGGAACTTGATGATTATGCGTTGCGCAAACGACACTGGCACACTCTGCTCACTCATCGTGAGAGCTACTAAACAAAGCATGCGACACGCCGGCTGTTCTGGTTCCTGACTCACCACAGCCCCACCTACCGGCCGCACATGCCCAATCACACCCTGCTACCCATTCCGACGCTGAGCCAATCAAGGCTCGTTCATATTTGATTCACCCTCGTATATAGATTAATTCACAGAAATTTATTGAATTGATGAAAATAAGGAAGCAGTGTAGAGAATATTGCAATTCCACCAAAATTACATTGCAGTTGTATGTATGTTACTGAAACTTAACTTTTGAATCTTGAGTTTCTTACTTTTTTGTTATGTCGCAGACAACCAGTATAAGCAGGACAAGTGAATCACAGTTGTATGGCAATCAACATTGGAGTTTTGAGTTCGTTCATATTGTCTATTGTCAACTGTTTAGTGATCACAGTAAGGGCAAGTGAATACACCAACTTGTAGCAACGAAGCTTTACTATTAAGCTTGAAAAAGTTTTAAGTGAGTGTACGACGCATATTTATGTTAAATCGGGTTTCGTTGACCCCACTTGAGATTATCAGAACGTTTCGCTCGCGACGTTAGGAACGGAGGGTTAGTTCCTAGCAGAAACGTTGATATACGTAACGATATATACCCTGTTCCAGCTAACTGTAGAGCAGGGCCGCGCATATCGGTAGAGGAGGAGGAGGAAATGGAGTGGTGAAAGCGCAGTGTTGCCAACCGTACGGTCATCACCGCACATGTACGGAAATTTCGTGGTATGTCCGGACGTACGGTAGAGACCTTAGTCCGTAAGCTAAAAGCACGGCTTGTGAAAATTTGCTCCTGCAGTTTTATCCCTAATATTTCCCTAAGAAATTCTTAAACCAATCGCACGGACCTGGAGACAAAAATACTGTCCGTTTGCCATGTGCGTTCGATATTATCCTTTTCAAAAGTTTGCAACGCTTACGGAGAGAGAACACAATCCCGTTTCTTTCACTGTTGATTGGTGGAGCCATCTCGCGTCACTTGTTCTCGTTCGCCTGGTCTACAGTTAGCTGGTAACGGAGTTTACATATTTTGATTTTTTTTAAATATTATTAAAGTTGTGTGATATTGTGAAAAATGCTAATTATCGCCTAAAGCCAAATATGAAATTTTAATTATTGTTAGTTTTGGAGGGAGAGAATAAATTATGCGACGAAAGAAAGGAAAACAGAGTCTCTGGCTGAGCTTCAGTGGTCGAAATTCGACATTGCTATCGACGTTTCGACGGTAGAATCCCAGCCTGAACACTAGAGTTCTTTGTTAGTATTCCTTCATCAATATCATGTAATCAAGACTCATCCTCATTAGTCAAACCGTGGCTGAAAAGCAACGCTAAGTAACAAAAATTAAAAAGGCAAATACGAAATTAGGGAAAATGTACTGTCACTTTAAAACGAACCTCAAGTTAAAATGTCAGCCGTACATCTTCAAATTTCCCTACAATTTCAGTATTTGAAATTTATATTTTCTACTTTCGGCGGAAATTCTGTCTGTATTTCTCTGCACCAAGTCAAATTTCCTTTCAGGTGGCAACATTGAGCGAGAACTCATTTGAGTTGTCGGTTTATGACAATGGCTGATGACCCGCGTCTTCACAAAGGACGCATCAAAGCGAATCGCCGCGGGGGGTGATTGCCGAGGAGAAGGGAGGGAGTGGTCGGCGGACTTTATTTATTGGTGACCTTCTCAGCGCCAGAGGCATGCTGCTCCAGACAGCGCTAGTAAAACTTTCCCTCTTGATTCTCTATGGCGGAATCACTTGTACAGTGTCTCTCAAAAGTCTTAGGACAACGACATTTTAAACTAGGCAACCCAATTTACACAAGGCGTTGGTGGGTTGCGTGCAGATAGGGTAAATTTCAGGGTTGCCACATGCGCGATAGATATTTATGAAATGAGCGAAAGAAAGAAATCCAAGTATTTTTGAAAATTTCTGTTGAGAACAACTCATCTTGCTTGACCTTGAAATGTTGGGTTTGTTATTTTTACTTAGAATCCAGTAATCTTTCTTATGTGGCTCTTGTACGCTTCTTCAAGACTGGTTGCTGTCTCTTCAGTCCTGGAAATTTTGATTCATGATTACCTGGATTGGTTGATTTGGTTTATTTTCTGCCAGGTTTTGGCTAATCGCGATGAAGATGAGTGATGATATGACATTGATGAAGTGACACTCATAAGAACGCCCAGGTCGAACCCGGGAGCCATGGCGTCATAATGCACTGTACTAAGTGGGTTAAGTGGTAGAGCAGCCACAGGCTGAACTTCGCCCATGAATAAAGAAATTCTAATTCTAATTCTAATTCTAATTCTAACAACCTAGCCAGGAAGGTTACCTTGAGAACAGGGTTCAAGTTAACTGGTTGGGTGAGGGGGCCAGTTCCCCCATACACCTAAACATTCCTTGCAATAGATTAATTCTCATTCTTCCAGATAATTACGCCCCCAATTAATGATAGTCACCTACTTGTAAGCAATATTATCCATAGGACAATATGTATGAAGGCCCAATCACAGGAACCTGGATATCCAGTTAGTTGTTGATTAACTGGCTACCTCACCGGGATTGATGACTGCCTGGCTGGCTGCTTGACTGATTTCCAGGAATAGGTCATGTTGTATTTGCCACTGGCTTTCCTCGACTGGATTCTGTGAAACAGCCAATGAGAGCAAAGTTTGTCCTTGTGAAGATAATATGTGAATTTGCAAAGGAGAGTTTCTTTTGTCTGTAGTTTCCGAGTTTTGGCTGTTTTAGTTAGTTTCGCGATAAAAAGAAGTAAAGAGATGGCGTGCAGTGCATTCGTGTTCAGTTCATTAATATTTAGGTATTTATGCAAAGCGATGAAATGTGTACAAATATGACTAGCTGAAAATGAAAATTCCTATTATTACAAGTGTATTAAATGTTTAATTTTTTTTATTGTTATTTATGAATGAATCCTGAGATTCCTGCTTGTTCGGTACCCTTTCATTACCATATTTTTTCGAGCCAATCTCTAGTCCATACTTTTATTTTTTCATAAAAGCACAATCAGTAATTCTCCTACAGCATTCTTGAAATTGATCGTCCATCTTTACACGTTGTCTACTCTGCGCAATGTCTTATGGGAAGAAAAGTCTGTCGACAAGTACGGTGACAAGTATCGTGTGAGTCGAAAACTTGCAAATGGGTAGCCAGTACAGCTCCAACTACGGCATTTCTACTGGAAATCTAGTTGCGTGTGATTCGGGCTTAACTCTACCGGCTTCCCTCCAAAAGAGAAAACTACAGTACGGGACTGGGTCAGGAAGAACCAACCACGTAGGCGAACCGGCCACCGCCGTTGTCAAAACTCGCCGCACCTCAAATGAGAGGGTAAATGACCACCAAATGCTATGGCTTTCTAATTACCGGCGATATGGGTTTGTTCTTGCATTTTTCTTTATAGTATTTCTAGGATGTTTTCAGCATAGAAGAGCATGCGAGGGAGATATAGCTGTGAATATGGAAGAGCAAATCACCGTGCGACGAATTATTGCAGTGTGGAAAGCGCGCCAGAGATTTCTTGCTTCCTTCAGCAGCGAATCAAACGACTCGAGTGCATCGGCAACAGCGGCCACGTGACTCAGCACGGACTGGCGGAAATTCGGTACAGTTATGCATTTTGACCTGTATAACGAAACTTATCCATGATGCAGTAATTGTTCTTTAGAAGAAGAGAATCCAACACATCTAAAGTACTGCGAAATTGACGAAGTGTACCCTGCTTACAAAAACAATAGTACTTTCAGTTTTTGTTGTTGGCTTAAAAGAGAAATATACAGGAGGTGAGCATGAAACATGATACAATTTGAACCATATGTTACTGACGTTTAATGGAATGCAGGCACACAAAATTTATATGGATGTAAAAATAATCTCAACAAGTTTTTGTTGTTAAACGTTGCACATCTTCAACACGTGCTCCTTTCATCAGACACGTACTTGTGTGTACGAAAAATTACATTAAAAAAGGTTTAAATGCTTGTACTACAAGCCTTGTAGCAACAGAAAACTAAGAAAATAATCTCAAACATTTTATTGGACATTGCATTTAATACTAGTTATCCTTTTACTTTCGAAGATGTACTGTAATTCATATTTTGCATTCTTTTCTGTCAATATTTTTTACTCCGATAATAAATTACTCGGCAGGTTTAAGAAAGGAGTGCTCCCCTGTGCATAGCACCACGCCATGAAGGCGTATAGTGGGTGTGGGTGTAACGCTCCACACTTTCTTGATCCGGTCGTGAGTGGAAGTGATGTGATCAGCATCACGCCCCTGACCGCCTTTATCCCCCAGGGTTTCCCCCAGGTACCCATGTTATTCGACGCTGGGTGGGCGCCGGAGCCGCTTCCATCGTTAGAAAAGTTCCCGGATTTGAACCGGCCGGGGATCGAACCCGGGACCTTTAGCATGGTAGTCAGACGCGTTACCGACTGAACCACCGCGGCCACCAGATTACAATATTCTTTAAGAAAGGAGTAAGTCCAAAAAGATTTATGGGGAAAAAAATACTGTATAAGTGGTAGAGTGTGCGTCCAAGAGCAACAAAATTCGTAGTGGAACGTGAGAACCCTGTGTAGGTGTAGAGGAGTACATGCAACCAGAACTTGTATAAAATGTAAAAAAGGTGGTGGATTTATTACCTTCTTAAAACGTATGGAAAAGAAAATATATTCTCGTGTAGTTTACAACAGGAAAGTGGGAATGAATAATACAAAATAATGACCAAATGTTGGAAATTTGAAGGTAAGTGAAACAACAAACAGCCATTCATCCACCGACTGATCTTCATCGTGGTGTGAGAAGTTGTAGGCCAAGTTACCATGACGTCGTAGAATGACGTTTTGTCGCCACGAATGTAGGGGATGATTTTCCTAACATAATTATTTTTTTTTCGTTGATTGGTAATGTGGCATTGTAATCTTCATTCTTGGGGATTGTCACAGCAGCATCTGGTTTTTGCAGCAGAAAACTCCTCTTGACAAATCCATCAATAAACTTGCAAACCGTTACGTAATCTGTACTGGAGGAATCATACTGCAGATGTCGGTATTTCGACAGGGAAAAAGTCTCCGTTTTCTCAACGGATTTCGTGGACTTCTTGAAACACTTGGGCTACCAGTTCTTAAAGTCCAATATGTTTACGGACGCAATGTTTGTCATCGAGTAACCGGTCTTTTTCGCACTTCTTATCATGTCATTATACATTTAGTCCTCAGGTGTGTATATTCGGTCCTCGCTTCTTATTTTGCCAAGGTTCCTGGCACACAGCAAGAACGAATGGATTCATTTCCTTCTTACACCTTACGTTGATTTCAGGGATCTTTATCGTCCTCTAGGGGCTGCTTTTGATATATTTCTTCACACTCACGTGTAGAGCGACGCTTTCCGAAGATGTCGAGTACAAAAGGTCGTTTTTCCATTTCAAATGTACTTTCAGAAGGGAAGTGAATTATTGTGATGTTCGCAGCCCTTACAATCACCATTCCACATGCCTTCTCTAACTTTATACATATTATGTTTCAACCGGTTTAGCAGATTTGTTTTCACATCGAAAATTCATTTTTCTTTATTTGTACTGATATTCTTCTTCCGCTTCCTCTTGCAGCTCTGTGTAACCAAAGTCTGTTCTGTCACTACAAAAATTGACCATTTCATCCGCGATATGATCTTCCTGAATTTATTTTTCCTCATGGCCTGTAATTTAATAATTGTCGAGGCAAACGGCTATCTGGCATCCTAAGAACACGTTTCTTCCACTTTAACTGATAATTTTTAATTTCTACCACGATTTATTTCAGATTTCTTCACTTCTAATTTTGTTAGTAAGGTTACTCCACTTAAACACCGCAAGAATTTAATTTGGGAAAAATTTATTTCTAGTTTTATGTTGACAAAGAGTAAAGCATTCGCTACCATATAGAAGAAACGGTTTTGAAATTATGTTATGGCATCTAATTTAAATTTCTTTTCTCATTTGCTTTCTAAAACATCTTTTCAAATTTCCATTTAATCTATTATACACTTTATTAACTTTTTATCAACATGTTTTGTTGTTCGAACTGTTAAATATGGCTTCCAAGTCTAATATCTGTTCAATTATTTGATCGTTTATCACTATTTTTTTTTTTACTCTAGGAAGTATTTTAACATTTGTTGTCATTATTTTATCCTCTGAAATTGTTATGTCATAATTTGTAAGAATTGATCAGAGTTTGAATCATTCGCACTTGTTGCCATCAATATCTGATTGTCTGGAAATATTACTTTGAACTATTGCACTGCCTTATTTTCAGATCAGTAGTCGCGTTTGGGCGCCAAAACTCGGGGGGTGGGAGCAAGGACAGTTTGCTTTCTATGGTACACAAGGATTAACATTAAGAAGCCAAGGAGGCAAAAAATTTGAGGGGGCGACTGTCCCCTACGCCCCATTAATCGCCGACACTGATGTAGTTATTATTTTGTTGTACATGTGATTACTGGTTACGAAAATTGTTTCGTTTATTACAGGAAAATCAAACGATAAAACAGGCGGTCTTGATGGCATCCCTTTGTAATTTCAGCACCGTGTCCATCAGAGGCTGGCATCGTTAAGCATTGGGAAATAAAAGGAGGCACGAGAAGGTGATCAAAGTAGCCGCTAGGTAAGTACAGTGTATGCTTGCTATTGTCATTCTGTACGATTCCATTGAAATACTGTTAAAATTTAACCTAGGTCAGGGAATAATTGGTGTTCATAACACTCACGATAGGCTAACGTGTCACACGACAGGTAGGTTCTGTCCATATAGCTCGCGCAATGTTACTCACAGGGGAGCGAGTGACTCTCTATGCCTGTCCTAGTTTAAATACTAGTCAGACAAAGTTGCTAACGCAGGAACTAAGGTGCCTGAAACTGACTAGCAGCTCTATCCGTGCCTTAGCCTTTACACTGACTAAACTGACAGTGCATTAGTGTGAACATTGGTCCAGTTAAGGACAAAAGAGACAGGAGAAAGTAGTCAGACCATCATGCATTTCAAGGAGACTCTCCTTAAGTTCACTATTTCTTTCTCTTAAGATCTTTATACTTTGTACAAACATAAAACAAACGAGAGACTACGAGTCGGACAGTAAAAATACGAAACAAGTTTATTAGAGACAACAACAACAGCAACAACAACAGCCCGACCCTGTGGCCGAGTGGTTAGCACATCGCGCTGCGATGCCAAGGGTCCCGGGTTCGAATCCCGGTCGGGCTTGGTTGTTGTGAATGTCCATTCATCAATTTCATCATTTCATCACTCATCCCAATCTTCGCAAATTAGCCAAGAGGCACATAACGCGAAGTAAAATAAACTAAATCAATCAATCAATCAAAAGCAACAACAACAATGGAGGCCATGGAAACTTTCTCTCTGCTAGCTATTTAATGCTACCATAAGTTTGTTTTTACGCGATACCAAGTTTCAGTAATTTTCAAAGTAACTGTAGTGCTTGTAATTTACAAGTTTTGTTAAATCTTATATTAAATTAACAACCAACAACAATCAACTAATAAGCAAATATTTCATTTCGTTTGATATCAACTTGCTTATGCAATGTTATGAAGAATTATTTATCAACTTCATTGTTGTTATGTTAAAAAAGACATAGTGTTAAAGATAATGATGATATATTATTTTATGGTGTGAATATCGAATCACGGAGTACAGAAGGTTAGTTTTGTATAGCCCACCCAGTAAAATCCTCTTTATTTATAATTTTGAAATTTATTAAATTAACTCGAATTTCATATTTTCGCTTCAAGGATTTAGTCTCCTAAAATGTTTCCGAACTCTGTACCAAATTTGTCTAATATTCAGAAAGCGTAAATAAGAGACAGTTGGTAACACTTGACTCAAGTTGCTTTAAATTACGTTTATGAAAATAACTTCTATAGTAAATTAGTGATAACCTTGTACGAAGTACAATAGATTTTTTAATAGTGTAAGTATTTATACATTATGGAGCTTTTGATCGTCCACCGTTAAATCCGATTTATAACCCAAGGCATAAATATTAGATTCGCTTGCATTGCATGTATTTACTAAATACACAGTACTTCAAAATTCGAACATCATATACTTCTGAATCAAGCCTTTGTCAATAGAAAAGAAAAACATATTAAACTGTGTTATTCGTAAATAGAGAAATGATCCTAGATAAGATGTCAAAATAGGTGACTACACAGAAGCTCAAGGTTTTAAGTGAGAATAATGGCATCAAAATAATTAAAAATGACATTTTTGTAATCACTGAAATAAGGTGAAAATTATTGCACAACATAGAGTAATATTTCTGTCCCTGTTTCTGAATATTTATGGCATTTCGTTGTTGGCAGAAGTAAAGAATTATATGGTTTAGGTTATATTTCATCTCTGTAAACTCGAAGTCGTAAAGACCTGGCAACTGTGCCCACTGTTGTTTTTTCTTCCCCAAACGATTAATATTTCCGCGTGATCTAAGGGACCTTTCGGCACTTTACTACCGAAAATGAATATGCATACGTTTGCTCTGAAGGCAAGCTTAGTGGAGCAAAGGAGCGGAAATCAGTGTTTCCAACTTCTGGAATAGAAACTAACTAAATTTCACGTAACATTAAGGCAAACACAACTGTGGATTTTCAAATTTGTACGAAGCTATGGTCAAACGTATATAAAAGCATGGTAAAGTTTCGTGATATTTTGAAGTACTCATCAATTAGCTATAATGGTTAGGTATCAAGTTGCTTTAGGAAGCACGTTGTACTTTTATTTGTAATTCCCTTATTGTGGCAACCTTGGAATCGGTGTTCCCTTCAGAAATCTCATGTAAATATATGTGTATATATATATATACAAACACACACACACACAAAGGGTGAGTCAAAAGTCCCTGACCATCCCTTATAAAATGAAATGGAATGTAGATTGCAGTAATTGGTCATGCTAGTAATACATGTCGTGGTGACCACCATCTTGGATCCAACTTAATTTTTTTAAATGGGAAGGGGTGCATGTGGGGTATTGTTTTGGGCTAAAATTTCACCAGGAATTCCAATCTTGGCCTGGGCATGGGAATTTTGGTAAAAATGGCCAAGTAAAAATGGCAAACTGAAAAACTGGCAAAAGTGAGAATGGCGAAAGTACAAATGCAGATAAAAAGAAAGCAAAACCAAATGATAAAAAATTGATATAAATAATTCACATGTAAATTGTAAAGAGTATTCATCAGGTTCTTAAGAATGCAATACCTGATACGTGTGAAATTAGTTTATGATAATTTATGCACTATATTACCGAATAACATTACCAAACCTAATAAATGTTCGTGGTACAGTTCGAAATAAATCTTACATGATTTCATGAACGTAACAAAGTATCAGAATAGGATTATTACAGACTTAGTCTTCTTTCTATTTAGACTGTGCACGATTGCATGTACACACAATGGCAAAGTAATAGGCACGTATTCTGAAACTTTGAAGCTTGTTGCCCACCAAATAAAAAAAAAACAAAAACTTGTTGTTCCATCTCTCGCAGATGTGGTTTGTACAAGGGTTGTTTGTGAGCGTTGCCTCGTGAGTGTTCCAAGTATGTGGAGGGAAGCGTGGAGGGACGCTTCTGAGCCATGAGTTGTCAACATGTGTTCCAACTATTCTAGAAGCTCCCAACACATAAGTCGCGTCAAAGTAGTCTACCAGTTCTTCGGCCTCAGGAGGAGCAATTTCTTTAAGGTACCAAGCCGGAGATCACATCTGGACATGGTAAAAAAGCCAGAGAATCAATTTGACAGCAAAATAAAGAAAACTGCTTGTTCTCTTTATACATAGTCGAGAGCCCAAGTTCTTGTCATTTTCCCGAAGTACTCTGTCTGAAAGAAACACACATTTATGGCAACACTATGGCCATTATTTTCGAAAGAAAAATGATTAATAAGGAATCTGTTAATCATCTAAGAAAGGACTGTGTTCCTAGTTATAAAATAAACTCCGGACTAACTTATGAAAATACCTATGCTATTTATGTTGACCTGACTACATTGGAATGGAATGAATGTTTACCTCAAATAACTCCTCGTAAGTTGCTTTTGTTTTATTTTGCAGTAGTGCGTAGACAACAGAAACAGAATTTTCTCCCAATGGAACCAGTATAACATACAATTGGCCGAACAGTTGTTGTGTAACGGTGAAATTTCCATCCATAAATCAAGTGTCAGATTTTGAAAGAAGCTCTAGACATTACCTCGTACCAAATATTAGGATGCGAATTTCAGAGTCAGCACCATTGTCGTAGATGAGAAATTGTTCATTGCTTCCTCCGCAAGTCACAAATTAGTACTGGGGGCTAGATAAGGGTTGGGGTGAATTCATACTTATAAATAAACACGTGTCATTGGTCAGCAGGTGAGCGCAAGACGTAAGCTTATTTTCAGTCAAGATTAAAAGACCTGCTATGCTACCCCCCAAGTTTCATTTCAATTGCTTCAAATTATTCACAAGGTCACTTTTCTTTAACATGTGACTTTATAGTAATTTTTGCTTCCAGGCCGAAACCAAGTGATAGGTAATATTCAAAATCTAATTATTGATAACAACTCGTTTGAACCAGTTTCCAAATTCAAATACTTAGGAGTAATATTAACAAATGAAAAAGATATTAAAGAGGAAATAAAAAGTAGGCTTAATTCAGGAAATGCATGTTATTCTCTATTCATAAACTGTTGTCTTCTCGTTTAATATCTAAGAAACTAAAAGTTAAAATATACAAAACAGTAATATTGCCTGTAGTGTTATATAAGTATGAAACTTGGTCTCTTACATTGAAAGAGGAACATAAATTGAGAGTATTTGAAAATAAGATCCTTAGGAAAATCTTTGGACCTAAAAGGGATGAGGAGACAGGTGAGTGGAGAAGGTTACATAATTTAGAACTACATAATTTGTATTCATGTCCAGATATTATTAGAATAATTAAATGAAGAAGACTTAGGTGGGCAGGCCATGTGGCACGAATGGGAGAGGAAAGAGGAGTTTACAGGATTCTTGTTGGGAAACCTGATGGTAAGAGACCTGTAGGAAGGCCAAGACGAAGATGGAGGGGCAGCGTTGAGATGGACCTAAAGGAAATCGGTAGGGATGGAAAAGAGTATATAGATCTTGCTCAAGTTAGGGACAGATGGAAGGCCTGTATTGCTGCAGCAATGAACCTTCGGGTTTAAGAAGGCTAGAGAGTTAGTTTAGTTAGTTAGCTTTATAGTAATGTTATAGGGGCAGCAAATCCTACCAGATTAGAGAATGAAGAATTTAAACGGCATAATAATAATAATTGGGAACATCAAATACAATGTACCTATTCAAATACAGTGTTAAGACATGACAATTATATTAAATTTAATTACAAATATTGCAACGCGAGACACATAATTTCTTAATTTTTAGATAAAATCAGAATATATTGCATTTGCCATTACTATTCTCGCCATTTTTTCCGCTTGACATTTTCACTTTGCCATTTTTTCCTTTGCCATTATTTTCTAAATTCCCATACCCATGCCAGGATTCGAACCCGGGACCCGCGACCACTCTGCCACAGGACCCGGGACTTCTACTTTTAGATTTTTGTGTACTTTCTAAGTCATGCCAGATCTGGTTCCGAAACTCGTCGGTTGGCAACAGTGCTGTAACTATGCCGAGTTAAAAGCACCCAGTATGTGGAAGTTCGTTATCTTCGTCTTTTTTAAGGCGTAGTAAATCCGGGTAATAAACGACCAAGTAAAAGGTGCAAGTAGCTCATTCCCTGCGAAGAGGCTTCCTTTCCGCCCCATATGTTGGCTGCGTCTGCTTTGACGTGCATTTCCTAGCCTCTCTCGCAGGCGCAATAAAACTTTTTTATGACATGCTCTCTCGCTTGCCTGCGTTTGGTTAATTACGTCGTTGCTTCTTGCAACGGACGAAGGACAAAGGAAGGCGATAACCATTGCACTGCAAAGGTAAATTCTTGTTTTGGGTCGGAATATGTTGTAACTAGGCACCTTGATATTTAACAAACATTAATTGGTGCAAACCGGTGTTGAATGATTGTGCAGTGCATTCGAAATCGCGAAATAAAGCGAATTTGTTATCGAACGCGAATAATGTTTCAGGATACAAATAAATGTACAATATTTATGCGTTCATTCGAAAACTTTATTCCAATTCTAAATTCGTACGTGTTTAATGGAACAATCCCGACAGCTAAATGAAATGTAAATAGTTGCTTCTTACGATTTTTCACCTTCTATGAGGATGTTTTACCTCTCCGAGAAAAGTGGTGTGGTTATGACGGGAGATCGAGTACACGCCTGCCGCCACACGAGAGCGGTAAGGTCGGTTTGTTGCGAGGCAAGTTATGGAAAATTGTTCCCAGTGTAGGAAACTGTCAAAAGCTAAACCAAATAAAAAAACTTAAAAAGGTTTTGTTTCAAGTCTGAGGAAGACTTAAATTAAATTAAATTGTGGCTGCCTTGGTCCAGCATATGTTATGTTTTTTTCTGTCATGGAAACAAGGCTTAATCGTGTTACCATAATAAATTATATAAATGTTAAATTAATATGGAAATGTAATTTATATGTAATAATAATATGGACATTAATATTATGTAATGTTGTATTACTAGCTGATTACCTGGCGTCGCCTGAATGTTAGACAACCCGAGAAACACTATCGTTGTGCGGATTGCATAGAGTCACGGATGTCTGTTTGTGCGGAATTTAATATCTGGGTTCTCGATTATTTAGACATGCCACCAGTTTCCCACCTCACCCCTAGGGGTGCCAGGGGTGTCTTACCCCCAAAGTATTTATTTCCAAGTTGCAAGTGATACGTGTACCAAGTTTAGTTGAAATCGCTCCTGGCGTTCGAGAGTTCTTGCTGAACAAACAAACACACACATACACACACATACGTCCATTTTTATATATAGAGAGATGTAGCACATATAATAATATGTAAATTTATATTGCATTGTTATTATTACCTGAATAGGTAAAAAGACGACTTAGGAATAGAGATATAACAGCACGTATTCATTATCTAGCTTACGTGTAGTTAAGAACGCCAAATTTGGATAGAACAACTGCACTAACAAGGAATTAATGTCAAAAAGATAAAGAATTGAAAATTTTATGAATAGCAAAAAGAGGTGTTAGATCCAGTTGACGTTTCTGATTAACATTTTATGCATATTATTATAAGTAGCGAATAAATCTGCCTTGGTACTGTCATTCGAAGCCATATGATCCAAATATAATCCTTGCCTTCCAATAAGTTCGGCGGAAATAAATATGCAACAAATCCTAAGCAAGTAAATTTTCGTTATTTGACTGTAGCACTTAGTCTTTAGTCTTTCGGGATAGGGGAATGGGGTCCGGACCCCATCTTACATAAAAACATCGTTATTACTACTTTCATTATTTTTTTTTATTTCGTCTCATACCCTCTGGTATGGGGGGATCTTTTGGGAATGTAGCTCACTAATCATCATTCATCCTTGATGGTAAAGCACTCTCTGCTCGCGGTGAGCTTGGTGGTAAGGCTCTAGAGGTATTAAATTTACACACTTGAATGGCAACACATGACACTTGAGTTTCACACCCCTAAAGACTGGATCAGCATGGGTAATGTAAGGATATACCTGTCTCTGTACTCCAACTGAAGATCTGCTGGGAGAGGTTATGCTTGTGACTGTACGTAGAGTCTGACTTGCGATTAGCGTTAACACGCTCTCCCTAGAACCTCCTCCTCTTTCTCTATTCAATCGCATCTTCCTCCTCAATAACTCAATTCGCACTGACCCCGAACTCTCTGCCTCCCAGACATTTTTTGCAATTCAATTTACTAAACAAATGCACAATCAGGACTGTAGCCTCTTCCTGGATTTCGTCCGTTTACATGTTTATACCGCTGACCAGGAAGAGCTTCAGTGCTGTCTGACACTGCATTCCTCTGATGTTTCTGAATATTTCCTGATTGGAAAACGATGGTTGAATGACTGAAAGTTGGAGTTCGTTGTCCATAATAACTAGAAGATACTACGGATCGTTACGATTTGAATTTAAAACTTTGGGTGCGTTAGAACGTACGCTATTTTGCACCCGTCACATTATACGGGGTCCAGCCCCTTATCATTACAAAAATAACATAATTGTTGGGTCGGGTAACTAAAATATTAAAACATTCTGATTTCTTTAATAATTGAGGCTATAAAGAGGCACTCAACATACATAAGGACAAAACAAAAGACAACACACATAATTATACTGGCCATAATGCCAGTCGCCAGAGCTTCGTTAGTCTACAAAATGCAGTCCAGGGTGTACTACGTGGAAGTGAGATTGATAATTTGCTTTTATTACGTGGAAGGTCAACTTTCATTTATGTTGTTAGTATCACCTGAAACATGGAAAAACATTAAAACGCATTTGTAAATAATTCCTACACCAAAAGAAATTTATATTTTCTACCGCTATATCTAGCTTTCTGTGCCTTATAGAAGAACATGTTCCTAGAATATTCTGTTTTCGTCGGAAAATTTCCCCCACCAAGAATAACTTGATGCAAGAATTTTTTTAAAAAAGTGCGTATGCGTTTTTTCCCCGAAGATAAACATGCGTGGCTTTAAAATGTGTTAATGGACAACACGCATTAGCAGCTAAAGTTCTAAGTGACTAAAAGCTACAGAGTACGGCCAGATCCATTCACCTACATGCGCGAAAGTAATATTTTACCAATTGTACAATTTGACCACTCAGCGTACGCCCCTGCGGAGAGCATTTTGATCATTTTTATAGCCTCTTTTTAGATTGAGTATCAGGGGCCAGTCCTATATGGTCGTGTTGTATGATGAGGTGCTGCAAGATGGGAATGACCAACAGAATGGCGAATCATCAATGACGTCATACAGTTCTTTACATAATGTAATTGAAATTGAACATCATTCATCTGGTCGTATATAAGGAAAGAGTTTAATGGGTCCAAACCTATTCCAATTGGTATAATAAACATTATGCACTAATTGTGTAATCAAGGAAACAACCTCTCAAAATTAGTGAAATCACTACATTGGTTGAAACTGTCATGAAAGTTATTAACATCACACACGAAGTGCTTTAAAATTGAAAGCAAAATTCTAACGAAGTTTAGTTTTGGTTAATATAATAAGATGTATGAACCCATTCTTTTGTTGAAATTATTGAGAGAAAAGTTTATTCATTATAATTCAATCATAATACATAAATAGTAACAAATATAACTACGAAATTTCTACCATGCTTCGGCCGCTCTACTTTGAAACCAACAAGATATATCTGAATATATGCGACAAAGTTTATAGGAATGGGAACTTTGAGTACTATAAGCTTGAAATGAATTTAGCCCGTCTCCGTGACGGAATGGTTAGCACAGCGCGCTACGACGCCAGGAGTCCCAGGTTTGAATTCCGGTCTAGGCAAGGGTGTTCTTTGCGAGTGTCCGTTCATCATATCATCACTCATTCTTATCTTCGCGATTAGCTGAAATATTCAGTAAAGCGATGTGAAATAAACAAAATAAATCAATGTATCGAAATATATTTAACATATACCGATGTTTCTCAAGAAACACATGTTTATATTTAGTTTAAAATTGAATTAATTTTATTTCGGTGAAAATATGATTTTATGAAACATTACATTAAAAAGATATTGTTGATTGTTTTTCTTAACACGTCTCTAACGGAATTTACCTTTCGGTTCCTAATGTTTACTATCAGTGACCAACTGGTGAATATACAGGCTGTATCAGAAGTTCCTTACCACCCCTTGTAAAATCCGCAGTGATATATTTTCATGGAATTTGAGATGGGCGATACATAATAGGCCTAGGGGGACACCTTTTGGAATATGTCACGCCGACGGCCGCCATCTTGGTTCCGCCATCTTGAATTCAACTGTTTTATTTAAAATGATAGAATTTCGTCAGGATGTCAAATCTGAAATCCGATTTCATGTAACTTCATTTGGTCAAAAGTTATTGGCAACTGAAAGTGGTGTTTACCTGTTTGTTGCAGGTGCTTAACCATGCCGTTAACAACTGAGGAACGCATCCAGATCGTCGAACTGTGGGGTGGGAGAAGTGCCCCGTGCAGTGGCTGCCGATTTCAACCTGCGTCATCCAGAACGTCACCCTGTGTCACATGTTGCAGTGACACAGTTATTAACCAAATTCGAGGAGACGGGCATGGTCTTGGACAGACCGCGTAGTGGACGACCGCGGACAGTCACGGATGAAGCACAAGCTACGGCAGTGTTGGCCTCTTTCTCGACGTCACCGCAGCAAGCCACACGTTGTATAGCAATGCAATGTACTATGAGTCACAGTTCGGTGTACCGGGTGCTACAGAGGCAAAGTGGCTTCCGTATAAGGTGCAAATGCAGCAACACCTCTCCGAGGACGATCCAGATCGCCGCGTGCAGTTTTGCGAGTGGGCTATCGTGCAATTACGGCTAAATCCAAACGTCGCTATGCAGATACTCCATTCCGATGAAGCGAACTTCTACGTAAATGGGGAGGTGAATAGGCAAAACATGCGCTATTGGTAGCCTGACAACCCCGCATGGACAGATCCCTCCAAAATGACCAACGCAGGAAAGATTATAGTGTGGGCAGGCATATGGGTATCACGGAAAATCGGTCATTTTTTATTCAAGATATTTTAATGCGGAAAGATACCTAGGGATGCTACAGGAACAGATACTGCCAGATCTGATGTCTTAAGATGGTACATTTCCCAAGGTTTTTTCAATAAGATGGTGCGCCACCCCATTACGGCGTCCAGGTGCGTCAGTACCTGGATGAACAATTTCCTGGGGCATGGATTGGTCGACGTTGGCCCGTTGAATGGCCTGCCCGATCACCAGACCTAACGCCAATGGACTTATACCTTTGGAGACACGTTAAGGCTATGGTGTATGGTGTAAAAATTCGTGATCTGGAACAACGTATCATGGCTGCCTTTGAGCAAATTGCACCAGATACCTTGCTCGGTGTCCACAGACGTGTATTGCCCAACACGGCCATCATGTGGAGCACATTATGTAACAGATAAACATCACTTTAAGTTGCCAATAACCTTTCACCAAATGAAGTTACATGACATCTGATTTCAGATTTGACATCCTGACGAAATTCTAGTCTATGGTCATGTATGTAACGGTCGGAATGGGCTGCTATCGATTTACACCAGTCAATATTAGATGATATAAAGAAAATGCGTGTAAAGGAAACTCATATCGACAACTAACATAACCCACCCGAGCGATACAAACAATCAATAATGCGACGTCCTTGCTTCGCGCGAGCTCAAGGAACTACTCCGCTAACATGGAGGTCACATTAGGTTCTAATTACTAGAAACCAGAATAACGGACTAACCCTACGGATTCCGTTCTATTTACCATGTAAGGACAAAAGAATGATTATAATTATTAATATCAGATTGTGTTACTCCTTCTTTGAGCTGCTATCTTTCCATACCTGAAAAACAATCATACACACACACACACACACACACACACACACACACACACACACATATATATATATATATATATACAGGGTGTCGCAAAACTCTTTCAACAACGCTTGGGTGCTGGTAGATATCATAAAAACAAGTGACTTTTCCCTATAAAGGTTACCTCGAAAGCGCTTAGTTTCTGCGCTATAAGCGCTTAAAATCTATCCTGTACGTATGCAACCCAACACAGCAAACGCTTGCTCTGACATAATTACCAGGGGCGCGTGGCAGGGTTGCCACTAGCTTTCCTCGTTAAGAGAGACGACTTGAAAACAACAACTTGGGAGTTTTGCCTGAGCAAAATCCAAGACATTAATGATACTTGCCATTGACAGTATTTATAAACTGACCAAGTCAAATAATGGCAGACTGAAATTCAAGATTGGTCATTCTAAAATATCTCCATAATTGATTGATTGATTTGGTTTATTTTAATTCGTTTTTCTGCCACCTTTGGCTAATCGCGAAGATGAGGATGATATGATGAAATAACAAATGACACCTATGTCTAGACCAGGATTTAAACCCGAGATACCTGGCGCCGTAGCGAGCTGTGCTAACCACATGACCACGGAGTGTTTCGTACATCATGCGATATCAACAATTGTAAGGGACACGTGAGATATAGGAAATCCACGAACAAACAAATGTACACATGATGTGTTTGCTGCCTCGTCTCGAACACGCAGACTGTAATGTTATTACAATTTATTTATTAGAAAATTATTCCTATCTGTGTTATTACTAATCGTGTTCGTCTCATAAGGAAATAATTGCAATGCTCTTTTAATTTAATTAATGATTGCTTGATTTGCTTTATTTTACTTCGCTTTTTGTGCCACTTTTGGTTAATTTGCAAAGATGGGAATGAGTGATGATATGATGAATTTGATGAATGGACACTCACAAACATCCATGTCCAGGCCAGGTTTCGAACCCGGGACCCTTGGCGTCGTAGCGCGATGTGCTACCCACTCCGGCTAGTGTTGCCCACGGGACGAGACGTGGCAGGCTTTTAAAAATTCGAGACGAGACGAGATTAATCATGTGTCCCGAGACAAACGAAGATTTTCGAGACGAGACAGCATTTCATAGCATTTCCACGAGACGAGACAGGTCAAAGTCTCGTCTCGTGGGCAACACTAACTCCGGCACGGAGGGCAGCTCTGCGTGTTCGAAACGAGGCAGCAAACACACCATGTGTACATTTGTTTGTTCGTGGATTTCCTATATCTCACGTGTCCCTTGCAATTGTTGATATCGCATGATGTACGAAACACTCCGTGGTCATGTGGTTAGCACAGCTCGCTACGGCGCCAGGTATCTCGGGTTTAAATGATGGTCTAGACATTGGTGTCATTTGTTATTTCATCATATCATCCTCATCTTCCCGATTAGCCAAAGGTCGCAGAAAAACGAATTAAAATAAACCAAATCAATCAATCAATTATGGAGATATTTTAGAATGACCAATCTTGAATTTCAGTCTGCCATTATTTGACTTGGTCAGTTTATAAATACTGTCAATGGCAAGTATCATTAATGTCTTGGATTTTGCTCAGGCAAAACTCCCAAGTTGTTGTTTTCAAGTCGTCTCTCTTAACGAGGAAAGCTAGTGGCAACCCTGCCACGCGCCCCTGGTAATTATGTCAGAGCAAGCGTTTGCTGTGTTGGGTTGCATACGTACAGGATAGATTTTAAGCGCTTATAGCGCAGAAACTAAGCGCTTTCGAGGTAACCTTTATAGGGAAAAGTCACTTGTTTTTATGATATCTACCAGCACCCAAGCGTTGTTGAAAGAGTTTTGCGATACCCTGTATATATATACCGCCTGAGGCACCTAAAAGTACCACCTGAAATAGCGAAGAAACCAGAAACAGAAGCGATGTGAGGTTTGCGGGAAACAATAATATCAAATGGGGCTCGTAAATCGGAGGTATGGGGTGGGTCGAAAAATATCGACAAATGGGGCATCTGGAGCAAAGTCATATTTTTTTAAATGGAACGATATACAATAACATGCATAATATAAAAGAGCACACGCAGAGAAACACAACGCCGTTGGTCTCATGCATCTACTGCACATAGGAACGAAGATATGGCCATGTGAAAATATGTAAACAAACTAACAAGTGGCCCACTGGACCGTCAGTACTTCGGCATGTAAGACTTCTCAGGTGCCTGACAGAACTGCCTTTACGCAGAGCACGTTTTGATAGCAGGTCCAAGAGATCGTGTTAGTTCATAGCAAGCAGTCGTAGTGGTAAGAGCGAAGATTATGGTGTTCACAAACATAGAAAAAGCGGACATAATCCTGATTTATGGGGAATGCCGAAAGAATGCCTCAGAAGCCTACCGTGTGTACGCAGAGAGATATCCGGACAGACGACAGCCATCTCGACGTCTGTTTGGTAAGTTATTTATTAAATTAAGAGACACCGGAAGCATAACACCACGAGCACGTGTGCGGAACAAGCCAACTACAGGTGAGGCAGGTGCAACAAATGTTCTCGCCGCTGTTGCTGTGAATCCGCACGTTAGCTCCCGTGAAATTGACAGGGATGCTGGGATGAGTCAGCGAAGTGTATTTCGCATTCTGCACACACACAAGTTTCACCCATATCATATCTCCCTCCATCAGGACCTTCACGGGAATGATTTTGTGGACCGTGTTCGGTTTTGCACATGGATGTTACGACACGACACACCCGATTTGTCACGTATCCTCTTCACTGACGAGGCAACTTTTACCAATCATGGAAATGTCAACCTAAGGAACATGCACTGTTGGTCGGTGACAAATCCACATTGGCTTCGCCAAGTGGAACGCCTGCGCCCATGGAGTGTGAACGTGTGGTGTGGTATAGTGGGTGAACATCTCATTGGCCCTATTTTTTATACAAGGGACACTGAATGCTGACCGATACATAAAGTTTTTACAACATAAACTGCCTGTACTATTGAAGTACATACCACTTCAGACAAGTAGGGAAATGTGGTACCAACATGACGGGTGCTCAGCTCACAGTGCAAGAAGCGCTACAGCATGTGTGGAAAATACATTTCCAAATCGTTGGATTGGACGTGGAGGGCCTGTCAAATGGCCGGCTCGTTCCCCAGATTAGACACCGTTAGACTTTTTCCTGTGGGGAAAGCTGAAGGTCTACCGGGATGTGCCCACAACACCAGAGGATATGCAACATTGCATTACTGCGGCCTGTAGGGACATTCCCTACGAGATGCTACATTCTGTGCAACGATCTTTGCGTGGGCGCCTCGTTGCCTGTATCGCAGCTGACGGCCACCACTTTGAACACACACCTTGACAGGTTTTCGCTTCTTACGCAGTGCTTCTTCGACATACTGTCATGGTCATTTTCATTATGCTGTAACACTGTCAAATACATGGTGCTGACGATATCTACTGTATTTTTTCTTCCTTTAACACGTTCTGTCTTCATCTTGTCCAATGGCTTCCGACATCTCATACTTGTACATGCCGTGGTACTGACGGTCAAGTGGGCCACTTGTTAGTTTGTTTACATATTTTCACATGGCCATATCTTCGTTCCTATGTGCAGTAGATGCATGAGACCAACGGCGTTGTGTTTCTCTGCGTGTGCTCTTTTATATTATGCATGTTATTGTATATCGTTCCATTTAAAAAAATATGACTTTGCTCCAGATGCCCCATTAGTTGATATTTTTCGACCCACCCCATACCTCCGATTTACGAGCCCCATTTGATATTATTGTTTCCCGCAAACCTCACATGGCTACTGTTTCTGGTTTCTTCGCTATTTCAGGTGGTACTTTTAGGTGCCTCACGCGGTATAGCCTATATATATAAGACACATGCTATCCACAGGGCGATTATAACTATATAATCCTTTTTTTAAAGCAGATTCATAAAACAACTAAAGGGAATGTGTATTTACATATATATATATCAATATTTAACTTAAGGACACACTTAGGTTCAATTAAATAATCTTGGTTTAATTTTCACAAATTTAACAATTCCTTTTTATTTCTGTGTCTCACACCTAATCAATTAAACTCAACATCAACAATGACACCACAAAGGCTTCCCTTCATACATATGTATAACTACCCGTTCAACGATTACATTGTGCAAAAACTGCACTATTCATATTCACACGTATATCAGGCGAATGCTTCGCGATTTTGTTTACAAACAATAAATACCTTTTTAAAATTCACGCTGTTTTCAAACAGTCGCACAATTCATTAATTCTGGTTCAGCGATTAACGTTAACAGTTACGTTACAATGGGGGACATGCAATGACCAATTGTCCGTCAAATTTCATTAATAATGCAAATAATTAAATTGGGTCAGTAACTACAATATTGGTCTTCCTACTTTCTATTCAATACATTATTGGCGCTTAACCCTTTGTTCGCGGATTGATGCTACTAACAAGGACAAGGAATGCATGGGTCATTTTTCCTCTTTAATTTTTCGTGCAAAGTGGGGGGGTTGTTCTTCTTTCTATTCAATGATCAAATCGTAAAGAATGATAACAGGGATATGTGGACAAGCTCCTTATCCGTCCTTCTCAAACATGCAAGTAAAAAAAGGCTATTTCAATATAATTTGAAATGGAAAGCACATTATTATGTTCAAACTTATGTTGACACGTATAAATCATTCAAGTGCCATGATTACCCGACGTGTTGGCATAAATTCAAGTTCACTTACTATGAGTTGAATAACAACCATTCAAAGAGACACATAGTTCTCGCGAATTTTTAACCGGAGTTAACTTCGCGGACAATATGATGTATCGTAGAACTAGTAACGGAACATATTATAAAGTCACTGGTTTACCTTGTATTCCTTAACGCCGGCTTGATGATTCCTCTTATAACCGTACGGTACCCACTTTTACGGCTAGATGTTGCAAGATGAATACGAAGCACTCGGCGACAGGAAAAGGCTTCCGTTACACCTTTCTGGCGAAGCGTACGAAGAAGAGTCTATTGCGAAGATAGCAACTGTTTGCTTCCGATCGCAGTAGGGTGAAAGGAGGGAGGTGGAAGTTAGTTTAATTTTGTTCCGCTTGACGGCGACTAAGGTCAACGTGCAGAGCTGCTGCCGCCTGAATGCGGATCTGAGAACTTAAATAAAAAAATAAGTTCTATTTTCGTATGTACTCATACGTGTAACTATCACAAAAAGTCGTAAAGACTTTGTGATGTTACATGTATCACATGACCCACCTATCATTTTAAATAAAAACAGTTCAATTCAAGATGGCGGAACCAAGATGGTCCGCGTGACATACTCCAAAAGGTGTCCCCCTAGGCCTATTATATACCGCCCATATCAAATTCCAAGAAAATACATCACTGGCGATTTTACAAGGAGTGGTAAGGGACTTCTGATACACCCTGTATACACGATATCAGAAATGTTATAATCTCTCACAAAACGCAAAATTTCTATGGAGATATGGTTATGGTCACCATGCCTTAAATAAATTTGAAAGTAAATAATAGTTAGCAAGGGCGCCATCAGAATTGTCTTTACAAGGGGGGAGAGTAAGATTTCCGTGTCTTGTCGTTCAGTCAAAGAAATTGAATTGAATTTTCAAGGTCAGATTTCCAGACTTTACAAGATCCAGAACAGTCTAGAAATTCCAAAAATCGTATTTAAAAGTGACTATAAGTGTCTGAAATTTACTGAAGTTTGTATTCCAGAAGTGCAAAAAGAGTCACTAGAGAGTGTAGAATTCGAGATTTTCAGCACGTCGGAGAGAGTGGGAAAGGAAGTTGAGACAGAAAGAAAGATGGAAATAGAAGGAAAATAAGAAACAGCAAAAAGAAATAGAGTTGCAGAAGGATATAGAAACAATAAACAGACAGAGAGAGGGGGGGGATATAAAAATGTAAACAGATAAAGAGAAAACAGGAAGAAAAATTAGTGAAAGAAAAATTGAAAAACAAGTGAGTAGTAAAAGAAAATTGAAACAGGATAAATAGCTAGAAAGAGAAAGATGGAAATGCAGTCGATGGAAGAAAAAGTATAGAGAAACAGAGTTTGAAGGAAAGGAAGAAACAGGAAAGAGAAATAGAGTTGGAGAAGGGAATAGAATCAGAGCGAGAGAGAGAGAGAGAGAGAGAGAGATACAGATAAAAATGGAAATAGAAAGAAAGGAAAGAACAGTGACGTGGTCGAGAAATGACGACTGTTTTCAGCCACGAACGTCGGAATTTTAAAGATTTTCCTTTTCAAATACAAGCTTGACCATTTTTCTCGTTTGGCACGCCCCTAGTTACGGCAGTCAAATGGATTGTAATATCTCTGATGAAAACATTCTCTCGTTATTTTGTTGGATATGGCAGTTTCTGTACTTACAGCCTGTAAATCAAAGAAACCATTGTTATTTGTAATAAAATTCACGACAATCCCACCATTCGAATTACACGAACGTTTTCCAGATAATTCATGAGGGTCATGTGCCTCCTCTGCCTCCCTCTTGCAGGCGCCTTTCATACTTTAACTCAGCAAGTGTATCTTAGAGTCTATTAGTTCTTCCGACAAGGTGAGCTTGAAGTAACGTTGTGACATTGACAACGTGTGGGACTTTCAACTCGTGAGTGCTGTGTGTAAGAACCGGTTTGGTAAATATTGATCTTTTCCAGGTTTTGTGATCTCTGTGGAATTTTTGTCAGGCGATACGATGTTTCAAATGTCAACGATCTGTTCCCTTAAAATAAATGTTTGTTTCGTAACGTACCTGTTAAAATATTACCTTCGTGCTAGCCTGTTCCACGTTCAATATATTCAATCGTTGACATGGTTCAAAGTTAAACATGACTTCTTATTTTCCAACCTGGGTTCCTTTTCGTTTTGCGTGTCTATATGCTTTGCATCAGAAGACTGAATTCTACGAAACTTTAGGTTTGATAATCCATACGTTTGCAGTTCCTTGTTGAGTGCAGACTTTGGAAAAGGCCTACTAAAGCAAACCGCAATGCAATTTACATAAAATGTCACACCGGGATGTCGAGATCGTTGCAGGAGAATGAGCCTTTGGAGGAAAAGTTACAACTTGGTCCAACACCCTTCTCGTCCAATATGCTCCGAAACAATGCCCTGTGCCGGTTCTTGGTACAGTTGACAGGACACACATCGACACGATGGTCTACTTCTTAGAAGGCCTCCCCGATGGCATAGAGGTAGCGTCCTCGCCTTGTAATCAAGGGATTCCGGCTTCGATACCCACTGGAGGCACAAAGTGGTTCGGATCCCACTTTAAACTGTAGGTCTAGTCTCGATTAGCCTTACTATGCATAAAGTGGACTTTAAAAAACAATCATGAGTATCATCACCACCTTTACTTCTTGCCACGCATCAACACGAGCTTGTTGATAGTGTCTATCGCTGCGATGATACGCTTCCCTTAGGGCTGCGATATCACGCGGCATCTGTAAGATGAATACCCTGTATTTTATGAAACACCACAAAACGAAATTACGCGGTCTAAAGTCTCGTCATCTTGAGGACCAAGACACTGAACAAAACACTGTGAGTGATGTGGGTGATTTGAGTGTCGCCTAGCGGTAGGAATGTCAACTCTCAGATTAACAAAACAAAGACGTACAAAGCGTTTGCTTTCCTCGATCGTTCCGGACTGGTTTCATTAACGTAAGTTCAATAGTTTACTTGCAATAAATTTTTGTAACACCTCAAGTATTTATGAAACACCTGGATGAGAGATGGAAAGTACACTAGAAGTGTTCTTGGATGTGTGATTTTCAGCAAGCAACGAGAAAGAATGTATCTCGATATGTGTGCATACGATTTTATAACTCGTATCAATACAAAACGAATGAAAATTTCCCTACGTAGATTTAAATGCATATCATTAACACACTATGCACGGTTTCACCGACTCGTATACTATCGGAATAGGAAAATGTTCACTTAGTTTATCACATACAATGTACAAACAGTTGGCAGAAATAAGAAAACTAAGGTAGGGAAATAAGTAACCACTGTACTGCCTCTTGGATATATCACACACGACACGTTTCCACTAATCTTAACTGTTTCCATGCTGAAATATGCAACTGGATTTCTCTTCAATTTTTGTGGCTTCGCCTTGATTGACGTTTTAGTTTCCCTTTTTTGAACATTCAAGAAACTGTGGCTTCTTGTATTATGTCGTTGGACTTCATGAAATTTATAAATACTCCCTCCCATCTATAGGGAGCATTTTCGTGGCTCAAATCCCATCCGCTCCGCCAGTGGCGCACATGGAAAATTTATTTTCCGTGGACAGAAGAGTAGAAGATATATTTTTTAGCTGTGCTTTACTTTCTTGGTCATGAAGAGTAAGAATTTCTCTGAATCTATTTCCTTTCTTTCTCACTTTCTGTATCACGTATATCTTTCTCTCTCTTCTTGCTTACTCCGAATCTATATGTGTCTCATTTTTCTATATCTCCTTTCCTTTCTTTCTGTTCCTCTATCCCTTTCTACTTGTCAATATTTCCTTCACCTTATCAACCTCTGGTTTACTCTCTTTCTTCTTCTATGTAGCCTTGTATTTCTATGAGTCGTCGTCTTTATTTTCTTCTTCCTATTTCTATGCATTCTTGATATTTCCTTCTTCTTCCTGTTTCTATTCATACTTGACTTTCTCTTCTTCCTGTTTCTGTGCATCCTTGACATTCCCTTCTTCTTCCTGTTTCTACACATCCTTAACTTCCTCTTCCTCTTTCTGTTTCTATGTATCCTTGACATTCCCTTCTTCTTCCTGTTTCTATGTATCCTTGACATTCCCTTCATCTTCCCTTTTCTATGCATCCTTTACTTTCTCTTCTACTTCCTGTTTCTATGCATCTTTGACTTTCCTTTCTTCTTCCTGTTTCTATGCATCCTTGACGTTCCCTTGTTCTTCCTGTTTCTATGTATTCTTGTCTTTCTCTTCTACTTCCTATTTCTATGCATCCTTGACTTACCTTCTTCTTCCTGTTTCTATATATCCTTATCTTTCTCTTCTACTTCCTGTTTCTATGCATCTTTGACTTTCCGTTCTACTTCCTGTTTCTGTGTATCCTTGACTTTCCCTTCTTCTTACTGTTTCTATGTAATCTTGTCTCTCTCTTCCTCTTCCTGATTCTTTCTCTCTCTCGTGTCCGTTCTCTATCATTTCCTTTCTATCTCTCTTCATTTGTTGTTGTATCTTTAGTTATCGTTCCATCCTCTTCTCTGCATTTCTGTCTTCCTGTTTCTTCATCACATTTATTCTATCTCTCTTTCTTATTTGTTCTCTATAGCTTCCTTTCTATTTATCGTAATCTCTTTCTCTAACTCTTTCTTTCTATTTTCTCTCACTCTTTCTGACGCTTTCTCCCTCTGTGGGTATGCTTCTTTCTCTAATCTTAATCCAAATTTCACATGCAGGCTGTTTTAAGGACAGAAGTTTGGGCTAGAACCCACCTTCGCCCACCTGTTGGCGACGCCCGTGGGCTTCATCCTTTGAAGACACCACTGTTTCCAGAAAACTTTGAAACGAGAACAGAATTCGCAATATAAAGCAGAAAAGTGGTTGAGGTTTTGGAAAAGGCCCGAGAGTTGAGTGACACACAATCGGGGGAATCCCCTTCATCCGTTCGATGAGAAACAGAGTAATCTCGCATCGGCTTCCCGCTCAATCCCTTCTCCTGTCTTCTGGCCAATTTCGCGCCGCGTCTTCTTCCGAGATGAAACGTCAGTCTCCGATCCTGCATCTCATTTCGCGAGGAGGCTCGGAGTAGGTGAGGATAATATTTCCAGGGATGCTGTTGTTTTGGAACATCTCGGAGCAGAGTTTCTCTCTATTCACGAACAGGCTTCTAACTTAATTCCTCTACTTACTAACAGGAATGGTATTTTGAAGTTCTCTAGGGAAAAATTGCGGAGATCTTAAGGGTGTAATTCGTGCACCACATGTTGTATTCGTATTTGCATTGTATTGATCAAGGCTTTTCAATGTTTTCGTCAGTTTTCTGAAATTTTAGGCTAATTTCGACGATGCGATGGAATGATGATTAGACAGAATTGATGGCCGGCCTCCGTGGCAGAGTGGTTAGCACTCCGCGCTACGACACCAGTGGTCCCGGATTTCGAATCCCCGCCTGGGTATGGATGTTCTTTTTGAGTGTCCCGTCACCAGCTTCATCATATCATCACACATCCTCATCTTCGCGATTAGTCAAAATTTGCAGAAAAGCGAAGTAAAATAAATCAAATTTATTAATCAATCAAGACGGAATTGATGCAGGAACACTCACGAAGGAAAACTCAAGTCCTGGTTAAGAATTGAATCAACAGTTGGACGGGTTAAAGTTACAGTGGTGTAAGTCACTTTTTAAAAATAAAGACTTAGACACAGAAACCAGATCTATATAAGTCAATCTCTTAACAGAAAACGTCAAGTAAATCAGAGACGCATTTAACTGTCAACAGATAACAGTTTAAGGTCTAGTGATAAAGGAAACAGTCGTTGTGTTGATTAGGAGAGTGGTGTGAGTCAGACTGTTTTTACTTTTTAAGAAAGTGACTTACACCACTGTAACTTTAACCCGTTCAGTTATCGGTAGTGAGATTGTTACTATAATGCTCGATTCTCATTTGATAATGCATAGATTTCGAATCCGTCCCGCACCGTGGCCGTGTGGGCTGTAGTTTATAAGGCTGACCTACCTATCTTTTTGTACGAGTGTCCTCTGACACGATCAATGTTGCCAGTACGCCTCGTAATTTAGAAAGAAAAACTACAAGTTTTTAATAATATATTATAATCAGGGTCTGAATTTTGATGACCTAAAAATATCTGAAAAATGACCTACAAAATGACCTACAAAATGACTTTAAAATGTTTTTATTTCAGGTCATGATAGTTAGTAAGGCACAGTTCTTACTTCTGTAACCTCAGGACTGCAATTTCAAGGTGTATGTGAATTTTAGGTATACAAATATTACCTTATTCAGAATTTTTGTTTTAATTGTTACCGACATCATAGCGATAAATGTTTACAAATGGGTATGTATACGGGAAAGGGGGAGAAGTGGAACTTTATGGGTCAAGAACTGGAAAGGGTTAAACGGATAAATTACTTGGGTATAACAATCACTATGACAGGAACATGGGCGAGAACACCAGACTAACGTGGAGAAGGGCTAAATATTGGGCAACTCTTATCATAGCAGGGGGAGACACTATCAAAGGGAAGGCTCTCATACAACAAGTAAGGGGAGGAGAAATGGGCTCGTGGGCAAAAGAAGTTAAAAGTAAACTATTTCAAATCGTGTTGTGATGTGTATGGGAAGAAGAGCACGTAGCCCAAGGAACACTTGAACTCGTTAAACAGCGACTAGAAGATACAGATCGGCAAGAAATAATGATGGAAACTGCAACTAAAATATCACTAGACCTCCAGACAAGGGACATTGGGAAATGGGGACTAGCAAATTATATTAATAAAGTAAGCAAGGAAGCAAGAGAGGGATTAGCATGGCTGAGACTGGGGGGTGGATACACAGTGCGCTGAAAAGATAGGGGGATTCATATGAATGTATAATATGTAAGGGGAATGACGGGACGGAGTATCTGTTTGCATGCCCGAGAATTCCCGCCCTGCAGGACAAATGGCTGGAGGGTGTGGGAAAAGAAGAAGCGATCAAATTAGTTGTAGAGCAGAGTGAAGCAAGTGTTGAAAGGTTGGAGAAAGTGGGAGTGTTTTTTGGTGAAAGTGAAGGAAAAGAGGCGAGGAAGAAGGAAGAAAGAGAAAGACCGGAAGAAGAATGAGTGGAATGAATGAGCTGTTAGAGGAGGGGATAAATTGTGTACATAGGGGACAAACTAAGAGACAGCATATAAGATAAACTTAATGCAATATATATATATATATATATATATATATATATATATATATGTATATATATATGTATGTATGTATGTATGTATGTATGTATGTGTGTATGTATATATATGTATACATACAGCTTATGGATCGCACATGAAAGAATAAATCTAAATCTAAATCAGATAAATGTCAGTTCCTAGCTAAACGTGAGTAAGTGTAACGTAATGCAATTACATTAAGTTTCTTTGTAATTACTTAAAAAAAAGACCAGAAAAGGACGTAAAACGCAAGATTTGACTAAGACTGACGTACAATTTGAATGAATGACTTAAAACTTAGAAAATAGAAAATGTGACGAAAAATACACAATAAAATTCACATTTTTACAACCAGAGGTTCTTATTCAGGATCTTAATACTCAAGACCAATGCATACGTTTGTTTGTGTGTGTGTTTATATGTAATCTACACTGTTATATGTTTATGTTTTAAATATAAGACATGTAAGCTTTCATGTAATTGGAGATTCTCTCTGTTGGAAGCAAACGAATAATTAAGTAAATAAATACTACATAAGGAAAAGAAGTTGACTTGTCATCAAAATCCAGGCCCTGGTCATAATTAACCCCTGAAATCGTTCTCTAATGCACAAAATGCGTGAAACGTCATCGTTCATTTATAAATTCGATAAATAATCACGGACACTATCCATACACAGCGAAAATTATTGCAAGCGACTCCACTGCTGTCTGTTATTCATGTTTGCCTTTACTTTTCATCTTTGTAACTTTTTCCCAATACTGGACGTTCATGTAGAGAATAATATTCTTGTTTAATGTTTAAAAAACATCCACATAGATAATGTTAATACCCAGTGCAGATTTCATGTCTGTAATCTTGGTTGCGTGACTTTTTGTATACCTGTATAACACAATATACATGTAAATGCAGAAGGTTCATTCAGAGACCAGATTGTTATAATTTAAAGCTTTCCAGCTGCAAAACAGTTCACAAATTTGTTAACACCCGTTACCGCATTTTTTCCTTCAATTTATCGAACAATGTTGTTATTTTAGTTGATGTGAATTTGTCTACAGGGTTATTTAAGTACTTACTGCAGTAAAACTTCTCAATAACGGACAGGAAGGGGGAAAAGTAAATGTCCGTTATTAAGAAGTGCGCTATTCAGAAAAAAGTGTAGGATATTACACAATAGGATAAGCATATTACAGTACGTACATTACGAACATAATGTGTTTTTTTCCTACATTCAAAGTTCCCGGTAACTTTTTTTACCCACTCCGAAACAATGCTTTCGTCAACCAAACCCGATTCGCCGCAGACGTTTCGGAAAGCGATTTTGTGCCTAATCCTGAACTTGTCAAGCCAGCCCACGGATGGTTTAAACTCATGATACCCTAATTCTTTAGAGATTTCGAGTGCTTTTTCACGAATAAGAGGTCCACTCAGAGGCATGTTGTTGCTACGAGCACGACAAAACCATTCAAATGTTAAGTTGTAAACTTTCAAGCCCGGTGTATTGGGAAATCAGTGTTTACCAGAAAGATTTTCATTTGCAATCCACAACTTAAGGATGCCACTTTTGTTTCTTGAAATGTTACTGATCTGTGTTTTTCCAACAGCAAATCGCACGGCCATGTCTCGAACACTAAGTTTCTCTTTCTCGTAGACATTGATGACTTCAAATTTTCCCTTTAAAGTCAGTTGTTTGCGTTTCTGCGACATCGTAGCAAAAGTGACACACACTTCTCAAGATAACCACAAGGAATACTGTCTACTGTCTGCACTTTTAAAAGGAAATACGTTCGGTGTAACATGAAATACTGGCCATTGTTGTGTCGAATTCCAGGAATTGTGACCGTTTTCTTTCAGGCTGTCCGTTATTAAGAAGTTTTATTTGCCTTGTGGAGGTAGTTTTCAGTGTCCGCGTCCGTTATTAAGAATGTCCGTTATTGAGAACTAATATTGCCATTAAACCCCATGTATTTCTGCCGGAGGATTTAAAAATTTCTGTAATTTAGAGGTGACTACTATTCAGAGGTGTCCGTTAGGAGAAGTTTTATTGTACTTCTTTGATTGACTTGCTTGTTTTATTTTACTTAGATTTTCTGCCACTTTTGGCTAATGGTGACTATGAGGGTGAGTGATGATATGATGAAACTGATGAAGGGACTCTCACAAAGAACAAGCATGTACAGGCCGGGAATCGAAGCCGGGACTCCTGGCGTCGTAGCGAGCTGTGCTAACCACTCTGGCACTACTTATCTTTCCGTTACAATTGAGAAAGAAAAGTAGCTGAGACTAGCTTTACATTAACAAAAATGGAGGGTGATATAACGTTCGTGAAAAATGGATTGGCTGTGAAGTGAACAATGATACTCATACAATAACTCCAATTACACTATATCCCAGGAAACTCTGGAGCAAGCCCGCATATAGCTGTGAAGAATAGAAGAAAGCCATTGGGCGGAGCCAAGCAGTACAAGCTGCTTTAAAGGTTTGTAGCGGCAGTTGCTTTCCCCCTCCAAGCAAACCCGTTCCTTCGCACGTGTTCATTGGTCGAGGACTCCTGAATCACTTCTTGCGCAGAGACTTGCTTTCGTCCGTTCGCTCCAGAGGTTCCCTGGACAGAGTATACACATAATTTATTCATTTCCAAAAGGGACATGGATTAGAGGGGCATGGGGGACTATGCCTTGTCAACAAAGAAAAAGCAAACTGTCCTTGCCCCACTTCCCCACTTGTGTTACCCAATCGCCACTACTAATTTCCAATGTATGAGCAACATTTTATATGTAGAGGTAACATTACAACTAAGGAATAAAGTGTGTGGTGGGAATGTTAATAACAAAGATAACAACGTTGGCTAGTTCAAGTTCATAGGAAAAATGCACCTTTCTCCCACTCCATAAGTGTTTCGAACGTTCCTCGACTTGAGAATACTTAATTATTTTGTAAATAGCATAATATAAATAGCTTAACACCGGTGATAAGATTTCTCTACAATAAATTTCTAAGCGAGGCTATTAGGAAGGCAACTGCCCCTCTAACACCCCGTGCGCAGGCCTATGCTTATAGCTGCAGAAGTTGTGGAGACATTGCTAGCTCGCACGTGTTTTCTTATACCAAAGAACGAATGAATGTGAGTTGTTCTGACTTTAAGGTGAAAGGTCCTGTAGCCGAGGACCAGAGTACAAATTCCAACGACGTCACGGAAAAAAATAACTCTCGTAGAACCTGAAAATGAAAAACCCCTGTCCCTGCAGAGAATACAATTCGCTGGATCAAGAGGCAGATTTGGCGCGCAAATGCTCTCACGGATTCCAGGCTATATCCTGTCATCCTTATTTCCCCCGCTTCCCCTTCCCCCTCCCATGGGACTTCGCAGGGAGGAGATTTGACGCGATAGCCGATGGATTCGCCAATATATATCTCCAGCTTTCGTTCTGCGAAGAGAGAGGCGAGAGCGTTTATGTGTCGTCACTTCCCGCGGAAAATGTTTGCCGTGGCACGAACTCCGCCATTTTGCGAACATCAGCGTGGAAATGTACTACGCGTCGGTTTTAACGAACTCATGATATTAGAGTGTAAACGCTCTTTTCGAACAACGAGAGAACAGGGAAGGGTTTTCCTTAATTTCGGGACTGTTTTCTGCACTAATTTTCGTCGGACAGGACGTCGTAGTAATGTGACGTCAGCAGAAAGAAGTTTGATTTTTTTTTAAGGTGAAGAGCGACAGTTTCCCACCAGACGTTATTTTATTTCATTATTTTCACTGCTACTGAAAAATGCAAAACACAGTAAAACAGAATATAATTTTTTTCCTATGTTCCAAGTGGAAGCGGCTATGTAAGTTGATTTGTAACTAGATACGATTTGTCAAAAGCGGTTAATCAAATGAAAGTTTCCACTTTTTCAAAGACAAGTAAAATCTTATTTGGATCCACTTTAAACTGGCCTTTGTGTACATAAAGTGGACCTAAAACAAAAACTGAAACTAGTAAAATCTTCAACCTGTCCTGTTCCCGCTGATGTGTTTTTCTACACCATCGGAAGTTTTATATTCCTAAGAGAACAACTAAAATAATACTCCCTTAAGCGTAATGCTAAGTTTTCTCCCCTTCCCCATCGGTCGGCCCCCGTGGTTAAGTGGTTAGCACATCGTGCTACGACGCCAGAGGTTCCAGGTTCGAATCCTGGCCTGGGCATGTATGTTGGTGTCCTTTCATCAATTTCATCATATCATCACTCATACCCATTTTCTCAAATTAGCTAAAAGTGGCAGTAGTAAATAAAGCAAATCAATCGATGAATCGAACCTACGACCATCCAGAGCACAGACCTCTCTTCCGCGCGATCTTTTCCGCCTGCGCTCAAGTAGACTTTTATACGCAGATTGGTTAATTAGGGTAGCGGAATATGTCCAAAATGAGACTGTTTCTATTGAAAATGAATGAAAATATATTTATTGTTATAGACCTCCCAGATGGCGTAATGGTAACTTCGCTATCTTGTAATCTAGGGGTCCCGTGTTCGATACCCGGTGAAGGCAAGATGAGGTTTGGGTCCCACTTTAATCTGTATTCTAGTTCCGATTAGCCTTTCTGTGCATAAAGTGGACTTAATAACAAATTTCAAAAAACTCAATGAAAAGTGTAGATATAAACATCGTTATGTGGTAAAGAAAGTTCTCACTGTCTTAATGTCCGCATGGAAAGTAAGACGAAATAAATAAATAATCCTAGAGGATATTTTCAACATTAGTGATGTTCAATGCAGTAATATTTGATAGCAAAATCTTAAGAAGAATTTATGGATCTCTGACAGAACTTGAGAATTGGAGAATACGAACTAACAAAGAAGTCAACAATTTAAGAGGGAATAAAAACATTGTAAATTTCATAAAATCAGAAAGATCTAGATGGTTTGGGCTCATAAATAGAATGACTGATGAATAATTACTAGAAGAAATATATAAATGGAAACCACGAGGCTTAGGCAGGCCAAAGAAACGATGAGAAGAAGAAATAAATATTTGAAAGACGTGAAAGTAACGAATTGGACTAAGGGCATCCAGGATAGAAGAAAGTGGAGAGATGTTGTTGAGAAGGCAAAAACATTCAATATTATGAAGCGCTTCAAGAAGAAGAAGAAGTGATCTTCAGTGCAGTAATCTATGCTCCAACTTGGTTAAAAAAAATGTTTGCTAATTTGATTCCTAGCTGACGAGGCTAATAATTAAAGTTTTCAGAGTAATTCCAGATGTCCACTGCCGGAAGGAGACCCACGGAACAGATCAAAGAAAGAGTAAGCCACGTAACACACTCATCTCCCAATGACAGACGGACAAGAGAACTCGTGCGGTGACTTTTCACTCGGGGATTCTGAGAAACGCTTTCCACTTCTCTGGAGATTCACGGAGGGAATTTGCTTCGCAACTCTCAAGAACAACTTAACTCCACTGCTCTGGGGGGAAACTGAAGACTTTCATGCGAACCGCCTGCGGCAAGAGAGGGAGACGGGGGACTGCTTACTTGTTTAACATCCAAAGAGATTTCCGAGTTATCTGATGGCTGGTTGCATCAAATGCTTTAATGCCATAACTTCTGTTTCACGGTTCGAATGCATCCTTACTATTCCAATTCAGTAAACTACCAAGCCAAGTATTATATGGTACACTGGAAAGTTTAGTGCTAACGTAAGTCTGTATTCGTACTTACTACACATTATTATGAAGCTGATGAAATATGATATATCTGCTTCTATGTGATATATTTCTTTTTAAAAATGTGATCATATTCTTATTAACGCTGTTTCCGAAAAGGCCAGAAAGCAGCTTTAAAATATGGTCTTGCCGGAACTGACGTCACCTACTGTCGGATTAAAAATTATAGATACCTTGTTTGGACGCCAATTAAAAGTTTACTAGTAGATCTACGTAAAAACGAGTTACATGAACATTTTGCTTATTCAATTCTGCTTTAGTAGGTCTTCTAGTTATTATCATCGTGAGAACAAAAAACATCCAATTTTTTTCGAGTTTTGCAAACGATCGCTCCCTTTGAAATTCTATGAATAAAAAAGCGGGTGGTCGGATCGTGATGAAATGTTAGTATGGTGCAGAGAGAAAGGTTTTAAATACCATTCTAAATTTTCAGATTTTTGAAAGTTGTCAAAAAATCGTTCATTTCAGTTTTGCGAAATTACATTTCCTTGGTATTGGATAGTCCTACAAACACAATATTGCTATCGTTTTGAAACTCTTTGCATCTGTGTTTAAAATCCATTGTCATTGCTAGTTCACGTTGCGAAACCAATTTTATGCAGATTGTTATTCAAAGGAGTAAAGATGCACGTGGAATGTGGCAACACCGCACACGCATTGACTCGCTGGGTCAGCCCGCAGTTTCTACAGTTCAACGAATATCGCTGTGTGAGTTGTTTCCCCGCTCTCCGTACATCTTTACTGCCTCCGTGGCAGAGTGGTTAGCACATCGCGCTACGGTTCAGGGTTCGAATCCTGGATTGGGCATGGATGTTTGTGAGTGTCCATTCATCAATTTCATCTTATCATCACTCATCCTCATCTTTGCAAATTAGCCAAAAGTGGCACAAAAGCTAAGTAAAATAAAGCAAATCAATCATCAATTTCGTCATGAAATTCATCATGAGATAAAAATACTTTGCCATGACCTATGCCTCATCCCTCGTATATCGACAGACATATTTTAAGTCCGGGCAATATAAATAACCTGATAAGCCAGTTGGTTCGAGAATTTGAAAGCAATGAACTTTCGATTGGCCAGTATCGGGTCTCCATCTAAAGAACATATCGCATTTCCTCAGTATAAACCATTCCCCAATTTCATTGTATAAATTGTTTAGGATCGAGATATGTTCGGCCCACAGCCCACCTGTTTTGACGCAGGTAACTGCGCCATATATCGTACAAAACACCGCGTGTGCAACGGTTGTTTCCGAAATTGCGAGATCGCTATCTGATGTACACAAATGACATGGAAGTGAAATATGATCTTTTTGCCTCGGTCGTTTCGAAATGCAATGGAGGGACCGACAGGCTCTAATAAAACCCAGCGTAACAGATGTTCCTTTTATCATGATATATGCCGCCAAGGGATTACGCCGAAGCCAAGACGCTGCTGGGGGGCTGGGGGAAAGTCTCCCCATCGGAAGACGCCGTAATTGTTGTTTCCCGGCAGCAAAAACGAGGAGGTACAAAGCTTGGAGCAATTTGCAGCACGGTACAGAAACTGTCCTTGGAGACGATGTGAAGGAAATTGCGTTGCAGTGTCTACAATATGTTGCTATTAAGGTAGACGAGGTTAGTTGCTCATAATGTCTATGATGTTAGTGTGTTATTCATGAAACTCGCTGCTCGAATGAAGATTGCGGCCACCGACAGGGTGGTTGGCACATCGCGCTACCACACCAGCCCACAGTGGGTCAGAATTCTGAAAATGGGGACAAAAATCTCAATTGGTGAAGAGGGATACTTCACGCTGTCAATATTTCTATGAACAGAATATAATACATAAAAAACATAAAATGATTTAAATTCTGTAATTATTCACATAATGACAGTGCAAAATAATAAAGTAACGTCTTGTGTACAAAGAATGCTTCGTGCTAACGTACTGAGAAAAAACTACAGTTTGCAATATTACATAAACTCAGATAAATCCTGTGCTTGTTGACAAGAAAACACTAACAAATGATTCCTCGTGGTCCAGTCGGTATAGCGGCTGACTGCCAGGCGAGGACTCGGGTTCGATTCTCGGTGTGGGTGATCTACGGTCGGATTTGTTTCAGGCCTTTTTTCTGCATGAAAACGGATCTGGAGTTTACACACAACATGTAATAAATGGGTACCTGAATGCACCCTGGAAGGGGAAGGGGGCAGCTTGCTTGTCATCGCATTACCTCCACAAATGAGCGAGATCATCATGAATATGTGGAGTCTTCTCATTCCCTTATATTCCTTCATAGCACGATGCAGGGTGCACGGTGATTCATCTAGCTGACACTATGAAATATATATATATATATATATATATATATATATATATATATATATACGAGGTGTGGCTAGAAAAAACCGGACTGCTGCTACAAAATATTTTATTTGTTATTTTGTGCAATACGAACATTATCCCCGTCAAAGTACTCCCCTGAACTATCGATACACCACTCCATACGAATCTTCCATTGCTGGAAGCAGTGCTGGAAATAATTTTCAGAAACCATGTTCATGACCTCCGTCGCTTTCGTTTACACAGATTCTACGGTCGTAAATCTCGTTCCTTTCAGTGCTGATTTGACCTTTGGGAGGAAAAATGTCGTCGGAGCGAGATCCGGCGAAAAGGGTGGATGTTCTAACACTGGGATCCCATGCTTGGCCAAAAAAAGCCTTGACTGACAATGCCGTGTGGACAGGAGCATTTTCCTGATGAAGTATCCATGACTTGCTTTTCCACAAATCAGGTCGTCATCTTCGTAGTCGCTCATGGAGGCTCGTCAGCACCGTAATGAAATAATATTGGTTGACAGTTTGAACTGCGGCTACCCAATTCGAATCAATCCACCGACATTTGCAATGTTTGATTCCGTTTTTGACGTGCAAGGGCGTCCAGAACGCAAGTCTTTCGCGGTCACTTCTCGTCCTTCTTTAAACCTTTGAAACCACTCAAACACTTCCGTGCGTGATAAACACTCATCTCCGTACACTTCCTGCAACAAAATATAAGTTTTTGTGGCGGATTTTCCGAGTTTCATAAGAAACTTCACATTGATAAAGCTATTCCACTCTCACACTTAGCATTTTTCCGACGGAGCACAGATGTACGGTTCATTTCGTCCACAAGCTACAGCGGAACTGAGCGCCACAAACCATGGGATATCACACAGTGGATAGGCAGGATATCACGTTATACACTCATGCACAGCTTGACCTTGCCGCGTTTGTCGTTTGTCGACAGCAACATCAATCCGTTTTTTTTTCTAGCCACACCTCGTATATATATTTAAAATGACCTGTGTTCAGATACTGACTGAGATAAACCTTAATCTTTACTTTCACTGTAGTAGTGGATAGAATTTCGTTCGTCAGGCAGAATACTGGAGATCATCTGATGCTCAGTGATGTCGAGCAAGTGAGTGATGTCTTCTAAGAGTATACATGATTTCTTAGCAGGCAAAAGACAAAGATTTGTTATTAGTGGATCAGACGAGATAAGCAGATCATGCATAAGATCATCGTGATAGAAATTCGGGATCTCTAGCGGGAAAGTCACTCTCTTAATGTCCTAGAGATTCTTGCTTTATGAGCCTCTTCCCAGAGCTGCCGACTGGAAGAACAGCTTCTGCTACGGCATCTGGACCATGAAAGAAGATCTTGGGTACCCCATCGGGCATATAGTACCAGACACATTCTACTACTAGAAGTTTCACAGTTTCCAACGCATGTCAACGAAAACTATGGACGTTAGTACGGTGGCTTGACGATTGTGTTTAGAAAATAGTTGCATCGTTTGATTAACACCTCGTTGATTCCGGTGATTTCGACTGGCTTTTTTGGGACTCTGAAAGAACTGATGTGTTGTCTTCCCATTATTGGAGGTGGCACTACCATCTTCTTTAGGCGTGCCAATGACAATGCCAGTGAAGCGTTTGAATTTCTTCTGGACTTTCGGTTTTCGGACTTTCGTTTTTTTCTTTCTTCTCCACAAGCCTCCTCCCTCTTGAATTCTATCCGAAACCACATGTGAAGGAAGAACTCGAGAATCAAATCATGTGCACGCAGTATTGACAGTCAGAACTGAGTATTTGTCGCTCTTTGTTATCTTATCAAAATTGTTTTCATTTTTGTTGGTCAAAAACCACAAATGCAACACACCTGAGTAATGATGGACCGCTCACTTTGTTACAAACTAATATGAGAAAAACTGTCAGATCTTCCCGAATGCCAATTGATAAGTATGTAGGACTGAGATGTTGTATCTGGTCTCCAGTACATTCAGATTTTGCTCGGTTTACGTTAAATTCTGAGTTCTAATGCAATTCTGTTTCAACGCAGACTTATTTGTCATTGTGAAGTCGTATGCAACTGTCATTCTTTTTACATTTCGTAAGTGCGAGTAGGCACGAGTTGGCAGCCAATTTTCGTATTGTTGCATTTCTAAGACTCATTAAGTCATTCGGCATAAGCATCTTTATCCTACAAATTTTGAAAGTCAAAGGGAAGAAACACACTTCATTGTAACTCAGCTGAAAACAACAGGGTATGAACCTGCTTGTATAACAATGTCCACAATTCAGTAAATAAATGTATACTCCACAAACAGAAAGCACATATCTTGACGATATGTAGAATATGTGCCACAGAAGCCCACACAGAAAACGTTCTGATAATTTAACACAAGTCTGAATACGACAGGAATGACTATTTTACACTGAAATCGTCAACAATGAAAAACAAAGTAAAAATCACAAAAACCACGAATGATTAACAAAAATAAGTCAAGATGGCACAATTTTATATTATTTAGCAACATAGTTCCGATGGAAGACCGAAAGGCGTACTCTGTGGATGGGAGATCGCTATATTGAGTGGGAAGTATGTGGAAGAGCGACCTGTTTAGAATTTTCAGTCTATGCTATTCTGTGTAAAATAGATTTGTGTTACGTGTTGTGCTCATGGGCACTCGAAAGTGAAAGTCCTGGAGGAGTGTGTTGCCGCGGATTTTGCCATTGACAATTATGTAAAGATAATTGAAATCATTTAGTAAATGGCGCTGATAGGGAGTCTGTAAGTGGAAATAGGGCAGGAGATGCGGTGATGAAAATTTCCGCAATTGGAGAACCCAGTTACAAACTATAGCCAGGAAAAAGTGGACCGAATCGATTCTAGAGAGCTGAGTGGGACATGGCATGGACCAGACTGGAGAGCAGTATTCTACATATTATTGGGGAAATGAATGACTTGAAGTGTAAGGTGAGGGCTGAGATGTCACTAATTTAAGTGAAACAATACAGTAAACCTAAGAGACGCATGGCCTTTTTAGTGGTGCCTGTAATATGTTCTACTAGTTTCATTTTTTCTTATTACCTAGTTTTCGTGGTAGGGATTGATGAACTGTACATACATTTGTGCATTCCCATTTAGCTATATATTTTATAGAAAGCGTCACGGAGGAACTTTCACCTGGACCAGAGAGTGGATTTCCACAATTTGTTTTCTGCTAGAAAATGTGACGTTAACTAAGCGTGCGAAGAGCATCTTAGGAACTTTGAAGATATGTAAACTCATCCTTATTTTTATGCAACCCAAATGACATCTGCACTTTGGGTTGCATATGAGGCAGGGGTTTTGTTCATTGCTTCATGGACACCAAACTGTTAACAATGGAAGTAGAGAGGTTTGACTTCATTCTGTTTTCTGCCACTTCCGGATAATCGCTAAGATGAGGATGAGTAATGATATCATAGAATTGATCAAAATAAACTCACAATGAATACTCATGCCCAAGCCGGAATTCGAAACCTGGCGTCGTAGGGCCATTTTTTGACCAGTCCGCCAAGGATATTTAGTTCTTAGCTAAATTTTTACAAGTGAACCTTCCGAGATCTGATCTAGTATTGCATTTGGGGCCTCATGGGATAGGTTGCAAGTGCTTCGTGTGAACACGAAGATATTGTAGATAATAGAATCAAACTCCTTGTTTGACTGAGATTTAATTTGCTTGGAGTCCGAAGGCTTATCAGCGATTTCGTCTCCTAGAATTTATAAACGATATACCTGTGGTAAATTGCTGGACTGTTCCTTGAAAAAGTATCCGATTTTATGACGTTACTTCTTCAGTAACCATTTAACGGTTGGCTCTAGCGAGGTTGCCCAAGCCTAACTATTCTGTGAGGTTACTTATATCTCCTAAATTACCACTCCCACCTATCACACTTAAGATTCCAACAACCTAACTTTCTTGCGATCAGTTCCCTCTCATAGAATAACCGTACGGTCTCACCGGCGACGATTAATTGGTGGTCGGTCAATTAATTAAGTCAAATAGCATAACTATGTCTCAAGTTTACTATGATTTAAGATGAAATAAGAGAAATTAAAAAAATAGCCAATCTGTTCAGAACCGCCCTGTATTAAGCAGATGCACAAAGCATTTACTGAAAATCTCTTAATTAGCGTTCTTGCTCTTTCCCTGCATCATGCCTGATAAGTCTGAAAGATCAAATCGCGGCAAGACGTGATTATGTCAATTCACTTTCACTCTTATGATTTATGAATTTAAACTAGTTCAGTGTCATGCTTGAAAAATGTCACTAATATCAAACAAGCACTCAGACATCTCTCTCACCTGAAAGAAATTTCATGGTTAGTAAATATTCACAAATGGAGAACTAGACATCATGCATGAGCACCTTGGTGAATTATAACTTAGTCGTACATTCAATTATTTATTCAATTTAGTGATGAATCCAAATTTACATCAAATGTTGCAATTAGTTTGAGTGATATTCCTTTGGTTCAAAATAAACAATTTATGTTTATTAATTCTTGATTTACAAACAATGACGTTAACTTTAATGTACTTCATAAGATATCAAAATGATAGAATACCTGAGGTACCTCGTTTTCAAAAACTAGAATGAATTTAAGATTAATCGCCAAAATAAATTCTCATGTCCTACTAATAAACCAGCTGGTGCACCTAGTATATCTAAATAGTACATGCACGAACTAAATATTACAAAAATAACCTCGTATTATGTCAAAGCAGGTTTCAATACATTCAAATATTATCAATTGTACTTTCTACTAGCTTTTCATATCTTATTTGTCCGTGCACTGGTCGTTACCCCAACCCAATAGCGCTAATATCAATTATTCATGCTCGAGCAACGCAAATAAATGTATACGTGACGTCACGATATCATATGATCAAAATTAATACGGTTTTTGTCACGTTTCTTCATTTACCAGCTGCGGAACATTTTATGTATGGTTTAGATTTAGTTTTCTACAGAAAATTCCGTTGAGGAAAAGTACCTTTTCTCATTTCAATATGGCGGCTTCCTCTGAGTCACATGCATTCCTGGATTTAAGCTGAACATTGCTATCCAGTAGTGTGAATGACACTTATGAAAGTTTATTACAATAACTAAAAATTGTATGTGACGTTTATTTTATTTTCTCTCGTCGCGATTGACGTGAGGGTAGGTTTAGCCGACGCTGTTTCCTTTGTCTCGACCGTTGCTGCAATTAATAGAACGAATGGCTCATGCTAAAGGTCCCGGGTTCGATCCCCGGCCGGTTCAAATCCGGGAACTTTTCTAACGATGGAAGCGGCCCCGGCGCCCACCCAGCGTCGAATAACATGGGTATCTTGGGGAAACCCTGGGGGGTAAAGGCGGTCAGGGGCGTGATGCTGATCACATCACCCCCACTCACGACCGGATCAAGAAAGTGTGGGGCGTTACCCCCACACCCCCTATACGCCTTCATGGCGTGGTGCTAAGCACAGGGGAACACTTTATTTTTATTTTAATCATGGGCGAGCTCGCATCTTTCGCATTTCACAGTCCACGCAGCTGTTACTCACTGCTAATTATAACCAAAATCCATCTGCATCCCCATTTGGGTGGTCACGAATACACTTTCGTTCTGGTTTTTCGTCCATAACCGTGCAAAACTTGTCAATTCTATCGCGCCGTTTTCTTGTCAACCACCAGCTTGCTTTTCCCACCATACTTTGGGTGCGTTCATTGTCTCTTCAACGCCACACGCAGTCTCCGAACACTTCATACCCAAATTCAATCACACTTTCACACGCAAATCACTTTAACGTCCACTTGTTTCTAACTACTACAGGTGCGTGTGTTAAGGTACAATTATCAATTGCTTATATCCCAACTTTAGAATTTTAACATTAGAATATTCCCTCGAGACGTAGATATTTTGATGTCTTTTTTCCATCCCTTCCCCCTCCGAGTTTCCGAACACTACCGTTTCTTTTTGATTAGTAAAAATGTCCCTCATCGAGCGATAATTAGATTAAAAGTATTCACGTAATTTTGAAAATAAATGTTTGATGGCTGTCAAGTTCCCAATGAATAAACTGAAAGTTCTACAAAAAAATTAATAATATTAACTACTAAGTCGACTAGTATTTCCTCCCTTTTTTAGATTAATACAAAGAGGGAGCGACCTCTAGTGGTTAAATTTGTAACCCTAGTTTCCAGATCAAGTTATTCCCGTAACCGGCTGCCCTCTCCCGTAAATTTCTCCGAGTTTCTTGTACGTACACACCATGGACGAGCAATCTCGATAGGTTAGATCAGTTCTCCAACCATCAGAATTTTACTGTAGCTAACTTACGTTTTATCAACAAGGGAATTATGACCGTAAACCGTCATAACCACTTATCTGTGAGGAATGACTATAATATCCATGTATTCTCCAGAATCTAGTCTTTACATAGATGTACAGTACATCATTCTCTTGTTCCTAACCGCTAGTAAAAGCCAAGCCTTCACAGTAATTTTCAATGACGAAGCACTAAGGCTTTGCAGATAAAAGTTTTCTCGGGAACATCCATTTCTCCAGAGGGTCTGGTGACGTCAGGCTTAGCCCTCGACAGCGTTGATATTTAGCAGCGCCATCTCATATTCCTTTTGTCAGAACAAGTGGAATCAAAAGTGTGAGTGGCGCCTCTCAACGGATAATTTTGAAAATTTTTGAGGAGGGCAATTCTCAGCAGGAGGTCAGCACAGAGGTTTTCCTCCTGTACTTCTACATATGCTCATAAGATGTTTTTCTGTGACGAAACTGCCAGAGAAAGGGAAAAAAACTACTACGAAGTGCGAATCCAGCACCATGCATGCCAAGGAGCGAGAAATAATGTAAGTAATAGGGAAGGTAGTTGGTTAATAGAAAACTAATTCCGCCGACAGAGATTATTTGTTCAGAAGGAGTCAAGAGTAAACACAACATTTTCAAAAGTTTTTCCTTCGATGTTCTCTCCATATTTGTTTATTTGTATGTATCTATTATTATCTATCTCTCTCTCTCTCTCTCTCTCTCTCTCTCTCTCTCTCTCTCTCTCTGTCTCTTTGTATTGATATTTATTTTCCTATCTTTATTTTTACATTTCTCTATTTATTATTTTATTTTTCACAATTTCTCTCTTTCATTTTATTCTCTCTCTCTCTTTCTCCACTGTTTATCAAGTCCCATCTATCATTATTTTCTATTTCCTTCTCTCCTTTTTTTGATCTAAATGATTTCGTAAATTTCTCATGCAACCTACTTGGGGTGGCCAGGAGATGGATTGGCGATTGTATTATTGAGAGCTAAATTCCACTAAGAGCAGAAGGAAATAGAACGCCATTTATTTGTTTTAAGTAAACCAAAAATATTTTATTCCAATGAGATTCATGAAACATACAAGATTTTAGAAACCGGCAAGTTACCAATACAAATATTTCTCAATCTCTGTGTTTCGACGAGTTTATGCTCTGATAGGCTTACAGGACCCGGATAGATGGTTTAATATGGATTTCGAATCATTCCATATGTGTTCCCATTGCGAATTTAACCCGGAACCCTTGTATACAAGCCTTAACCTCTACACTCGAGAAGGCCCAAGTTGCAAGTTCTCGGCAATAGTACTAGTGAATAGGTTATAAATTTACGTATCACATATGGCAAAGCGATTGAAGCCCTACTGCATCATAGTAATTTCCTGTGTCACAAATGGATAGAATTATCTTTACGAGACATTAACGGCTCATAACCTGTCATTCTAATTGCGTCTAAGTGATATTCAGCCCGATGATATAGAAATGGATGCCATTGGATTCACGTGGTAATTGTGTTGTCAACAGACGACGCTCAGTGGATCGCTTGACTGCGTCCACCTGTCGGGTCAATGATTCCTTTGTTGCTAGGTGGGGGATGCGGGGGATGCTACCCCCAGTTAAGAAAATGTTCATGAAGCAGCTCTCTAGCTAGGAATATTTACATTAACATCCCTACAACAATTGCAATGTCTCCATGTTGATCCATACAAGCACGCCCCCGCCCACTGAATGTAATACAAATTCTTCAGAAACGATTTCAGTACGAATCCGTTCAAGGTAATTACCGAAACACCTTATTTTTTCTGCTACAACTTCTCGATCTTTCTGTTGACCTACGTAGCGGAGTCATTAGAACAGCCACAGCCAGTCGCTACAATGCAATTGGTTTCCGGTTCGAATTTCGGCCTGGGCGTGAGTGTTCTTGAGGAGTTTTTATTAATTTATTAAGAACACATCAGGCAGATGCCCAATTACAGCGTTCTATAAACTGAACTGTGACAATGTATTTAACAAAGGCTAAGAACAGTTATAATCTCATGCATAAGATCTTACTTGTTGCATTGTACTCGTTCATAATAATTATAATAAACTTAACTGATACAATTATACAATACATTCAATGATAGAGATAATAGAGATACATAATAAAAAAAACAAGTTCATGAATTCAAAGATATAAATTTATTACTATTCCCATATATTTACAGAGTGATTCAGAATTCCTATTACACACTTCTAGATCAAGTTTTGATAAGGCACCCATAAACGTACTGTTTTGGTACTACACAGATAACAAGGTTTTCCAGAGAACTCTTCATTGGTTACGATCCATTGCTATCTTCATGGCTTTACCCCATTTAATGCCTCTTCTGGTCAGGATCTGCTCAATGTTCTTGTTCTATGTTTGCCGTGGTCTCTTGTTTAACCTCTTGTTTTCCATTCTTCTTGTTTTTGCCCCCAATATTTCCTTCAGTATTCTTCCATTCTTCTGAACCTTGCCCTTGAATAAAGGAAAATTGAAATTGAAATTGAAATTCTAGTAACATGGCCAAACCATCTCCGTTGTGCCTCGATGACATTTTGTTCCACTGGATTGGAGTTTAGTGTTATCATAATTGTTTGATTCCTAATTTTACCTGTTCCTGGTTTTCCAACTATTCTTCTTACATTCAGAGTAATTAAAAAATATCTTAACACCTACAGGAGTTAGGCTGGGTAAGAAGGGTCATGATAGAAGCAGGTTAGGCCTAGTGGGAACCATATTGATGTGTTACAAGCGGTCATCAGTCATATTGAATTCAACTCAAAATTTTTAAATGAGAATGGTGTGATGTAATGTATCAAATAAGTCTACAATTTCACGATAAATACAAAGGTGAAGGTTTTTCGAAGTATCTTAAACCAGTAAAATGTTGTGACTACATGATTGTAACAAATGTATCATTTTCCAGATGTGAGAAAACAGTGCCAGAATTCTAAGGCGTCGGTGGAAGTTTTGGGACGTCCTGATCGTCGCCTGTCGTTGACTGATCCTGTCTCAACTTTCGGAGTAATTGTGCAACTGTCACATGCGACACTGGATCTCATTGGGGGTGTCGTTGATTAAAATCATTTGCAGTGGCGCGTGAACTTCTTTTTCCAGACAGCAGCACGATTTCGATGCGCTCCTCACGCGCTAGGAGCATTCTGGCACTGTTTTTTCACACATGGAAAATAAGAAATTTGTTAGAATCATGTAGTCATAACTTTTTATTGCTCAAAGGTACGCCGAAAAAATCTTAACTGTTGCATTTATTGTGAAAATGTAACCTGATTTGATACATTACATCACACCCTTTTCATTTAAAAATTTTGAGTTGAATTCAATATGGCGGATGTGCGCTTGCAAACATAGGCGTAGCTAGAACTTTATATTTGGGTGTGCACAAAGAAAAAAATGAGGTCTTGTACCTTTTTAATAGAATATTTTGCAACACAATCACTTGGCTTTTTAACCGCACTAATTTTTGTAAAGGAATATAAATTCACTAAATGACAATGTTGAAAATTTCTGAATATATGCATAGAAATTACACATACACAAAATGTTCATAAATGTTACAAACAAATACATCAAAATACACGTCATCTATAACAAGAAACATCTGTCAAAAGGTACAATGTTCTTAAACTCATTAATAACTTCATTTACATCAATAGACTAAGCTTTTTCCTGTTCCACAAATAGCAAGAGCAGGGTTTCCAATCTATCCTGCTTCTGAGTTGCTCTTAATTTAGTTTTAACTTGGGTAAGCTTGGAGAAAGCTCTCTCACACGTGCAGCTTGTGACAGGTATAGAAGAAAGGCGCTGTAGTACAGAGTAGAATGCAGTAAATATCTTCCTTCTCCAATTACATCACAAAATCGAAAAACTACAGACACTCATTTCATTAGCGATAATACACACGTTTGTACCAAGTAATGACATTTTCTACTTCTTGCAAACTGCCGCTTATTTTCTCTCGTATTGAAATATCTGTCTTTAATTCTCTTTGATAAAGCGCCCATTAGGGTGTGCCTAGGCACACCCGGCACACCCCGTAGCTACGCCTATGTTTGCAACACACCAATATGATTCCCACTAGGCGTAAACTGTTTGTATCATGACCAATTATACCCAGCCTAACTCCTTTAAATTCCATAGGGGTGTTAAGGGACTTTTAAATCACCATGTAGAGGGAGATTATTTCCGGAACATCTTTGGCCGTTACGCATTTGAAGCATCGGAACGAGTCGCAACCCTCGAAGCAGCCAATCAACGAAGTGAGCCGCGTACGTCATCTCAACCCAGAACCTATCGCTAAGCCCCCTGCTCAGGTTCTACACGCCCACTAGGCTCGCTAGACAGACTCGCGTAGTCCGCTGGAGATGTTCCGAAAGTAATTCGACTATACGTATTTCATTTCTGCTGTCTATATTTGTCACAATTCGCTTCCAGAGAGCATAGTTGGAATATATTGATTTATATTTTTCCGTTTATATTTTCTGGCTGATTTCTATCTCTTCTAGAAATTTATTTAGAGAATAGTTTAGGTTGTTCGTGTTTTGCATTCTTGTGGACGTGCATTCAACTGCAAATATTCTTTCGAGAGCAACGTTAAGATTTGACGAAAGAGAAGTGACCCGCAGTGAAGCAACGGAGTTTCATGACAGTCACAAGAAACAATTTCCGGAGGCATGGCTTAACCTAAAGCTATGCACAGTAACAAAAATACTAAAGGAGATATTTGCTCTTCCGTCGCAGTCAGGCAAGAGCCATCTCAATATAAATCCCGTTGCACAATGAGAAGAAAGCGGATTCCCCCAAGGCGTGGACGTTTGTCCTTTTCCTCCAGACGTCTATCTTTTCCCGGTGATGTCGTGGAATCTGTATTGAATACACATGGACTTCCTTTTCATCCCTGGATCCTTCCCGCGGCCAGTCGACTCATGGACTGGCCAATTTGTCCATTGCCAAATAAATCCCAGGAGGCTCTTGTGAGAGCAGAGCAGTTTCCAAACAACCTGCATAAATGTGGACATTTTGAAATGTCTATGGGGCGCTCGACGATTCAGAAATGGCTTTGAATGTCAGTCGAGAGGAATATTACACTCATATCTTTACAGATATCTTATGTGTTTCAAGAATTTATTTTATGATATCAATCAGCAATGTTTGTTTTCTCGGAAACCATGTCTGTCTAGCCATCAATTTGCAATATACATATAAATAGGAAGTTATACATATCATGTGTACACTTTATGTAACTTATACGTACACACACAGAGATATACACAGGGTGTTTCTGTCATCTTGATTCAATATTTGCAAGGTGGATGGAGACTGACTCAGCTACCAATAAGGAACCCCTGTCCGGAAACGCGTCATTAAGAAATTATAAGCCAAAACTAGTTGTGTCTGCCTATGACAGCGGAATAAGATAACTGAAAGATTCGGCTTCTAGATTTAATGCGAACAGTACTACAGTGTATCAAGGCATTCTACGACGGAAAAGTTACAGTACTTGTTCATAATGACCTCGTCGCAAGAAGCTCTTTCGTACCCTCTCAAATATCCCTGGAGTCGTTCTGACGATTCAGGCAGCTGGGATTCTTGCCAGGAAAGGATGCAAAGGATGTCCTCTGCTGGGCACCCAATCGTCAGCCGTTACTGCCAGGCAGTGCACCCTGAATGGCCGTAGTACAACTACAGACCGCATCTTTCAGCTGTCGTATCCCACTGTCATGGGTAGAGTCCACTAGGTTTGGTTTATATAATGAGGTGTTTGCGGACTGGAATTCCTTATCTCATATTGGTAATTGGGTCAGTCTCCCTTCACTCTGCCAGTTTGATTCAAGGTCACGGAAACACCCTGTATATTTAAAATGGGCATCTATTAATGACATTATTATACAGTCAGTATGGTACAAATATATATATGATTAGGTTACATACTAACATGTTATGCTAACATATTAACATAACAGAAGAGAAAGAATATTTGTGAATTACGTATAATAATATGTGTACATCTATTATTATTATTATTATTATTATTATTATTATTATTATATACCCACTCTGGTACCAAAAACTTATATAATTAAGTTTATATTGTGTGCGAGAGGTACTGGGATCGTTGCTCAGCATCTCCACCATGTACGATGCTAATTAGGACAGCCCTTGTTGATTGACCATCTTAATTAACACCGCCAAAGAACACTACGCCGAAACCCTTTGAAATAATTTATTGTACTATATTATAAAATCCCTGGAAACACATATCTGGCTGATGTAAAGGCCTGCCGTGGTGTCCTGCCTAGGGCTGTTGGCACTCACTCACACACACACACTTGTTTACTAAACTTCAATGTCTGCCTTGTTCATCCACTAAGCTGTCTATCGCAATCACAAAGTTGTTCATCGCAGCTATCACAAAACCTCTCGCAACTCTCTATCAACCGTCTATCCTAACTGTTCCGCAAAAACTGCCTTTTCCTCTCCCCCGAACACACTATATATTTTTTACCAATATCCTGTTCGCGGAAGTCGGGGGACAGGCACCTTTAGTAAAATTATGAGTTGTCCCTAGGCATGAAACGACTCGAGGGAACTTTGGCAGGCCATATACACCACAATATTCACATATTTTAGGTTAGATTAGGTTAGCCAAGGGTCCAGCATCAGAATAAAGTTGGCGAGTTTTAATTGTATTTTTACATCACTGGTTTCTACGTACCTCTGTGCTTTTAACACAAACGATTCTTCAATTTATCAACTCTGCTTAGATGAAAATGAAAACGAACATGAAAACACTGGTTTATTTAATTGTTTCGCTAAATTTCTACCATTCTATGGCTGTGCGCCCTCTGGGGGTGAGAGAGGAAATTTAAAGGTTACCTTGCGTGCACATGTACTCTAAGAGAAGGGCTTTGAAGCTAATTGGCTCGCTTCCTGGAATGATTGAGACAGGATTCATTACTAGAGATCACTTCCAAACCACAGAAGGTTGAAGACAAACGTCTTTGATGAAACTACAAAGACAAAGGTTTACGGTTTTTAGTGTCGAAGATCCTCTTTAAACATAAGCATTTCCTGTAACATTTTGCTAGCATAAATGCTACGTAAATGATTCCAAAAATATTATAGCAGACGGTACTTTACACGGAAGCATTTCATGTAACATTTCGGTTAGCTACTGCGATTACAATGTATAATATATACAGCACGAAAGGTACGTTTAGTTACGCTATATATGGTGAGAGCGCGGTGTTCACAATTGAAACAACTAAAATATTCTTCCATACCTGTGCTGTCTACGTTATGAAGTATGCGTTTAATTAGTGCCATTCCTTTCTACCTAAAACCTTTTTATAGGAAAACTTATTCCTCTCGCCTCACTCAGAGGAGACTTCCTATACGCTGATACGTGAGTTTCTACCTACCTATTATTGTAAACAGCTTACTACTTGTTCACCTTTTGTAAACCTTGTAGCCTCAATCTAGGGATTGATACGATTTTACATTGAGTGGTAGTATTGAGTAGCCCCACGATCCCCAGACATTACGCCCATGCATTTCTTTTCTGGGGTGCGGTATTCGAGAGCATATTAAACCCACTTGGCATACGTCAACTGTGAACTGTCAACCTACTTTTACACCACCCTGTTTATAAAATTCGATGATTATTTCTATCATTCGATTAATCGGTACTATTCTGAAGTTCCCACAAGCGATTGACATATCAGGTCACGAGTTTTTTCTGTTTGCGCAGTAGCCAATGGGCTCTTATTAGCTTTAACTCCATTGTTAGATAACAAAGAGAAATAAACGCCCTGAGCTGTGTTGGATTAAGCGGGACATTTACTCGAAATTTAAGTTTAGGGCAACCGCATAACTGTAAATCACATGAAGCGGTTTTTAAAGGGAATTTAGTTTCAGGGATTACTCGGAGATTTAATCTCAACCGCATTTGTCTCCCAAATTTTTTACTCTCTGGAAATAACGGAGTTTCTCGTTTTCCTTTTAAGGGAGGGTGTAACTGATATCGCTATAAGATAAGGGAAACAAATGCAATGACGGCTGTTCGTTCTTTATGCTTCCAGTGTCCGTATCCACCCCTCACGCTCATTGCAAAATGCTTTATTTCTCATCTTTGTTCATCTGTCCTTTCGAAGCTCATACATGCTATAAGACAATACTAAAAATGTTTATTTGTCGTTGTTCATTTATGTACAGTCGTACCTTCCTCACCGTTTGTCTAATGCAACTAATTTTGAATGTACTAATGAGCCATTCCATGTGAAAGTGGACAAAAAAGCTTAATTTTACTTTTATCTTTATTATGAATGAAATTAAAGAGAAAATTATGAAGAATCTGGATTTATTAATACAAAGATTAGTTTCATAACTTTTAAATAAGTAACATAAAAAAAGGTAAAGTGTTCCCCTGTGCATAACACCAAGCCATGAAGGCGTATAGAGTCGTGAGTGGGGGTGATGTGATCAGCATCACGCCCCTGACCGCCTTTACCCCCCCCCCCCGGGGTTTCCCCCAGCTACCCATGTTATTCGACGCTGGGTGGGCGCCGGGGCCGCTTCCACCGTTAGAAAAGTTCCCGGATTTGAACCGGCCGGGGATCGAACCCGGGACCTTGAGCATGGTAGTCAGACGCATTACCGACTGAGCCACCGCGGCCATCTTAAGTATCATATTATTTCAAATTTATTTATTTTTATAGTAGAAGTAGGATTATACGTATGCGTGGTGTCTCCACTTAATTTAGTTTCATAAATTAATTTTAATTTCGTTCTAATTTTCTTTTGTGAAAATAAAATAAAATAGTTTCAGTAAATCCATATATTTTACAGAGTTTTTAGAAAGACTGTTAACGGTCCTAATGTCATGCCTCAGAAGTGTCACCCGCCACAATTACAAAAACTGTAATTTCTTTAGCAAAACGTTGAGATTGGGGCGAAATTTTCTGAAATTAAATAACTTTCATCAAGGAAAATGAAATTACATGAACTGATAAGAGGTACATATTTCAAGGTGCTAAGAAATGAGTAGAGAATGAATATAAATTTGTCTGAATGTCGCATCCGTCACAATGGAATTGTCCTACTCTGACCCTAGCTTAGCCGTGCTACGAAAACAAGTCTCTGCGCAAGTAGTGATTCGAGGGGGCTCGACCAATGAACGCGTTGGAGGAGACGGGATTGCGTGGAGGGGAAATCGACTGCTGTTACCAGCAGCAGCTTACTTGCAGTCACTACTTACGCAGAGACTTGTTTTCGTTCGCCTGCTACACCAGTACGCGGTGAGTGTGGAGAATGGGAAAGAACAGAGTAAAGAAAATAAATTTGACCTTGAACGCTAATTTTAGGGAAACATACTTTAGCAGTCCAAACTGATTAGACCAAAACTTCGTAACGCTCTGCAGACGTAAGAAATGAGACCGCACCCACGTCACCGCAATTAGCATTTTCTCACTTCTGCCTCGAACAACAGCAAGTGGCCAGAGGTAAGAAATTAACCCCCTAGCTCCCCCTAACAAGACGCATCTGCAACGTCCTTCATCCCACGCCGTGCGCGATCATTTGCAATAACACGTCTGCAAGTTGCAGGCACTTGCCAAACTTTTGGCTGGAATTAACTGGAGCCGTTTCTGAAACGCATAACTCCGACCGTTCGAGATGCACGAGCGAACATTTTCCTCTCACGTATTTTCCGTCTCCGCAAGATGTTCCTTCTGCATCTGGAATAACAAATAGGGAAGTTTCGTCTCTCTTAACTGTTTAGGAAATCCAATCTCTCCGGAAAGGAGCATTGCCCACACGCAAGATCATTTTTCATGAGAGATATTGGAATGTTCAATATGTGACATTAGGTGTGTACTGTCAAGTCTGTATTTAAATACGTATTTGATGATCTTTTGTCATGTTCGTGTGAAATTAACGTTGCGGAAATGTACAAAACTCCTTAGAAATATGCACAATCACAAGAGTGGTTGGAGGGGAAAACTGGGGAGGGGAATACACTTACTTCCTTTTGAAGTCTGTTTACACTAACATATCATGGGCCCGGATTCGAATCTCGGCCTGGGCATGGATGTTTATGAGTGTCCCTCCATCAATTTCATCATATTATCACTCATCCCCATCTTCGCAAATTAGTCAAAAGTGGCTCAAAAAGCGAAATAAAGTAAAGCAAATCAATCAAGTCTGTTTAGAATAACTTATTTGTATACATTTACATAATCCTACATTAGTTAGTCATACACATAAGTATATGTGTATTTATGTAAATACAGTAAAACCTCGTTAATCCGGACTAATGGGGTGATAAGTTGACCGATTTAACGGAAGTCCGGATTAACTGAAATAACCTAAAAGAACAGTAGAAAGTGCATTAAAACTCTGTTTATAGCAACAAAACACGTTTATTATGGTGTACGTAAAGGGCATAGGCCTAAATACACTATACAGTACAGTACAACATCTGCGGGAAGCAGAATATCGTCAGTGGTTGACTGCCTTTTCTTTGACTTCTCTTGTTGGCTTCTAGGCACATTTAAAACCTTTTTGCCTTTTTCCTGTTCGGATTAAACGAAGTCAGTCTTATCGGAGTCCGCATTATCGAGGATTTACTGTATTTAAAATTGATTGACGTATAGAAAAAATCTGGGCCAACTGTAGAGCCAGTAGAGTATATAGTGATGTACTGAAACTTCGGTTGGTAGAACGGGCTGCAGGGTAAAATCAATGAAGTACTTAGGTTGGAACTTTCCTAAGGATCTGGTGTGCAACAAATTAAAAAGTTTGACCTTGGTAATAGATAATCTGTAGAAGGTTGTTGATGAAAAGTTGTTACACTGACGATGTTGTATAATTGTAAAGGTAAAGTTCCTCGTGCATATAGTACCACGCCATGAAATCACATTTAAGGGATGTATGGGTAGGGGCCCACACATTCTCGATCTCGGTCATTTTTAAGGTGAAATGATCAGCACCACGCTACGTACTTATTGGTTTGAGACTGGGTTAACCCTAGGGCCGCTTTATGTGGGGACAAGGCCAGAACAATTCCGACCTTAGATCACCTATCCCGGGAATCGAACACGGGTCTTCCGCGTGCCAGTCAGACGCCATACCTAATTTTGTTTAAAAAAGGAAGACCCCTAAGCTGCAGCCTTCCCCACCATACTCTTATCGATTCATCTCAAATCTCTTTTTGGGGTCCGGGTTCGATATCGGGTGGAGGCACATAGCACAGTGGTTCGGATCCCACTTTAAAAAATAGGTCCAGTATCGATTAGCTTTACTGTGCATAAAGTGGACTTAAAACACCAACTCAAATCTCTTTTTATTTCAGGACAGACGAATACAAAACATCCATGTCTGAACCGGGATTCGAACCCGGGACCTCTCACGTAGTAGCGCGTTGTGCTAACCACTCCGCCACGGAGTTCGACATAAGAGACATTCGTTCGTCCAACCTCTGGCACTTGGGTTAGTTGTCTTAACCACCAGAGCACGCTGTTAGTATCCGACTAGAGCACTGCGGCTATTGTATAATTGTGAAATTTATAACAAGGTGGATTTAACTTTTTAAAAATTACTATGAAATATCTATATTCCTCGATATGAAACAAATATGAAGGAAACACATTAATAGGTAAAAAGTTAAAGTATTGTTCAAATTTTGTATTTTTTTTGTATAATTGTTCAATTTATAATCAATATGGACATACTTTTTTAAAAATTACTATGAAATTTATTATTCAATAGGAAAAATATGAAGGAACACATTAATAAGCAAAAAAGTTAAAGTATTGTTCAAATTTTGTATGTTCTTGTATAATTGTTCAATTTATAATCAAGATGGACATACGTTTTTAAAAATTACTATGAAATATATTATTCAATAGGAAAATATGAAGGAAACACATTGATAGGTAAAAAAGAGTAGTTATGTACCCCCGTTGAAGTCGATAAATCAATTGATTGGAAAAGATCGATCAAAGATCAATTGATGACCAAGCCGTGTGGGCAAGCAAGGGTGGGGGTTTTGAGCGTTTTGATTGGCTGTTTGGAAAAAGTGGGCGGGGCTTAATGATATGGGTTTCCTGTTGTTAATGAGGAGAGTGATAAGTGTTTCCGGTCTGGGGGCGTTTTCGGTTTGGAGGGTTTGATAAGTTTGAGATTGCGGGAAGTGTTTCCTGTTGTTATTGAGGACTTGATAAGGGTTTCCGGTGTTGATGAGATAGGTGGCTATTTTTGGGGGGGCGTTTCCCGTTTGAGACCTTTGATAAGTCTGAGATTCCTGGAAATGAGTGTAACGGTTTTTCTGTCTGAATAGAACATGTCCGAACATGTTTGGGCGTAGGTTTGGATGAATTTGCAATTTCTGGGAGTCACGTGACTGTGACGTCACAAAATGGAAGTCACGTGACCAGATTATATTATTAAATTATTATTAATTTAAATATTATTATATTATTATTATGAATTGTTTTAATTCCTGTGACGCCATTTTGTTCTTGTTAAGCTATTTTGGCGTGTGACGTCATATATAAATTGGAGTACGTGTTTCCGGTGTTTGAAAACAGATGGCGTTGATGAGTCTGAAATTCTCCCGTTTTGAGACAGTTGATGAGTCTGAGATTCCTGGAAATGGGTGTAACGGTTTTCTGTCTGAATAGAACATGCCCGAACATGTTTTGGGCGTAGGTTTGGATGAATTTGCAATTTCTGGGTGGTGTAACGGTTCTGTGTGAACATGCCCGAACATGTTTTGGGCGTAGCCTTGTAGTTTGAAGTTTGTTTAACGGAAATGGTGACGTAGGAGGGAAAAGGGTATAAATAGAAAGGAAAGAGGATCTTAGTATCATGTGAGGATGGATGTAAGCGGTACACGTTTGTCTGATAATGGTGTGAATTTCTACGAGATCAGCTACGAAGAGTTCTGGGAACTTGTTCGGTCTTGCGGCGATCTGGACAGTGATCGAACGACCCTGGATCGGTTGCTGAGTTATTTCCCGTTTATGTATGTAGCGATACCTGAATCTCCCTGGTGTGGATGTCACGTGGTCAACGGCTTAGGAAAAACAATTCACCGTCGCTGCGAGACTTTGAAGGAGATAGAAGAGAGGAAAAGAAGAGGTGACGAGAGAACAGGATTTCCGAGTCACGGGTGTATCTGCGAACTACGTCGCAGGAAGGAAGAGTTGGGCGAAGCTTTGAAGAAGAGAGTGAAAGAGTGGCTTTCTTTGTTGGCAGACAGAAATTCCGTGTGGTGTTCTGGCTGTGATCGTCCATTGTTACTTAACTTAGAAGGTCATCCTTGTTTCCCTGTGGTTCCTCCCGAAGGTTTCGATTTTCGCAGACGGCTGTTCCCCGACGATCCTGAGGATATTCTGGCTGAACCTTTATCGCCGATACCAAGGACCCCTTCACCTACAGTATCTGATTTTGAGAATATTCTGGCTGAACCTTCATACCCGATACCTACAGTATCAGACGAGTTTTTTTTGTTCGACGTATGAGAGTGTATACTTACCATACTCGTCTGATAGCAGGCGGTCCTTTTACCACCGATTATATGTCGGTGAATGCGAGATACAAGACTTACAGAAAGTGGCCAATATGATTACGTCAGACTGCTGAAGAATTAGTCACTGCAGGTTTTTATTATTCAGGATTCAGTGATAGGGTAATATGTTCCCATTGTGGGTACGGAGTGTGTGATTGGACATCCAAAGATTGCCCAATTCTAGAACATTACCGGGCAATACCAGCCTGTAGTTACATACAGAGTGTTGCAGCGTTACACAGTGATTCGAAAAGTTGCAAATATTGCGACAGTGTGGAAACTACTGAAAAAACATCCGATAATCAGAGTGTGGATTCTGTGCTACTCTGTAAAATATGTTTTGAAAACTCTTGCAGTGTGGTAATTCTTCCGTGTCGACATTTTGTAGCCTGTGGTCTCTGTGCCTCTCAATTGGACAAGTGTGCCGTATGCCGGGGCAGCATTGAAGATACCTTAACTGTTTTCACCTGTTGAACAAAATGGATGCCTGTTTTTTGGACATTCAAGGTCTTCGCGGAGCAGGAGGAGAATTTGTGTGGAAAGAAGTAGGGATTTTAAAATTTCCTTTCGACAGCGCATTTGACTGTTTAGTGAAATCTCCATATGGTTTTCACTTGTTGAGTGAAAAGTATCGCCGGGTGAATTACTGGCTCCGTACCAACAAACACGGTCTGAACTGGGGAGATGGGTGGCTACCGTATGAGAAATTAGGAGACGTTTTATATTTTATGCTTGTGAATCAGGAAGTGTACGTCAAAGGTATGGAGAAAATTAAATGGTTGGAAAAATTACTTGGAGAAAAACGTATGGGTAAAATATCTGTGCGCAACATCGAAGAACTTGAATGTCCAAAGTTGGATAGTGTGAAAAAGACTGCAGGAAAATGCAGAGAACATAGTAAATGTGAGAACGTGAAAAAAAATTGTGCAGTTGAAAATGTCTGGAAGATGTACAGTTTCTATTGTAATAAATACAAGAAATAAAAGATTTTTTGAACATTTACAAATGTTTTATTTATAATTGTAGATATAGGTTAACAATATGATTCGATCACGATGTGAAATATATTTACATATGGACATCGATAATGGTAATTTTACATAATACATAAAAGTAACAATGGTTTATTTACAATATGAAATACAATGGATAGTTTACAACAGCAAATATAACAGATTTTATTTACAATACCAATGTGTGTCCAAGATTGTTCTCAAGATATATTTCAATCATCAGTTCGTTGTACCAAAGTACATAAAAATAGTTCAATACATCGGGTACTTCTTTTTTTTCTGAAACCATATTCTTTTTTATACAATATACAAAAGCCTCCATTTCGGGTTGCAATTTATGATAACGTTCGTTCATTAATTTTTGCAGAGGTCTGAAAAGATTACACATAAATAAATGTAGTTCAGAGGCTGTGAAAATGAAAGCATCCGGTGAATGATGTTGATAAATCGAGATGCAACGTTTCCCGAAAAAATTTACACCACTAACGGTGATATTTCCAGTAACCAAATAATTGAATCGTCGACCAGTGTCAACGTAATTCAGTAAGTCAGATTTTGAAGCACACAGTTCTCTAATCTGTTTAGAATGGATGCGTACGGGTGATCTCCCCTGTTGCGAAAACTCCCACACCAAATTGAAAGGGGATTCCTTTTCGAATCCTATGGCTACGTATTTGTTTTTTTCCTTGTTCAGAAAATATGTGTTTGCAAGATAGAGATCTAAACATGCATCTACGTCATGTAGTTTAGGACACTCGATTTTGTCTGTGGAAAAACCAATTTCCCTACGTCATTTTATGAAATCACAGTCCGTAGTCACATCCATTCCTTCGTCAGCCGCCTCGTTCTTGATAGTAATGGTTTCTAATTTAATGGGTTGCACACGTTTTCGAGGTTTACGTTTGGAAACATCATTCTGATTAGTCATGCGCGTCACAAGTTTGTCGTGTTTCTCCATTATAGAAACAGCAGGAGGTTCCGTGATGTGTTCACTAGAACTGTCTCGATGGCACTGAGAGAAAGATACGCAGCACACATTTTAAATAGATTTCTTCATGACACGAGCCTGGATCGTGTGGATAGAACAACACATTTGTTCCCCTCTGGGACACTTGGAATGTGGTAAACATTTGAAGATCTGACGAAAACGGTGCAGGATATATCCATCTTTACTGATACCTGGTGGAAATGTCTGGATAAAATCCTTGGTTGTAACGTGACGTGCTTTGTAATAAGCATACACGCAACAGTAATGACCGCATGTTGTGGCCAATATCCCCTGTAAGGGAATGCTGTTGTAAGTCCAGACCGAGGAATAACTGTTCAGGAAAGTTACGAATTCTTGATAGAAAGGATGAAATCCGTATGAATCGAAATACTCGGCCACATTGTTTTTGTCGAAATAGAAGGCCACCCAGTGTGTACCCCGGGAGTCGGACTTGTCAGTGTTTGCAATGACCAAGGCCGGCTTAGGAAACGTCCGAGGTAAAAGATCTCTCGGGTAAACACCGTAAAAAATGTTTCTGGTGGAACAGTTTCGAGATAGAATCTGTCTGATCTGCGACGTGTTCATGCTGCTTATATTTTCAATAATGTATAATAATGTGTCTGTTTTTGGTCATTTCTATGCTTCCTGGGCTGTTGTCAAATAGTTCGGGAAACAATTGTATGTTCACAGGTTTTGAAGTTGTCACTTTCGAAGAAACACTACTATGCTTGATAGTACGGCTTATCACTTTGGTGGGTTTTTCCATCACAAGCAGTATAATGTTTACATAAGAGCTATTTCGGTAACACTGTGAGTCAGAAACACAGGCACACATATTTATGGAAAATTCGGTCTCACTGATGGAGGATGACACTTCTATCTTTAGGTATATCTACTGCAGATTCAAATTCAGCATACAAAAGGCATGTTATATTTTCCGACAGCTGAGGAGAAAACTGCATCTCGGCTCCGATGATGCCTTGTTCCTGGAGACTGGTGTGCGTGTCGTTTCCTGAAGAGTCTGGCGTTATGTCGTAAATCAGGAAAAAGAATCCGTTCTCGAACATTTTCCGTGTGATCTGGTGTCCGTAATTGGCATGGTGAATGCCTGTACCGGAAAATAGAGTTTGATAGGCACGTGTTATCAATCCGCTGTTTCCTCCTGTGGTGATTTGTAAAGGTTCGGAAGGTACGAGTTCTCCATTTTTCACAAGATGGAAAGAAGATAGGTTAAAACTTCTAAAGTCGAACGGATTTTTCTTACTGTCTCCGAGAAAGCTGGCGGTGGATACCATAGCAAAAAGAACAACATTCGGAAAAGGACCTTGAAAAGCATTATCGATCGAAATCTGTTGCGTTCCGCAGACGTAAGAATAAGCTTTGATGACGCTTCTGGTGAACGGATAATGAGCAGGAGCGTAAGTGAGTGCTCTGTCTATGGCCAAACTGGTGGTAGGAGTAGGAATGATGTGATTTATTTCGAGAACAGCCTTTAAAATTTTTATTCTTACTGTAGGTGATGTCTGGTCTCCCCAGATGTAAAAAGCGTCACGTGATCTAGCTAGATCGATGCGTACTTCAACACCGTTGAGCAGGTATTTAGATTGGTGGAAGAAATCTATGTGAAGTTTTCCCATAAGGTCGACCACGGCTGTCACTTCCGTAGGATTTCCGATCGTCGGAACATACTGGAAAAATTTTTTTCTTGTGGTGAAACCTGTGTTGTCGGCAGTGATTTTATCTTGATGTTCAGGTGTGTCCAAATACCATAGGGCATTCGTGAGATGCGTGTTTGCGGCATCGCTTCCGTAATTGATAGCTGTTTCGAAGATCGCTTTATATGCGTAATTGTTATCGGCGGCTGTTACAGCAATGCCGTTGAGAGTCACTGTACATTGGGAAAAGAGTGAATGGAGAAGATAATTCACGACCCCGCAGTTTTTTGTGAGGGCATTTTCTGTTTCGGAAGCACTCATGGGACTTCCATCCTGTTTAACCATTTGCGTTTGCAGACGAAGATAGGCAGATGAAAGATCGAGAAAATCAGTTCCTGCCGCCGGTATGACAAACTGAATTATATTCTGATTATCGATGGAAGCGATAGGTTTGTAGGTGGCTGTGTACGTTTTTTCCACATTTTGCTGAATAGGTTTTTTCCGGAAGAGGTCGAACTGCGAGATCATGCACATGTTATCCTCCATCATTATCCAAAAATATATTTCCCTGAGACCTTCTGTTTGATTTTTCTTTTACGTGTTCTCCTAGATTTTGCAGATGTTTTTCTTCGTTTTTTGGATGCTCGTTTTTTACGGATCGTAGATGTTCTAATACGGGTGGCTGAACGTTTTAACATCAACTGAGCAATTCTTGTTGCAGGTTTGGTTCTTATACCAGAACCTACCAGAGAGTCGATTTTCCGTTGTGCTTTACTTTGAAGATTTTGACCTGCTTCACGTACCCGTTGACGAACAATAGTTTTCGGAGTTTGTTGGGTTGTTGCAATGTCGGTGATAATGTTAGCTCCTGTTTTTAAAGCTTCTCTTCCGATCGTCTTTGCACCGCTCCAGAGTAGAGGTTTCACCATTCTAAACAGTCCTGCGAAAAGTGACCCCAATCCTCTCCCTTTCTGATTTCTAGTTGAACGGTAGATGGGCCCAATTCCTCCACGGATTTGGTTACTATAATATTCGGTCTGCGAATTCATGGTGATTCATTCGCTTTTCGACAAAGACTGAGAGAAATAGCTGTCTACTGTTTTTTAAAAGGACTTTGCTTTTCTACGAAAATGTAAAACAGCGATTGTGGGTACGGACCCAGTTCTCAAAGGTAAGAAATTTCCTTTTCTATCGTACAACGCAATTTCTATTGTTTCGAAAGAGGCTTTATCCAGAGGAACGTAATGAATCGGGTCGAATGTTTGATGGGCTACGGGTACTGTGCAAGAGGTATTTGTGTCCGAACACTGTTTTCGGGTAAGACGCAAGAGACGTACCATTTCTCCCCCGACCAATTGTTGTTTCACCAGATCAGAGTAAATAAATATGTATGGGTTTTTATCCACAACACTATTGGACATTGCGTGCGTAGAATAAATAGATTTCAATATGTCATATCGAAATTTAGCATAGTCATCAGTTTCGTCTATGGGTGTAACGGTATTTGTTGGAGCATCGTCAGGTTCAGGCTTCGGAACCCCTATCACGGATAGATGTTTGTACACGGCCTGTTTGAAGAAAAACCTGAGATGAGTAGGAACAGCTACATTAGCAGGGTCTGTTTTCAGGAAATAAATCAGATCCTCTATCGTATATGTTGTTGCAGGAAAATAAAATGGTTGTTCGTTAATATAGAGTGTGTTATCCGTACAGGTAGTAGATCCAAATGTTCCCCATTGCGGTTCCGTCAAAAAATGCCAGAATTTCTCGAGAACGGATCTCCTTATTTCCAGGTCGTCGGGGAGAGATTCGATGATGGTAGAGACTAGGTCCTCAGCACTTGCATATGTCCGAACAGGAAGAGTTAACATTCCAGAATCAGTTTCCAAAACATTGTCGTATAGAGTTGAATAATGTAGTTTTGCCAATCCGACTTCCCACAATTCTGGAGACAGATCGATCCGTTTAGCAAGTTTTACGGTGAAATGGGTGAGTGTGTTGTCTGGAAAATATTCCTCCGATGCAGATGATAGGAGGTAAACGTAGAAATTATCATCCATTCTCGCCGAACACAGAAGACTCACTGGATCGCAGTAGCGTTATATTTTGATATAAATATGTTTTGGAAATTATTTTCCCGATAACTGTTTTACGGAAGATGCCTTGATCCATGAATCGAAACTAGGCGGATATCCGAGCCAACGAACCAGGTATTCCAAATTTTTTCCTTTTCCCCGGGTGTTCAAAATTTTATCAATTTTATACTCTTCGTCAGGATCCGAATAAACTTTCTGCAGTTCATGTTTGTAAAATGTACCTTTTACTGGTTCTTCATTTAAGTCGTCTAATATGTATACAGGTACAGGTGTTCGCTGAACAAGGGAATGGATTTTGAAAAGTTCTCGTGACCACGTTTGTTCGTATCCTTTCTCAAAATGTCCTTTGACGACAGAAATTCGTACAATATCACCAACATTAAGATCTGAAGACGGTTGTGAAACATGTTTGTCAGGTTTGTTGAGACGTTTCCACACAATGTAAACGTTTGTTTCGTTGACATCTCGAGGGGCCATTCCTATGGAACTGTGGATTGCTGTATTGTAACCTTCGAGAAGTTGCGGTAAAATATCTACATAACGTCTTGTCTGTTTTGAGGTGAAATATTTCCACATCCGTTCTTTTAATGTTCTGTTGAAACGTTCCACTACACTCGCTTTCACAGGATAATTTGTTGCTGTCGAGAACTGTACATGTTCATTTTTTAAAAATTTCTGGAATGTAGAATTTGTAAATTCCGTTCCTTGGTCGGTCTGTAGTGTAACAGGTTTCCGTCTGTTTTCTTCGAAAATAGTTTTGAAAGCTTCGGTTACCGAATTGCTTGTTTTATTTTTTAGCGGTAATGCAAAGGCATATTTTGAAAATACGTCGATCACTGTCAGAAGATATTTGTATCCGTCGTTATGTTTTTGTATCGATGTCATGTCGTTGAGATCGGCTTCCCAAAGCATGTCTATGTTCCATACGTTGTAATGATTTCGAGGAAACTTTTTTCTCGCAGGTTTGTGGAGAGTGTAGGTTTCCTGATGCATCAACCATTTTTTCACCGTATCGCGGGATATATTTTTATCCCGTACCGCTCTCCACAGACGATCTACAGATGAGAATGAAGCATGGTGTCGGGGATCGTAATATATTTTGGTGAGAATTTTATTGTGTTTCAACTTAGAGACTCCCATGACCGATCTCTCTGTCTACGGCTTTTTCTCAGAGGAACCAGTTTGTAAGCGTCAGGTGTTCTCAGAAAAGGTGTAGTTTTCCTGGAAACACGGACGGTCACTTTCTTCTTCTTCTTCTTCTGTCGATGAGACGGTCCAGGGCTTTCCGTTGGCGACGATGAGAAGTTCAATGTTTTCGGATCCGGAAGTGTTTTTTCCTGACGTTCGTCTATCAAATGTTGTGCCGTGGATTGGTACTCATCGATGATATTCTGTAACTGATGACGTGTATTACGGGGTAATGTCTATGCCAGATTCTGAGGAAAATACGTCGATTCTGGTGAAATAGTAGAAGAACCGTCGTTATCTTGCACAATAGGAATCTGTAATGGTTCTTTGGATTTTCGACTCAACCATAAATACTCGTCCAGTTCCTTTCTGTAAAGACGCCATTTTTGATCGTCTGATATATTTTTCATTTTTAGAATATCATTCATCTTCTTATCTAGAACGGATAATTTTTGAGTCACAGACAATTCGGAACCACGAATACGTGCTAACTGTTCCGGTGAAAGGACGATCATTTTTTTGTAAGAAGATGTCATTTCTCAATGAGGAATGAGAGTACCGAGAAGACCCGATAACAAGGAGCCTAGAAGTAAAGGTAGAAATCCTCCTTTCTGAACAAGAAGCTTTGTGCGTTTCTCGATGTTCACTTTCGGTTTCACTAGATTGCGTATGACCGACTTGTAAGGTGTCAGACGACGTTTTGCGGACGGTTTAATTTTCACGTTTCCTTTTAAAACGTTCAGGCAGCATTCGCTGATGAAACGTATCGTTTTTTTCGGAGCACTTTTCAATAATGATTTACGGATTTTGGGCGGCGAATTTTTCAACACGTGCAAGAAAGGTGAATGTTTCTTGAAAGAAGTGGAATGTCTATTCCTGTTAGAACGTGAGTTGGTACGTGTCTTCCTCGTTTTCCTCATCTCGATGTTTTAAACATTCCTGAGGAAGATATACAGTTGAGTAATTTTGGTTGAAAACGTCTGTTTGATAACGTAAAGGATCCGGTGTTGACTGTGAGAGATCAATATACAAATAACTGTAAGGTTGCGTGGTAGCATCTATATATACTTTTTCGAGTTCCTTCATGCGATGAGGATGAAGTTGTCTTGCAAAAACAGTGAATTGGTTCATATCTCGAGGATTTTTAAAAATAACAAAGTGCTTCACGTTCAACGAAATGTCCCTGCAATTTTTTCCTTGGTGGAAAAGATTCTGTGTTATGAACACCACCGAAATGTTTTTGTGATGGCTGCCTTTTGTGAAAAGGTCGGCGACTTTTTCCCCTTGTGCAACCATCATAAGATCATCCAGGATTATGAGTGTAGGAGTTTTTCCGTTCCACGACTGCCAATCGACGATACCTTTATGATATTGCACATCTCGAAGACTTTGTGGAATACTGTTCTCCTGATCGTAACACCATATGATTTTCTTGACGGATCCTTCTACAAGATGAACGATGGAATCGACCATGTTTGTCACAAAAGTAGTTTTTCCGCTTCCTGATGCTCCGCAAACCATCATGGTGAAAGGATGAGAAAGTTTAGGAATCATGCTGAAGAAACGTCTTACAGATTCTGAAGAAAAATGAAGGTCTGGCAGTCTGCGAACACGTTTTATATCAGCCCCGAAGGGTTCGAACTCTGGACCGTTACAGACATATTTTAGTCTGCACAGTATCCGAAAGGAAACGATAAATGTTCATGGTCGAATTGTCGTTTCAACAATACTGGTTGAAACAGCTTTTTTTCATTTGTACTGATGACTTGGAACTGTTTTGTTCTTCTGATTCTGAAAATATTTTCGACCATAACTTCAGGTTTCTCATTGTTTATCATGTCGCACATGGTATCGAAATTAATCAATTCTGATGTGGAGGTATTCAATGTAATCCCTTTCACTTTACAGATATACTGTGCTTCGGAGAACGGTTTTGTTATTTTCATGCTGTAACTTTTCGGTCCCGTTGAAACAAACTGTTCACAAACCGCATCGGTGCCGAAATCTGCCAATTCATCGGTGAGTTCTCCTAGTGCGTCACCTGTCTGGGGATGGTATTCCATTTCAGGACTATCTATGTAAATTACTGAATCGGTATCACAATAACATACCCTGTCACCCAATTTTTCTAGAAGTTCATAAAGTTTCAGACGAGCATGACATGTTGTGAAGGCAGCGATAGGAACGTTTACTTTCCTGTTCTGACTGACAGCCTCTTCAACATACTTCCAGTTCACTAAAACGGTGTCCTGATTGATGAATACGACTCCTCCGATTATGATATTTGGGTCAGTCATTTTATCGAGGAAATCCTTCGATTCCTTGATGATGGTTGTCTGGGAAAGATTGTCCCGTTGGCAGAATTTGCCCCATAAAGAATTGAGGCAGAGTTTAGCCAGAGTACGTTTTCCAGGATTAACTTCTATACTGTTTTCTTCCAATAGAATACCCTCCCTATCGAAATATTCCTGTATGTACTTCTTCTTATCCTCGTCGTTCTGACACCATGAAGGCCAACCGCTCGCTTCCTGTTTTATTTTCAAGAAGGTGTTGACATAACCAGAAAAAAGTCCTCCAGTTTGTGTGACAGGGTTGTACATGGATGTTTCATATTTCCACACTTCCGACATCGACAACACTTCGTAACCTAAACTGCATGCTTTACGTACCTCGGCAATGACCCAAGTTCCCGAAAGTGCGCGTTGTTCATCGGAATGCTGGCATGTACCTTCACATTTCAATTTGATAGCACACTCCTTACACAATACGAACATGAGTTTTCCATGCATTTTTGTAGGCAACACAGGATGTAAAAGAGTTTTTGGCGGCAGAATAGTACATTTGATGAGGCCCTCCATGTTCAGAACCTCATTTACCGACGGAATAGAATTTCCTAGAAATATGGTAGGATGTCCGACAGGATAAGCACAATATTTGTTCACATAAGGGTACAAACTTGTGAAATCATTGTACTGCAATTTCTCATTCTCTTTGATCTTGTAGTAAGTCCTGACACTTTCAACTCTTCCTCCATATAAGGCGTCTCGTGGATTTAAAGGAATGCAGCAAACAATAGGATGTGTCGATAGATATCTATCGAGTTCAGGATCTGCTTTCAATATTTTGTTGAAATCGCATTCCCACATTGTGACGACATGGTATCCTTCCGAACGTAAAGCAGCAAGTTTACGGCATGTTGTTTCGTATCTGAAGGCTGCAGTGTTCAACATGTCACTATGTTTCTGACTGCTACTATCCTGATCGGTTTCATCTTCATCGTCATTTTTCGGATACATATCCCTGTTAATTGATATGCAGCGTTGACAACCATGCCAGTAGCATCCAAGCGCCTCATACACTGTCTGCGTCTCCTCGTGATATCCGTCCACTCTGTAACGTCCTTCTATGACATATTTTTCACGAGTACGTCCACCGTGAAGAAGTATTACATGATTCTGTTCTTCAACGTAGGTTAACCATTTCAATGCAAACTTGGACATCTGATCTGCATGATGGTAACCTCCTTTAGGAATTATCCCTGTAGTATTAGCCGGCATAAATTTCCCTCTGTAAATCAGGGAACAGGCAGATGCTATTGTGATGCAATCCTTGAAAATATCTATTTTGCATATATCTAGAAAATTCTGTCTTAACTTCAAACATCCTTGTCTCAACAAGACAACATCCTTGATGCAGTATTGGAGAAGTTGGTTTTTGTTGTTGAAAGGTATATTCTTATTGCATTCAATGTCATACCAAGACATAAAACGGTGTTGATCTTCAACTGTTTTCATATATTCATATCCGTATGCAGAAGGAGGAGGCATCGGCCCTATGTAATTTCTATTCTTGTAGGTGTTCCACAAATGCGGATAATATCCTTTCTGCACAGGCAAACCAAAAAGTTTGGAAAATCCTGCAAGATTTGTCTGAACGTAGTTGAGACTGTCCACAAAATGAAGATTTTGGTATGTCATACTAATGATTTTGGTTCCATCTAAGATGACACGAGGTTTCATTTCTTTTTCCAACATTCTCCTTAATAGAAATGTGCAATCATAACCTCGTGCATTGTGTGCACAGATGGTTATGTTGGTAAACTTATGATGCAATTCGAGATAGGACAGAAATGTGTCTACAGGATCATCCCAGAATACAAACTCTCTTGTTCCACAGACAGAACATGGAACCGCTAAATCCTCTTTTTTGTAACATGCGTGACAGGCTCTCTGCACTACAATAAGATTCGGAACATGCAGAAAAGTTTTTTCTTTCTCAGAGTAAGGAATATCTGTATAACATTCAAAATCGTAAAATATATAGAGAAATTTTGAATTCAATTTAGGTTTCGGTATAGCCATGTGACAGAAATGATTGATAGGCTTCACACAGTTACATACAGTACAGTACTTCATGTTACATTTATGCACTGTTTCATATGTATTGTGAGTTAGAATAATTCTGAAACATCGGGGACACTGCTGTATTTCACTACAGACTGTACCGTTTCGGAATGGTGTAGAAACGTGATTCGTGAAGCAGTTTTCATTTTTGAAAATTCTGTGACATGTCTGGCATATTCTGCGAACCCCCTGTTCAGGTACACACGGTGGAGTTGAACGGCACATACAACACAATTGTTTACACAGATGGTTATGAGCTTTTTGAAATATGAGTTCGTTACACCCGCGACATTCTTGTTTTGCCGCAAATGCTCCAACACGGTTCACTATTACATCATAATGCTGTCTGGTATTATCATAGAGAAGGTATATAAATTTGGAAGCGTTTTCAACCAGTCCTTCAAACAAAACATCTTTAACATCACGAAGATTGTTGTATACAATAATCTTATATTCAGGGAGAACTTGCTGAAATTTTCTCAGTTCCGGAATTCCACTTCCAGTACACGTATTGTCTGTCAGATCTACATCTGCTTTTCGCATCAGTTCGAAAACAGGTTTAAGAAGATTTCTGTTTCTTCTATATTGAGTATAGGACGGGTCTTTATCAGCATGGGCTTTCCCTATGACCAGAGCTTCAGCTAAACAGAGTGGTTTTTTTCTATTCGGCACACCGACGATACTTCTTTTTTGAGTGCTTAACATATAATTAGGTAAACAATATGTTCGATTACCCCCACCTCCAACAGGTATATTGACATGGTCTGCTCGTAAAATTAAGCGATCTGTAGCAGTGAAGGTTTTTGCACTTTGTAGTATTTTGTACATAATGTTCCACACCATATCACTATGCAACTGATCACATCTATGCCACCCGATGTAAATATCTTTCACAGTTGGGTCAGATATGTTAGACAAAGTTAAACCTATTTTGTCTTCATCCTTGCTGTCTTTTTTAACGTAGGTGAGAAGATTTTCAACACCTTCGCGAATCCAAGTGTGAGGATCGACATTTTCTGGCGGGTGTGAGAAACTGAATTCAACACGTCGTCCCTTGGAACGGAATTTAGGATATTCGCGTTCTTGAATGTTCTGTAATATTATATTCCCTATCTGTTCACGAGACACTGAAGCACGTTTTCTTTTCTTACCTTTCCCATTTGATGGCTGTTCTGCTGGGGGGTCCGGTCTCCATGACGGTCCTGGCAAAGGCTCCGGGTGTGATCTGGATGCAGTGTTAGTTCCTGTGTCGGATGCCTGCGTCTCCTTGGTGACTCGGGATACAGGATCAGGTCTCGATGGGGGGCCTGGGGACTCTTCGGGAATACCTGTACATCCTCCTCCTGCTGGTGGGTCCGGTCTCCATGACGGTCCTGGCAAAGGCTCCGGGTGTGATCTGGATGCAGCGTTTGTAGAAGTTCCTGTGTCGGATGCCTGCGTCTCCTTGGTGACTCGGGATACAGGATCAGGTGTCGATTGGGGGCCTGGGGACTCTTCGGGAATATCTGTCCATCCTCCTCCTGAAAGATCGGGTGCGGATGTTGTCACTGTCCGTAGTAAGTGGTCATACTCCTCGACCAAAGAGATACTTTCTCCCGCGATAATTTTCTGCGCAATAATCGCCAACACTTCCCGTAATTGTGCAGATGTTGTGTAATATCCGTCACGATATAGCACTAACAGATCGTCAGCGGATAACTGTACGTCCATGATCGTACAATGATTATTTCACGAAGACTGTTTTGTGGAGAGAACGCCGTTCTTTATATACGCAAACATGACGCAACAGTTATCTCCGATCCTAACGGTTCTACTGACCCTATGTGGTTATCCCGGAAATGATTAACAGTCTTCACCACATGTTTTCCTCGTTGATATCACTATGTAACGGTTTTCTTGTTTATCTGTAAACAGAGGAAACAGGATGTAGATAAATTCTTAACGAAGGAACGTGTGAAATGTTTATCTATCGACAAAGGAAGAAGGACGTAGATAAGGAAATAGCTCGGCTCCTAATTGAGCTAGACCGGAAGTGATGACAATATTGTAATCTGCACGTCGAGACCTTTCATTAGAGTGGTCGGAAGGGGGGGTCTACGATTGAAAATAAAGAAAGTAGCAAACCGCTGGTCCTACAACAATGAAACCTGGTTCACCGGAAAGAGGAGTTCACTCCGAGTCCGACAAGCTATCAATCATCCTCCTAGCTCAATTAGGAGCCGAGTTACAGCGATTTTAAGTTTTCGCAAAAAAAAAAAAAAAAAAAAACGGAATTTTTCAAAAGGCTCTAGCTCCTCCCCTAATCGACGTAGAGCGAATCCGATTACATATTCGTAATCTGCACGTCGAGACCTTTCATTGGAGTGGTCGGAAGGGGGGGTCTACGATTGAAAATAAAGAAAGTAGGAAACCGCTGGTCCTAGAACAATGAAACCTGGTTCACAGGAAAGAGGACTTCACTCCGAGTCCAACAACCTATCAATCATTCTTCTATCTCGATTAGGGGCCGAGATATTCAAATTTGAAATATCGTACTCAACATGGGTGCATAACTACTCGACTCAACGGGGGTGCATAACTACTTATATAAATGCAAAAAATTTAAACAGTCGTCCTGCCGGTCCTAATTGAGCTAGACCGGAAGTTATGACATATTCGTAATCTGCACCGCAAGCCCTTTCATCTGAATGTAACATCAAAGATCTCCGGCCGGAAATAAAATTTAAACAGTCGTCCTGCCTGTCCTAATTCAGGTAGACCGGAAGTGATTGCATATTCGGAATCTGCACGGCAAGACCTTTCATTTGATTGTAACATCAAAAGTCTCCGACCGTAAATAAAGAAAATAGAAAACTGGCGGAGGATGAAACCTGGTTCATCTGAAAGAGCATGTTTTTCTGAGTAAAATAGCGTTTGAATTATCCCTCTACCTCAATTAGAAGCCGAGATATTCGAATTTGAAATTCAAGGTCAAGGTCTGGTCAAAGGTCAAGGTCAATCCCAAGGTCAAGGTCAAAGGTTAAGGCCAAGGTTAAGGTCAAGGTCGAAGGTTAAGGTCAAGGTCAAAGATCGTGGTCAAGTTCAAAAATTATATATATCATATATATTATATATATATATGTTATACTTATAAATATTCCCTGTGAAAGCTTATAGAAGTTCGGATCCCACTTTCAAACTGTAGGTCCGATCCCGATTAGCCTTACTGTGCATTTCCCTGTGAAAGCTTATAGAAATTCGGGTCCCACTTTAAAACTGTAGGTCCGATCCTGATTAGCTTTACTGTGCATAAAGTGGACTTATACCACCAAACCCATTATAAAACATATATAACCAATATTATAAAATACATCTTTATTATGGGAGACACCTGCCTCAACTAATAACATCCATATTTGTAGACTTTTCCTGCCGATCGGTTCATAACATTACATTGGGAAACAGAAAGAAGGAACTTTATATTAGAACAGTTTATCTCAACACTTCTCGACAGGGCTGTCAGAGAGCTGTATATTTAATTAGACCCTTATTATTTTTCTATCAGAGTCTGCCAAGCAATTAACCACATGCAGCAATTAGATATCTCGCAACTGTTGACACCAACTTGATATGATACTGCGATCCAAATTTCCCGGATATGCCAATTAGCCAGCAGTGAGTTCATCTCGCAAGTGTTGACACCAATTTGATATGATACTGCAATCAGAGTTTACCGGATATACCAATTAGCCAGATTCAGCAATCAACTTACTATCTTGAAAGGCGATATGATACTGGAATCTGTGTTTGCGGCAGCTGCATATATTTCTCTACGATCATTTCACACTTTGAAATTGTTAACGAAGAATCAGAATGGAGAACGGGGACGATGTAAGTACCTTATATTAATTTCATTTTGTCAAATAATAAGTTCATATTTACACATCGCAACCTTTATTGGTGTCGATCATCAGTTTACAAAATATATACACAGAAATTTTTACACGTAATGAAACTCTACAGGTGAGTAATTATATAATATCAGTGTTGCAACAAATCAATAGTGCCGATCATCAGTTTACAAAATATATACACAGAAATTGTTACACATAATGAAACTCTACAGGTGAATAATTGTATTGCAACAAATCAATAAACTTCCCATCTATCTCTTCGCATGCAACCGCAGAAAATTGAACAGTGTGTTAGTGTATTAGTAATGTTAGTTCTAGCTGTTCAATTTTCTCTTTTTCAAAAGCTCCACCATTCTCTTCTCCATTCCTTTCTCCTCGTCCCCCATTTTCTCCTCTTCTTTCTGCTGTCTGACACCTTTAAATAACTCCATCAATTCAAAGCACACTCGAAGAGATAGATGGGAAGGTACATACTGCCCACGTTTTATATTTTCGACGAAATCCTCGAATGCCGCAGATTTTTCTTTTTTCCCGATTATACATGAAAACATTTTTATGAGATTGTCGATTCTTACTTCCATATCTTTGCACACTTCTTCCAGATTTTTTAACAGATCTTCCGCTAAGTTGTTTTCTTCGCAAAAGTCGACGTAACACGCAATATGTTTCTCCGCATGCTTAGCCTGGTTCTTATTCCATAGGCTTCTTCTTTCTCCCTTCTGATTCTCGTTCTTAAGATCAGCATACAGAAGGTCGAAATCAAAAGGTAACAATGCCATCTGAAAATAAAAGAAAAACTGTTATTTATGCACACGTCAGTATTATACAATTTACATCGAAATATTTTTCTTTTCAGCAACAATGGATGAATTTCATAACAAATTATCTGAGACATGTCACAAGAACCGAAATGGAACAGGCCGTCGCAGACATACGTGCCACCATGCTGCGACACCTGGAAAACCAGGAGGCAATTAGCAGGCGTCAGCACGAGTTTGCTACTCAGCAGAGCACCAGAATAGTCGCTGCTGCTGAAACGCTCGCGGACCTTTTTCGCGAGCTTTTTCAGCAGGGCGAGCTATTCCGTGCGGAGATGCTCCAGGATAGAAGAAGAACTGCCGAGCAGATCGACGAGCATTGGAACAGGTATCTATTTTCATATTTTTTCCATTTCATAATTTTTTAACAGACTATTTTTTCAGACTTCGTCGTTCAAGAAACATCTCAATACATAATATTTTATTTTTCTAATCGCTGTTATTATTATTTATCAGAGTTCACCAAGCAACTCTTGATGCCGGTGCTCGTCTAATCGGCGACCTGCCCCGGCAACTTTTCCAGCACGAAATCATCGTAGCTGCTGGGGCAGGAGTTTCTATCCCTGGAGCCGCTCCGCACGACGAAGTTGCTGACCCTGCGCCTCCTGGCGGAGAGGTAGTGCCTGTTCCGTCTCCTCCACAAATCCCCCAGCAGGAGGAGGAGGAGGATTCACCGCCTTCTTCTCCATCTGTGGTGGATTTGGTGGAGGATGACGACGACGAAAATTTCTGACGTCCTCGTTCTCCTAAATAAAGAACATGTACAGAATACAGGTAATATTTTTTCTTCTTACCTTAGACCACTCTAGTTTTCTTCAGCTTCGGAACCAGAAACAAGTGTCAGCAAGGGTGTCCAGGAACAAGTATCAGCACAATCGCAGATGATTACTACCTGATAGCGTACAGTCTGTCGAACTGTGTAAGTGAAACACGGTAAAACTTCTTATATACCTACCTACCCCTCCTCAAATTCCCTGATATTCTCTGCGCATTCTCTCGCGCAAGGCATCCAACGCCCTCCTCCGAGAACACAACTTTTTTAATTCTATTCACGTGCTGTCTCTCGGAAACTTCTTTTCCTTTTTGCCCGCTCTCCATTCCGCCGCCTACTAACGTATCCTGCACACAGTCATACCTTATCAACGTTCCCACAAACTTCTACACGCCCATTCCAAGAAACATCCGACATGTCCAAACACGTGTTCCACAATCTCTCCATATCGCTTCAACATCCCAACACATTTCCTTTCCAACTCCTTTATCTTCTCAACTGCCAACTCTTATCAACTTCAACAGTCATTTACGCCCCCCCTACCGGAAACCCTTATCATAATTCCCAGAAAACTAACCGTAGTCACTTCCTCATTAACAACAGGAAACCCCAACCCATATCAACATTCCCAGAAAACCGTCACCTCATCATTAACAACAGGAAACCATCTTATCAATTCCCCAACCGACTTTTCCTTCTCCCCCCAACAACCAATCAAAACACTCCTCACAAATTAATCACAACCCATTCAATGACGTCACACCAATCAAATCACTCCTAACAAAATAAACCCCACCCATTTATGACGTCATCACTCAAAACCAACACCCTTGCTTGCCCACACGGCTTGGTCATCAATTGATCTTTGATCGATCTTTTCCAATCAATTGATTTATCGACTTCAACGGGGGTACATAACTACTAAAAGTTAAAGCATTATTCAAATTTTGTATTTCTTGTATAATTGTGCAATTTATAATCAAGGTGGTTTTACCTTTTTAAAAATTACTATGAAATAATACCCCCTCTCTCTTTCTGTGTGTATGTGTGTTTGAGCATCTAAATTTTTACATTAATTTTCATTAAATAATAATACATCTTATATATTTAGATATATGGACAAGATAATTTGAAGTGGACCCACATCCTTTTGGTTTAAATTTCTCCCTAAGTTCAATGCAATGAAAGACTATCTGAGTCAGAGTCATTATGTGCCTTCGCCGAATATCGAACCCGGAACTCCTTGATTACAAGAAGACGACGTTACCACTACACCATCTGGGAGGCAGAAACCCTTATATCTAGAATCATTATATGACTCTAAACATTTACCTGTATTAAATGCACATATAAATATTAGAATGTTGTTTAATTTCCTTAGGAAACCGTATTCGTAGGGCCTGGAGTGCATTTTTGCAGATAAGGAGATTCTAGCGTATGTACCCGTGTGCAGTATGATCCTCTGCGGGACTATGTGTTGCATGCAGTCCATGTGTGTTTGTGATTGTCCCTTCATTTACTTCTTCTCACCTTTCATCATCATCTTAGCAAATAGTCGAAACTGACAGAGACGTTGAGTAAAAATAAATCAATTCAATTTAATCTTCTGTGTTACTAGTTATATGTAAGAAAGAATGCTAATTCGTTCCTTGAAAACATAACTGGTAGTGTAAGGTCGGTACAAGTAATTCCTTACTGCAACCACTGATATGTATGTGCATATGTGTCTTTGTTTGATTTTTGTCACTTGGCTTTTTGTTTCTCTTCCACCACTCGCTACGATGATGAAGAGTAATGATATGATGAAATTGATGAAGAGACACTCACAAAGAACACACCAATAATGTCCAGGCCGAGATTCGAACCCAGGACCACTGAGAACGTAGATGGCTGTGCTAACCATTCCGCAGGGACGTCGGCATATATATATATATATATATATATATATATATATATATATATATATATATATAAATGGGATCCCGGGTTCGATGCCCGGTGAGGGCACATAGAGGTTAGAATCGCACTTTAAGCTGTAGGTGCAGTCCCGATCAGCCTTACTGTGCATAAGGAGGACCAAATCATTCAATTATATATATATATATATATATATATATATATATATATATATATACAAAGGCTGTCGCAGAGAAGGTGAGACTAACAGCGACCTCCATTGGCTAGCAAATGTACTGGGTGAAAAATTGGTCCATTTGCTGCCGATTGAGACCAAAATGACCGCAATAGGTCAAAAAGTCGCGACTGCGTAGCATTTAAAAGACAAGCATGTACATGGACTCCTCCAAGAATCATTAAAAAGAAAAAAAATAATTACAAACCACAAATTGTTTTATTGAGAATCAGCCATATCGAGTAGACGTACATCTTTTTTAAAATAAGCACCACTGACAGCTAAGCATATGCCTATCATCACGAATAATTGCTTCAACAGTATTCACTAGCGTCTCGTTAATCACGGAAGGTCTTTGTCCAGGATGCGGAAGCAAAGCGCCTGATTCGCGCCCATCTTCGAACATCGTTACACTGTGGCTCTACTCAGTCTGTCTTGATTTGCATATGCCTGTTGAAACATTGCATATGTTTCCGCAGCACTTTTCCCTAAACGCCAACAATATTTTATGCCATGTCGTTGTTCATCTTGAATACTTATCGCGAAAAGCAATGTTATACACAAGACAGGAAAGAATCTGTCTCACCTTCTCTGCGACAACCTTTGTGTGTGTGTGTGTGTGTGTGTGTATATATATATATATATATATATATATATATATATATATATATATATACATACATATATATACACACACTTTCATACGTAGAGGTAGAAGGTGGAAGAGAGAGAGAAATATAGAGAAGTGGGTGAGAGAGACAATGGCTACATAAAGGATGATACAAAACGCCTTCATCTTGTCTGCCCCACCTGCATGCTTCGTATGATCTGCTATGCCCTAACCGCTTTGAACAATCCCTCCACCCCACACGTTGATGGAGACACCCGTGCTATCGCAAAAAGCTTGTCACAGGATGGGAGAGTTTAGAAACCCGAGTCGCGTCTATCGTTTAGATTTAGATGACTCTACCAAGGGAGACCTTAACAACAAAAGACTCTCCAGAACACGAGATAACATTATTCTCTGTTGGACAAGTTCTGGTTTCATCTCTCCAAGCGAAATATTGCGACGGTTTTAGATAGTAGCTGCTACACGACAAGTACAGCAGGCTTTAAGTAGAATTTTGTGTCGCGAATAATAGTGGTCTAATATCTTATTTATTAAGTAAATTGTTGTAGTGGCTCATAATGAGGATGTATTTATAAAATAATATCAAATATTTACACTATCAATAATCTTATTTAATTTTGGAACTAATTGTCTCTAACTTAAATAATTTGTTTCCTTTATATGCAATTGTATCTGAATGATTTCAGAGAAAAAAAAATGTTAATACAGTAGAACCTTGATCACTAGAACCTCAACAACTCTAATAAAAACCTCGATAAGACGAATTTTTGTACAGTTTATGGATGCCGTTCTAGTTCAATATCTCGACGGTAGAGTATGAAAAACCTATATGAGTCGAAGTTAAATTCTAATCACCTCTAAATCGTTGTAACCAAGAGGTCAGGAAAGCAAAGCGTCGATTCGCGAACGATCTTCTAAATTATGAGAAAAAGTCGGATGTTATTTGGAAAAAACTGAAAACTTTAGGGGTTGGTAAACAAAAAAGGAACGATCAATTAAACTTCTCCATAGAAATGTTGAACGAATATTTCAGCGAAGTTCAAACACTGGACAATAATGTAAGGGAAGAAACAATACGAACGATTTCGACCACAGTTCACAGAACCGCACCAAAATTTTTCTTCTCGCCCATTCGGCCAGAACACGTTCAGTCAGCTCTCAATAAAATAAAATCCACTGCTGTGGGAATAGACGAAATCTCTGTTCTAATGATTAAAAAAATTCTCCCGTACGTTCTCGTTCCTATGACAGGCATTTTTAATTTCTCCCTGTCCTTCGGCATATTCCCGTCGATTTGGAAACTGGCTAAGGTTCGCCCTCTGCCGAAAACAAACAAAGTTCTCAGCCTCGGCGACCACCGGCCGATAAGTATTCTTCCGGCTCTGTCCAAAGCTCTCGAACACGTTGTCAGTAACCAAACGGGTAATTTCTTATCACGAAACAATCTAATGAATCCCCTCCAATCGGGATTCCGGCGCAACCATAGCACCTGCACAGCGCTCATCAACGTGACGGACGACATAAGACAAGCCATGGACATTAAAGAAGTAACTATTCTTGTACTTCTGGACTTTAGTAAAGCTTTTCAGACTATTGACCACGACATCCTGCTATCCAAGCTATCCTTCCTGTACAACTTCTCTGACCCAACCGTAGCTTGGTTCCGTTCGTATATTAATGAACGCCAACAATGCGTCTTCAACTCTGGTGAGAAATCGTCGTGCCGATCAATCAGCGCCGGTGTCCCCCAGGGAACCGTCCTCGGTCCACTCCTCTTCTCTCTGTACATTAACCATATTCCTGACGCACTCGAACACTGTAAATATCACATCTATGCAGATGATGTTCAGCTGTATTTGTCATTTCCTCCAAAGAATATTGAAAATTCAATTCGCGATATAAATTATGATCTGAACAAAATCAGTACTTGGTCAGCTAATCATGGGCTACTAATTAATCCTTCGAAAACCCAAACTATTATTATAGGTTCACAAAAAATGCTTTCAGCATTTGAAATTTCTTCCCTCCCGCCCATAATGGTCTTAGGGAAAGCTATTAAATTAAGTAAAACAGCCAAAAATCTGGGCGTAATGTTTAATCAGCATCTCTCATGGTCAGATCACGTAAATTTAACTAGTAAAAGAGCCTTCGCTGCATTACACGCTCTTGTTCGGCTTAAACATTTTCTACCCGTTAGCATTAAAATCAAACTGGTGCAAGCACTTGTTTTTCCACACTTCGATTACTGCGATTCTGTCTATTCCGAATTAACAGATGATCTCGCTCAACGTCTTCAACGAGTACAAAACACCTGCGTCCGCTTTATTTTTGATCTGAAATATAGGGATCATTTATCCGTTTTCTTTACGAAGCTAAATTGGCTCAAATTAATTGATCGGCGAAAGGTACACAACCTCACCCTTCTCTATAGGGCAATCAGTTCAAAGGAACCGGCTTATCTCTCGAGCAGATTCTCAATGCTTTCCGAATCACACAGCCTTGACACCAGATCGCGAGGGAGAACTCAACTACTCATCCCCCTTCATAACTCAAATTTTTATTCAAAATCTTTCACCGTTTCTACTTCTCGTCTTTGGAACTCACTGCCCCTCGAAATCCGAAACTCATCTTCAGTATATGTCTTTAAGACGCAATTAAAACATTTTTTATTGGGCACAAATAGTTAGCACATTATATTTTAGTGATAAATTGCATACAGTTAAGCGCAGAACAACACTGAAAATCCTCATTCACCTTAATATTTCAAATCCCTGACTACTGTCATGAATATCTGATTGTGTGTGTGTGTGTGTGTGTGTGTGTGTGTGTTTTGTTGTATGTTCGTGTGTATAGGTTAGGATTTTATTCCCGTATGTATTTTTTTTCTTATCATTTTTTTTCTGTAATTTTTTCTTTGTAATTTTATATTTCTCTTTTTATATTTTAAAATTTACCTTTCTATGTAATGGTTTAAATGTTGTTGTAAACATGGTTAAGTGGTAGAAAAGGCTACTACAAAGCCTTAACTTCGCCATGATAAACAAGACGCAATAAATAAATAAATAAATAAAATAACTCGAATTTTAACTCCCACAGACCTCAATAAGTCGAAGTGTAATAAACTATAGACCTCTATAACTCAAAGTCGGCGATTTTGTCCCTCAATAACTCGAACATTGGTAAGTCGAAATCCTTGACACCTCGAATTCCCCCCTCTCAAGTTCGAGTTATCAAGGTTGCAATGTTTATATTGCATGAAACACACTTTGAGAGGAAATGTGTTCTGTGTAATTGGAGGGTTTGAGTATCATTATATGGGGGGAGGGATATTCTACTGACGTTTGTCTGTTAAAATAATGACAAAAAGCATTCAAGAACTCGAATCAAATTAATTTATCTACTAAGAGAGGCTTACTCTTACTCTTAAACTTACAATTTATGGCTAAAATCTTACATAACTATCGACTTGCACTGCCTTAATTTTCTATTAGATAACTCTGCTTGGTTATTTTACCACCTTTGGTTTGTAACGTTTGGTGTTATTCTGTTAAAGTGAGTTACTCTCAATATTAAATAACACAGACCGTCATACAGTACGTTATCTGGTCATAACTAGTAGAACAAGCGAGACTCAAATGAAAGCCTTCGTATGTTTTTGTTTTCTTTCTAGTTGATCTCTGTATGTAGGGTTGCAAAAGTTCGCTGCATTTTAGCATAGACCTATTGCTCATCTACATATATGTTCACCTTTGAGTTAGTGCCTGTATACCTTAAGAAGAATGAGTCTTTGTGGTCCACATTCATTCACTTATGAGCCACTGCGAAGGCCTTTCCACCCAGCTGCCTGAGAACTGAGGCCATTGTCGAACTTTCTCCTCCATTAGTAAACTTGCTGGTGTGGTAGGCATGCACAGAGATATTGAACTTTCATTTGCAGACATTTCTTTAAGTGTTAGGCTGACAAGGGCAAGAAACCACTCCTCTTCGCTGGTGCAAGTGTGTGTATGAGGCGCCATCTTTAATATGACAAAAATGGCGTTTTGAAGCTCACTTGGTTCGTGTTGCATCCTTGACGTCGTTTTTAAATAAGTGTTGATACCTCATGTACATATGAGCTGTATAAAGTCTGCTCACAATTTGTATTTGACTATTAAGGTTTTAATTGTACTCGTTCATTGTATTGAACTCGTACCTGTTTCAAATCGACCGCTGACGGCCGAGATGCGTGAAGCTACGTCATAATCCCTTTGGTTGCTTAAGACCAGCGCCGCCCCTTCGCTTAATCCCTTTCTTAACCCTCCTGCCACAGGTTGCTTCCTTAGTTACGGTGAATGTTTCATGAGTCAGCCGAGGGATTATATGAAATCACGTTTCTGCTGAAGGCCTCTCGCGTAAGCGTATTATAAGCAGGGTTTCACTCCCCTCAGCCCGTTGTCTCGTAGGGGATGGACGCCATGTCTACCCTGGGAATGGAAACAAGCCGTTGGTAAGGGAGAAGATTGGGCGCTTCTAGTTCTTGGAAGTTACGTGCTAAGCCCGCGGCGCAAGGAACTAGATTTTCTTGCGGTACTTGCACCTGAACTACATCCGGGGTGCGTTCCGAAATTCACACGTGTTCAAAGTGATAAACTACAGGGTGTCTGATAAGTCACACTATCTTTAAATAGTGTCGTCCTAATTGCGAACAGTCCTAGTTTCGAACAGTCATAATTACGACCAGTCCTAGTTACCAAAATTGCGAGCAGTCCTAGTTTCGAAAAGTTTTAATTGAGATCAGCCCTAGTTTCGAACAGTCATAGTTTTGAACAGTCATAATTGCGAACAGTCCTAATTTAGAGCAGTCCTTGTTTCGAACACTCATAATTGCAAGAAGTCCTACTTTCGAACAGTCGCAATTGCAAACATTTACAATTGCGAACAGTCACAATTCCGAACAGTCCTAGTTTCGAACAGTCATAATTTCGAACAGTCTTAGTTTCGAACAGTCATAGTTTCTAAGTCATAATTGCGACCAGTCCTAGTTTCGAACAGTCATAATTGTGAACAGTGATAAATGCAAACAGTCCTAGTTTCGAACAGCCATAGATGTTAAGTCATAATTGCGACCAGTCTTAGTTTCGAATAGTCATAATTGTAAACAGTCAGAATTGGGAACAGTCCTATTTTCGAATAGTCATAATTGCGAACACTTGCTGCATGTACAAGAAAAAAACTGTATTATTTGGAAGAGCTGTATCTGTGATGGAGAGAGAGTAAACGAGAGAGAATAGGAGAGATTGAGTAGAATGACAGCACCTCATTCCTACGCGTTAGCAAAAATTTGATGCGGCTAGTGTTATGTTACATCCGGTCGTAGCGGGCCACGAGCGGTTTTATTGTTGAGTCAGCAGAACGTGTCTGATCACCTTGAAGACATCGGAAGCGGTGGGGGGAGGGGGTCAATGGATTTGTCACGTTGTTTCTTGATGTATGCTAACCTAACACGTGCATATGTTTGTGTGTGTGTGGAGGAAATGCGCGCGCAACCATTGCGTATGATGGAAAGACATGAAGAAATGATTTAAAGATGGCGCCGAAGGTGCTGTACCCCCGAAAGTTTAGCGGCTAAGGTTATTGCTCTGTAAAACAAGAGGCGTCGAGGGTTCGATTCCTGGAAGAGTCAATATTGATTGATTGATTGATTGAGTTAGTTTTTTTTAAAGTCCGTTTTATGCACGGTAAAACTAATCAGGATTGGACCTACAGTTGAAAAGTGGTGATTCGGACCACTATGTGCCTCCACCGAGTATCGAACCTGGGACCCTTTGATTACAAGGCGACGATGTCAATATTGAATGGTCTCGATTAGCCTGTGTGTAAATAAAGGCAACAAAATGGTTGAGTTCGAAAATCGAGTTGGGTTAGTGGTTAATGTTGTCACCTGGCAATGAAGAGGTCGCGGGTTCGATTCTCTAGGTAGTTAAATTAGGCCAATTGTTTAGTCCCGCCATTATAGGTCCCCGATTAGTCCATCTGTGCATAAATAGTGTTTGAATAAAATCAATATGGCGGCCTTGGGGTAGTGGTTATTGTTGTCGCCTGGTAATGAAGAGGTCGCCGGTTCAATTTTCTAGGTAGTTAAATTGAGGCCAATTGTTTTGTCCCGCCATTATAGGTCCCGATTAGTCCATCTGTGCATAAATAGTATTTGAATAAAATCAAAATGGCGGCCGCGTTTTGTGTTTAGCGGTACGGCGGCGGCGACTGGGGCGCGGCGCGGCGCGGCGCGGCGCGGCGCGGCGCGGGGGGTGTTTTTTATTCCCCGAGATGTTTTAACCAAATGGTTGAGGGTTCGATTCCCAATGTTGGTGAAAATTGGATATTCAATTGTATTTGTTTTAAAGTTCCGATTAGCTTTTTTGTGCACAAATAGAAAATGAACTAATTGGAAATAGGATGTTTATGCTGTAATGAAAAGGTACCGGGTTCGATTCACAATGTCAAATTGGCTGATAATGATGTTGTTTTTAAAATAAAAAAAAAGAAGTGTGAATAAATTAGAATCTGTTGTTTTGCCGTGTGGGGCCCCCAGTAACGATTAGCTTAAATGCATAAAGAGTAGGTAAAATAAGCAAGATGGCCGTCACTATTGTTTTGTGATCAAAGAGGAGTCACAGGTTCGATTCAATCAAAGGAGGCAACATTCTATGTTTCAATTCCATGTAAAAGTCTAAAGTTATGTTTCGATTAACCTCAATGCATAAAGAGGAATTAAACAAAAACAAACAAAATGGCGACAGATGTGATAAAAAAAAATTGAATTAGTTTTTTTATAGTGACAAGAAAAAATAGCGAATCACTGCCTTTGCGTGTCCAGCGCTGTGCAGAAAAGCTCTCATGCTTTATCTCCGACAAGTCCACAATACACATTTTTTTTATTGTATAGTTAATTATTAATGTTGTTATTAACACAGATTCTTACCAGTGTGAAGAAAAGCTCTCATGCTTTATCTCCGACAAGTCCACAATACACACTTTTTTATTATATAGTTAATTATTAATGTTGTTATTAACACCGATTTTTACCAGTGTGAAGAAAAGCTCTTATGCTTTATCTTCGACAAGTCCACAATACACATTTTTTCATTATATAGTTAATTATTAATGTTGTTATTACCGATTGTTACCAGTAAAAATATAAACCATGAGGATTTTTAAAGGGGTGATAAGTGAAAAAAAAGCCAAGACATATATTTTATCCCTGTTTATTACCAATATTTACAAAATTCAAAAGAGCCGCACACACACACATACATACGTAAAATGTTTATATTGTGTCACCAGTTTATCAGCATGTTATTTAACAAGTTTTTATTCTTCAAGTTTGTTCACTCACCCACATAAGGAATTGTGTCACTATCATATCCATTTTCTGCTGCAACCACTGAATTAAAATGTTTCACTATTTTTTCCACAAGCATGTTCTCGCAAAAAAGAAACACTTCTTTGGAAAGTCTTTTTCCGTCAATGTTTTGTATAGACAAAGGCTCAGGTTTTGTACATCCATGTAGATGGGAAAGCACAAACTTCTCCTTATTACATGCATGGACAGGGGAAATATCTGTGCAACCGAAACATTGTTCGCGAAGGTCGAGAATGCAAGATTCCACACAGTTTCCAAAATATGATTTCAGATACGGCGACACTGTTTCACACATAACTTTCGCATGCTCGATGCACACAAATATCTTCATAAAGTTCCGCCACGAACTTTCTGCGATGAACACTATCTCCAGGGAACCGTAAGCTGGTTTTTTCCTTATAATGATCTGACGACGATTGTACAGCGTGGTTATCAGCAATTCATGTTGCTCACTTAGTGGGTAGGAAACACGAGGCTGCTCACCTGGAATAGCGATGTAATTGTCGATTACTGGAAACAATTCCTGAAGAGCGTGCCACTCCTGCAACTGTAGTTCAACACCGGCCGCCCCGCTTCTGTGTAGCCTGACCACAGGTTGGAAATCCAGATGAGAGGAAAGTCCGATTGAAATAACCTTTGTTTTCGAAGCATTCAAATAGTAGACGTGATCAAATAATATCGACTGGCGTATAAGACTAGTTACTTGTTTTTGTTCTTCAGGTAAATGCTGATCGCTCTCTTTCTGAAGAACCCCCTTGAAATTAGTGTACGGTTGAAATCTTTTTTTTCAGCGGCATCGAAATAGAGGATTCCATGACTAAGAACTGCGAGATACTGCATGTCGCAGCGTGCAGATATACATTTGAAGAAATGCGTGGGTGTGTTTTTGAGACGCATGCGCGCGTAGCAAACCAAGCATGTGCTGGACAAAAAAGGTGGAGGGGGGGCGGGGCGTTACAAAGATCAATGGTGAGAGAAAAATCAGCAGAATATCATAAACGTCATATTGAGGAAATATTGGATAACAAATATTAATTAATTTAATTAAAGCATGAACCGCATTGTCGATCTGAAATTAGGTTTATAGACAGGGGGCAAAATGGAAAATATCGACGATGTTCTAGTATTGGATTGTTTCTGTATTTCCATCGGTATAATCCTCCACCACATTTGAAGCATATTGTTTCATCCTCTTTTTGAATGTAAAATAATCCTGCTTCGGACAGAGCTTCTACAAACGGGAATTCTTTTGATTGCCAGTTTCTGAAAGAGGACAATCTAGCATTGAAAGATCCCATCTCTGGATATTGCGTCATTGTTCTGTAAAGACACAAAACAAGATAAATATTATAAGTAAGCTGTAGTAAACTGTAACGCTACAAAATTATTAATATACTATTAGGACTATATGTAACTTGTATAAAATTTCAAACAGTATTTACTGTCAATATTTTCTAGTATACGTACCGAGTATTATAAATTTGATTTACGAATTTGATATTAACCCGTGAAGCAAATTTAAAGTCGACAGCATTGCTGGACACTAAATAGTAATATTGTGCAACTCACCTTGTTATACAATTAATCCAGATGAACATCTCTTTGATTATTAATTTCCATGAGAGCGTCAAATTCAGAGTAGATAACACAAGTCACAGTAGATTCCAAAGCCGATTTGAAGTGGACTTCCAAGCTAACAGCCCCTTGCCGTTGAAGACTGCAGTGGGATATGGCACTTGCAGCTGCGTCTGGTGTTATATCGAAAACAAGTAATGCATATCCCTGGGGGTATTCCTCACGCGATATATTGTTTCCTTCATCCATATAGTGTATCCCTGTTCCAGAGAATAATGTGTGATATGCTGTTATGTACTTGTTGTTTTCAAAGTCTGGTTGAAGTGGTTTGCCGGGAATTTGGACTCCATCAACATATAAAGTAAAGAAGTTGTAATTGAAATGTTGAAAATTGAATGGGTTTGTAGACAGAGTGCCGTTGAATGCATCGTTGGTAACAAACCCCACAACTAATCGTTTCGGAAGACGTCCAAGTATCACATTGTCAATTGTTTTTGAAACAATATCTTTTGGAATAGTTACAGCTTTAAGTTGTACTCTTGTTAGAGGGTATTTTGCTGTATGTTTTTGCAGTATGCGATTGTGATTAAGTTTGATGGATGAACTGACCGATACTTTTCTCACATATAGTGTAGCATCCAGAATTTCCACTTTGCCTTCACTGTCATCTACTCCCATCAAGCAGAAAGTGTCTTTCGAAGGAATTAGTTTTATTCGCATTTCCACTCCATTGATCAAAAATTTCTCTTGATTGAAAATATCAGAATGCAAGTAACCAAACATATCAAATGTTTTACTCTGTTTTGTTAGTTGGTTACGTTTTGTAAAGCCTTTGTTGTCTTCCGAAACGTTATCAAAAGCGCCTGCTGTATCCTTGTACCACAATGCACTTTGGAGATGAGATGATTTTGCAGATATGTCATAGTTCAGTGCTTTTTCAAAATAAGACCTGTATGGGTGCATGTGAGATGGAAACGAGATGAGTTTGTTATTTAAGTAGATTTGTACTTCGCTGAACATTGCATTGAGAAAATCATTGACAGACCCAATTGTTTTATCTGTGGGTAGCAATAACTGACCATTCGCTTTTACAATTCTGGCATCTATATTCAACATTGTGTGTGCTAAATCCATATAATCATCACCATGTCCAGGTATTACAAACTCGGTGGGGGCATTATCTGCCAGAGAACTAACAGGTTTGTATCCGATGGTGTGGTGTTCTAAGATGCTTGTCTGAGTAGGTTTTACCGAGAAAATATCCAATTCACTTTTAAAACACTCACATGATTTCTCCCTAATTAGCGCCATATCTAATCAAAAATATCTGATGTTATTTGAATTTTTTTACGGTTGCGTTTGGTTGTTTTCTTGGTGTTTGTATTGGCACTGGATCTCTTCTTTCTCTGAGCGGTCCTTCCAGTTCGCTGTCCGAAGCAGAGTGATTCCTTTTGAAATGTTTATGTCCCTGATAACCTGAACCAATCATTTCCTTTAGCTTTGTTTCAGCTTTTCTTTTAAGATTTGATCTGGCATCCGAAATTCTGGATTGTAGTGACTGTTTTAGGGGTGTTTTGTCTACAACATCACCTAACACATTTACCCCTGTTTTTAACATTTCTTTCCCTACAGCTTTCGCTCCTTTTTTGATAAGAGGCAAAGCTGACCGAAAAAGTCCTCCAAGAAAACTTCCAATGCCATGTCCTTTTTGATAGGCAGCACCGTAATATATGTTACCCACACCAGATCCAGCTTGTTGATGGTAGTATTGAAAATATGGGTCATTCATAATCAGAGCTTTTCACCACAACGTCTAAAATGAAGTTCCAAACACACTAGTCCGAAGGAGAATGGGATGTGTGCACCAGTGCTATCCCTTAAGTCAATTTCTATTTGTTCGAAATTATGTTTCTGCACTGGGATGTAATGTGGTGAATCGAAAATTTGCACACCATCACTTCCAAAAGTATGTTCCATAGGATTAATGTTTATAATACGTAATAGAGGGGCGACAGCATCTCCCACCATATGTGATTCCGCAATATCTGTGTAAATATTCATCTGGGAAGGAATTTCTCTCACAACATTTGGAGGCGAGCGTCCAATTTTTACTTCTGATAGATCATCGGTCGGTTTAAAACCTAATATCCGTGCCAGTTGAGGTGACAATCGTACATTTATGTTTCTCTGCTTGGTAGATATATCAACAGTCACATGTTTGTACGCAGGATGATTTCGGAGACTAAAATTTAATGTTTCAGAATATTTATTGATTTCTGCAACAATGCTGTTTATAGATGCGTAATACCCTTCGGATATTCGAAGTTCGTTCCATTTGACATCATCCATAGATTTATATTGAATATAGTTGTTAAATCTTGTAATGTTTAGTATTGAATAAGGATAATGCACTTCTACCAATGCCATCTCCCATTTGTTGGTGTCCAACTCCACACGGTTCTGAAGCTTTGTGGTGTAATTAGTTAGAGTATTACTTGGGAAATATTTCATGGAACTGTTATTAGGCAAAGTAAGGCAGAAAGCGTTTGCTTTTCTCATGATGTGTTATGAAGGTTATTTGTACCACTGATGAGAATACCTACAGAAATTTATGCCTCTCTCTCTCTCTCCGTTTGACTCCAAGGACGATGCGCTAATCCAACTGTCAAATAATCTGGAGTAACCTTTCCAATGAACTAACAACTTTTTACTGGCTCCTTTACCTTTGGTCGCAAGGATTTTATCAATTTCATGCATATCCGGTAAGCGGACCAGTTGCAACTCTTCCGTATAAAATGTTCCATCGATTTTATGTCCTTGTAGATCTTTTAATTCATACACTTGAGGATTTCTTTTCAAAATACGTTCCACCACAAATATTTCTCTTGTCCAATTTTCCATGTAACCTTTGTCAAAGCGTTTTTTGGTTTTTGTTATTCTCACTGTATCTGCTATTTTGAATGGCATCTTCAATGACAATAGTGGAGATGAATCAGATTTGAGTTTTTTGTCATACATATTGTGCCATACTTTCAAAAACCTTCTCAGGAGTAACATCTGCTGGTGCCATTTTAATACTCGAGTGAATTTTATGATTATAAGCTTTCGAAACTTTTGGGAGTACATTAACATAGCAGCTGGTTCTTTGCTTAGTAAAATACTTCCACATGCGTTCTTTTAAAGTTCTGTTGAATCTTTCAACAATACTAGCTTTAATATCAGGATTCTTTGTTGTAAAATAAATTACATTTTGTTTTTTGAGATATTCCTGCACAATACTGTTGGTAAACTCACGCCCTTTGTCAGTTTGTAATTTCAAAGGTTTTCTTTTGCTTTGTTTGAAAATTTGCTGGAAAGCCTTTTTTATACATACACCAGTTTTATTTTTTACAGGGACAGCCCAAGCATGCCTACTAAAAATATCGATAACTGTGAGTATATATCTGTACCCTTTGTTGTGATTCCGCAAACTCTGCATGTCATTCAAGTCAGCCTGCCATTGGTCATCGATATTATGCACAAAATAAAAGTTTCTCGGAAATCGACGCTTTACAGGTCTATGCAAAGTGTATGCAGTTTGCTTTGTCAACCAATGTTTGATAGTTGACAATTGTATGGACTTTTTTACAGCTTTCCATAGTGTTGAAGCTGTATAATAGGATGCTGGATGAGATGGATTGTACCAGATATTCTCTAATATTTTTTCGCTCATGGTTTGTATCTTGACCAAACTGGAACAGTACGTTTACGTTTGTGCCCTGGAAATGATGATACAAAAGAAATTGGTTCTTTTTCTTCTTCTTCTACTTCTGCCTCTTCTTGGTTAGCTCCGGACAGCGGAATATGGCGTCCGGGGTTGCCAAAAACAATCTGTTGAATAAACCCCTGTCTCCGGGGGTTTCCAACATATTCTTGAGGAATATTAGATAACGCCAGAGCTCTATTGAACAGTTGCCACCCAACACGATTGCTTGTTTTTCGTGGTCGAATTATATCCGATACTAGATCGACAATATTTGAGCCTTCAATTTTATTATTGTTAATAAAAACTGTCCCATATTTATCCCAATCAATATTACTATTATATAAAAGACGTTCATACAACAGTTCGGCTTTTCTACGATACATGCTAGGTGTAGCAGCTAGAATTTCTTCTTTCATATCAGTCAACTTCTCAGTAGATTCTGTAATCGGTAGCGACACAGGTTCTCTTTGTTTTCGAGTAATAGACAGACATTTTTGGAGCACAATGCTGTAACGATTCCATTTTTCATCATCCGAAAGACCTTTGAGATTCAAAATTACTTGCATATCCTGATCCAATTGCGATAATAATGTAAGCGGTGCAGACATAACAGGATGTCTTATGTTATCCATAAATTCTTGAGGTATTATAACCATTTTTTTGGCATGCTCCATGTTCAGATTTTTTTTTTCACTTAAATAAACTTGATAACACACCTCCTATTAAAGGGGCTAATAACGCAGGTAGAAATCCTCCGTGTTGCACTAGTATCTGTTTCTTCTGCTTTGTAGAGTGTCCTTTGGCAGAGAGATTGCGTATCACCTTCTTGTACCGGCTCAATCTTGTTTTCTGAGGTGTTGAAAGAGGAACATTCCCTTTTAGAACATTGTAACAACACTCACAGATTGAATTAACTAAGGAAGAATCAGCAGCTTGTAATATCGCTGTGCGAAGAGCTGGTTTAGCATCCGACAAAACTTGGAGCACTTTAGCGTGTTTCACTCTTGGAGCCATGATGACAGAATAAACGACTAGTGATTATGCTTGCTTTTTTTGTAGGAAAATATACATAATTGATATCATCGTCGGGAAATATCCGCGACCGAAAACGTACTTCTTCCGGAGTGTTCTGCTTCAGATCAAACAGCAAATATCTATGGGGTTCAGCGGTGGCATTGTAATATGCATCTTTTATAAAATTTGGATTCTCCGGGTATACTTGTCTAGATAAATAATTAATTTGGGCTCTGTCTCTTGGATTTTTGAAGCATACAATATAATGACTTTTTAAAGATATATCTCTATTCCCTTCTCCCTGATGGAATAGATTTTGAGTGATAAAGAAAAGACTAATATCACGATGATGACACCCTTTTGTGAATAAATCTGTGACTCTTTGATCGCATTCCCTCATCTGATCATCAATAATAATAAGATGAGGTCCAGAATTTGGCACAAATTGGTCAATATTAGGCATTCCTTCCCGAAATTGTACAAAACCAGGGAAATCATTGTATGCAGATTGCCATTCCCCGTAGCACACCAAAATATTGTTGAATTTTACATTTACCATTTGGGGTAAACACTGGAGAAAATGCTTCACAAAATATGTCTTTCCGCATCCTGATGGACCAGCCAATATTGCAGAGAACGGGTGTTTCCACAAGCACTCCATTTCTCAAACTGTGAAGAATGTTTTAAATTACATATAATATAAAAGTCGAATGTTATGAATATTTTTCTAGTTGTTAGATTTTACTGATATGTTGTATCTTCAAATTACATATATATATTATATTGTATTGTATTATATATATATATACTTCATCAATAAATAAATATGTGTGTGTGTGTGTGTCTGTATATATATATATATATATACACACACAGACACACACACACACACACACACATACAAACAAGTTTCTTATAGTACAAAATTCACTTTACAACAGCACAACAAAATGCCAGGTAGCATTACCACTGTACGCATGCGCGTTTGTAAACCCCCCGCCTACATATTCCGAGCATCAGCGTTGTGTTAGATAGCTCTCCATTGTTTCAACAACGATAAACAGCTTGGTGGTCCAGATCAAATTGGTTCTGGAATCTACTGTGACGTGTACCGTCTACTTTGAAGTATAAAAAGGTGAGTTGCACAATATTACTATTTAGTGTCCAGCAATGCTGTCGACTTTAAATTTGCTTCACGGGTTAATATCAAATAGAGCCTTTGACAATCATCATGTTGGGGTTTTCGCAGCTAATGAATTACCTGTACATGTGGAACTACCAGCAGCGTTGATTGTAAATACAGACCCCAAAGATAGCCCCGGGAAGCACTGGGTAGCAATTTACATAGACAGTAACTCCCGGGGGGAATTTTTTGATAGTTACGGAAAACCTCCACATGTGCATAACCATTTGCGATTTTTGGAAAGGAACTCTAAATTCTATACGTACAACACTCATCAGATACAAAGTTACGGGTCTGTGTACTGTGGGCATTACTGTTTTCTATATTTATTCCATAGAGCCTCTGGTAAACCCATGCATAAATTTCAAATTTTATTCCCAGTACCGATAAAAAACGACAATATTATTATAAAAACTTATTTGCTGACTCGTAAATTAAATTTATAATACTCGGTACGTATACTAGAAAATATTGACAGTAAATACTGTTTGAAATTTTATACAAGTTACATATAGTCCTAATAGTATATTAATAATTTTGTAGCGTTACAGTTTACAACAGCTTACTTATAATATTTATCTTGTTTTGTGTCTTTACAGAACAATGACGCAATATCCAGAGATGGGATCTTTCAATGCTAGATTGTCCTCTTTCAGAAACTGGCAATCAAAAGAATTCCCGTTTGTAGAAGCTCTGTCCGAAGCAGGATTATTTTACATTCAAAAAGAGGATAAAACAGTATGCTTCAAATGTGGTGGAAGATTATACCGATGGAAATACAGAAACAATCCAATACTAGAACATCGTCGATATTTTCCATTTTGCCCCCTGTCTATAAACCTAATTTCAGATCGACAATGCGGTTCATGCTTTAATTAAATTAATTAATATTTGTTATCCAATATTTCCTCAATATGACGTTTATGATATTCTGCTGATTTTTCTCTCACCATTGATCTTTGTAACGCCCCGCCCCCCCTCCACCTTTTTTGTCCAGCACATGCTTGGTTTGCTACGCGCGCATGCGTCTCAAAAACACACCCACGCATTTCTTCTAATGTATATCTGCACGCTGCGACATGCAGTATCTCGCAGTTCTTAGTCATGGAATCCTCTATTTCGATGCCGCTGAAAAAAAAAGATTTCAACCGTACACTAATTTCAAGGGGGTTCTTCAGAAAGAGAGCGATCAGCATTTACCTGAAGAACAAAAACAAGTAACTAGTCTTATACGCCAGTCGATATTATTTGATCACGTCTACTATTTGAATGCTTCGAAAACAAAGGTTATCTCAATCGGACTTTCCTCTCATCTGGATTTCCAACCTGTGGTCAGGCTACACAGAAGCGGGGCGGCCGGTGTTGAACTGCAGTTGCAGGAGTGGCACGCTCTTCAGGAATTGTTTCCAGTAATCGACAATTACATCGCTATTCCAGGTGAGCAGCCTCGTGTTTCCTACCCACTAAGTGAGCAACATGAATTGCTGATAACCACGCTGTACAATCGTCGTCAGATCATTATAAGGAAAAAACCAGCTTACGGTTCCCTGGAGATAGTGTTCATCGCAGAAAGTTCGTGGCGGAACTTTATGAAGATATTTGTGTGCATCGAGCATGCGAAAGTTATGTGTGAAACAGTGTCGCCGTATCTGAAATCATATTTTGGAAACTGTGTGGAATCTTGCATTCTCGACCTTCGCGAACAATGTTTCGGTTGCACAGATATTTCCCCTGTCCATGCATGTAATAAGGAGAAGTTTGTGCTTTCCCATCTACATGGATGTACAAAACCTGAGCCTTTGTCTATACAAAACATTGACGGAAAAAGACTTTCCAAAGAAGTGTTTCTTTTTTACGAGAACATGCTTGTGGAAAAAATAGTGAAACATTTTAATTCAGTGGTTGCAGCAGAAAATGGATATGATAGTGACACAATTCCTTATGTGGGTGAGTGAACAAACTTGAAGAATAAAACTTGTTAAATAACATGCTCATAAACTGGTGACACAATATAAACATTTTACGTATGTATGTGTGTGTGTGCGGCTCTTTTGAATTTTGTAAATATTGGTAATAAACAGGGATAAAATATATGTCTTGGCTTTTTTTTTCACTTATCACCCCTTTAAAAATCCTCATGGTTTACATTTTTACTGGTAACAATCGTTAATAACAACATTAATAATTAACTATATAATGAAAAAAATGTGTATTGTGGACTTGTCGAAGATAAAGCATAAGAGCTTTTCTTCACACTGGTAAGAATCGGTGTTAATAACAACATTAATAATTAACTATACAATAAAAAAAATGTGTATTGTGGACTTGTCGGAGATAAAGCATGAGAGCTTTTCTGCACAGCGCTGGACACGCAAAGGCAAGTATCTTTATTTTCATTCTATTTCTGACAGTGATTCGTTATTTTTTCTTGTCACTATAAAAAAACTAATTCAATTTTTTTTATCACATCTGTCGCCATTTTGTTTGTTTTTGTTTAATTCCTCTTTATGCATTGAGGTTAATCGAAACATAACTTTAGACTTTTACATGGAATTGAAACATAGAATGTTGCCTCCTTTGATTGAATCGAACCTGTGACTCCTCTTTGATCACAAAACAATAGTGACGGCCATCTTGCTTATTTTACCTACTCTTTATGCATTTAAGCTAATCGTTACTGGGGGCCCCACACGGCAAAACAACAGATTCTAATTTATTCACACTTCTTTTTTTTCATTTTAAAAACAACATCATTATCATCCAATTTGACATTGTGAATCGAACCCGGAACCTTTTCATTACAGCATAAACATCCTATTTCCAATTAGTTCATTTTCTATTTGTGCACAAAAAAGCTAATCGGAACTTTTAAACAAATACAATTGAATATCCAATTTTCACCAACATTGGGAATCGAACCCTCAACCATTTGGTTAAAACATCTCGCGTAATAAAAAACACCCCCCGCGCCGCGCCCCGGTCGCCGCCGCCGCCGCCGCTAAACACAAAACGCGGCCGCCATTTTGATTTTATTCAAATACTATTTATGCACAGATGGACTAATCGGGACCTATAATGGCGGGACAAAACAATTGGCCTCAATTTAACTACCTAGAAAATTGAACCGGCGACCTCTTCATTACCAGGCGACAACAATAACCACTACCCCAAGGCCGCCATATTGATTTTATTCAAACACTATTTATGCACAGATGGACTAATCGGGGACCTATAATGGCGGGACTAAACAATTGGCCTAATTTAACTACCTAGAGAATCGAACCCGCGACCTCTTCATTGCCAGGTGACAACATTAACCACTAACCCAACTCGATTTTCGAACTCAACCATTTTGTTGCCTTTATTTACACACAGGCTAATCGAGACCATTCAATATTGACATCGTCGCCTTGTAATCAAAGGGTCCCAGGTTCGATACTCGGTGGAGGCACATAGTGGTCCGAATCACCACTTTTCAACTGTAGGTCCAATCCTGATTAGTTTTACCGTGCATAAAACGGACTTTAAAAAAAACTAACTCAATCTATCAATCAATCAATATTGACTCTACCAGGAATCGAACCCTCGACGCCTCTTGTTTTACAGAGCAATAACCTTAGCCGCTAAACTTTCGGGGGTACAGCACCTTCGGCGCCATCTTTAAATCATTTCTTCATGTCTTTCCATCATACGCAATGGTTGCGCGCGCATTTCCTCCACACACACACAAACATATGCACGTGTTAGGTTAGCATACATCAAGAAACAACGTGACAAATCCATTGACCCCCTCCCCCCACCGCTTCCGATGTCTTCAAGGTGATCAGACACGTTCTGCTGACTCAACAATAAAACCGCTCGTGGCCCGCTACGACCGGATGTAACATAACACCAGCCGCATCAAATTTTTGCTGACGCGTAGGAATGAAGTGCTGTCATTCTACTGATTGATTTATCGAATTGTTGGTTTAAGCACACTTTATGCCCCAGAAAGGCTAACCGGGACTGGAAGTATAGATTAATGTGGGGGAGATCCGAACCACTGTGCCATGTGCCTCCACATGGGTATGGACCTTTCAAAAATTGCTATCCTCATTACCAGTTCGTTACAAACAATCGCATAGAGGATTATACCGGCCATTGGCCCAGACGCCAGAGCCTCGTTAGTTTGTAAACTGCAGTCCATGATGTACAACGTGGGAGTGAGGTTGATATTTGAGTGTGTCAAGAAAAGGTTCACCCCTTACACCCCACAGAAAGAAAGAGAGACCGAATAAAACTCAAGTTTTATATTTTCGTCTGTGTATATTTTAGTTAGAAGATATCTGTTATACGAATCACTTACTTAGAGAGATTCATAACACGGCTCTGCATACTGGGAGAAAATTTAGGATGTTGTCAAACAATAAGTGATTCTGGATGTTGATCCAGGAAATAACAGACATTACTAGCCATCACGTCACAATGCTGCCCTAGATCTCAGAATTTTTCCTTATGTCAGAAAGTTCAACCAACCTACCATATTATAACATCTTGTGAAAGAAACTTTTATGCGGGATTTTGAAAATAAAACTTACGTAACCACACTCCATACAGTTTTTATGCCAAGATATCATGTGAATGTTGAACGTAGATTAAGTGTTAAAATTATGTGTTCAATTATAGTTCAAAATTGGACGATTTGTATGGTAAAAAAAACAATATTTTCCCACCATCTAAACAGAGCCATCTATTGGGGAAATAATGGGACTACTAATTTTATTGTGAAATTAAGGCAGTCAATATGTTGCCGTTTTCTGAAATTATTCAGCGACAACAGTCATCTGCGAGACATCCAAACCCATGTCGACCGGCGATAATCAATCATCTCTTGTTCGTTTGTTTTATTTCTTCCCCACCACACTCGCTGTCTCCACCGACAATGAATATTTCACTAGGGTCAGCTGTGAGAGACTCCGAGCCACCTTTCGAAAACATTAGATTCCATATTATTCCTCCTTCGACCATTTCCCAGAAATTTTCCTTCAACTCCAATTCTTTCCCGTTTTATTTTCCACCTCCTTTGAAGCTCTTAGAGGAGTCTTTTCTATTCCCGCTTCTTTCCAGAGTTTGCTCGCGTTTGACGTGATCTAGAATGCCTTTGCGTCACTGAGCTGGGACGACAGAAGTTCCGAAGCTTCTCGGGGAAGCTGACGACGCAATTTTTTCCCCCTAAAGGAAATCTCAGTCACTCATGCCCCCGGGAAAGGGAGTCGTTCACCGACACCAATGTCCCCCCTCTCCCCCTCTCTTCACTCTCCTCCAGATAACTAGAGAAGTCTCCATGCGGTATAAGGAAAGGAACAGTATTTACTCTGCTGTAGATTTAAGAAACCATTCTTTAATACCAGAGTAGAAGATAAAACATCATTCGGCCGACCTCCGTGGCGTAGTGACTAACGCATCGCGTTACAACGCTAGAGGTCCCAGATTCGAATCCCGGCGTGGACTTGGATATTCTTCATGAGTATTCTTTCATAAATTTCATCAAGACATCGTTCATCCATCCTCATCTTCGCGATTAGCCAAAACTGCCAGAATAAGCGAAATAAAATGAATCGAAATCGACACGTTTGTAACAAATATGGGCATTGTTGTATTTCCGCAACAGTGCTCTGAGTTCTAGATTTCCAAGAAATAAACTAACTTCTGAATTAATTAATCATATTCTATTATTAGTTGCCCTCCCCGATGGCGTGGTGTTATCGTCGTTGCCTTGTAATCATAGGGATCCCTGATTCGATACCGGGAGAGGCACATAGTGGTTCGGATCCCACTTTAATTTGTAGGTCCAGTCCCGACTAGCCTATGTGTGCATAAATCAGACTTAAAACACCAACTCAAATAATATAGTATTTAGTTGTAATGTCCAAATGGTCTCATTCTTGCTTTTGAGGCATATTTCACCGCATTTTTATATTCGTAATTATTTTTTTGCACTTGAAATGATCTGTTTGTTGTATCTCTACTTCTGTATTATATTTTTCTTTCAAAATGAATATTTGTTTTCAAAGAGCATAATACAGGGTTGCGCAAAAGTCAGTTTTCCCATACACAAATTGAAGTTTATACACAAGATTCAAGTACGTACAAAATACAAGTAGATACACAAAATTCCAGTCTGAGTGGTTTTGTTCAAAGTCTCCTCCATTGTTTGCAATACATTGTGTGCAACGATGAACCACAGAATTACAAACACGATGCAGTAAACTTGTATCATTGTTGATGACATGAAACGCACTAATAATTGAGTCTTGCAGTGTATCCAAATCTGCCGGTAATGATGAGTATACCATATCCTTAACAATTACCCAAAAATCAAAATCGCATGGAGTGAAATCACAAGAACGAGCAGGCCTATCAACGCTACCACGAAGTCCACTCTTCAAATGTGTCTTCTAAATAAAATCGAACATCATGTCCATAATGTGGAAGAGCTCCATCTTGCTGCAATACAAAATAGGGATCTGAATAAGTGGGGTTGTTTTCACGTTCAACTAACACAACATCCTGCAGCATCTCGAGATAAGATTCAGCAGTAACATGTGCATCAAAGAATGTGCTGTTTGGTTAAACTGACTTTTGCGCCTGGTGCATCATCGAAGCCAGCAACTCTAGTAAGAAGCGCATGTTCCTCAAAGCTGCCCTTGGGCAGTTCCATCTGTGCTCCACAAATCTGATACAATGTAAAACCACTTAGACACTTTTCGCATTTTCTATAACACGACAAGATCATACATATACTGTAGGTACGACACCCACAAATCTAAATGTGTAACATAATCATTCGCGGATGGACTCTTACAAAACTCTTTCCACAACTAAGCTCTCTCTCAAATTGTCATTTAAGTCATCTCATTACATTGTGATCTAGGTTTATAGTAATAGCAATATGAATAAAACCTTAAGTAGGCAATACAAGTTCGTTGGGAAACTTGAAAGTGTTAATGAGAAACGTGAAACGAAAAAAATAACACCATTTTAATATCAAAGACCTATCACCTATATGACTTTCAAGATGGCGGATGGACTAGCTTAGTCTTAGCTTAGCTCCGTGTTTTAGTTCCAAGTGCTCGCAGGTGCGTAAAGTCGGAAAGCTAAAACTAGTGTTCGGGGCAATAATAAGCTGGTGTCCAAGTTCTACGTGACTTTTATTGTCGTTTGTGATATTGTGTCGAATTTTGTGGACAAAAGAAGATGCACACTCGGAAACAGCGAAGGGAGTCCACCACGCCGAGTGGATCGGGCAACAGGAAGAGCGGCGGCCGAGGGGACAACAGCGGCCACCCGTCGCCCACCCAGGCGCAGGGATCCCAGGAGGTAAGCAAGGAGTCTCTCATTGAGACGATAGAACATTGCGTGAAAACGCAAATAAATTCCGAAGTAGTGCAAAAGAGTTTAGCAGACTTAATAGTAGAGAGGGTCACAGCTGCTGTAGTTGAAGCGCTTCAGCATAGCCTCAACTTCAACAGTGAAAAAGTGCACGAGTTTCAAATGCAAATTGCGTCGTGCGAAAAAAACATTGCCAATCTTAGCACTCAATTGGAAGAAAAAACTGCTGAACTGGAGCAATACCAACGGCGCCAATCGATCAGAATATTTGGTCTCCCCGAAACGGACAATGAAGATACCGACAAAATAGCGATAAAACTTTTCGAGGACCAGCTTGGATTGACAATTCAAAACGGTGATATTTGTCGTTCGCATAGGACTGGTCAAAAATCCAACAGACCACGCCCTATAATCGTGAAGTTTGTCAGTTACAGGACAAAATCGCTGGTTATGAGGAACAAAAGCAAACTGAAGGGAACCCGGATCTCCATTCACGAAGATTTGTGCAAAGCTCGGCTGCAGCTCTTGCATGAAGCAAGGGAAAAGTTTGGTGCTGCCACTACGAGAGACGGGAAGATCCTCGTCATAAGGGACGATCAAAGATTCTTCATTTCTACAAAGGAAGAGCTGCGGAACATGAAGTAAAATGTGCCTGTTGTGCCTTGGAAACTACACGGACAATCACTATCCTTTATCGTTTTCTGGTTTATGAACATTAACCTTTCATCATATTCACTTCTCAAGAAATTATATACACATTCGTTTATTTCCACAAAATAGCGTTGAAACCTCATTTTTTTTTCTCACAGACTTTTAAACGTACATATACTTTCTTCCATTTGGTCAAATTGCCTATTTTTATATTTTTTAATTGCATCTTGCATATTTTTGCAACCCCAAACGTATTAGCATATACAGTATATATACCCCTTTGTTTTTTGTGTATTTTCTCGTTTTGCTTATTTGTACCATTATTTATACGTATCTATGTAATCATTTCCTGCATTCTCGTGTCCTACTCATATTTTTTATCTTAATCATTTTTAGTAGTATATATTTTTTTTATTTTTAAAATCATATATTCATAATTACTTATATGTTCCAAGTATGATGATTAAGCCACATACAATTACATTTTGGATGACAAGATATTATTTACCTTGTTACAATATTGTAAGACCCAATGCCTCGTTTCTGCCAGGAAAACTAAATGTATATTACAATACGTTCCAGGCGCTTATTGTTCGGCTAAACTGGAAAGAAACCAGGCTCCGTGAATAGCCCACGTGATGAGGTCAGTGGAGTCCTCTCCCCTCCCTTTAGCTTCAGGGACAGTTATTTCCGTCAGGCACCCTCACCCCCTACTCCCCGACTCAGCTATTGTCAATCGCCGCTCCCCAAACAGAAGCTAAGCAACGGCCTCGAGTCATTCCCCAAAGAACTGACAGTGTGTCACTTCAACACGGAAGGTCTGCTAAATTCTTTTGACGAATTTAAGTACATAATAAACAAATTAAATTTTCAGATCATGGGAATTACCGAAACGTGGCTTAAACCACATATTTCGAATAACACGGTAGCATTAGATAATTATGATATTATCCGTAACGACAGATGTGATAGGACTCGAGGAGGCGTTTGTTTATATATACACAAATCATTGCAATGGAAAGCACTCGAATTGCCTATTCAAAAATATAATGACATCGAAACCTTAGCTGTCGAGGTAACCGTACAGAAGGTGAAGGTCGGGATATTAGTCGCATACAAACCTCCTAAAGTTAAGTATACACATCTAAGCGATATTGGGGATATCGTGCAATATTTTCATGTGAATTATGCTCATTACATTGCGATTGGTGATCTCAACGTAAATATGTTGAAACGAAATGAACCCAACACGCGATTCTTAAACGACATCATTGCCGAGGCTCACGGTAAGCAAATCATCACAAAGCCCACGAGGGTAACGCCAACGTCAAGGACTTTAATCGACGTTATCATCTGCTCTGATAACCTGAAGGTGACCCACGTCGATCAGAATATAATGTCCGGTATATCAGACCATCACGTAACATACGCCGTGTTCGGAATCAACTGCACCAAAAAATATAACAAATTGGTTCAAGTCAGAAGCTTTAAGAACTTTGACGAAATTGAGTTTAACAAAGATGCGAGAAATATTAATTGGGACTTAATATGCAGCGAACACGACGTAAACGAAGCCGTTTTTCTCTTGAACAGCAACATTATTGCGTTGGCTGACAAACACTTTCCAGTAAAAACTTTTCGAGTAACAAGACCACCTGCCCCTTGGATATCTGAAAAAGTAAAAGAATTTTGGAAAATACGCGATTACTTTCACCTGAAGTATGTTAACACCGGAGATCAAGACGCGCTTCTCTCTTATAAATATTTTTAAAATCGTGCGAAAAAAGCCGTGAGAAACGCAAAATTCTACCACTATGACAGAGTTCTTAATGAAAAAGTTAAAAACGCTAGAGCATTTTGGCAGACATTAAAACGAGAGGGAGTTGTTACTAATAAGTTTAACCAAAAATTACCCTCAAGTGTACTCAATGCGGATGCAATAAACGACTTTTTTGTAAATTCTGCTTGTCAGGAAACAAACACGACCGAGGTTGAGAAATTAATCGAGTCATATAAAACACGGCAGACAAGCGGAACCTTCAAACTGAAGAAGGTTAATGAGGCTACCGTGTTGAAAGAGGTCAAAAAACTACATTCCAATGCCAAGGGTCATGATGGCATCAGTCTAAAAATGTTGAGACTCTGCATCCCCCATTGCCTAAAGAGCCTAACTCACATCATAAACTGCTCTCTTTCTCAAGGGGTATTTCCCGACGATTGGAAAAAGGCCGTAGTGACGCCCATACCGAAAACCACTGTTTCCCTTGATGTTAAAGATCTAAGACCAATAAGCGTACTACCAATTATGTCTAAAGTTATAGAACGCATAGTAAAAGAACAATTAGTAGACCATCTGATGTTGCATGACCACTATTCTCCACATCAATCAGGCTTCAGAAAACAGCACAGTACGGTAACGACTTTAGTTAGCGTTGTTGATGACATAGCCAAGGGGATGGATAATGGTAAAATTTCATTCCTGGTACTCCTTGATTATACCAAGGCATTTGACTCCATAAATCACAACCTCTTGGCAGAGAAATTGAAATCTATCGGCATAAAAAATAAAGAATTGTTATGGTTTCGGTCTTATCTAACGAACAGGCAACAATGTGTAAAATTAGTACATGATAATAAATCGTGCATGTCTAAATGGCTTGATATCAAACAAGGAGTCCCACAAGGAAGTATTCTAGGACCTATCCTATTTTCCCTATACATCAAAGATTTTAATGATGCACTAAAACACTGCAAATGCCACCAGTATGCGGATGACACACAAATATATATACAAACACCATTAAGAAACAGTGCAATGGCCCTAGAAGCATTGCAACAGGACCTCAATTCAATATCTAAATGGTCTGAATGTAATGCACTCAAATTAAATTCATCCAAGTCTTACATTTTAACCTTAGGCACAACGAGTAACCTCAAAAAGTTAGAACAATTAAAACTCCCCCTCCCTGCACTGAATAATTCCAAAATACAGAAAGTAGAAACAGCACGCAACCTTGGCATAACATTGGACGAGAATCTACATTGGGGTTCTCATGTCACACATATAATTAAAAACTCGATAGCCAAACTGAAATCACTTTTTCCATTCAAACATATGCTAAGCAAAGAAACGAAAACTCACCTAGTCAACACACTTGTAATGCCAACAATTGATTATGCTTCTCCCGTATTTATGAATATCAACAGTGCCCTAAATCACAAGCTACAAAAACTTCAAAACAGTTGCATAAGATTTATACTGAATGTCAAAAGAAGAGAACATATTTCCCCGTACTTACAGGAACTTAATTGGTTAAACGTGAAGAATAGGAGAACATTTTTGGCATTGTCGTTATTGTACAGGATCCTGTACAATAAGGAACCAAGATATTTATATGATAAAATTGCTCCGTACAGGAAGAGAGGAAAACAAATTAATCTTCGTCAAAAAACCCAATTCACGATTCCTGTACACAGAACAACATTCTATGGAAACTCTTTCATAGTCACCGCAATAAAAGAATGGAATGGCCTCCCCCCACCACTGACCTCAGGGGAGCTCCACCCTGAAACTCACAAATTGAATCTAAAGAAGCATCTACTGTCCAAACAATAGTGTTTGGATTTGTCTTTTCTGTAATGAATAGGAATGAGGTATTGGTTTTTTGTAGTATTAGCTGTAATAATTCTATTCTAATTGTGGTTTTAGATTTAAGTCTGTACCTTCGGTACATTAATTGTTTTACATTATAGGTATGAATGTTTCATTTTTATTTTTTATTTTTACTCTTTCTACTGCAACAATGATTTTCAAGACATGTTAAAGTGTCAATTGTAATATGTTTTTTTTTTTAAGGGTTTGTTGTAAGAACGGCCTGCGAGGCCGAAACACGCCCTCTCAATAAAGACGATATTATTATTATATTATTATTATTATCAGATATAAATATATTTCCTCACTAGAAATATTATTGATTGATTCAATTAGGTTATTCTATGTTGCTTTGCAAGCCACTTGTGGCTAATTGCAAAGATGAGGAAGTGATGATGTGACGAAATTGATGAAGCGGCACTCACAACCATGCCCAGGCTTGGATTCGAACCCGGAACTTCCGTCGTGGTAGCGCGATGTGCTAACCACTTCGCCACAAAGGTCGGCCTAGAAGAGTGAGTCTCCTCTCGATACCATCACCGGAGGATGCTGAGAGCAACGGCTACAGCAGCGCCTCCATTCCTCCAGCATCATCGGCCAATTCGACCGTCACACTTTTGTTTGCCAAACACAACAAATAACCCGCGAAGTTGGCAGCTTTGCTGTAAAGAAGAAAACTGTGGCTGTTGGCAAGCCTGACACATCCTCCATCAAGGGCCCTGCAAGTGGTTTTTCTCCGAAAGGCAGGGGAGGGGAGGGGGCGAAAGAAACTGCAATTTACAGATTCCCAGCGTCAGACTAGAGGCGCTATTTGTCACGAGCCGTGTTGGGGAAAGCCCGCGAGATTCTACATCCAGCATGAGACTGGAGCTTGCTGGAAGTTCATGGAGAAAATAATAAAGTTTCCTTGTTGACGTCATTCTTCAGCGGACTCGTGACGCGAAAGGGGTGATTTAAGTTTTCGCACCTCCCGGCCGCTTCCTCTTCCTCAAATAAGCCCCAAGTTCAACCAAAAGATCGAGAGAAGCGAAAGCACTGCAAACACACGGCTAATCTTATTGATTTCCACCGTTGTTTCTTGTAAATATTTCCCCCTTTTGCACTAACACCCCTGTGTCGGTGCGAGCCTCTAAGGAATTCTCTTATCTCTCGAATCTTATGTTAGCCGATTGAGTTAGCTGAGTGGTTAAGGGCAAGGACTCTTATTATAGGTGGCCACTCCGATGTCGCAGTGGTAGCGTCGTCGCCATGTAATGAAGGGGTTCCATACCCGGTGGAGGCATATAGTGGTTCGGATCCCACTTTAAACTGTAGATTCCGTCCCGATTAGCCTAACTGTGCATAAAGTGGACTTAAAACTCCAACTTAATCAGTATTCTAGAGGTAGATGGTCTTCGATGACCATCCTCCATAAGAATTGTTTTGATTTGATATATAGGGTGATCATAAAGTCACTTTACATTTCTGCATGAACAGGACTTATTGCACAAAATACAATATGTACTGAAACATACGTATATCACATTAGGACACACAATCAGTATAACTCAATGTGGTCACCCTCAAGCCTAGTCACAGATGCCAGCCATGCACCACAGCTTGAAACACCTTCTGCAACATAGCTAATGTAATCTCGGCAACTGAGGCCGTAATGCATTGTTTTAACTGGCCAATGACGTGCATCTTGACCTTGTACTTGATAAACCCCCAAATTAAAAAGTATAAGGGGGGTCAGGTCCAAGTGGGGGTAGTGCCTCCGTTGCGAGGCACTACCAATCCATCTACCGGGGTGATCGTTTAGGTGATCCCTAAAGACGATGCCACAATGAGGTAGTGCCCCATCTTGTTAGTACACAGTATGGAGCTTGGTGTTCCCCAATCCTCCGTGCAATGAGCCACAGTTGGTAGCCGATGGGATTATGGATACTGAGTCTCCTTGTCGATACGGTGGGGCTACGTGTGATCACGTCCCGTAAACTTTGCACAATTTGTGGTGTTGTGGCTGGCCTATCAGGACGGTCTTCATCCACAACACTACCAGTTTGCTTGAATTTGTTGACCAGGTTCTTGATACCCAGCATGGTGGGACCTGGTTTTCTTAATTTTTAGGTCAAGTCCATCCGCATCTGTTCATAAGCGTTATTCCACGCAGACGAGCACAACAGCGGCTGTTCTTCAATGGTGGCACATGGCCTTTGTTCTTCCGGTTTAGTAAATATTACTTATGAGCGGTTAGGTAGTCGTAGTATATTAATTAATAGGTGGATAATTAGTTATATGCTTAGATTAGCTTTATGATGATTTATATTAAGAATTACTAATTAGCATTCATTCACATAACTTACAATTAAATGTATTTTTTCGCAATATCACTAAAATGTATAGAGACTTTATAACCACCCTGTATTTTACTCCACGTCATTGCCACTTTTGACTATACTCTGTCCCTGGAATCTCTGGAGCAGGCAAACGAAAGCACATCTCTGCGCAAGTAGTGACGCGAGAGGGCTTGACCAATGAACAATTACGAGAGAATGAGGTTCCATGAAAGGGGTGTAGCAATTGTAGTTACCAGTCCTTACTGCAGCGCGTACTGCTTCACTCCGCCCACTCGCTTCTCCCCGTCTCTGCCGTTACGCGCGGCTTTGACCAACAGATTCTCTTGATAGATTATAATTGCAAAGATGAGGATAACTTGTGTCGAGATTAATTAGATGAAAGAGCAATCACAAACGCATATGTTAAGCACAAAACACAAGCTCGGCAGAAGTTTCCACTGTCCGTGAGTCCAGTCGGCAGAGTCTCGTTTGTCTGCAACAATACAGTTCAGGGTGAAAGTGAGGTTGACATTTTGGTGTCTTCATAAATGGTCACCACTTACATTCCCATTCTCGGTAAGATTTTGCAGTGGTTTACCCTGGCATCCTCTAGCAAATATTTGACTCCAAGATGGCAGCAGTGGTAACGTCATAGCTGTAATCAATGGGTTACGGGCTCGATTTCTGGTGCAGACACATGGTGGTTTGAATCCCACTTTAAACTGCAGGCCCAGTCCCGATTAGCCTGTCTATGCATAAAATTGTATTGACACAAACACTCAACAACCATTCTAATAAACTCTCAGTAGAGATGTACTACTGGCTTACAGATCAATTCATTCGTCTTTGTATCTTTTATCTATGTCAGACAGTCTGCTTTGCAGGATGCAAAGCAGTGGAAATTCCTCTGTTGCTTACAGTGAAAATGATACATTCTACCGACAGGTGGCAATTATCACTAGCATTTAGATAAATACTGTATCGTAGCATATCCGCTCGTTTAAGCAATGTTGACCCTGACAGACCTTGCCAGCTCCTGCTCAGAAATGTGTAGGATAAGCTTTTTACAGGAAATGATAAGAACACTGGCCTTTGGCTACAGGTGACGGGAGGCCAAGCAAAGGCTTAAATAGGTGCGCATCAGAGCGACACGAGGTCTTTTTACTGGGAATCATAGGAGAAGCAGGAGCTATTGGTTTGTTTTCTAAACCAATCAGGGTAAGCTATCCTACACCCTTTATCTGCCATTCGCATTGCTCAGTTCAGTATAAAACCTAATCATGAGTCTATATTAATGTTAAGTTAGATATCTGTACCTGCCCCTTTCAGGGCTGTCTCTACCATCAATAGTACTAATCGCGAGGGACAAGTTACATCCCTATTTAAGATCCCCGCGTTCATGTTGGAACGCTACGGTATGGTGATACCAGGCTCGTCTAGATCTAGAACACTAGACATTTAGTTTTGATTGATTGATTGAGTTGCTTTATTTTACTTCGCTTTTTCTGCCACTTTTGGCTAATTTGCGAAGATGGGTATGAGTGATGACATGACTAAATTGATGCATGAACACTCACAAACATCCATGCACAGGCCGGGATTCGAACCCGGGACCCCGGGCGTCCTAGCGCCATGAGATAACCACTCCGCTACGGGGGCCGGCACTAGACATTTAGTGATTTTCTCTGAAGGAGACTATCCAAGAAAGGCAATGCAGCACCTTTGAGATAGTAGTATCTGACAGATTGTTTTCTTTTATTCAATTGTGACTCCCTTACTTATGTACCTTTTACTCTGTGGCAATTTAAGAAATTGTAATTGAAACAAAGTGTGTGGCAATATTTAGATTGTCGTGTGTTCTGTTAGCTTGTTTCATGGTTAGTAGATGTGTAGAGGTTAGGTTAATGAATTGTTTTCTTGTGATGAAATGCCGAAGGTTGAAGTTGAATTTTTTCATGAAACGAATAAGAAATCTATGCGCAATTGTTGCACTATGCAGACAGAACACATGCCAGCACACAAATGAACATTTCCTGGCGTTAGATGCGTCCCTATTCATAAAGAAATGTCTGGGTTAAGATAAATTAAAAACACTAACAGGTACGTATTATACAGGGTGATTACAAAGTTTCGATCCATTTTTGTAAAAACGGTTGATTTTTAATTTTTCTTGTATGTGATGTGGAAGATGCTGAAGATAGAATAGGTGTGGTGTGTGGGCGTTTGCCGGGATTATGCTTCAAAATGGTTCAGGCAACTTTCGAAAGACATTCCATAAACCTACTCCAATCAGGGCTAACCTCAGCCTACTGGTTCAAAAAATTCAAGCGAACTGGTACTGTGCACAATGCTAAGTGTTCAGGAAGGCCCAGCGTAGTAGCCGAAAATGCGCAACGGGAGAAGATGCCATCACCGGAAGCTCAAATGCATCAGCAAGAAGGCTAAGCCTGTTGTTGTCACAACCGACTGTTATACCACCTTCAGGTGCTGCACAAGTTAGCAAGCGAGGCCTCGGTCTTATTTGTGAGACCTTCTGAGGCAAATAAAATAGATATTAAGTATCAATATTACACATATCTTTTTATACAGATTATGTGATGCCTCTCACAAGGACACGTGATCAAACTGTCAAATACCATTGCATCTATTTTCTGTCTTTTGAGACCGGAGGTCGTTACTAATATTTTGAATAAGCTGTTCAATTGTTCTCACGATGCTGGGTTAACACTAAAATTTGAGGAGTTCTCTGGGGGAATCGAAAAGATGAGCACCCGCAAGAAAAACGCGAGTTTTGAATATCCATATGCTCGCTATAGTGTGAACAGAAGCCAAAGAACCTGCGCAGAACTGCATGTCTTGTGGATCGTGCTCGCGCTTTGAGAGGGAGGTTCTTAGGTGGAGAACGATTCACCATGGGACAAGCTGAACGGATGGAGGGGAAGATGCGTGAAGGCTTCTTGCCGAAGGTTCTATAACTGTATGGGGGCAACTAACGCTGTTTTGAGGTTATTACCTGAGATAATATGCAGATGGTAAAACATAAAACGTATGTAACATGTTTAAAGTAAGACTTGTAACATGTTTGTTAATAACCAGACCTCGTATTTTAGGTTTTTAACCTATTTTTTCCTTTACAGGTATGAAAGAAATAGTAAGTTTTGTTAGCGTTTCGTTTAAAAACGCAACAACTGATGAAGTTTTATAGTGCCTAAAAAACTATTTTGCTTGTTAGAACTTATTTTAGGTTTATGCACCTAAGTCAAGCTTTTCTTAAGGTTCTTATATATTTTTAAAGGTTTTACAGGATTTTTATGTCACACAGAGGCATTTGCTTTGTTTGGTCGTGGAAAAATTCAATGACGAACGTGTTTGAAACATACTGTCTGTCAATTTCCTTTCCTCTAAATTCACGATGTTTTTTAAAACCTCTAAACAAGGCAAAATGTCTGGCGCCACTGCTGCCTGCACAGTCCAAAGTGCAAACTTCTGATCCGCGTGGTCTCAATTTTGCGTCACTTCGGTGCTTTGTGGCATTCACGCCTTCCAAACTAACATTTCAGCATTGAAGTTTGCACCACTGACTTTGTTTTTGTTGAAAGATTATTTTCAGTATATATGATGATCCTCACAGACAAAAGTGCGGAGTTTGACTGCGGATAACATGAAAAACGACTGCTGCCTAACTATACGGCGAAGAGTGGAATTTAATAGTAAATTTACAATGGTAATTTCTGCCATTGGGTTAGGCAACGCACATAACTTTATGCAAGATGGTGCGCAATTCAGAATACAAGTGTCCCATTTTCATTACTGGTGACTATACCTAATCAGCATTTTTCAAGCATTTTGAACTATTTCAAGTTTTTTTGAACCTACTTCAGGATTTTTTGAGCCAAACTTAAGATTTTTAGGACCTATTTTAGTATTGTTAGAACCTATTTTAGGGGTTTTCGAACCTATTTTAGGATTTTAGAGCCTATTTTAGGAACCAAAAAGCACATTTTTTAGAATCTAAAAATCCGAGGTTTAGTTATAACTAAGTTTCTTTAACAAGTATATTACTTTCAACGAACCCTAAATAAGTGGACATGAGTGACTTGATCAACTGTACTACAATGAAACTTCTCCTAACGGACACCTCTGAATAGTAGACACTTCTAAATTACAGACATTTTTAAATTCCCCGGCCGAAATACATGGGGTTTAATGGCAATATTACTTCTCAATAACGGACATTCTTAATAACGGACGCGGACACTAAAAACTACCTCCCCAACGCAAATAAAACTTCTTAATAACGGACAGCCTGAAAGAAAACGATCGCAATTCCTGGAATTCGACACAACAATGGCCAGTACTTCGAACTAGCGCGCATTGTTTCATGTTACACCGAACGTATTTCTTTTTAAAACTGCAACAGTAGACAGTATTTTGAATACAGTAATTTAACAAAGGATTACACTATGTGTACTGTATTTTTTTTAAATTTGTAATGTACGTAGGGATACTTTAGTAAAATTAAATTCAGCGTATATGGTACAGTATGATGTTCCTTGAATGTAGGAAAACACATTATGTTCTTAAAGTACGTACTGTAATATGCTTATCCTATTGTGTAACATCCTACACTTTTTTCTGAACGGCGGACGCTTCTTACTAACGGATATTTATTTTCCCCAAGGCCTGTGCGTTATTAATAAGTTTTACTGTATAATAGGATGAATTCCCAAGTGTCGGTGCTACAGTTCCGCTGCTCTCTCTGCACTCCACCGACCTTCGTGGCGTAGTGGTTAGCACAGCTCGGTATGCCTCCAGGGATTCCGGGTTCCAATCTCGGCATGGGTGTTGCTTGTAAGTGTCCATTAATCAATTTCATCATATCCTCACAAATTGTCAACGTCGCGATTAGCCAAAAGTGGCAGAAAAGCGAAGTTAAATAAACCAAATCAATCTGTCAGACAACATGCTACAGTCTACACGTGATTACAATATGTCTGTTTCGCTTGACCAGCCTTGATATAGGTGTTCATCCTTTCGAGTCGAGAAGCAACATCGAATAGCCTAATAATGGCACACAATCTATAAAACTTAGAGTGGATATTGGAACGTGTGCAAAAGCATTTCAGTACCAGAACTTTACATGTTCCCAATTTATTTATTTAGCAAAAGATCCTTAACAGAACCAATAGTTCCAATAGGTATGTATGTTACACAAAGTAACAGAACAAAATACAAAACACAATATAGTACAATCACAACAGAGTACTGCTAAATACTTTCAGATACAAACATATTATTCATCGCACAATAGTCGATGAACACTAAGATTAATTACACAATTTGTACAAATATCAAATCCATATGAGAGTAAATAAGGCATGACATTTGGTTAGGTTTGCAAAACTTGAACTCTTCAAACACTCGCTGAAAATTTTCAAATCGTCTTTTACACTTTCAGTGGCAAAAAACATGGAATGAACTCCTGCACTCCATTACCTCCCTTCTCAGTCCTAATAAATTTAAGAATGAACTAAATATTTTTCTGTTAGATGAGCAATATCTCTGTTCAAGCTCACACGAGTAACACTACACAATACAGTATAAACTATATACGAGCCTCGCCAATCCAATCCAATCCTTGACAAGTCTTCAACTATATTGTAATATTTACGTATGCATTCTTCTATCGTACCTCAAAAAACTAGCATAATCATGTACATCAATCTCAACATCCGTGCGTGAATGTCCTGCTCAGAAATGTTTAGTATGTGTGTGTGTGTGTGTGCGCGTGTGTGAATGTGATTTTCTCTTTATTTCTTCTATATGATTTTTAAAATCTTGTGTTTGTTCTTTCCTTGTAACCATTGTTTCCTTTTTTATTTTTATTGTATTTTCTTCTCTCTTTTTTATGATTTTGTTTATGTACATTAGCTAAATGTCAAACGGGGTTAGGTGGGAGAACAGCCACAGGCTGAACCTTGCTCTTTAATAAAGAACATTTGAATTTGAATTTGAATCTTAATGCTTGTTACAGGACAATTTTACAAATGTGGAATTTTTTTTGGATCACCCTGTATATACGCGGAAGCAAACAGAGAGGAGCGAGCAAAAACATGGAAAGAGAAGGTCCAGCGCGTGCTTGCGGTACGGGTCGTTATGAAATGCCCACACTAATTTGAACCTACCACAAACTAGCAGATGAGCGCAGTGGCGGGCATGCAAAATATCGAAACGAGCCAACCAATCCCCTCCAACCCCTTAACCCTCCCCACTGTCCCATTAACTCCGGCTACCCCTCTCGTCACACTCCAAATATCTTCCTTTGTGTTGCATCTTTATTGAGATAAATTTCAGCGGTTTTCAACCCCACCAGCAGACCGACCTGCATATCTTAATTGTATTTCATTTGCTCAGCAGGTGCTTCGCTGCGAATACCAATACGTTAGGCTATTAGCTTGATTAGGAGGAATGAAAGAATTGCCTAACTGACCGTACTCTAGTTTGGGGCTAGTACCCCCCCCCCTCCCCCCTACATGAGATGAAACGCACGCCGCTCCACTAATTGCGGTTACGGACGTTCCACGTGGTTTAATTACGGAATTGCCAGGACATTAATAATTATCAAGGTTTGAGCCACTTTTTTTAGGCCTTTATCGTAGTGTAATGCTTTTGTGGTAAAGTAGCTAACGACAGCGTTACTCCTCCATTTGGATTTATTTAATCCCATGAACTTTTTTTGTTTCCTCCATTTCTGCTCATGAATAGGTAATAGAGCTCCGAAATCAGAATAGGGAACGATTGTGGTTATTGCAGTAACGCCATTGCAATCGCAGGCACATGAAAGGATTAAAAAGAAATAGCCATGGTTGATAATCAAAGTGTATCAGCTCTTTCTCGTTTTAAAGCAATGCACTTACAAAAAATGCCCTCCCTCTCCCTCTCTATCGTTACAATGCTTATTCGTGTTTTTATACTAAAGCAGTCAAATCATGAACTATAGGGTGTCTAAAAAAAACAGGTCCTTTTGAAACGAAGGTGTACAGTAGATAATAAATACCGAGTGTTTCATATTATTTCGAGTAAAGTATTGAAGTTACGTTAATGAAACCAATCCAGAACGATCGAGGAACGCAAACAGTTTGTGCGTGCATGTTTTGTGAAGTTGAGAGTTCATATCCCTGCCGCTAGGCGACACTCAAATCACCCACATCACTCACAGTGTTTTGTTCAGTATTTTGGCTCCCTGGATCTCCGGACCTTACACCGTGTGACTTCGTTTCGTGGCGTTTCATCAAAGACAGAGTATTCGTCTCATCGAAGCCCTAAGGGAAGCGTATCATAGCGATGGACACTATCGACAGGCCCATGTTGATGGAAGTGTGGCAAGAACTAGACTATCGTGTCGATGTGTGGCGTGTGGCAACAGTAGTGCACACATTGAACATTTGTAGGTGTAAAAGAACTATTTGACTTCCTCCTTCGTCTTGACTGGTTTCATTGACAAGTTAAACACTTTACTTGAAATAAATTTTTGTAACCTCTCAATTATTTATGAAACATCCGGTAGTTGTAATAGATATAATCATGGAAATGAATAGTGCGGAGGATGCCATTACATAATTACATAACGCTGAAAAGATGGGTAGGTTATTGTCTTAAAGATGATGTCCAGTAAATGACGACCTTTTCTAAGCAACCATTCCAGCAGTTATCGAGTGATATCCTGCATAGCTCGACGTCCTACGTGTGTGTGTGTGTGTTTATATATATATATATATATATATATATATATATATATATATATATATATTTATATATATATGTATGTATATATTTATATATATACATATACACATCAGGTAAAAGCACCCCTATGAGTGTCCACACAAGCCATGAAGTCATATGGGGTGATTTGAAGGTAGAGTTCCACATATTCTTGATCTCGGCCATAGTTGGTATGATTTGATCAGTGTCACACTCGGCAGTCTTTACCCCCCCCCACCCCAGGTACCCATTGATATGAGGCTGGTTTGCCTCAGAGCCGCGCAGAGAAAGGGATCTTAAGCGTGGCAGCTAGATTCTATACCAGTTGAGCTACTGTGATGTCTTCCAAGTAGCACGAACGTCGGCGAAATCTTGTGATTGGTTACCTGACAATTGATCGATTGATTTGCTTTATTTTATTTCGCTTTTTGTGTCACTTTTCTCTAACTTTAGAGGATGGGGATGAGTGATGAAATTGATGGATTGCCACTCACAAACATCCATGCCCAGACCGAGATTCGAAGCTGGAACCCATGGTATCGTAGCGCGATGTCCTAACCACTCCGGCCCAACAATTGATGCCTTAAAGAAATAGAGGCCCCTTAACCCTTAACTAGGCCCGAGGGGGTAAAATAAACCCCCAGGTAGGTATTTCTTAACACCCGGACACTTGTTGGTTGCCTCCGGTGCTAGCTTATCTAGTACCTTCCTAAAACAGTCTGATTCAACTGTCTAGGTCATTTCTTTCATTGTGTGTGTAATTGCAGCAAGGTGAAGCTGTTCGAAAGTTGCTGGGGGTCAAATTTACCCCCACGCGCCTAGTTACGTATGTGATTTTTTCGTGTTCAATTTTCTAGCACTTTCGCTTACTATGCTTAGTGAGTGAAATATTTTAACAGTTTTTACTTGATCTGTGTTGTGTGACCGTGTTTTAAAGTGAATGTTTAATTTTTCTAAGATATCGTTCAAAAGCTCGTAGTAAGAAACACAGCAGGGGCGTATACGGTGGCTGTTGGAGGACATTTCGAACTTAGTTCATCTGAAGTGTTACTGAGTGAGTACATTATACTAATTCTAAGACAAATCATGATGATGAGAATGATATCCCGGATGAAGATGAAACTTATTTCCTGGGCAAAGAAAACATAACTCGATGGAAAGAAGCTCCCTGCTCGTGTTCGAATGTTCACAAAGGAAGAATGAACATTGTTTTACGTTTTCTTGGATCACTTGCAACTGTAAAAAATACGAAAACTGGTATCGAGGATTTTCACTTTTCATAGTTGACACTGCTGTGAGAATCATTGTGAAAAATGCCAATACGTACGTAGAAATTATACGGGGATATTCTGTAAGGGAAAGAAATGCCACATTTGCCGATGAAGATGAAGTTTTAATAACAAGACAAGTTTATTTGACATAACATATGATCAAAGAGAATAATAAAATGGTCCCTTTTAGTTAGTTGTGTAAAACAATTGAGATTTTGAAAATTGATATGAATTGGAACTTCAATTTTTTCAAGGAAAAACGTACTAGAAATATTTATTTGTATTTCTTTAAAAAATGGATATTCCTAAATTTATACAAATATTTGAAGTGTATACACTACAAAAAATATTTTTTGAATTGCTTATTCCACACTTTCCTCATAATTACCATTTGACATAACTATTCCAAGAAAGGGTTTTGAAATATTGAAAATGCAATGTCTGCCCATATTATTTTTTAAAATTAATTGCACCTCTTTTGTATATTCAAAAACTACTTTACGTTCTTGAAAATAGCCAATATAATCGTATAAAAGTATTTTTTGTTGCATATGTATCTTACTTGATTATAAATAATATTTTATATTTGGGGGTCAAATTTACCCCCACGTCTCTACTTAAGGTGGTGAAAGAGGTGTGCCTGGTTAAGGGTTAATTCACCCTGGCACACGTCTGCGACTAGAAAATTCCTCACGTCCCTATTCGTTGAGTGCTGTGACGTCATACAAGTAATCACAGCACGTGCGTGTGTGTTTGTATATGCAAAAAGGTGTCATTTTGCTAACATCTTTTTATACACAAAGTACATAAGCTTGTATAAACACACTTTTTTCCGTGTAGCGTGACCTAACCCAGCAAGCATTGACATACGGTTTTATGTCTACAGCTGGCAACGTTAACTCACATTAGTAAACTTTTGCTTCACACGTAATTGTAGTGTGTAGCGTAATATGAGACGCTTGTGGCCTCTATATATTTGCAGCAGGATGTACAACATGCTTTAATAAAGTTAAACGCCAGTTATATTGGTATGATGCAAAATAACCTTCAGCAACAGTTGTTTTAGATAAAGGCATGCAAACATACAGGGTTACCCTGAAAGAAACAGACAGTTTAAACGTTTTATGAACTGAAATTTGCTTGTTACATCACAAAGCATTTAGTACTGTTGTATAGAGAAAGCCTTCATTAGTACTGTTGTATAGAGAAAGCCTTCAAGTTTAAGGACGTCCGCTTTTCGTTTGTCTTCGTGACGTCAGCATCACGTGAGCACCCTTGACGCAAGTCGAGCAGTATGGCCGCTAGCCAGGTGGAGAAGGCTTTCTGCGTGGTTGAATTTGCAAGAACAAATTCTGTTACTATCATGCGGCGTCGTTTTAGAACACAACTGGTTGTCTGTGCAAGGGGAATAGTCATGGGAGAGGAGAACTGAACCATGACATTGATATCTGTCGTATTACAAAAAGGTCACCCATAGAACACTTGTAACTTACCAATGTAACTTCAGGACTTACCCTTCAAACCATGTAAGTATTTCAGCCCTATTATTAAAACTCTTCTTTCTGTAAATCTTTGAAAGTGTCTATTTCTTATAGGTTCCTATTGCCATTCTTCGTAGCTGAGTGGTTATCACAGCGTGCTACAACGCCAGAGGTCCCTGGTTCGAATCCCGGCATGGGTATTCATCGTGAGTGTCCCTTCATTAAGTTCATCATATCATATCTCATCCTCATCTTCACGATTAACAAAAGTGACAGAAAAGTGAGGTTAAATAAACCAAATCGAAATTTAGCTCGTACTGAAAGTTAAGTTACGATAACGGCTTTCAGAGTTCTGCTTTAAATTTACTTCATTCTCAGAGATTGAATATACAGTTTAAAGTGCAATATGTCTCCGCCGTCGAACGAATTCTGGACCACAGAGTCGAAAGCTGTTTTCGTTTCGACCTAAGTACAGAAACGTATAACATACACTATGTCCCAGCTGTCTCTGGAGCGAGCGAATGAAAACAACTCGTCTGGGCATGTAGAACTCGAAAGTGCTCGACCAATGAACGCGCGTGAGGGGCTGCGTTTTATTTTTGTGTGTTATCAACGTTGTAGTACTTTGCTTTATGTGGATTGAAGGTTATACCGGAAGAGGATGCCATTTCTGGTTTCTAGACATTTCTAAAACTATCCAGTCATGTACAGATACATTTGTTGTTGAGTCTGTTGCCATGACAACACTGTGTAAATAGACGGAACGTTGATTGAGATGTGAAGATATGCTAAGTTTATGAAGAGAAATTGAAGAATATTATTGTATTCATGCAGTGTGTCGTTAATATTACTAATGACATTGTGATGCGAAGCGTGCGTTAATATGGATAAAACGACAATAACTCTTTTCGCACACGGGTATTGGTCAACTACCGTGACGTAGTAATCCGTTGCTCCCGATAAGAAGGAACGTCACAAGTCCGCTCTGCTTTGCTCCGCTCACTCGCTCTCTCCCCTTCTCTACCGTTATGCACTGCCTTGCTCCACAGGTTTCAGAAAAAGAGGGTATTAACTTGTTGAGTAAATATTGCAGCACTACCTAAATTCTTTGCTTAATCCTGAGAATCGCCTCTTATGATAATAAAGGATTACGCTAAGAATCTGGAAACAGAAAGGAGAAAAAATTTCCCGCTCCCAGCTTCGGAAGTCATAAGACAAATCGCCATCGCGCCCCTTATTACCTCAGACGAAGACCTAATTAAGAAATTCATCCGAAGAGATCCTTCGCAGCTTCCCACGCGTCTCCAAGGGGCCGTAGCAGCCTTCCACACAAGAGCTCCGCGGGGGGTCTTTCGGACCATCTGAGAATTAACTCTTCCTGAGAGGGTAAGGGAGAGGGAGTCTGCTCTCGAAAGATTTGCCTTTATCCGGGAAGAAGTTTGCAGCATCCGCGGTCCATTCTGTGAGATGAATGATGAATCGTCTTGTGAGTGGGAATGAATATCATTTAGGGCAAAGCATTTGAGATGCAAACTAGGTACGCTCTGGAAGTATGCTTCAAGTTTCTTAAGGCACGATTCATTGGGTGATGGATCTCTGTTATTTAGTTTCGCCTGCCTGTCACTTTTGACTAATCGCGACGACTGAAATGCTGTTTTTGTTTTAAGTTAATTAACTATGTGTACAGAAAGGCTAATCGGGACTGGACCTACAGTTTACAGTGGGATTCTAACCACTGCGCCATGTGCCTCCACTTGGTATCTAACTCGGAACCCCTTGATTACAAGGCGACGACGTTATCACTACGCCATCGGGAGGCTCATATCACGCCGATGAGGATGAGTCATGATATGATGAATTGATAAAGTGACACTCGTAAATAACACCCAGGTCCAGACCGGTATTCAAACCCGAGACCCCAGGCGTTGTAGCGCGCTGTGTTAACGACTCCGCCACCGAGGCCGGCAGGAAAGGTACGAGAATTTAGTGCAAATGATTGTCCCTTGTACTGCAAGAGACGTGTGTCTCTAGGCATATCCGTAACGGGGGTTACGTCGTTCTCGGACTCTATTAAAATAGCGAAGATGAAAATGGGAGATATTCATATTACGTTGATGAAGGGAAAATGACGAAAAAAATCAAGTACCGAAATTCCAGCACAAGCCTCTATGTCGGAGTGGTCACTGTTAGTCGTGTGTCGCCCCAGTCGACTGCATGTTTTTCAAGTCCTAACTGTTGCATCTATGTAAAATTAATCTGTGTTCCACTCCGTTTTCTTTAAAAGATGTTTCTTTCTTTAAGAATACGTTATTGTTAATATCACATATGTAAAGGGTTTTTAAACAGAATACTTACTGAAAAATAATTTGAAAGATTTTGGTATTTTGTTAAAAAGCAAGAAAATTGTAAAACGTTGTAATAAGTTCTGTAACTATGAATGTATAAACAACTATAGTGTTGCCTTGGAAGAATGTAAAGACATTTTCTGTATAAAAGGGTGATAGCTCTGTAAACCTGTCGCTCAAAGGCTGGTGTTTCAGAGGACAGTTGGGGAAATATCTTGCAGCGCTATTAGGGGCAGCTTCGGGGTACTTGTATTCCAACGCTGATATTTCTCAACTCAACGCTAGAAAAGGGTTCTTCTGCATCACCAAAAGACTAGAGTTTTAAACTGCGGTGTAACTAATAGGTTTCGGCCTACAAGTTACATCGGGCGAATTGTCTGTTTAAAATAGTTTATGTATAACTTCGGCAGCATGGATAAATCTCTAATTAAGACATACCAATACACTTTTATTCCAAATCAATATAGGTAAAGAACAAAACAAATCCTACACCACAGACCACGCAGGGGCTTGGTCCTACTAACCCTCTGATGCCCTTCAGAAGTCAGATAAAGTGTTGTATACGAACTAACCTAAACCCCTAGAAGCAGAAGGTGCGTGTCACTCGCAACGAAACCAAAATTTTATGGATGTTGCATGGATGTTGTCCCAGCATCAAATTCACCAAAAAATCTTCGTCTGGAGTAACACAAGATGTTGAAAAGTGACAAAAAAACAAAAAATTATGAAAGATTTTGGGAATTTCGGTCACTTTTCTGTTTTGGAAAGCATTCATTTATTTTAAAACACTTACAAAATAAATGAAGAGGGCCAGAGTGGGAGTGCCAAGCCATGTTTCTTTGCTTGTAAGAAACACAATTCCACAAACCTGCATTTAAATTCAATATTTCTTCGTCCATCCGTACTTTGTACTTTAAACCATCGAATAAAATCTATTTTAATAATGCCTTTACGCCGATATTCTTGGCGGAGTGGTTAGCACAGATCGCTACGAAGCCAAGAATTCCGGGTTTGGAATCCAGCACAGCATTGGTGTTCTTTGTGAATGCCGCCTCATCAATTTCATCATATCGTAATCCATCCCCATCTTCGCGATTAGCCAAAAGTGGCATAAAATCGAAGGGAAAATTAATCAAATCAAGCAATCAAATAAATTTAGTGTCTTTAACTGATTTCATGTTATTTCATTTCAAACGTATTGTGAAAATATGGCAGGGTAGATCCTGTTACCCCTTCAATTTACCTTTGATACCCATAGTAAAGGTTAATAATGGGAAATAGAAAGACGACGCGAAAATATATTAAAATGGATTGTAATAAAATACAGGGTAATCCGTTTGAGATGTCATAAAATTAAACCGTTGTGTACAATACGTTAATGTACGTATCTCTGAGCAGTTTGTTGTAATACACTGTATATGCAGAATGGATGTAAGTTTCGAGTAAGTGGAAGTTTACAGACTTCAGCCATGTGGCTGTACTAGTCTGCATGATTGATTTGGTGTTCGTAGAGGACGGACGTGTTTTTCCTTAGCTCCGCGTGCAGGGGTGAACAAAATGTGGTGAAGTGATTTTCTGAAGGGAGTGAACGTTGTGCTGCAGTGAACGTGATTTTTTTTTGTTCATGCAAATCTTTGCAGGAGCAGCCATCGGTGTTTGAGTGTTTAAGTGTTTGTGCATTAATATTTTTCGCGCAACATGGGCATCACAAAAGGTGAATGGAACAGAATCGAGAGCACGATGGAAAGGGTTGTTGCCAAAGAACTGAACTCTCAACTGGGGGATCTGGACGAGAGGATAGCCCTGGCCTTTGTTAGCGACAAGGTTCAGTCGCTAATCAAGAGTTCCCTGACTCAAATGATAGCCGAGGCGGTGGAGGAAGCCGTTTGTAAAACAACGGAGAAATACGATGCCGAAATCAAAGCTCTTAGGTCGACGGTGAGTACATTACAGTTGCATATAAACTCGATCGAACAATATGACAGAAGACTGAACCTCGTGATCCATGGCGTGGGTGAATCTGAGGGAGAGAACTGCGAGGTGAAGGTGCTGGACATCCTCCGGGAGAAGGTGCAGGTTCCCGTCGATGCATCCCAGATCCAGAGATGCCACCGCCTGGGAGCGAAGCGGCGCGACGGGAGGAGCAGGGCGCTGATCGTGCGTTTCGTGTCCTACAGGACTCGTCGGTTGGTGCTTCAGAAGAAGAAGATCCTGAAGGATTCCGCACCCCACGTTTCCATCACGGAAAACCTCACCCGGCAAAACCTGCAGCTGTTTCACCAGGTAAGAAATATTGGAACTTTTCAACGCGTGTGGACTTCGGATGGCAACATCCTGGCACTACACAACAACGCCACAGTTAAAATAGACAGCCTGGATGACCTAAACAATTATGGAAAATGACAAACGCTGCCCTCGGTTGGCACTCATTGCATATATTAACCACCGTAATCATTCACTCACTTCAATCATGTGCTTCTGAATCTTATATTTTTTAGTTTTACATTTCTTCTTTAAATAATTTAATTTTTGTCTCACATATATTATATTTTTTTCAGTCATTTTATTAATAATGAGTTTCGTTGTTTCAAATGTAGGAAGGCAAGAGGTCAATGTGCAGTGTCAGTGCCAGATAGTTCGTTGGACACCCCCGAAAGATGTTCCCTGATATTTGCAAGAATGGTCACTCTCTCCCTTCCCCCCGAGGCCAAGGTCGAGACCACAATGCTGGGGCTGTAAATAGTTTTCCTCCCTCCCCGCCTGGCAATGAGCCGCCACCCCCCGTGACGTTACACAGGCTGAGCGTGGCAAACCGGAGATTCCTTGCAAACTTGTATCCGCACGTAGAAGACCTTGCTTTCCCCGAAAACGCAGAAAATATCACGGTGGGCCACGTCAATATTAACCGCCTAAAGAACAAAATAGATGAAATCGCAGCTTCCCATATAATAAACTTCACATGCGTTGCAATCACCGAGACTTGGCTCGATGATTCCATTCCAGACAAACACGTTGAAATTGAAGGGTTCAAAATGTACAGACTTGATCGAGACTATCCTAAGCAAGGGGGAGGTATTATTGTTTACGTAAAAACAGCTGTAATATCGGAACTTATATATTCTGTGTCAGATGTAGACATTGAAGGATTGTGGGTGTCTTTAAAACTCAAACAGAATGACAAACCTTTAATTCTAGGATGCGTATATAGACATCCCAAGGCCCCCGTCACTTTTAATGAAAAACTAGAAAATATTTTGCAGTCATTTCCGGCTTGCCACTCTTCGGTTCTCGTTGGGGATACAAATCATGACGTCATGAAACCAACTGCAGCGGACAATGCATTTTTCGATACGATGGAATCAGCGGGGTACAAGCAGCTCGATCGCCTGCCGACACGCGTCACCGACACGAGTGAGAGTCTCATAGATCACATTTTTACCAACAAGAAAGAATTGCATGATAAATCCGCCGTAGTAATGCATGATTTAAGCGATCATTTTCTGATATACACATCAATTAACCTAAGGCCACAAAAATCTCCAAGAATACTCGTAACTAAGCGTTCTTTTAAAAATTTCCCTGAACAACAGTTCGTTGATCATTGTTCTTATCTACCCTTTCACAAAACAACGATGATGTCGGATATAAACGATAAGGTGACATATTTGCAGTCATTAATAACCGAAGCTCTGGATGTCTATGCGCCAATAAAAACGTTTCGTGTTAGGGGCAACAAGCGTCCCTGGATCACTGGCGGTCTTCTTAGATTGATATCACTCAAGAACCGGATGTTTAAGCGCGCACGTAGTCCAAATAATAATAATAATTACACGTGGGAACAATATAAGACCATAAGGAACTATGTAACAAAAACAGTAAAAGATGCGAAAAGAAATTATATCCTTACGCAGATCTATTCCGATAAATATTCAGGCAATAACAAATTCAAGATTTTCAGGTTCTTAACTGGAAATGATAGCAAAAGCCAATCCATCGCATCTATTGAACATAACAATGAAACAATTACGGAAGATGCGAGGGTGTCGAACGTCCTCAATGACCACTTTGCTAACGTCGGTAAGTCAATATCCAACACATTCACTAACAATTTAAGGGCGAAGAAAAATGAAAGTAGCAAACAAAATGAAAAAGACGCTAAATATCAAGAAACCAGCTTCAGTTTTAAGCCCGTCTCAAGTGATGACGTTATGAAAATTCTTCAAAAACTTAACGTCAGAAAAGGTCCAGATTTCAATGAAATAAGTAATCGCATAATATATCTACTCGCCCCATGGATTGTCGAAACTCTCACACATATAATTAATTCATCCTTAAAAAGCGGAATCTTTCCTAACACTTGGAAACACGCAAGGGTCACACCTATATTTAAAGGGGGGTCCCCGACGCAAGTTAATAATTATCGCCCCATATCAATTACTTCCTCATTAAGCAGGATTCTTGAAAAGGTAATAGACAAGCAATTAGAACAATACTTACATTCTAACAATCTACTGACAGATAGACAGTTTGCTTTTAGAAAAAATCGCTCGACAGAATTACTCGTGCACGAACTGATACATAACTGGAGAAATATATTAGATCGTAAAGGGAAGCAATACATTGGCATTATTTCTCTAGATATCAGTAAAGCATTCGACAGTGTTCAACCAAATTTATTAATACAGAAATTACATCAGCAATTTAATTTCTCTGCCCTTGCATGCAACTGGATCGAAAGTTATTTATGGAATAGGAGTATCGACACAAAAGTAGGCAACTCGATTTCAAACCGTGTAAATGTATCTTTCGGTGTACCACAGGGATCTATTCTAGGTCCTAAACTGTTTAACATGTTTGTGAATGACATCGCAGACAGGGAATTTGGGTTTGAATTATATTTGTACGCAGATGACTGCCTCCTGTACTGCGCGTCAAGCAAATTAGAAAAAGTAATTGCAAATATTGAGGAAAATATGCCCGAAGTTCTTGAGTGGTATCAATCTAACATGTTGAAAGTGAACGAGTCTAAGACGCAAGTATTAATACTATCCAGTGAAAATATTAACAATACGCTAATTGACAACATTAAAATAGGAAATTTCAATATAAAACCATGTGAATCTCTAAAATATCTCGGTATGCACCTAGATAAAAGTTTATCCTTTTCACAACATGTAAAAAGAATGTGTTCACGCGCAGCACCTAGAATCAAGCAGTTTCAATTTGTCTGCAAATATGTACACCTTGCCCACAAATTAGCGTACTACAAAGTATTTATTAGGCCGTTACTTGAATACTGTTCCTCTGTACTTTATGGGATTAATAGAAATAACACCACGAAACTAGAGAAAATGCAAATTTGGGCTATTCGTAGCATAAGAAATACAGCGCACACGACCTCACGTGCAAGCAGAGAAGAACTCCAATTACCCACGCTGGAATCCAGACGAAAATATGCATTTCTACTAAAAATTCACGAGGCAATTAACAAGCACCACCACTTATTAAAGGACAAAGTAATGATATCTAGTAATAGAAATTATCCCAATCTGCGATCCAACAACACCAACAGTATCCGAGTACCAAAATGTAACAAGGCAAGATACGGATCAAAATCCCTGTCATCACTGGCAAGTAAAGCGTGGAATCAACTGCCTGTAAATTGCAGAAAGGAGAGAAATTTGGCCACATTTAAACAACAGATTTGGACATTAATTTATGAATACTGACACTGTGCCTATTCTACCTCATTTCTTCCTTCATAAAACGTAGCTGCAAAAAATGTTTATTTTAGTCTATTTCTTATATTTTTCAATTATATAAATTTATAATATTCCATTGTATGTATACTGATAAACAAATAGCATAACTGTATATTAATTCATGTAGGGCAAAAATCTGTTTTTGTTCTTCGGAATCAATGTAAAAAAAATGTAAGCTTAATTGTAACCCTACTTTAATAATAATAAATAATAATAATAATAATAATAATAATATAACACTCGTCGTGACCACTATCTTTATTACTATTCTGACATCTGAAACGGATCACCCTGTATATCCGACGTCAACTCGCAACTAAAGCAAAATATCAGGTGTTGCCTATTACAACATTCTGAGGAGAAATGCTTTGAAATTTGTTTTGAACAACTGAGTTTCTTGACAACTGAGGCTCTGACGACTGGCCTCAGGGCCAGGATAATCCTCTGTGTTGTCCAGTGTTTATCCTTCTGTGGGCTGAGTACCCCTTTAAACCTCAGCTTTTAATGTAGGTAAGGACATGTTATTCCTCAGAGATAATATAGTTTTAGGTTTTGTTAGTCTCAGAAATTGAGTAAGAAAGTTTTTAACAGGCATATTTTAATGTTGTTAGTGGTTCTCCTAAGTTTTGTTTTAGTTACAGGGCACATCCCTCTATTGTGTGACGGGCAAGAATAGTCTGTGTGCTGAAATGCACAGTGCACAGAATGTAGAAGCAATCTTTCTCACGTTAATCTAATCCATATTATTTGAATCAACCAAACAACAGAATCTATTGAAAGTAACAATGTCTACCTCATCTTCTTTCCAAACATACTTCGTAGTAATGTTAGGAAAGAAGATTACCTTATGTTCTTGAAACAAAAACGTACCCACATTTGTTTCCAATATTTTTACTCTGTACCAGCTAACTGTAGACCAGGCGAACGAGAACAAGTCTTTGCGCAAGTAGTGACGCACGTGGCTCCACCAATGAGGTACGGGATTGCGTAATGTGCGACGGAAGTTACCCGATTTCGCTGCTTCGCTCTGTAAGCGTTGCAAACTTTTGAAAACGACAATACCGTACGCACATGGCAATCGGATTGTATTTTTGTCTCCAGGTCCGTACGCTTGGTTTAAGAATTTCTTAGGACGATATAAAACAGCAAGTTCAAATTTTGATAAGCCGCACATTTAGTGTACGGACTAAGGTCTGGATCAAGTCGATTTCCCTCCTTCTCTGCCGCTATGCGTGGCCCTGCTCCGCAGTTATACTCCATGAGGCCTTAAAAAGATCTCTTCGCTGGCTGCAGCAGACGACAATATGGGTGTGTGTCTGCTAGAACCAATCAGGTCCGCGAATGAGCGAACACAGTTGCCACAGCTAGCTCGCTGCACCCTTCTGGAAGGGTGAGTGACCTCTACCTGTTCCTACCTCGGCCTGTTTGTTCGGCTGAGTAACAGACGACACGAGAGTATCGGCAACAGTGTGCGAGCGACGTTTGTTGTTAGCTAGCGAAACGATCATTCTAAGGCCTCCTGCAGTATAGCTGGAACAAGGTATACGTAACCAAGAATCAATCCAGTGATACCCACAGAGAAAAATCCCACGTATCCTTTGTTTTATGCAACCCACAAAACAGGAGCGTATTGGGTTGCATAAGAAGAAGGGGCTCGTTCACTGTTTCCGAAGATAAGAAGGAACCCAGTAACAATAGAAGCACAGATATAGGGTATATACCCATATCTGTGGTATAAGTTTCTTGTGAGGTTCATACAAAGCAAGGAAAGACCAATACAGCATTAACACGTGGAAGGGGCGTTCAATTTATGTCTCCTGGCAATTTGTACCCAAAATTCTGGATGCCCACTAGATATGCATTCGCAGAATATCACAATCGGTCACAGAGCTTTAGATCTGTGAGCACAACAGAATGGTATCAAATTTCACATGTTCTACGTTCATCAGTCATAAGTCTGCTGGCAAATCATGCACCAACAATATTGTATAGTGGAACCACAAGGAAAGAAACCTGCGCAGAACCTCATTGCGCTGGAATCGGTCCATTTACCCTTCCATTGTATGACATCATTAAGAGCAAGTATGAAGCTTTCAAAAAAGAAATCAAACATTCAAATCAGTAGATCTACTGGTGCCAAACTGACAAATGTTAATATGGGTCAAGTGTTCTTTGGTGTAGCTTTTGTCATGTAGCCTATATTTTATGGTTTCATATATAATTGTTTTTTGAGACTGATAAGCTTAATTTCTGTATATATTAGTTTTTCACGACAGTTAAACCTGTTAGTGTAAGTTATCTTAAGTGTTTTTAGAAGTATTAGCACTACTTGTTACAAATTGGAGTAAGTTTTCCTCCAAAAAAGATGCTTTTTTGTACTTTTTCTAATTGATATACTAGATTGTACATGTAACTATTAGAAGTTTTTTCTTTACTACATTGTAGAATGGCCTGTAACCTTTCAAATAAATCATAGAACACTGATTTTCATTCACACATGTTTGCTTCACAGCTGGGAAATTGAACTTTATGAAAAAAGACGTTAACTTGGGATTTTATTTAAACAAGCATTGATAACTCCAGAAGAAGTAGAGCTATTGTGTTCAAATTTGCAGGATAAATGAGACATTTATATATGATGTTCTTATTACCCCAACAGCAATCTAAAGCTATTCAGTTGAAATTTCTAACTTATGTTCCATTAACCCCAAATGGGGTAATTGGAACAATTTTATGGTGTCATGACAATTTTTTTTTTGGACGAGTATTTGCAATGCAGGTATGGTCATTATTTTTTTCAAAAATATACAAAAGATGTTCTTTGAAATGGTAGAAATTTTTAAAAAATCCATCAGTAACTTTCTGAGTAATTTACAGTGGAACTTCTACAGGCTGTTTCCTGTTCTAATTACCCCGGTCTCCCCTAACTCGTACGGCTAAGCAACAGGAATCAAGTAAAAGTAAAACCATGTATTTTGCAAACATTTATCTGACACAAAGAATATTTCAACCTGTGTGCATGCTATTTTAGTATCGATTTGGAAATTGCGTATGTACACGTGTGTATGTGTGTGCATGTGTGAGTGTGTTAATGTATCTCTCATTGTATTATCTTATAATTTTATTATTTTTCATTAATGTCTAATTCATTCATGTTATGTTATATATTTGGTTTTAGTATTATAAATATATATATTGTAACTTTTAATCACCAGAGTTAGGTGGTAGAGCAGCCCAAGGCTGAATCTTGCTCTGGAGTAAAAATAAATACTTTTCAATTCAATTAAGTTCAACTCGACAGGTAGGCTAAGTATGACAATATGGATGAATGAAAAACTGATGAAATGGTTGAAGTGACACAAACACAGTGAAACGTCCTTCCCTTACTAGGTAGAAACACTGACTTCGTAGCGTGGGCAAATTATGTTATACATGTATGTGTGTGTGTGTATATATATATATATATATATATATATATATATATATATATATATATATATATATATATTGAATGCAGCAACATAGAGGCAGCATAACTAACGAATAAAGCATGTGAGTGTTAATAACAAAAAATTTGCTAGAGAAACTTTCATCTGCTTGAAAATACTTAATTTTCTATCCTTAATATACTATTCTTAAATACTTAATTTTCTACAAAATTATATAGCGGCATGGCCGTCCAGAAGGAGGTGGAAGGATGGTCGCCACCCTCTCCCCTTCTGGAAAATGAATGTTGACATAAAACTACCTATTATTTCAGACGTATGAGTTGATTTCAGTCACAGTAATTTACATCCATTATTATAATAGGGATGTAGGAACGTGATAATTTCAAACTCAAGTGGCGTTTTCTGAGAGGGCAACATTATACGGGGTAATATGCCTCGTTTAGCCCCTTGCCCCGCAGTGCGCACGCCTATGCCGCCCTCACCCCCGAGAACGTTGTTCATCCGCTACTATTAGATCATCGGATTTTGTAGCAGATCATCTGGTTTCCCAAGGAACAATCTCCAGATTTTTCAAGCCTGACCTGGCAACACTTCCCCGAGCACCGCTAACGGCAGGGAAGATGCGCGAACGCTTTTGACTGAAGGTTTTTTCCTTGTGGTCGAGCTATACGAGTTACATCTTACCCAGAAAGTAACTATGTCGGAGAGTAATTTTTGAAGTACCTTGTAACTGACAAGGGAGGTTATCTAAGTGTCCCCCTCCGATTTCCATGAAACTTGGCAGGTGAATAGAGAGACCCATAGGAAGAAATAGGTGTTTTCTTGTTTCTGCTAAAAAACGGTTTTAGGGGGCAAAACCTCCCCTCTAATGTCAAGATGAGGACAAATTGAAGTGGGGATCTGACCCTTGTGTCTCCTTCAGATTTCCATGAAACTTGGCAGGTGCATAGAGAGTCCCAAAGGAAGAAATATGTATTTTTTTGTTTCGCCTAAAAAACTGTTTTAGAGGGCAAAACCCTCCGTCAAATGTAAAAATGAAGTGGGGATCTGACCCCTGTGTCCAACTCCAATTTCCATTAACCTCGGCAGGTGTATAGAGGGGCCCAGAGGAATAAATACGTGTTCGGCTAAAAAACTGTTTTAGGGGGGAAAACCCCCTCAAATGTCAAGATGAGGACAAATTGAATTGGGGATCTGACCCCTGTGTCCCCCTCCGTTTTTAATGAAACGTGGCAGGTGTATAGAGGGGGCCAAAGGAAAAAATACCTGTTTTTTTGTTTCGGCTAAAAAATTGTTTAGGGGTTAAAAACCGCCCTCAAATGTGAAGATGAGAACAGATTGAAGTGGGGATCTGACTCCGAAACCACGTAAATCTGGCATAGGAACAACACGCTCATATAATTATAATTGGAACACACCCAGCAAAGAACTGTATGATTGTCGGTACCAAACGCAGTGCAATTGTAGAGAGATGATGAATTCATAGACACCGTTGTTCCCGGATAGCCATGGGCATAACAATAGACGGACCAAAGCAGGGTAACGGAGCATCAAAATAGCCGCACACGGGAACCATAATCCTATCAAGCATCACCTAGATATCATATAGGTGATATCCATAACCAAGCATACAAGAGGGGGACACAGGCGTCAGATCCCCACTTCGATCTGTCCTCATCTTGACATTTGGGGGGGGGGTGCCAACTAAAAACTGTTTTTTAGCCTAAGCAAAAAACACGTATTTCTTCCTTTGGCCCTCTCTATACATCTGCCACGTTTCATGGAAAACGGAGGGGGACACAAGGGTCGGTTCCCCACTTCAATTTGTCCTCATCTTGACATTAGAGGGGAGGTTTTGCCCCCTAAAACAGTTTTTTAGCCAAAACAAAAAAACACGTATTTCTTCCTTTGGGCCCTTCTATACACCTGCCAAGTTTCATGGAAATCGGAGGGGGAAACTTAGATAACCTCCCTTGTCAGTTACTTTCGGGAGAAGTAAATGCATCTCAGTTACATTTAAAAAGTAATTTTTACTACAAAAAATGAAACGTAGTAATTTAGTTACTCATTTCTTGAAAAAGTAGCTGATTTGCAGTTACTACCTAGGTATTTTTAAAAGGCTATTGAGTTACACTTATTAATTAAAAGGTAACTCAGAGTTACTAATGCCAAAATGCTACTGAGTTACAATTACGAATTTCAAAAATAAGCTATTACTCGAAAAAGTAAGTAAGGTAAGATAACTCAAGAGACAATTGAGATACAATTACTCATTTAAAAATAACTTAATAGTAGTTACTAATTTCAAACTAACTAAGTCATATTTAATAACTTCAAACTGAGACTGAGTCAAGGTTACTAATTTTAAAAGTAACGAAATTAGTAACAGTAAAGATGCAGTTACTAATTTCGAAACTTGCTAAATTAAGGTTACTAATTTTCAAATACGTAATTCAGATACAATTACTAAATTCGAAATGTTACTGAGATACAGGGATGAATTTCAAAAAGTAAGTGAGCTCGAGTTTCCGTTACCAGAAAAAAGTAACTGCCTTACAGTTACTAATTTTTGAAAGCATGTCATTAACTTTAAAAAAGTAACTAGTTACTGCTATCGTTACTCCAAAAGTAATATTTACTTCCAAACACTGTCAACCAAAAGTATGTACCCGTGTTTGTATTGTTGCCTGATGTTTTCCGTCTTTTCTCATTTCCTCCCATCTATCCCATTTTATTTTGCTTTCTTTCTCCAAAACATGACGTGAGTGAGACACTAATGGAGGCTAGCTTCTGGATTACGACCGAGCAACGTAAACAACGGACCAATAATACAGGTCGACCACCTCAAGTGTAACAGAGAATTTTCGCAATCTCCAACTGCCTCGTGTATTAAAAATAATGAAACGGGTGTCCTAGAAAGGTGTTTATGGACTTTTACGAACCATTTACTGAAACGTTCTATTTTATGGCGTTGTGAGTTTCTAGTTTTGAAACTACCAAGCATATTCTAAGGTGTGCACGAAAGCGAAATTTAATATAAAGGTATTTGGAGACGCTAACGCAATAAGGCAAGGGGGATATTAAAATTGGAATGGCTGTAGTGTAAACAATGTTATTATATATGGCGATAGTGAAGGTGGACAACAGTGCGATTTTTCTCGAGTTTATTGGGAAGCAAATAAGTTTAATTCCATTTGTGTGTTACGTTCCCACAACTGCGGGGTGTGAGTGGCTCGACACTGTATCTGTAAACAGATACATGCAGTCGCAAGAACTAAGTCAATTTCGCTCAGCTCCTGTAGTCGGCATCATGGAAAATCCAAAGGTCCGCACTGGAACCATCTGAGGTGGGCAAAAGAAAAACCACCGGTTTTATCTCGTTTTATTAAGGTAAGTCAATTTGTGTACATCGGGATAGATAGGAGCGCGAGACTGAGAAACCGGGTAATGGTGGATTTTGAACGCTGTAACTTCTAAAATATCCGCCTGAGATCGTCCTTATGAACATTACTCAGTGTAGAAAACCTGCAGGGTGTGAGCGACTCAACACTAGGCCTGTAAACAGACTCTCGCAGGCGCGGATACTAAGAAACAACTCTTTTAGCAATAAAGTTTCGGCGTATTTATACCCGATTTCTGTATTCTCGAACCCCTGACTAGCAGGTTGACAAAAATATCTTAAATTACAATAAAATGTAAGGTTTATTCATAAGTTGGATTTGATAAATTATCGAAAAGGTTTTGATACATCTTTTTCAGTTAACAAATACTAGTACATTGATAAGTATAAAATTAAAAACTTCCGCCATTAGTTTCTTACATAAAAGTTTGTGCATCAGCATCTTTCTAAATTTTAATTGGCGTTCGTTCAATTACGTCATAACATTTAGTTTATCGGAACAATCAGCTCTAATCTTTTGGTCATAACATATCTTTTAGTTTTCCACTTGGCACCTCATACAATTTTTCTTTCATTCTTTAAAAATAATTTAATAAATTTATCAAATTAAGCAAGGTGTAACAACCTACAGCTTAAAATGCGATGCCTTGACTGATTGATTCTATTTATTTATTTCGCTTTTCTGCCACTTTTGTCTAATCGCAGCGAAGGAGATAAATTATAATATGATGAAATTGACTAAGGAACACTCACAAAGAACATCCTTGGTGAGATCGGGATTTGAATCTCATATCCCTGACGTCTATGCTAACCACTCCCTCACGGAGGTCGGCCTTAGGTTTTTTTTAACGATCGCCATGTTAGCCAAATGTCATTCATATATTGGAATATTTATTATTGGTATGCTTTTAAGTCAATAACTTGCATAAAATTATTTATATTTGATTTCCTTTCATAAGTCGTGTGTATATTTATGTTTTATCTTATATTATTCGCTTATTTGTACATCTAATTCAAGTTATAGGCGCTAATTATCATCCCAAATTGTATATGCAACGTTTTGAATTATTTCTTTCAAATCCAAGATGGCTAGGATTATTTATATCTTTCGTGCAGGAGTTGTTGTTTAAGCACATATTACATAGATTTCTTGGTGTCGTGGGAGAAGCGCACGTGGGAGGAGCGCACAGTGTGATCTGCGCACAGAGAGAAAAAAATCGTGGGTGAAGCGCACATTCAAATGTTCTTCTTGCAGGTGAATGCGCAATGGAAGTTATTAACATCAATGCTTAGGAGAAAAACCAAGGTCTTAACCTAATAGAGGTTAATCAGGTTGTATGTTGTTGGCTATGCATCATGCATATCACTCCCCAGAATGAAAAGCTGATGCAGTTTCTTGACTATTTCGTAGATCAATGGCTGGACAATGCTTCTTTGCCGAAAACCATGTGGAATGTTTATAGACAAAGACACAGGACAAGCAACCCTGTGGAAGGTTGGATTAACAAGTTAAATAGGATGGTGGAAATATATAAACCAAATGTTTATTTCCTCATTCAGAAACTGATGGAAGATGCTATGGAGATGAGCGCCAAAATTAAAGCTAAAGACCTAGGCACTCCAGGTCGCAAGAGAAGAAACAGTATATTGAAACCGACAGGCGTATAAAAACAATTTTAGACAAATATGTTGAAACTGAAGATTTATTTCGTTGCCTCAATTCTCTGTCGTACGTTGCAAAGTTTGATTGAAGATCGTTCTGAAAAGTTGACGAAGCTGTAATAGAAGCTGCTGATAGAAGAACCTTCAAACCACCTTCGTGTATTAATCTACACGTTGTCCAGTCACAAGTCTGGAAAGAAAAGTGCAAGGGAAGGTCCTTATTGATAATCACACTGTGCGCTAATCCCACTAACACCTGAGATCCTATGCGCTAGTCCCACGAAATCTTGCTGTGCGCTAATCTCACGTGCGCTCCTCCCACGTAATCGATTTCTTAGTATCGATTTTTGTCAACAATGGACAAGATTGAAGCAATTTAGTCTTCGTTAAAAATCCGTAATATAAACCTTTATTTAATCATTTTATGTGCAAGGGCAAATAATAATTATTATATAAAATCAGTTTCTTTATTTCTATTAGTTTGATATTGAAACATGAAAACACAGCAAGTCTCCCTCACTTTCCATAACATAGCGTTATCCTATTGTCTGTTTATTTTAGGAGGTGGGAATGAAACTATGTGTAAATGGCGGTGCCATACGTTCCACGTTGGCATTCTTAATTGTTGCCAACCATAACTTAAAAGCTAATTAGCATTGATCTGAAATAAATTATCAGGTTTACTTGTGTTATCTTTATAGTATGAGTTAGTAGCATTGTTAAGAAAGGACAATTTGTTATGCTTTGCCTCACGTCTGAGGTAAGCAGTTGAGGTCTTGTTGTTAACGGTGAAGGTGGTGCGGGGATTCTATCGAGAGAAATATGTTACTTTTCGCTGCCTACGAGCGATTAAGACCCAACATACTTATTTAAATTGTGCGAGTAAGTATGTAACGCGTGCGATCCGTGATTAAAACTTTGGAGATTTTAATTATAAAATATTTGAATTTTATTTGATGTGATGTGCTGCAGTTCGGTGGTTGGTTACCTTCCTGGAAGATTGGGGATCGCCTTAATCCCGATCCCTGGGTGAGAACTGATGTTTCAAACTGTCTAGCCGGAGCGAGGAGCAGGGTGTTGCCAATTCGGATCTCCAGATCTTGGAGTTACGATTGTGATGGCACTTTGCAGGTTGAATGTTGGAAAAATTCCTTCTTAATGTGTGCCTACGTCGTTCGAAAAAGACACCCCGAACCCTCTGGTTTCTCGGTCGAGGGTTTTCATACTATTCAGTATGAAAAAGTCACTACTCGTACATGTCCTAATAACTTACATGACAACAGTGACAGCGTTCTTCAAAGCAGGTGTGCCCCCTCAAGGCTTTGGATGCATGCCCCGAAAGTCGTTCATCAAATTCCCCCCCCCCCCAAAAAAAAGAATTGTTCATCATACCCCGCTTCCCAACACACACACGAATATAGTTTGGATAAATACACACTTATTGATTTTTGTTTGAATGTGGATACATTGATTTCATACCCCGCTTCCCAACACACACACGAATATAGTTTGGATAAATACACACTTATTGATTTTTGTTTGAATGTGGATACATTGATTTCATTTTTAAAAAATACATTTTCGAAATGTGAGCTTTAGACAACGAAAACTGACAGTATTATACAATTATCCAGTCAGTCGTAGCACGTGAACACATACAAGCGAAACTAATCGTGCCTGAAACCATCCAATACTTAAACTGAAAGAAAACCCCAGACATTGTTTACCACTGGCCGAGATGCCAATAATCAAAAGGCGCATGATATTCCAAATCTTTCATTGTAGTTGAAATTAAAAGACTAAAGAAAGAAAAAGTACGGCTCACTTTCATGTTTCCTACAGGAAATAGTATTATTGTTGAAGTTGTTAAATCATGAAGTACATGCTGAACATCTAATAACCATAACTAAAAATCAACAACAAGTCAATCAAACGAAAGAATCCCTCAAGTTTTTTGTGAAGATATGTAGAATTGGTAGGTAAACTATGAAATTTTGTCTCCCCCCAAAAATCACGAATCCACCGTGTGGACACCCCTGCTTCAAAGAGTGGCGACATTGAGAGTCGCGAGAATTGAGTAAATGTTGATTGGATACATTACAGAGACTGCGAAACCATTGTCATCGGACACCTTTCAACTCTCTCCAGGGGCGGCGCCAGTGTTGCGAGAGGGGGTGCTTGCGCGCCCTTTAATTTTCTTCCGCACCCCCTTCAGCCCCCCTACATCCAACTGCAAACACTAACATTAATAAGTAATATTATGTCATGTCTTCATATTGAGCGCCGATTTGTTAGGTACTGAAGTAAGACGAGTATTGTATGCAACAGACAAGCACTGAAAGATGTGCCGATATGCATACTTTTCTGCACTGGGCAACCTCTATAAAGATCAGCGGCCGTTTTTTTTCCTTCGTTAGCATTGTTGTTATGCATTTTTTCTTCTATTATTGCTTCAAGTCGTCTGTTCGTGGTTTTTGATAATTGCCTATAGCTTAATGTGAATTATGTTGTTCTTTTTTTTTTTTACTTTTTGCATTGTTGATAAACGGTTTATTTCCCTCCTGCTTGTTCTTCCTCGCACTGGAGCAAGAATTTCAGCTGCTTTCAAGGTATCACCAGATCGTGCTCGGGAAATTATTTAATGCGAGTTGTAACATGAAGGGTAGTTTTCTTCTTAATACGTTCTATCCTATGTACTTGTTCCACCTAACGTGTCTAGTAAACGTACCATTTCATGCTTTCTCAAAAACTGTTAGGAAGAGGCCCAATGTTCACGAAGATATTTTACAGTTCGTTGTTGGGGATAGTGCGGAAGAAGGGATTTTAAAGATACCACAGTTGCTGTGCTCTTCGCGTTTTGTCCCGTAGCAGACGGAAGGTATAATTTACTATGTATTTTGTACCTCCATTGCTTGCATTGAAAAGGTTCAAAAATTGTCTTTTTAAGGGCAGGATGATTTTGTTTTGTATTTCACTACATAGTTCAATAAGACTGCAACGTGTATATGAATGTTTACACTGTATGGCCACTTTCTTAGAGTAGAAGACTTAATACATATCATCATGGACGTCCGGGGGGGGGGGGGGACGGCATCCCTGGAAAAATGAATGTCAATATAATGTTACATATTTCACACATTTATTTTAATTTCAGTCAGTAATTTATGTTAATCAGTGGCGATTAGGAATGCAGTTGCACTATACTAAACCTTATCAACCGCCTCCGTTTTGGCAGCTTGCTCCCCCACTTTTGAAAGGTTGCATGCGTGTTTCATGTTTTCCTTATTTTGAGAATCGCATCCCCTACATTTCTTTCCGCACCCCCTCAGCACCCCTAGATGAATAATCCTGGCGCTGCCGCTGACTTTGTCGAAAGGCAGCAATCGCCAATCGAAAACGAAAGTTAATTCATGTTACGCCAACAATGTGTTAATTGCATATTCTGCATTCTTTACATGTAAGAAATAATTGTTTACGCAATAACTGAGTCCATTGGTCTTCACGGTTACGTAAGCGAGTATTAGAACTTGTCTCGTGTGGATTGGCTTATTTATTGCATTTGACATGAGCCTTATTTATCCATTCCACGTGATCGCCACGCGAATGCAGAGCAACTGAACAAGCGATAAATTATTAAGCCTCGCGTCATTACCAGAGAGAAACAAGCTTCGAAAACAAACCAACAGATGTCATTGTGCAGCATCGGGAGACGTTTATTCTCTCTTCCCGGTATGTTAACAGCGGTAAACAAGAGAATTAAATTGTGCCATGCTCGTTCAATATTGACCTAATTGTTTCTCGGAAGTGAAACTAGTTTTGGTTTTGTTGCCATTGCACGCCTAGTTATCCATTTTACATTTCATCGCCACCAATAGCATAATTGTGTTTACGTTTTACATGAATCGCCGTCAGTTTGTGCTTTATACAAGTTTTGTAATTACTTGGACGGACGTTTAACATTCAGGAAACATCTAGCACATACCTCTAAGGAATTAAATGCAAGAATCGGACAATTGCATTCACTTTGAAAAAGCGCTACAGTGACGATTTTGTAAAACAAATTACATTGTTCAATGTAGTATTAAGATCAATGCTTACGTATACTTGGGTAGTGTCGCAACATGGCGCAACTTCGTATATAAATCGCCTCAAAGTGTACAAAACAAAACACAGGCGCAGATGCTTCCAATATGCAGATTCGAGAAATACTTGACCAAGAAACTGTATTCGACATGAAGAGAGGAAGAAATCAAATTTTAGACGAAGCAGCTTCACCATCCAAATCCTACAATTTACAACATAGGACGAAAGGACCCAAAACGACATATACACAATAATATTATAATACTAAATGTAAAATTACATAAAGTCAACCAGCAACTATTTCAGTCAGTGGCTGATAATCAACAATCAATGTATCATGTTAAATATACTGTATGTACTCTAACTAACTCTCTAACCTTCTTAAACCCGAAGGTTTATGGCTGCTGCAACACAGACCTTCCATCTGTCCATATTCTGAGCAAGATCTATATACTCTTTTCCATCCCTACCGATTTCCTTTAAGTCCATCTCAACAGTATTCCTCCATCTTCGTCTTGGCCTTCGTACAGGTCTCTTATTATCAGGTTTCCCAACAAGAATCCTGTAAACTCTTCTTTCCTGTCCCATTCGTGCCACATGGCCTGCCCATCCTCTTGATTTAATCATTCTAATAATATCTGGACATGAATACAAATTATGTAGTTCTAAATTATGTAACCTTCTTCACTCACCTGTTTCCTCATCCCTTTTAGGCCCAAATATTTGCCTAAGGATCTTATTTTCAAATACTTTAAATTTATGTTCTTTCAATGTAAGGGACCAAGTTTTACATCCATATAATACCACAGGTACAGGTAAAATTACTGTTTTGTATATTTATGTAAGCTTCAACCCGGCTTTTATATGCAACGTATATAGTAATAATTAATTATCTTCATCTAAATGTAGCATAAGTAATTTCGGTCCACACCTGTTTATATCTGACACTGTCATGCAATGTTTATATGAGAGAGTCTCTTATATACGTTCCGCTTAATAACCCGGCCATGTACAAGGAGAAAATTTTCTGGTGACACGAGTATGTGTGAAATGAGGAACTACTCAAGAAGCAAGCATGAAGATATAACAAAATTCATAATTCGAAGAGAGAGCATCAAAGTTGCTGAAGCTCCAACCCAAATTAAAGTCTTGGCGTATTCTCCATGTTACCATGTTTAACGCCGGTAAACCACTTTTCTTCATTTTCTTGGATTCTCATGTTAATGTTTATACTATAGGCGTAATAACCAAATATGAGACATGCCATATAATAATTATTACCTGATGGTGTAACGTGACCTTGAATTAACTAACCGTATAAACTTGAGAAAAATGAACTTCGGTCGTGACGGTCAAAGGCTTCTAAATCGAAAACACTGACCGTAATTTGGGGCAGATGGAAGTCATCTTCCGTTCGACACAGATGCCTCGGCCACCCAATCTATCCACAGGGGAATTTTACGATGCAAAACGCTGCTATGTATTCATGAACGGGAGACCGGCAAGGGATATGGTTAATAAAACAGATGCAAAGATCGTTCAAAGCGCCAGGTAGGTAATTTCATTAGGGCCTCCGTGCCCTAAAATGCCCTGAGCAGGGCCGGCTGGAGGCCCTTCGAATCGAAAATATTGCGGGCGGTTGTTCCCAATTTACTGCCACGTTCGTCGGCGACAAAAAAGCAAAAGAATCAATCAGGAACGTAATAACTGCAACGAGATAAAATTTCTTCCTGGATTTTTGTTCTTCATATACTTCAAAAGCCTTACGATGGAGTAATTTCATTTTTTTATCTGGAATTTCAACGGGAAGAATGAAATCACTATCACTCGCGTGCGAGACGTAACGGTTTTATGGATATTGTGTTCGCAGTAATGAAAAGTAAGTTTCAGATAGCTGGCGGACTGATGAGGTGGGTAGATGAATCCACGCATAGGAAGATAAAGCAAATGGATTGTGGCTAATTTGAAAGGGTGAAAGTATGATCGAAGATAAACTAGTGAAATATTAGGCATGTTTCAGACCGAAACGACAAACGACGGGTGACATGACACACGTGCCGCTCGACTGAGTCGTTTTTTCAATACTGTGCATCGTGTCGCCTCGGTCTGTTGTTCGCGCATGCGCGGTGAATATTGTGCTTTAGACTCGTGACGGTTGTAGCTTGCCTTTTCGGTATGAATTCTTTGTATTGCTTGCCGCTTGCTTCCTCTTACTTTGGTCTGATATCCATTAGGAGCATTCACACCGAAACGACACCAGCTCCTGATGTCTATAAGCAAATAATCACAGTACATGACCGAGGCGACACGATGCACAGTATTTAGAAACCGTCCCTGTCGAAGTGACACGCAAGCGACAAGTGCAGCTTGCCTATCGCTTCGGTTTGAAAGCGTCTATTTATTTCTAAAAGTTGGTTTCTATGGAAGCTTTCAGACCAAAGCAACAATAAAAAAAACAGATTTACAGCCTGGATGGGAGCCGGGTCGCTTCGGTATGAAAGCTCGTTAGTAGTTTCTTAATGAAAATGGTTTACGGTGTGAAATAAGTTTGCTGCAAGTGTAAACATTTCTTCAAGGTTCAGAGTTTTTCGTAAACACGAAACTACACTCTGTTCCTAGTATCTGTGGAGCAAGTGAACGAAAGCAAGCTCTCTGCACAAGAATGACTACTCGGCCAATAAACGCGTGAGGGAAATGGAGGGGAAAACGCGGCTGCAGCTTTCGTTTGAAGCTGCGCGCTCTGCTTTTCTCCCCCACTCTCTTACTCCCCTTCTATAGCGTCATGCTGGACAGATTCCCGGAAAAGAGTGCAACCTTAGCACTTACTGAAAAGCAGGAAGGTGTATGTGTTGAGAATTAGCTAGAGCAAAGAGACTCCAAGTCCCACTTAGATCGCTGGCCTCCGTGTTCGAATCCCAGCACGGGCGTGGTGATTCTTTGTGAGTGTTCCTTCATCAGTTTTATCCAGGGTTGTTAAAGGTCCAGCAACCCATAAATTCTAATGGGTTCCGGTGCAGGACTGGAAACTTTTTTCTCGCACAATTTAAATTTGGTCCAAGTTGCCTATTGTTTCGTTCAAAAAAGGTTCCTGGACTGTATTTAAATTGATCCGGAAGAAAAGTTCCTAGACCGAAATGAAAGATCTTACAGATAGGAAGGTTCTATAAGGCCCAGAACCCATTTACGCTTGCTGATTTTCTCTCCTGGACCGGAATTGAATTTATATAATATTCCTGGATCTTAAACAACCCTGGTTTTAGCATATAATCATTACTCATGCACATCTTTGAGATTAGCCAAAACTGTCAGAAATGCGAATAAAAATAAGCCAAATCAATGACAAATGCCACTCCTTTCGAAATCGAGTTAATGTTGCCAAACATAAAGTCGCCGGCATTAAAAAAAGGAAACCTAGATTCTCAAAAACTTGTTATGTGTGTTGCCTACCTCTACGGTGATACGTGGTAATTTTAATAGCAAATTTCAATGGCAACTTATACCACCGCCGTAGAGTTAGGCAACACACGTTACACCTTGCAGGGAACCGATTTTTTGAGGAGCTAGGTGTCTCGTTTTTATTGCAGGCGAGTGTACGTGTTATGTTTGTTCTAGTTGGTTCTTGCATGCCAAGAAATTGGGAAATCGAGTAGTGTCAGGAGTGGATTCGTAGAAACGTTCATGCATTTCCAAGGAAATCTACCTTTGTGGTAACACAGATGCACAGCATTATACAGGGTGGTCCAAAAAAGGTAACCGAAATGTGTACCGTTTATTATGTGCTCTGTTCTCTATCTTTAATAGAAATATCTAGAAGTGAATATTAATATAACATGAAAATTCATTATGAACCACTTTAGCTTATTGCTGGTGGCTGTACTGAATTTTCATTTGTAAATTTCCTTTTTCTCCATTTTTCAACAAATTTAGCTTTGTTTATTATTATTTGCAGGAGAGTTATAGTTGCGCTGACAATTCTAGCAGTTATTTACAGTGGCGGCGAATGAGTTCCAAAACTAAGGGGAGGCAAGTTTACTTTCCTTTGGTAGATATAGTTTTGCATGATGTGAAGGCAAAAGTGCCAAAAAGTGGGGTGCAACTGGCCCTTCCCCTAATTGCCGCCACTGGTTATTTATTTATATTTATTTTTAGTAGCAAACATTAGAGATACGATATACATTTTGGATCATCAGTGTTTACACAATCCCAATATAAATTATCTTTATACAGTAAAACCTCGTTAATCCGGACTAATGACGGGGATAAGTTTACCGTTTAACGAAAGTCCGGATTAACTGAAATAACCTAAAAGAACATTAGAAAGTGTATTAAAACTCCGTTTATAGCAACAAAACACGTTTATTATGGTATATTTAAAGGGCATAAGCCTGAATACACTATACAGTACAGTACAAAGTCTGCGGGAAACAGAATTCCATCAGTGGTTGACTGCCTTTTCCTTGGGAAGTTCTCTTGTTGACTTCTAGCCACATTTAAAACCTGTCATTCTGCTTTTTTTGGTCTTTTGTTTGTATTAAGCGAAGTTTGGCTTATCGGGTTCCGGATTAACGAGGTGTTACTGTAATATTTTATTGTAAGTGATTTGTTGTGACTTAAATGAAGCCAACAGAAAATCGCAGTTTGTGACTTATGTACCTTTCGCAAACACTCTAGAATATTCTTCACACTACTTTTCTCTAACTATATAAAACAGTTTTCATCTCACTTATTTCAAGGTGTTATGTATACAGTTACGATAATACCTTAAATATTATCAAATTCATGAAAAGTATCCAAAAAAGAAAAATACAGATATTTAGAATGTTAGAACAACACAAGAAAGAAAAATACTGTAAAGATGAACTTTGCAAGTAACATGTGGGTTTAAAGCGATGAGGTAAATGAGGCACGGTGTCAGAATTCATAGATTAGAATCTTAATTGTTTGATTTTGTCCAAATTTCTCTCCTTCTTGCAGTTTACAGGCAGCTGATACCACACTTATTTGCAAGAGATAATTGGTATTTTGATCCGCGTCTTCTCTTCTTACATGTGGGCAAATTGATATACTATTGGTGTTATTAGAACGCAGATTAAACTAATGTACGTTATTATAGGTAATCTCTTAGTTGTTTAGTAGAGGTTTAGTTGCAGGGTGTTGTATTATAGGAGTGAACTTTTCGTTAGTGAGAGGTAGACAGACACACATTTGAGATTAAACTGTACAAAGCACTCCATGATGGGAAGCTTTGGTTTAAAGAAGGAAAATGTTTCTTTTGAAAGAATCTAGAGAAAACCATACCTCATCCATGGCATGTAATTGACTTCTCATGTTTGAATCTTCCGACTTTTCTGTTGAAATGAAATCTAATGGAACTTTACCTCCCATGTTAGATTTGTGATAAATAAACAGTTCCTGGCAAGGAGGAAGATACTTAAGATTCTTGTCTGTTATATTTGAAAGTGTATCATAGCTTGGATGTTGGTGTTTCTGTTCTGATTGATTGATTGATTTGGTGTTGATTTTGTGCCAGCCGTCTGCGACAAGAATGCCTTGATTACGACTTGCACTTGAAAGAAAGAGTTTGTGATTGAATTGGATTTTTTTGGTATTTTAAGTCCAATTTATGCACAGTAAGGCTAATCGGGACTCCGAACCACTATGTGCCTCCACCGGGAATCGAACCCTGGACCCCTTGACTACAAGGTGACAACGCTACCACATAGGGAAGGCCCTGTTTCTCTTCTGCTAACACATAAATGCCTTCAACTTTTCTCTGGAAAAATAACTAGTACAGTCTCATGGCTCGTACACTTTCTTGAAAGCACATGTTCATCGTGGTCAAAATTGAAATGAAATGGGTGGAAGGGATGTTCTGAAACTGCGGCTCCCCGCTACTATACGTGTCAGTAGCCTAGCATCCAGTCGTTCAACCTCGTCGTAGCTCACACCAATGCCAATAATGTTTTGTAAGAGTTATGTCGTGCACACTTTGAGGAATCATTAACTGCAGGGGAATTTTTATTTATCCGTCGTTTACAAGTGAGTACAGTACTTGGAATACTAAACCACATTTTCGCTTCAAATTGCGTGATGGTATGCTGGAACAAGGTTAGAAAAAAATGTTTCGCACAGCTGTGGTTTAAAAGTAACAAAATAATTCTGTGATTGCCTAAGCTCATTAGCATCACAAACTCTGTGGCCTCCCCGATGGCTCAGTGGTAGCGTCGTCGCCTTGTAATCAAGGGATCCCGGGTTCGATTCTCGGTGGAGGCACATAGTGGTTCGGATCCCACTTTAAACTGTAGCTACAGTCCCGATTAGCCTTACTGTGCATAAAGTGGACTTAAAATACCAAAAAAATCCAATTCAATCAGAAACTCTTTCTTTCAAGTGCAAGTCGTAATCAAGGCATTCTTGTCGCAGACGGCTGGCACATTCCTTTACAACTGAGGTATGTCTCATCTTTTCCACTAAGGTGGATGCAGTGATATTTGTCGATAGCACCATTTGATTTGATTGATTTGGTGTTTTAAATTCACTTTATTCACAGAAAGGCTAATCGGTACTGGACCTACAGTTTAAAGTGGAATCCGAATAACTTGTGTCTCCACTGGGTATCGAACCCGGGACCCCTTGATTACAAGGCGACGACGTTACCACTGCACCATCGGGGAGTCCAAACACCATTGAGAATTGGGTTTGTTTGTTGAAAACGTGAAACATATTGTTGATGCAAAATGTTCAATCAACAAAGTCTTCATGAGACGATTTGACACATAGCTATCTCCTTATTTAACTTTTCTCGTAAGGATAATATACTGTAGTCTCATGTTTCGAAGCGTCGAATCCATTACACGGAACGCGCTTTTAACACATTCGTTGTTGCCTCCTTCCTTCTTTTTAACGTATATTTTAAAATTAAAAAACATTTGTTCCTGCATTTCTTACGGGATATTATATCTGCAGCAATCACAGACTTTTCATCTTGGAGAGTTGACGTTCGCTCAAAAACATCATCTTAAGTGTGTAGAGTAGTATTTTAAATATCTCGAGCACGATTATCTTCACATATTAATATACAGGGTGAGTCAAAAGTCACGAACCATAGTAGTATTGGATTAATCGTACGTCAGTGGCTGGATAGGTCGGCGAGGCCCCGTTGAGTGGTCCACGAGGTCCCCTGAACTCACACCAATGGATACTACCTATGGGGCCACCTCAAGGCAATGGTTTATTCCACCCAGATTCCCGACCTACACCATCTGCACGCGTGAATAACGGAATGTGCTTCGCAAATACCGCCTGCCACAATCCTCAGTGTCCTGAAGAACGGGGAGCGTCGTCTGAGCATGTGCCTTGCATGAGCATATCAGTGAATAACATTATGGTTCCTGGCATTTGACTCACCCTGTAGTTTATTTTGTTCTGTTCAGAAGTTCTGCTGCTACAACGCCGCTTAAGAGGTGATTGGAACTAACTTCTTCAGTTTTATTTATGATCTCAGATTCAGTTCCTTGGTCCCTTTTAATTTTTTCTGTATGTACTGTAGGTCCTGTAACATACACCATCTTATTGAATTTTTGGCCGGAATTCATCCTGAAGAATCTCAGATGCATCTTTGATTTTGCTTCGTCCATTTATATCATAGTAATTGGGAAGATTTCCTTTTTTATTTGCACAAATTTACATAGAGAAGTTTCATAATTCTTCACCTTAACATCTTTGAGCTCCACCTTCTCCAAGCTTTCCTTGCGTGTGGACCTGAAACATAAAGGAAAAAGTTAAAACTAATTATGTACGTAGATACACGAATGTTAATTTATTTTATCCATATTCATTTCATATAAACATTAATTTACTTCAGCTTCATGTACTTCTTCAAATTATTATAATTTTAATTATGTAACAATTTATAAGAGTGATCAAAAAGTCACGCAACCCGTGGAGGAACTATAAAAGATGTTGGAAATGGCCACCATTCAGTTCCTCACACATGTGCACCCTTTTGATCATGTTCCTGAAGACCCTCTGGAGTGTATCACATGAAATGTTGTCCACAGTACGTTGAATATTCGTCTTCAGTTCATCAAAAGTGTGTGGATGCGTTACGTATGTCGCAGACTTCAGAAATCCTTAGAGGAAAAAGTCCGGCGGGGTGAGATCGGGAGACCTGGGTGGCCATAGTTGCTTCGTAATTATGCGCCCTGGTAACACAGATTCAAGATAGTCCATACTCACACGAGAGGTTGCACTGTCCTGCTGAAACCATGTTCTGTCCTTTTCCTTGTCAGTCAGAGAGTCAAAGAATTGCGTGACTTATGGCAATTGCTGCACTGATATCCGTTACTTTCTCTTCTGTGAAAACTTTCGGTCTACCACTTCGGGGTGCATCAACCACACTCTCTGTAATCTTGAACTTATCATATAGACGTTTAATTGTTGATTTATTCGGAGATGTCTTCTCAGGATACGCCTCGGTGAAGCATGCCACGGTGGTTCGGTAACTCAAACTCCATATGTACTGTTCCAGAATGAAGATCCGTTCCTCAAGTGAGTACACTATCCTGCTGTGGATTTCCACACTGCTTCCTGCCTCAACTAGCACCACCAGTCACCTGGAACACAATGAAAATCAAATGTTAGATGGCTTGCGTGACTTTTTGATCACTATATATATATATATATATATATATATATATATATATATATATATATATATATATATATATAACAATATTTAGTTCATTACAAAAAGTCAATGTAATATTAATATAAAAATAATTTTACATTAGCAGGTGAATTTCTTCCATAAAGAATAAATGGGTGACATTACATGAAACATAATTTTTATGTTTCACATTTCGAGCATTATTAATGATTTTAATTAAAAAAATAGAAGGTTTTGTATAGAGCATTCAAACAATAGAAATATATTTGCAATAGGTTGAGAAATGACCGAGAAACAAGCGATTTAAATAATTAATTATGCCATTGTGAATCCAATGTGGCCGCTAAGTCATCACTCGGGAGACAAATTTATGGTAAATAAAACTGAGGAGAGCGGTAAATTAAATGTTAGATCAGCGGTATATACCAGCGGTGGAAAAAAATATTTGGCACACACTTTTTCATCATGAGAGGAAACAACATACAAAAGAGCTATAAATTGATAGACTACTTTATTTTTATATACTGTACACACACACAAGTACTTAGCTGTCCAACCAAAAAGAAAACATCAACACAAAATCACTTCATTTCTAAATTGCATATTCGGGGGAAGAAAGGAATGCAACTTGACAGGGAGCGAAGTTTTCGAACTGAGATTATGTGCATGGAAAAACCTGATGTGATCGAAGATAAAACGTTTTTGAGCTGCAAGTGGTAGGAAACTTTAGACAATAGTTTCGTTACAAATCGACAGTTGGCGCGCACAATCTGGATTGCCTGTTCATGTGTGTTTTCTACTTAATTTGATGATATTTCACGGTTATTTCGCGAAAAAGCGTTCGTTTCGTGGAAAAGCACACATTTCGCATTACTTCGCTAATAAAAGTCATGCATATTTCATCATTGGGGGTGTAGTTACTTGCAGAATGTTCAAAATTGAATATTTTTTTCACATTTCGCGATATCGCGCATCGCGAAAATTCAATGTCCCTAGCGATCACAAATCAAGGCATGTGATCATTTTGTTCTGCATACTAGCACCCACTGTGTAGTCAAACTAGTAGCTCTGTGCGCAATCTGTGAGCAAACAGGTAGGACTTTCCAAACAAACCTCGTATAATATGCTGCTCTTAATATTTAGAAAAATATACACATTATATCCCGTGTTATATCTTATCATGTCTTCAACATACTCTGTGCCTGTCCCAGAAAAATTATTGTAGGTTCGTCTATGCCTGCTTCCAACCAACCTGAGTAGCTCCATTTTCCGCCCCGTGTAACGGCTTGTGTTGGTGTGGGAAAAATGCCACCCCTCCGCTTCTCTTAGCAATCGCTTAGCTCACACGCTACCCCCACCCTAGGCGCCCATCGACAATTTTCCACATGGTTTCTGCCGCCTTGCTCCTGCATTTTGAATCACGTCACCGGAAACTCGAATTTTGGGGAGTGCAACAACAGGACAGGGTTTCCGCATCAGTGATTATCAACCTCTGCGCGCCAAAAGGAAGTGACGTTCTCTCAGGCTGGTATTTGCAAATATTGCTGTTTTCTCCCCAGTTTGCGAAACTTGTAGACGCATCAGGACCTCCCCGATGGCGCAATGGTAGCGTCGTCACCTTGTAATCTAGGGGTCCAGGGTTCGATACCCGCTGGAAGTACCGTATCAATCCATAAGATTATATTTTATTTAAAGCATCTCTGATGCTTCATGTTGACCAGGGCATTCACTTGTTAATCTCAGTTGTCTCAACCTCTGAGGCATGTAAACAATGCACAGTGTTGTGCTATGCAAACCTCCTGAGCTATTCAGGAAACAGGTAGTTTCTTCTGCCTATGGAGTCAGCGGTTTGCATAGTGGCAATTAAAAACACGATTCGGCATGGAGGAAGAGCTCCATGGCCTAGGGAATATAGAGGTGAGACAAGCTGAGAAGGGACTGACTTTTGGGATTGGAATAGAGGAGAGGTTAGGCAAGGAGTGGAGAAAAAGTGAGACGACGGTCTGGTCAACCTGCAACAAAGCCTACAGAGGACTTAGTTTATTTTATTCTTCGAATTTATCATCACTCTTCAGATAGACAGGTGATTATCCTAACCCAGCCATGATTCAGGTTCAAAGGTTGATAAAACCCAACGAGTGACCATTGTCTTTTCTAGTTGTTAGTTTTAGTTGCTAGGGGTTTAGTTTTAGTTGTGCATTTGGCACTACCAAGCGTTTGACTTGTCATGTTAATGACGAATGCTCTCATCATCGAGGATGAAGGATGAATAAGTTACATCACCCATTGATTAATTGTGGAAGTTACTGGTTCTGGTCCCCATCATTCTGTAGAATGATACGGTACATAGTTGTTGGAATCCTCATTAAACTGCAGGCCCAGTCCCGATTAGCCTTACTGTGCATGAGGTGGCCTTAAAACATCAATTCAGGTAAAAGAAAGAGGAGAACATACCCTGTCCCAGCTTTCTCTGGAGGAGGGCAGCGCATAGCGGCAGAGAAGGGAACAAAATCGAGTGGGTAGAGCGATGCAGTACACGCTGCTAGGAAGGCTGGTAACAGAAGTCGCTTTCCTCCTCCACGCAATCCCATTCCCTCTAACCTGTTAATTGGTGAATCGGTCTCGCGCCACTACTTGCACAGAGACTTGTTTTCGTTCGCCTGCTCCATAGATAGCGGAGACAGAGTGTAGTTTGCCGTGCATATTGCATAGTGTCGTGAAGGCACATTTAGGGGATGTGTGGGGTAGAACCCCACACATTGAAGATCTCGGTCATTTTGGAGGTGATGTGATCAGCACAACGCTCTGGTCGCCTTTACTCCACAAGGTAACCCACAGGTACCTATTGATTTGAGGGTGGGAGAACCCAGAAACCGATTTATGTGGGGAAAAGACAGGAAGAATCCCTTCCTTAGATCACCAACCCGGAATCAAACCCGAGTTTCCCGCGTGGCACTCAGACGCCCCTACCGACTTTTTGAAAAACCCCTAAGCTGAAGCGTCCCCCATCACACTTCATTCTCTCAATTCTGTATATCATTTCTTTCAGGACAGACGAACGCAAAGAGCTATGTCCGAGCCGGGATTCAAACCCGGGACCCCTGGTATCGTAGCGCGCTGCACTGGCTATTCCTCCACGGAGGTCGACAACCGACTACACCAACGTGGCTCAACACTTAAATATCCGGATTTTTAAAAAAAATGTTTTTCATGTGTCACTTCCGTTGAGGAGTGTAGCACGACGACACGTCCCCCCTTCGAATCCCTACCTGGGAATTTGTCCTTTCATCACATCATTACTCATCCTCACCAGCGTATGCTTTTTTTCGTAGGGGCCTACGTTCTTGGGAGAGCGAAAATACAATTTTTAAGCTTCGTTTTGAAAGTTGGTCAGGGCCTTCCCGATGGCTCAATGGCAACGTCGCCTTGTAATCAAGGAGTGCCGGGTTCGATACCCGGTGGAGGCACATAGTGGTTCGGATCCCACTTTAAACTGTAGGTCCAGTCACGATTAGCCTATCTATGCATAAAGTGAACTGAAGATAAAAAACAACAACTCAAATTTGTTCAGACAAAAATGATAATCGGGGATTACATTTCCGACTGTGGCATTTACCGAGCTTTTTGCGGATTTTATTTGAAAATTTTAATTTTGTCAAAAATGCGTAGGGGGCTGTGGATCCATCAGCTACACACCTGAGTACTCCAATGCTCATCCTCGTCTTCGCGATTAGCAAAAATTGGTAGGAAAGCAAAGTAAAATAAAAGCAAATCAATTATTTTTATGAACCTGTTCACGGAAAGTGAAGGAGGATTTTGTATAACGAACGGCATAAACGTTCCTTTCAGCTGTTCTTGTATTCTTCTCTTCTCATAAACGGTTTCCCATTCGCCGCGAATACAAAACCGTTTCTTAATTTGATAGTAGAATCTCAGTCCTTGATATAATTTGAGCGGCTCGGGAGCAAAACTTAATAACCCACAGCTTGTTCAAAATTGAGTTTACGTCGAATTCAGTTCCTGCACAGTCTAAAGTCTACAGTTGCTGTACAATAGTGAATGAAGTTCCTTCAGTAGCCGATAATGGTCAGAAACACACATGAACATCTTGGTAGCCCATAAGCCACAATGCAATGGACTAACTTTCACCTGCGTTTTTGCAGGTTTTGTACTTCTGTGGGTGATCTGATCACGTTTCAGTCCCGAGCCGCTAATTTTATCGTTCGAGCTTGATGTCTACGAATGTTCATACCGCTCAAAATGTTTTCATTAACATTGTGAGGTGTAATACAGTAAACATTACTCTGCAGAGTATATATATACAGGGTGTTTGTGAAGGTCGTTTAGAACGCTCGGGAGGTGATTCGTCACACGAAAACAAGCAAAAAGTGTGAGTTCCATCTGATATTGTGTTTTTCTTTCCCTCCTCCTTCAGTAATGTATCTCTCGTGTGCCACATGACATGATTCGTTCATCCCTCGCGCGTAACTGGTGTATGCAACCGTTCTCAACTTTTCGAATTTTGTGTTCCGTGCTCATGTTTTGATGTTTGAGGTCGGGATGTGTTGTCTTTAACGCATTTCTCATTGTGACGGTCCTTCTTGCTGCGTTACATACCTTCCCATGCATTGTTCTTGCTGGAAATCCCCAATTCCTTTGAGGACTCCATTGCGCATGCGTGCAGTGAACTTTTCATAGTGACTTCCGGACTGAGCACATACGATTCCTTGATGATTCCCTTGGAACCGCCTCTCTATGTGTGATAGTATTCGTTCCAGTTAGGTGTGACGTTCACTTTGTCACGCTCCTATCTCGGAAACGAAGCCTCAGTCGTAAAAATGGAACTCACACTTTTTGCTTGTTTTCGTGTGAGGAATCACCTCCCAAGCGTTGTAAACGACCTTTAGAAACACCCTGTATATTCGTAGAGATCGTTTTTAACTACCGGGTGTCCCATAAGTCTGGAACCATACGTGTTTGTCATGTTACCCTCTTTTCTGTTACAGTTAAACCATGGAACTTACTGACGTCTTCAACTGTGTATGATTCACAATGGTGAACACAATCTTTAACTATCTTGTCCAATCATATGATCCTACATTAACTTGGTTTGTTCTTCTCCTATGGTTCCAGAATTATGGAACACCTTGTTTTTTAGTCATAAGTGCCTATTTCGAAGAAAACTGCTTTCGGAGTCTCTAACCCGGGAAAATGATGTAAAATATATCGATAATCATCGATTTTGGTCAATTGTGTATTTTTCTCTGCTAATTTGAGAATTTTTAGTGGGTATCAGCACATGTTGGTTGTTACAACGGATATCGTATATAGGGCACTAAAAGGTATCATTTTGGAGAGATGTAATACATTTATTGAAATATTTTGAAAAAAACTCAGAATTCTTAAAGTATGTAATGATGAAACAATTGTTTTCTTAAGCACGGGGAAATTATTCAATAACAAAATATAAAAACACGCAAATTTTTCGGTGGGCTCAAGCTCCACAAGCCCACATAAGTTGGCGCCACTTACTATGTATACTTGTGCGCTGTAGGGAGAAGATTTCGCTCGAGCGTTGAATAGTTCGCACGCACGACGCTAGATAGTGTACGGAATTAAGAGCTTCTTCGTTCAAGCGAATAACGCGCTAAGAGGCAAAACTAGCGGTATACACTCGAAGCGCAGTAGTACACGTGTAACCGTAATTTCTCTGTGGTCGTGAAGCGACGGATGCAGTGAAATTTAAACTAAAGTAATCATCTCTACGTAAAAATATAGGTCGTCTATCTTACCAATGCATAGTGATACATGAAAATCGTTGTGGGCTGAAACTACCACGGCGGATGTTTTACATATACAGGGTGTATCATAAGTAATAGCGCAAACTGAACAGTCAGTCGAAAGTACACGATCATGGAAGCAAAAACGTCTTAGTAAACATGAGTCTGCAAACGATCCGTTTTCGAGGTAATTGCGAATGTGTGGTTGCAAGCCGCCTCTGACTTCAATGTTTGCAAACATCGTCCTAATTAGTAAAATGCTAATAATGTGTGCAAATGTGTGGTTAGAAGCCGTCAATGATTTCATTTTGTAAACACCGAGTGCTTTACTCTTTGCGCGTTCCGAGGTTTGCTCTTTGTTTACAAAACAGAACATTTCCGAGAGGTGGCATTGTAATCAAACAGAATGGATGCAATCAGTACAGAGAACTGTACATGCTTGTGATCAATTCCGAAATGAACCGGGTGTGTTTGGAAGAATTGAAAACTCAATGCGGAATTGCGTACAGTATTGCATCCCGGTACAAGGACGACACCTCCTTTAACAGGTACGAGTGTACAGTAATTGCAACATGTAACATACTAACGTTTGTGAAAAGTAAGTAGAATGTTCAATAAAAGCAATGAGATCTCCAATGACTTTTCTTACTGTATTATTAGCATTTTACCAAGTAGGATGACGTTTACAAACAATGAAATCAGTGGCGGCTTGTAACCACACATTTGCAATTATCTCGAAAACGGTTCGTTTGCAGACCCATGTTTACTGAGACTTTTTTGCAACTATTATCGTGTACTTTCAACTGTGTCAGTTTGCACTATTACTTATGATACAGCCTGTATGTGTCTACCATTATTTTCACATTAAAATCATACTCCATTGTATACGTTCGAGGGTGGGAGATTCCAACGAGTAGGATCGAAAAAAAGTGATCCTACGCAGGACTCTAGTTTAGAGAAACGGAAGAGCCTTCGGCAAAAGATGAGAGCAGTAAGGTTAATTCGGCAACCCTTCTCGTCTCGATATCCCCCTTCCCCCTTTCTTCTGCTTCTCAAACGTAATTGTGCAGACGACAGACAGACATCATTATTCTCCGCAGCCTTTTATATTGGGACGATGTGTGGAATAATAAATGATCTGGGGATGAAGAAGTTTGAGGCTATAATATTGACAAAATTCGAGGACGGAAACTTTGGGGAATTTCATTAATATAAACTTTTCAATAGATGAAAGAGACAGTGAACCGATGAAAGTGAATGAGTACTATTGAACATCCTGCAACATCCTTCGCTTAGGAGGATGGCCTCCACTCCACCGTCGTGAACGTAGACACGCACCAGCACAGCGAGCTCGTTGCGGTGAACCACAACATTTCGTAATGTGCATAAATTTACCCATAATGCTAACTGTCTCTTCAGTGGAGAGATGAGACTCCATAGTTCTCAGGGACCGGGTGTTAAAAGAGCTTCTCCAAAGATTTCAGATGAAATGGGACCAATGGCTTTTACCTCAACAGAACAACAGGTGATGAAAGATTATATTCCAGTTTATTTCCTTAACAAAATAATAATATATATACACGTTTTAAAAACAAAATTACCCAGGGTTAACAATAATAAGTACCTTGAGAAGCTTAGTCATTAATCTTACTAAGATTATCCTATACATACAGTATATACAAGTAGGGAAACGGAAAAACACATTTCTTACTTCAACCGGTTTCTTACAAAGCAACCGAGATACTTTCCCATTATTAGGTGGGATTAAGCCAAAACTAAATATTATAAGGGCCTTTTATCTCTTTCACCAGAAGGTGGAGTTTAACTTCTCTATGGGGCTTGAACTCTCGCCTTAGCGGAGGGCACCTTCTCTCCTTTAGGTGTTTGGTCTCTCGCAGTAGCGGAAAACACCTTCTCTCGCCCGAGGGCGGAGTAGAACTAAGTTGCCACGTTGCACGTTGCATTTTCTTGACGTTATCTTTGTGAAGTGCCGTTTCCTTGACTTCTATATCCATTTTCCCCATTTTCTTTCATGTTTGTGCGATCTTAGTTTCATTTCCTCTGCAACTGTCGCTCGAGGGTGTTATCTTCTTCTTCTTTGTACTTGAAGTTCACTCTGGCCGTGGGGTGCGGTGAGTGCGGCGTCTTAATACTGCAGTTCCAATTTGGTTAACTGCAGGATTGTGGTGTCCTCTTAGTTCATTCCAGAACTTTGCTGTTAGTCCTTTGATGACATCTTCTATCTTGTCAATTTCGAGATCTTCGTGGATTTGCTGATTGGATGTGTATCTGTCGTGTCCACTGATTATTCTTGTGGCTTTATTTTGAATTATCTGAAGTCTTGCCATGTAGCTTTTCGCAGCATGATGCCATGCCGGTATCGCGTATAGTATTGCTGGCCTAATCATTGTTTTGTAGAGGCCTATCCTTGTAAGTTGCCAGCCAGGCCTTCGCCTTTACATACGGTCGGCGATGCTAGCGTAAGCGAGAGGGAAAATTTTGAACTACCGATATTAACATTATAAAGTTCTAAAGTTGATTATATATTTATCATAGAAGATAATAAACTTAGAGGTTGATCCGTCTTTACTTGTGACGATCCGGGTTCGTTACAATCCAATAGAATTCAAATAGAAACAATGACGTTTTCTATTTCTTCTCCCTTAACCCTAAAGCAGCGATCTTGTACAGAACATTTTAACAGTAACTGAATCAAAGTATGAAAAGTTGGAAGACATTCATCTATTGATGCAAAATACAGGGTGTACATAAAGTCCCGGTACCATTACAAGAAACATTTTCAACGACATGCTTGAACAGTACCTCCTTCCTCATTTTGAAGGAATTCCAGACAACCATAATTTTTCAACAAGATGGGGCACCCTCTCATTGATCCTAGAATGTTCGAAGTCTTCTGGATTGGCATTTCCCTGGCAGGTGGATAGGCCGTGATGGACCTATTCCCTGGCCACCGCGCTCTCCTGATATCACACCCTTGGATTTCTTCTTCTGGGGATATGTCAAAGATTGTGTTTATCGCACTCCTGTTCCAGATGTTGCTACTCTTCGAAGAAGAATAACGGAGAGAATCCTAACTGTTACTGGCGATATGTTGGGGCGTGTATGGGCAGATGTGGATTACCGCCTTGATGTTCTGAGAGCAACTAGAGGGGCGCACATTGAGGTGTACGGCATATAAACGTGGAGAGTTGCAGCTCATTTTGCAATCAACAGCATTGTTCTATTGTAGGGTAGGTAGGGGGAAATCGGATCATGGGGGAAACCGCCTGAAAAAAAACTCAGTTTTTCAGACACAAGTAATGAAGTTTTTGCGTCATTGCAGTGTGTATTGTGCTACCACCTCTCAGAAGAAACGAGAACTTCCAGAATCCATTGTTTGTTTGGCGCCAGAATAATTCCAGACTACATTGTTTCAAGTTGTGCATTTTTGTGCGGACAAAAAAGCAGCCGATGTAAGTTTTCATTGTCGTGGAATAAGCTTCTATTCATTGCTTGTTAAGTAAATTTTATTTTCAATTGTAATATTTCATTGAATTAAGCATGCCTCACCAGATCTTCTGATAATTTTAAACAAAACACAGAAATCAGTGCCAACATAAAATAGTTTTTTTATAAGCTGTATTTTAGAGTAATTCGGATCATTCGAATTCTCCTTTCTGTTTGATTGTCTTGAAATAACTGATGGGATCCAGTAGGCTATATTTATATTTTAATAAATCAGTCTGTCTATCTATGATCATCAATAGCCTAATTTGCAGCACAACATATGTGTATGTTTACTTTAATGTAGGCTATAACAACGTTTTGTTTTGTTTCAGATGCGTCGTGACTACATTCGGAAAACTGCTCATGGTCCTTATAGTTCCTGGTCGGTTGTGGCTATGGAAGAAGCTGTCACTGCTCTTAGAGAAGGGCAATATTCAATACGGAAAGCCTCAAACGTGTTTGGTGTCCCATTTATAACCCTTCAAAGAAAAACGTCAGCGCCTGAAAATGTTCCAGTGCATAATGTTGGACGTCAACCAGTGATACCTCCAGACATTGAAGCAGTTCTAGCTCGGCGTCTAGTCTACCTGTCCAAAAGGGGATTGGTTTGACACCGAGGAGCGTACGTGAGTATGCCTATAAGTATATGACTGAGCGAGGGATTCCAAACAATTTCAACGAGGAATCCGAAATGGCCGGCATTGATTGGTTTCAGGGATTTATGAAAAGACACCCGGAACTTTCTATTCGGAAAGCCAAAGGTCTTTCTCGTGCAAGAATGAATGGCACGACAAGAGAAAATGTTTCGAAGTTTTACACTCAGTTGAAAAATCTAATTAGAGAATGTTAACTGGAAGGTAAACCAGAGTGTATTTATAACCAGGACGAAAGTGGGCTACCATTAAACAATAAGCCACCCAACATTGTTGCTCGTAAGGGCTCTCGCGGTGTAATATCGCTAACATGTGTAGAACGCGAGTAACCGGGACACTACTCACATGTGCATCCACAACGGGAGTGTACATCCCACCGTTTGTTACTTTAAGGGTAAGAGAATGAGGGACGAATTTCGAGATGATGTGCCACCAGGATCCGAAGTGTGTGTGACTGAATCAGGGTGGGCAAATGAGGAAGCGTTCATGAAGTGGCTGGAACATTTCAACAGGCATAGAAGTCCAGGTAAAGTGATTTTAATTATGGACGGACATGGTTCGCATAAAACTCTCGCTGTTGCTGATTGGTGTGAGAAATGTAACGTCGAAGTGATGTTCTTACCACCCCCACACAACCCACGCATTGCAGCCTCTTGACGCTTGTGTGTTCAAGCCGTTAAAGACATATTATCACCAGCAAGCTACATCTTGGCTCCATCAAAACCCTGGTAGGGCAATGTCAAAGTTGACTTTCGGGTGCATCTTTACAAAAGCATGGAATCTGGCAGCAACCGTAGGGAAGGCTACAAAGGGTTTTGAGGTGTGTGGAATCTACCCATTAAATCCATTGGCTGTCTCGGAGCACAAATTTGTTAAGGACGTAATCAGCACTTCCCCGACACCTTCGTCTTCTCAGTCATTTGACAGCAATTCTGCCACCCCTCCAAGCAGTGCCGAAAATCAAATCCGCAGTCTCATTCCTTCTCCCACAAAGGAGGCGCCACAGATGAAAAATGCACGAAAGTCCATTCCTTCACTTCGGCTGACATAAGATGAAAATTATCCTTACCTCAACCCTGGAGATAAGAGGAAGAATGAGAAGGATAAGAGACTGGTTAAGCAAGCTGGAAAACTAGCATCGAGAAGTGAGAAGAACGAAGATGTGGATTCTGCAGTCATTCGTACTACGACAAAAAAAAGTCACCAGGCTGGTGATTGGATACAGTGCCAGGCTTGCAAAGGGTGGTTCCATGAACGCTGTGTAAACGCCTTTGGTAAAAAGCAGTATATTTGTGGTATTTGTTTATCAAAATCTGTGTGATTGGATTTACCCCACAGCCGATCCGATTTACCCCGCAGAGGTGAGGTAAATCGGATCAGTGCACCACGTGCATTAAAGTTTCAATATCTCAGCAAATAATAAGAAATGAAAGTAATTTATACATTTGTCTAGTAGCTGAAGGTTTGCTTGTTTTTATGCATATAGTTTGAATTCTAAAAAAAGCACTCCTGTTCAATAAATAGAGTTTTTGTTAAAAAGAAGTGACCAGATTTCCCCCCACCTCCCCTATGTAGTCTCCGAGATATGTTGTTTTGTAATGGTACCGGGACTGTATGGACACCCTGTATAACTTCTTCACTCCCATGTTCTCGACTGAGCATTGCCGACCTTAGTGACAAAGTGGTAACAAAGCGAACTACAGCGCCAGAGGGTTCGGGTTCGAGTCCCACCCTGTGCATGGGTGTTCGTCATGAGTCCCTTCAAATTTCATCATGGCTCATACTCATCTTCGCGATTAACCAAAAGTGGCAGAAATTCGAAGTAAAATTAACCACATCAATCAATAGTGCTTGATTGATTTTTTGCTTTATTTTCTTGGCATTTCTGCCGCATTTGGTTAATCGCGAAGATGGGGATGAGTGATGATGTTGACGAAATTGATGAAGTGACACACGGTCATGCCCAGGACGGTATGTATGTTGCTACGTTGAACATACATTTTTATTCCGTTGAATAAAAGTCTGTATAAAATCGGTTTCGCAATGTGAATTGACAATAATAATTGGTTTTAAAAACATTTGCAAAGAGCTTCAGAACAATACGAAGATCATATTTGTAGGAATATCCAATACTAAGAAAAAGTTGTTTAACGAAATTCATAAGAACGTTTCTTTGCATAATTTTAAAAAATCAGAAAATTAAGAATTGTATCTAACACCTTCCTATCTGCACCTGTATCGGACCACACGTTTTTTGTTTATATAATACATAAACGATTGGTCGTTTTGAAAATACTAAAGATCAGACACTTTTTGTCCTCACCACAAAAAAATCGAAGTCATGATCGGAAAATAGTTAACATAGATCAACGCATGATTTAATAAGCAAAAGTTTCATGTAGTGTATTCTTATGTAGGTCTGGTTATTTTTAATTGGAGTTCAAACTGAAGTATCCGTAATTTTTAATCCGATATTATGTATCGGAACTTTCTTTTTTAATATTAGGTTGAGTTCTTACGGTCGATGGAGAATAGAACTGTTACGTCACGCTACAATTCATTAACTCACGTCTTTCAAACTTTTGAGTTTCACTTTTTACATAGAATGCAACAGAACAGAGAGGAAACCACAAAAGCTGCCGAATTGAACAGTGCATATTAATAGCCCAAACTCTCTGTTCGTATGGTGTTAACACAAGCGGGGTTTCCTTCGAGAAAGAACCTTTCCTACTGAAGCTTTTCAAGATCCTCTTTCCTTCCCAAGACTTTAAGAATCATGACGTCAAAATTTTAAGAAGTTCGCTGTTGAAGGTTTGTTCAAAGAGTGGAAATCCTTCTTTTGAAAAGTTCTTTGAGTGAATAAATGAAGCGATGGGACTTTAAGACCGACCGACCTTTACGTTCCCTACCAAGGGCCCCGGATTCTTGCATTATTCACCTGTTAGAGCGAGGGCACGAGTTTCTAAGGGCGCTTCTGCTGCAGGCGTTCGTACGAGTTGGAGCCTTGGTTGCGGCAGCGAACGCCACCAACCGTTGGATTTGCACGAAATAGTTCTAGGTGATAAAATATACCAATTGTTCCACAGTAGCTCTCAGAGAAGAACATTACATGCTGGAAATACGTTCGAATTAAGTTTATTCGCTAAAAGGTCGATTAAATTAGTACTTACTTTATTGAAAAAGTAACACGCGTTTTACTTATATTCTTATGTAATTAACTGAGTCGTACTTGCTTGGTTGAGAAGTCGTGTAATTATACTTAACACAATTAAAAGCAAGTAAGTAAAACTTATTTATTGCAAAAGTAGCCTAATTTGACTTGCTTCGTAAAAATAAACTCAATCATATTTACCTTGATGGGATAATTTACCATGTTACACTAATTTCGGTGAGAAATAACGCAGTTATACTTATATCCTTCAAAAAATAACACGTTACAATGTTTGGCTAGACTCTATTTTACGTCCTTATTGCCTTTTGGTGGTAACCGATGGGAGTTAACAACACTGCAAGCTCGTCTTTGTGTCCGCGTTGTGAATGCGTGTGCTTTGCTCGTTTGCGTTCTGGGTGGTGATTGCTTCTTTGCGTTCTAGGTGCGTTGTGTGTGTGTGTGGTGCATGAAAAAGAACGGGTAGCCCCCACGAACCATTCACGTTAGCCCCAAAAAAACATGCACTGGTAACCCCCACAAACAATTCACGATAGCCCCAAAAACCATGCACGGGTAGCCCCGGAAACCATTCACGATAGCCCCAAAAACCATGCACTGGTAGCCCCACGAACCATTCGCGGGGACGAGGTATGCCTACGAGGTTAGTTTAGGCCTGTTAGGTTAGGTTCCATTAGCACTCATTTCACGCCTAAATATGTGCTTCATCATCGAAAAGTTTCCTCAGTACGTTCAATTACACATATCCGGACAACATCGTTTTTTATCGATTTCCTCCTCCAGGTAATTTTTCCTCGCTTTGGGATTTACGTTGTTGAATTCCTTATACAATATCCTTTCCAACGATATATGACACGTATTCCTTAGGAAAAGGACGTAAAATAGATTCTTACCCAATGTTTAACCTTTCAGGTGAAAGTACAGTCGACAAGGGAAAGCCACCTGCTAGAATGTTCCAGAACAACTTTCTAATAGTCTGGAGGGGAGTAATGTTTGCGTATATATATCATCCTGTTTTGTACCTTGTTACATTTGTACTTAGTGTAGAGTCTGAAGAAGACCTTGCTAGAAGGTTGAAACGTTACGTTTAGTTTATGTTTTATAATAAAATAAATTTCTGCCTTGGTCAGCATATTGAGTTTTCCATATGGAAACAAGGCTTAATGGTGTTATAACGTTACACTCATTTAATTGAGAAAGTAACTCAGTCATTCTTCTTTACTTCAATAAACAAACTTATCTTGTTTGAAAAGCAAGGCAGTTATGTTTATTCCGTTGAAAAAGTAAAAAAGGTACACATGTTAAGTAGAAAAAGAATTGAAATTTTGTTGCAAACTTCCAGTAAGGTTGTAATTGATATTGACATATATATCGACATAGGTATCGATACTTTTACCGGTGAGAGTTCAATATCTTAAAAATATATCCACCCTTTATAAACCTCGTCAAGTCTATTTCTATAGTTTTGTGGGTTAAAATGTGTCATCTTGAAACGCTTTGGCCTTTTCACTGAAATCAATTTACGCACTTGAATGTTTCTACTTCCTTAATGAATATCAGCTTAAAACCTCGAAATTTGTTGCTTTCTTCGTGGTCACATTATTCGAGACTTACCCTCAATTTTAACCCCCACTCACCCTTCACCTCATCATAAACCAAATTACATAGTCTTTCTGGCGCCGGGGGTACTTCGTTCGAATCCTGGCCTAGGTATGGCTGTTCCTTCAATAGTTCCATCATATCATCACTCAATCCCATCTTTCCAATTAGCAAAAAGTGGCAGGTGTAACTAAAGCAACGTAAAATATACCAAATCAACCAGCCAATCAAAAGTTTTCCTGAAAAACTTACTGTTGAAGTGATTTTCTGAATGTTGTCTCGACTAACATTTGAAAATATAAGAAGTTGGATCGCCCACGACATAGGAAAATAGATTTCTTGTCTGCTATTATGAAAAACGTTGCGACCTATTTCGCTCAAATGTTCAGCCCAATTATCAGATTCATTTAATAGTTTTATAGTAGAATTCTCTGCAATGAGTAGAATATGATAATCTATAATGGCAAATTTTTTAAGCTAGCTTAACCAATTCACTTCATGTACTAACTTTCGGGCTCGTCCGAATACATGAATCCTTATTACGTTTCCCACTTCAGTTATAACTTTTGCAGGGCGCGAACTAACTAATCACATCAAATATTCACTGGATTGAACCGAAATAATAACATGAAAAACATTCGGATGAGAGCATTAACAATCATGTACAACGGCTGGGTTAGGATACCTTAAGAAAATTGTTCATTGTGAGAGATTCGGAAGAACACAAAGGGCCTTCCCGATGGCAAAATTTATAGCGTCATTGCCTTGTAATCGTGGGATTACGGGTTCGATACTCTTTGGAGCACATAGATGTTCGAATTCGAAATTAAACTATAGGCCTAGTCCCGATTAACCTTACTGTGCATAAAGTGGACTTAAAACATGAACTCAATCAATCGGAAGAACGCAAGAGCAATCACCTACAGAAGTTGAGTTAGGATAGCTTAAGTAAATTGTTCATTATGAGAGATTATGATGAACACAAGAGCAATTACCTACAGCGGTTGATTGGATTGGATTGATTTGTTGTTTTAAGTCCACTTTATGCACAGTAAGGCTTATCGGGACTGGACCCACAGTTTAAAGTAGGATCCGAACCACTTGTACCTCCACCGGGTATTGAACCCGCGATCCCTTGATTACAAGGCGACAACGCTATCACTGCGCCATCGAGGAGGCTCCTACAGCGGTTAAGTTAGGATGAAATTATTCATTTTGAGGCTTTCACCTACAACGGTTGAGTTAAGATAGCTTAAGGAAATTATTCATTATGAATGATTTGGATAACACAAGAGCTATAACCTACAGCAGTTGGGATTGAATAACTAAAGGGAATTGTTCATTATTAAGCGTTCGGATGAGAGCAAGAGCACTCCCCTATAGGAGTTAGATAATCTTGATTTAAGAAAATTGCTCATAATGAGCGCAGGAGAAATCACCTACATCGGAGGCTACGTTTGCTTAAGAAAGTTGTTCACTGTATATTCAGATTTTAACGTAAGTTTTGATCTAGTAGCATCGCTAGATGGGCTCCAAACCTAATTTCTATCATGACTTTCGGCCCCAAATTGTCCCACACTTTTAACCCGGAAAAAGTAGCCAGAAGAAATCGTCACACGTTAAAAAATCTTGGATTTCGCTGGGTTTAAAAGGCGAGAAATCGCCCCATCACGCCCCTGGTCAACGATTCTTGGTCCATCTATAGATCATTGGAGGAGAAGCAATAACTCTCAGAGAAAAGAGGGCGGGAGGGGGCTGAGAGGTTTCTCTGCCGCCCCGTTAAACATCAGGGGCAGGGGAAGGGGGCGTACGGGAGGCAGGGCACGTGGAAGATTGTTTTCGTGAAACTATTGGCTGTAGTGGACCTACGAACTCTCCCCCTCTTTCTATTGTAACACCAGATAGGAGAAAAGAGGTGGATATATACATTTCTCTCTTGCATTATTTAAAGCACTATTTCACTAATATGCAAAGCTCAAGTGTAATTAATTGGTAGAAGCTCAAATCTAATTTCAGTTGGAAATCATTGATCCATCACGTTACACAAAAACTTCATGTATCACATCCTCTGATAAATGAACAAATATGTCTCAATTAAACCATTATAGTAATAGAATAGTTACTTTTTACTTACAACCAGGGTAGATAAAATCATTATGTTTATCATAAAATAGTTTTTGATCATTTTTAAAATTTAAATTTGATTTTTCTTATTTGAATCTATCTTTTAATTTTAAAAAAACACGCATAAAATTGCTTGCATGGTTTTTGGTACCATACACGTATTCTTGTTTGGATCCATCATATCCAAATGTAATATACTAGATTAAGAATTCCTCTCTACTGTAATGTGGTGAGTGAAATAACTTATGATTTTTGTTAAGTATAGCAAAATACTCCAAAAAGGATATTCTCGTTTTAAAAGAAGATTTATATATTTTGACATATCATTATTTTATTTATCATAATGAATAATAATAATATTCTATGGATCAAAATTGTGTCACACGCGATCAATTACGTGAGTGTTTCTGACGCAACCACTGCAGTGTTAAGAACACACATGGGGGTGCCCAGCCAGGCACCCCTGGAATCGTATGGTCGCCCTTCGTCAGTACCTCACCTACGTGGCGTGACGTTTGCCTCAACCTGCCTAATGGCCCGTTCGGCGGCTCAGAACATTGTTCAGATGAGATTTCAAACCCTTGACGACCTATGCGTGGAGTCTGAAACCGGCCGAACATGAAAGAACATTTCCCGAATCGCTGAAGGTAAATTTCAGAAGCAGAAGAGCAAACAGAGTCTCCGGTAACCTTGGGAGCTAAAGCTCTTCGGTACATACCCTCCTCCCGAGGGGCAATCGGACTTCTCCGGGAGGTCAACGGGGAATTCCCTGGGAACCAAAGTCGCTCCTTCGGTGGATCCCTTACGCACACAAATCGTTACCTTGGTCCAATTGCGCAAATATATCAGGTGATCTCTTGAGAATTGCGGGGGAACCTAAATTCTTACGCAAACTGCTCCTGCGTGGATGTCGCTTTGTCCTTTATGAGACGTCGTACCAAGAGATTGAAAATGTGGGGATAAAGTCACAACGTCTGCTAGTTACATGTTAGCTTAAAAAACGGACCCATTTCGGTTTATAAACCTGAAATGTTAATGGGCAGTTTCTGCGATTAGGGGGCGCGGTGGAGCAGTTGCAGTACCGGATCTACAAGCCACAAAACCCCTCAGTGTAGGGGACCCTCAGCCATTGACATAGTAGAGGGTTCGTATTTGAGTATGCAAAAAATAAAGTTAGTTACTCATTGGTACAGAAACGAATACAACGATAAAGGTAAAGCAAACTAAGCAATCAATGGTGGACTCACTAGTGAAACTAAAGCAACAGGCAATGAAATATGGATTAATAGTGAACGAATAAAAGACAAAGTATGTGAGGTGTACAAGAAGAAAAATCCAACAACAAAAAGAGGATATAGATACAATGCACATAGAGCAGGTACAGTCATTTAAATATATCGGGTCAATAGTAAATGGAAACAATGAAATCGAAGAAGAAATTAAAGAAAGGATTGCAGCTGGAAATAGAGCATTTTATGCGAATAACAGGATATTCCAATCCAAACTAGTTACCAGAAAAATAAAATTAAAGCTGTATAAATCCATAATAAGACCTGTGGTTACATATGGCTGTGAAACCTGGGTGCTGAAAGAAGATATAATTCGAAAACCAATGATATTTGAAAGAAAGATATTAAGGAAAATATATGGCCCAACGAGACAATCTAATAATATATGGCGAATAAAAACAAACGAAGAGCTTGAAACATTAATAAAGAGTAAGAATATAAGAAGATTTATCAAAACACAAAGATTGAGCTGGTTGGGTCATGTTGAAAGAATGCCCGAAGAAAGAATTGTGAAACAAATTTACAATTGGAGACATATTGCTACAAGATCACAAGGAAGGCCCAAAACCAGATGGATAGACGATGTCAGAAATGACATAAGAAAACTGAAGACACAGAACTGGAAGAAATGTGTGTTGAGTAGAGAAGAGTGGAAGGATGTAATTGAGCAGGCCAAAGCCCATAGAGAGCTGTAGCGCCTTATAAGAAAAAGAAAGGTAAAGTTCCCTGTGCATATAGCACAGTGCCATGAAGGCACATTTAGGGTACGTGTGCCCCACATATTTTCGATGTCGGCCATCTTGGAGGTGATGTGATTAGCACCAGGCTGCGGCCACCTTTACCCCTCGCCCGCCCTCCGGCTACCATTTGATTTGATACTGGGTGAGCCCTAGAGCCGCTTTATGCGGGAACAAGCCGGAAAAAATCCGACCTTAGATCACGCACCGCCGGTTACCTGTGTGGCAGTCAGGCTAGAATTTCACCAGATATGTAGTGGTGAAGGTATCTCCAACCTAGCTTTAATCAGGAAAAATTTACGACTGCATGATTGTAGCAAATGTATCATTTTCCAAGTGTGAGAAAAGTGTCATATATCACATCACCCCCTTCCCATTTAAAAAAAATTGAGTTGAATTCAATATGGCGGACGTCCGCTTGGAACACACCAATGTTGTTCACCCTAAGCCAGACGCGTGTCTATCATGACCAGTTGTAACAAGCCTAACTGCTGTACTTTGTATAGGGGATGTTAAGGGACTTTTGAAACACCCTCTATACCCTAATATGTGACTTTGTCAACATGAGATCAAGAATTACACACACACACACACACATACGTTATATATGTGTATGATATATAATGTGTGCGCATATATATATATAATACATATATATACACATGTGTGTTTGTGTGTGTGCGTGTGTAAAGATAGGTACGTTCGTAGAGGGGGCCTTTGGTAATATTTTGCAGGGGGGCAAGATTTGTAGATCCGGCAGTGGGCAGTTTGTGTCCCGCACTATAGTCTCTTAAAGCTAACGTTGTCTACCAAGACAAAATTATCTGTTCTTGCCAGCCAGTTTTGACACCCAATCGCCGCCACTGTTAATGGGTCTCACTTATCGCACGAAACTCAAATACCTTTTTGGTCAAGGCTTGCCCTTTGTCTTCTGACTTAAGCGAGGAATGCTTTCGTTGTGTTTTATGGTAGACGACTTAAACCTAACAGACCTTACCTTACAACGAAGTTACGTACGTCAGAAGGCGAGAGGCGGAGCTTGACCAAAAATATGTTTGAATTTCGTGCGATAAGTGCGAATCAAATGTTAATACCCTAAGGCCTAAGCAATATGGGCTAATTGGTGCCAAAACTGATGGGGCATGGAGACTTAACTTTCTCTTGTTAGACAAGGCTTAGCAGTAAGAGACCATAGTGTAGGGCAATAGTGGAAGGGGGCAACTGCCCTCCCACTCCAGCCCCTCTAATCGCTGCCACTGGAATTAAGTAAGATAAGGCAAATGTTCCCAGTACATTTTGTACCACGCCACACATTCTCGATCTCGGTCATTTTGGGAGGTGATGTGATAAGCATTACGTTCCGGTCGCCTTTAGCCCCACCCCAGTGTTGCCCATTAGAGTTTGGATTAACCCCAGAGCCGCTTTATGCATAGATAAGGCCGTAATACTTCCGACCTTAGATCACCTACCCCAGGAATCGAACCCAGTTCTCCCTCGTGACAGGCAGACGCCATATTCATTATACAGCCGTGGCTCCAATACTACATGTGTATAATATCTCAAAAATATAAAAAAGTCATTATTCAGAAGAAGTATGTGTTCACCTCAATGATATTACTTTACACAATGCTTTTTGATCGGCAGAAAAGGTAATTTAGGACTAATATTAAATGTTCCAACTCGAGTGTTAGGATATGAAAAATAATATTAACATACAGTAAAACCGCGTTAATCCGGGCCCCGATAAGCCGGACCTCGCTTAATCCGGACAGGCAAAAGAAAAAAAAGCAGAATGCAAGATTTTGAATGTGGCTAGAAGTCAACAAGATAACTTCCCAAAGAAAAGGCAGTCAACCACTGATGAAATTCTGTTTCCCACAGACTTTATACTGTACTGGTATTTAGGCCTATGCCCTCCAAATACACCATAATGAACGTGTTTTGTTGCTATAAACGGAGTTTTAATGCACTTAATACTGTTCTTCTAGATTATTTCAGTTAATCCGGACTTTCGTTAAACCGGTCAACTTATCCCCCATTAGTCCGGATTAACGAGGTTTTACTGTATTATTGCTTCATGTAAATACAACAATGCGAAAATATTTGATTGATTTATTCAGTTTCTTTACTGCTATTTTTGGCTAATCGCGACGATGGATGAATGATGACAAGATGAAATGGATGAAGGGATAATTACAAATATACATTGACAACACAACGCAAGTCCTATAGAGCATTATGCTGGGTGTGAGGCCAGACGCCAGAGCCTCGTTAGCCTGCTTGGGTGTACTACGTGGACTTTTGGGTGCCCTTTCAGAAGGTTTACCCCCTTACACCCGTAACATACTTGAGACAACTGCTAAATATATTATTAAAGGTCAAGCCAAGTTGGTCTTTATTTATTGAGGAAATTCCAGATACAGCACAGATGGTTATTTTACACTGAATTTGTCAACAATGAGAAGCAATAACAATAATAATAACAATAATAATAATAATAATAAGCAAAAGATAGAAAATAAAAGTAACAAAGTAATACAAAAGTTAATAGCAAATTAACAAAAAAATAAGTAAAAGATGATATTAATTTCAAACATTCCTTCTAATAGAAGACCGAAAGTCAAGCTCGGGGGAAAATATATCGAAACTTCATTGTATTGTGAGAGATCATTGTATTGTGTGGCAAGTCTGCAAAAGGGAGATCTTTTCTGAATTTCTACTCTAGGTTTTTTTGTATAAAATAATCTTGTGTTGCGTGTTGTGCTCCTAGGTATTAGAAAGTGGAATTCCTCAAGAAGTGTGTTACAGCGGATTTTGCCGTTAACAATTTTGTATAAATAACTGAAATCATTCTGCAAACGTCGCTGATAAGCAGTTTGTAGGTTTAGAAAAGACAAGAGATGCGGAGATGAAAAATTGCGTAATGAGGGAACCCTGTATCGAACTGTAGCTAGGAAGAAGTGAAAACTGAATCGATTCTAGAGAGCTGAGTGGGACACGCCATGGACCAGACGGGGGAGCAGTATTCTATTCTTGGGGAGATGAATGACTTGAAGTGTGTGGTGAGGGTTGAGATGTCACTAATTTCAGTGAAACGATGCAATAAACCTAAGAGACGCATGGCCTATTTCTTTGTGAGATGATACTGCTTGAGATGGATTGGAATGTTAAGCATATAATCAGTTCCAAATCAAACATTAAGGAAGAACATCAAGCATGCAAACGTTAACAGAAAACCAGAATCAGACTAAATTAGGCAAAATTCACACCTCGAACCCGTCGTGGTTACACAATGAAGGTAGTCGATCCATTACATGGAAGAAAGGTAAGGATACAGTTTAAAATTGAAAACGAAGTACATTAAAACCATTTATAAATAATTATTTCCCTTTACTTTCATACTTATACTACTTTTAACATCTGACGTCATAGTTGGTCTGATTTGTGTGCTTGAGTCACATCCGTGAAATATCGTGCGTGTTAGCGTCATAAGTAACGATAAAAATATATCCTATTAATTGATTGTCTCGCAAAAATTAACATTTTATTCTCTTTAATTCACTGTTTAGATTCGATTTATTTCCAAGTTTTCATTTCGTTCTAAAATGCTTGAGTGTCGCAAACATTTGACTATGTATAAACCTTTCGTATACATACCAACTTTGCTGCTAACGTTATTAGAAGAGTTTTGTGGGTAAATATCAGCTTATTAAATTACTGTTTTTATCACACAACTGGGGAATTTATTAATGTGTACCTCATGTACTTTATTCATATGTATATTTGTTTCCTAATGTTTTGCATGCATATTTTATGTTCTAATTCTAGTGCAAACGCATACTGTAAACACGAACATTTGTAGATTTTGTTTACTGAGTAAACTAACTTGTCTCGTACACAGTGACTTGAAATGGCTCGTTGTTTGTTTAGGTGACCCTGTGGAGGGTTATGGGAAAGTTGATGTACGTCTCACTGTTCTGTTGCCTACATAAATACCAACTTCTGTCGCCTGGAACGACATCAAGTGTCCTCTTCGTGATACTTTATTTAATCGTTTTGTATGCGTATCTGTGTAAGAGCGTCGCTGTATCAATAAGAAGTCATTGTTTTGAAGTGATAGCGCAGTTGAGGTCCTGAATTGTGTCTTTGTAGATTTTTAGTGAAGAACATCAACGCATCGTACCTTGTGGGTACTTTAAAGACGTTGCTGGAGTATTTCCTATGGTCACTACTACCACCTAGACAAAGTGAGCAACGTAGTTTCGAACCTATAACCCTTAGACAGTGGCGGCGATTAGGGGGAGCGTAAGGGGGCAGTTGCCCACCTACGGTTTGGCACTTTGGCCCCCGCACTATGCTAAATCTTATCTACCAAGGAAAAGTAAACTGACCTTGCCTCCCAGGTTTGGAACCCAATCGCCCCCACTGCACTTAGATCATCACCTCAGGAATGGAATGTTATATACTTTGTGTTATTTCATGACTTCATGAGGTTTCTTCACAAGTCTGCACTTGTATAATATATGTAGTGGAGAGTGGTCCAAAACGGGAACGGTGGGTCAAAGGAAAAAGTTCGGTTCCTGACTGCTTAATTCTGCTACCTTGGACCCAATGCAGTACCATCATTCCTGCCATCTATATCTCAGTTTGAATCGAGTCGTGGGCGGAGCGGCTCGACCTTCTGTTTTACACGAATTTTTCAAGTTTTCGTGCAAAATTTTTAGATTTTGACATACTGCTTGATAGTTTAACTTGAATCTGTGGGAACATATGTTATATCTTCTAGGCTTAAGCTTTATTCTCATACAAATCTGCGATATTATGTTGTTTAAATTTAGTATAATATATTATTTGTTCGTGATTGATTTAATTGTTTTCTATAAGTCCATTTTATGCACAGGAAAGTCTAATCGGGGCTGGACGTACAGTCTAAAGTGGGATCCGAATCATTGTACCATGCGCCTCCACCGGGTATCGAACCCTGGACCCCTTCATTACAAGGCGACAACATTACACTACGCCATCAAGGAGGCACTGATTAGTGATTATTTCTTGTTATATATGTTCAAAATAACGAAAATGACAAATATACTTCCTGCCTTAAAATTGTATTGTAGTTTTCATGGTTAACTAAACGTTTGTTCTTTAAAATAAATTGTGACATGTTTCTTTCATCAGACCTCGTATTTACATTGTTTCGTATGAGTACCCCATTTTACTCAACAGGTTGTCCAAACGGGGACATTGCATATTTTCTAGATAAATGTTTTTCCTGACTCTCCTAAAGAATTTTTACACGAACAATCTTGTTAATCTGATAGTCTAGAACCTACTCAGAAAAGAAAATGTTTTCAACATTTTTGTTCACTGGTAAATTAGCTCTTGGTAGGCCAAAATATGTCGGTGTCCCCATTTTAGAGGACTCTCCCCAATGTGTACTTTGTTACGTACCTCCACGTCTCTGCTAGGAATTAACCATTCTCTCCTAACGTCGAGATCAAAGGACTCAGATAATCTCAAGTCGTGGGAATAAAAGGTTTATTCGTCGTACACTCAATTTTTTTTAAAGATTTAAAGAACGTCAATCGTGCACTTTCGACATGACCTTTGAACACGTCATATGCACTCGCCGACGTCACCTTCGACCGCGTTTTGGGTTCCTCAATACTCTTAATGCCTTTGAAAGTGTCAGCATGTATTATTGGAGGAAGGGAAAAGAGTACGTTCGCTTATTTGAAAAGTTTAGAACGTGTGTACGGGCTCTAATATTGTACAAATACACAAAATCTTATTGTCTATTTTCTTAATAATAAACAGAGTAAGTAACATCAGTTTCAAAGTACTTTCAAAGTTAGTCAGATGTTTTATATAAACGAATTCAATAGCGATACTAAATCGGAAGAGCAACATTTACTTCTTTTGCCTTTTTCACATTTTTTAAAAAATAATTGAAAAATAATTGTTTTCCGTCATTCCCCGCAAATTCTTACCTTTCTTTTGTAATAAATTCTGACCCTTATATTTTGAAGTACGAAAATTCAAGTTTAACTCACTTACCTTAGTTTTCTAGGTGAAAATAACTTTTCTTTAAATTCCATAGCAACGTTCGTTTCCATGGTCAACAACATACATGGCAAACTCAAAATACTTTTTGTACCTCTAAACATTTTATTAGATCAACCACGATGTAGATATGTTCGTATTGAGTACCAATATCTATGTCTGGGGTGAATTACATCGCAATCCTGATGTGAAACTTGCACTGTAGAATCGGATTCACTCGAAGCAGGCGCATCTTAGGTATAGTCGACGCGCTAGCTACGTTAACGACGGCTGGCTTTGAAGTCCACGGAGAGCGCCCACCAGCTGCAACATACACTCCCAACTCACAGTGTTGCCACATCTACTCTACGCCACTTTGTCCCTCCGCCTTCCCAAGGTCTCCACATTGAAGTTGCAAAGTACGGCAACAGCGTATCCGCAGTCATGCGACTGAGACTCCACGTGGAGTAGACGAGCAGAATGACAGCTGGCCCCATTGGCTGAAGGTTGAGTGTGATTGGACGAAAACAACTCGCCCGCTGTTTATCCACACCCACGTTCGTGGCGGCAGCTCTCTTCAAACGCGTCACCTATATCCGTATAGTATATGCAATTGAGAGTCAGGTGAAAGTAAGCCGAATGGTATGACCCACTAGCCATACAGCGTGTAACAAGCACCTTTTGACATTATATTCTTAAATCGGACCAATCACCTCCTTTAGACAAGAATCCCGTCTCCACGGCGAGTGGTTAGCACAGTGGTCTACAACACCAGAGGTCCCGGATTCGGATTCCGGCCTGGCCATGCCTGTTCTTTGTGAGTGTCCCTTCTTATCACCGCTCACCTTCATCGTCGCGATTAGTCAAGAGCAACAGAGAAGCGAATTGAAATTCACCAAATGAATCGAAGCAAGAAGCCGTAGTGTTAAAAGTTTAAGATCTTATTTGCTTCAGTTGGTGTCACAAGTAGTCATACTGGTTTCTAGTTGTCGGGCAAATGTTGCATTTCCAACCTAAATCCTCTTCGAAACCATTTCTGCATAAAAGCAGATATAACAATTAGTTATTCCAAGATACCAAAAACATTAGAATACATTAGTAATTAACAACATTTAGTTTGGGAAAATATTATTAATTACTTTCAATATCAAAAAGAAACACATGCAAAACACGAACAGATAAAGACTGTCACACAGAGGCAAGTACGTAACCATCATTACTACAAATGAGTCGTTTGCTTAATTTGCAACAGATTATAAAGTGAGATCACCAGATGTGTTTGCAGTTGATTGATTGATTTCCTTTATTTTAATTCGCTCTTGTGTGTCTGACTACCATGCTCAAGGTCCCGGGTTCGATCCCCGGCCGGTTCAAATCCGAGAACTTTTCTAACGTTAGAAGCGGCCCCGGCGCCCACCCAGCGTCGAATGACATGGGTACCGGTGCGAAACCCTACGGATGTGGGGGTAAAGGCGGTCACGGACGTGATGCTGATCACATCACCCCCACTCATGACCGGATCAAGAAAGTGTGGGGCGTTACCCCCACACCCCCTATACGCCTTCATGGGGAGCACTTTATCTTTACTTTTTTACTTCACTCTTTTACTTGTGCCACTTTTGGCTAATTGCGAAGATAAAGATGGGAGATGATATAATGAAAGTGATGAATGGACACTCATAAACATCCATGCCCAGGCCGGGATTCGTCGTAGCCCGATGTGTTAACCACACCGTCACGGGGGCCGGCAACGCTTCGTTGAGAGCTGAGTTTCAATGGTTTGAACACAGGCTTGATGTGCAACGAGTAGTAGTTGTTGCAGGACAGTGCGCGACTCCATATAACTAAATTGTAACTGTCGTGCAAGATCTCTCTCACCCCTTTCATCTTTTCAGTGACAAATATGGATATTAGTCGAACGTTGACGTAAAGCAGACGTCATAAGGATTCCAAATAAGTAGAGACTTCGATTTTGCGGTGTTATATTTTTCTAAAATTGGTGTTACTTTTTCCAAAATTACAGTAAAACCTCGTTAATCTAGAAACTCGATAAGCCGGACTTCGCTTAATCCGGACAGGCAAAAGGCAAAACAAAAAGCAGAATGCAAGGTTTTAAATGTGGCTAGAAGTGAACAAGAGAACTTTTCAAAGAAAAGGCAGTCAACCACTGATGAAATTCTGTTTCCCGCATACTTTGTACTGTACTGTATAGTGTATTTAGGCTTATGCACTTTAAATACACCATAATAAACGTGTTTTGTTACTAGAACCGGAGTTTTATTGCACTTTCTACTGTTCTTTTAGGTTATTTCAGTTAATCCGGACTTTCGATAAACCGATCAAATTATCCTCCCATTAGTCCGGATTAACGAGATTTTACTATATATGAAACTAAACCTAAAATTACACCTTCATTGTGGTCTAAAACTAATATTATTATTGTAGACCAACTAGCTACGTCCGTTTGTGACAGTTTCATGTGTTTGGAACGATTATTGAATGAGTTACATTCCTCTATTTCTGGAGCGACAAATATCGATATTATGTCTCCCATGTGACGGGAGATGCGCAGTCAATCTCCGCTTGAACCACACCACTTTTCTCGATGATGCAAAACGTTCCCGTAGAATGTGAAAAACCATGGTGAAGGTCCATTTACATGTGGTTTCAGGTAGATGTTTGAAATATTTCATGTATAACACGCACCATAGTTCTTATAAATAAAATTTTCGAAAACATGCACGTTATAAATGCGTAAATATGGTACATTTTTTAAAGTGCAAGAGAAAAGAATAATGGATTTTCGCGACATATTTCAATATTGAAGCAAAACATGTGTTGAAATTCGAGAAAAATACTACAATTCGCAGTATTTCGCGATTTGGAATGGATGAAAAGTATCATATCGCAATTTCGAAAATCAAGGTCCCTATGAATCAGCAACCAAGAGGCTTCTATGACGCGACAGTACGAGAAAGGATACCCAGGGACTCAAACACTGATTCTTTTGTCGCTAATCGTCAGCGAGGCTCTATTACTTTTCTGTTGCCAATAAATGTTAACGGCTTACCGAGAGAATAGATAGCGTATCCTGCCGTCTACAGCCGGATTGCGCACACTTTTCCGGTTTTTTCAGTGGTATCTGATAAGCCGTTGACAAGCTGTCACAATGTACAGGATTGCGCACAAAGAAATGAGGCGATGTTGTCAGATGTAAAATGTTCTCAAGCCCTTCTCACTTCTGTTGTGTTTGTTTGTGGACTTACACGAGTTTTTGCAGTCATTAACCTAACCTAACCTAACCTAACCTAACATTTGAGTTTGAGTAAAGTTTGATTTACTATTTTATTTCTGATTTCTCTCTCTCTTCTTGTCTAAAGAAAAAACAGTTGCTCACAGACTTTAAAGCTATCAAAGTGGCAACGTTCGATCAAAATCTTTGCGGAAAACAGGTCAGTGAGATTTGTGCCCAATCCTGGATCTAAAGTGTACGCAATTCGGTTGTGGCGATCCTGCCGAACCTGTAAAAATTCAGCAATTATCGTAAAAAGGAATCACGCAGCAACAAAATGCAGAGACTGTTGACTTACAGCTATTTCCCACCCAACCGGGCTCTGACTGAGGCACTTGCGGCAGCTTCGTAACCGACGCTCTTCAATTGGGGACTACAACTTCTGCCGTTGCAGTTCCAACAAACGTTAGCATTTCCGCCAATAAACATTACCTCACCATTGGGCTTGGTTTTGAGAGCGCTTTCATAGGGCATTATATAGGATTATAGAGCCTAATTATACATTGGTTTTACATGTCCAGACACTAAATAGCCCGAGGCCAGAATCAACTTGCGCAAGTCACGTGTTGAGCTGATGACCAGACGCTTTTATCCCCTCAGAGAGGCGCCTAAGCCCCCCCCCCCCCCCCAATTCAACAGCGGCCGTAATAAATGTTTAAAGCGCCGTTTTCCGTGCTCGACTAAGCAGAGGGTTATTATCCGAAAGTCCACTCTGGAAATTAAACATCCATAAAAGCTGTGTTGAGCAGAGGCCAAGCCGTTTTATGGGGATGGTAGTGGAAAATGACGGGACGTGTCAAAGAAGCATTTTAATGCTTGCATGGATCTTGGGTCATTGTTTAAAAGGGTCCTTTCAAATATAAACAATGCATCAATAGCGTGCACTGAGTTGAGGCGTGCTTGTCCAAAGATCTCTCAGAATAATATAGCCTATTTGTTGCTTTCTGCATTCTGTTCGAAAGTGTTTTCAAAATTAGTAGCCAGGATTAGAATGCTTTCGGCCTCCGCGATGCCGTACGGTAACATCAAGGGGTCCCAGGTTCCATACTCGATGGAATCACATGGCACACTGGTTAGGATTCCACTTTAAACTGTAGGTCCAGTCCCGATTATCCTTTCTGTGCACCAAGCAGACTTAAAACAACAATTAAAACAAACAAACGGAATGTTTTCGTTTGTTCTGGGTGGGTGCAGAAGAGAGATACGATGCGATTTTCTGTTTCGTTACCCCTTGCTTATGCCTACAGCATACTCTCTCGTGGACTTATGCTGTTTTTCCACGTTTCGCCTGTAGGAAGAGAGAGAAGGAGAGAGCCTCTCTCTATTTCTTTATTATCTCTCTCCCTCTCTCTCTCGCTTTTTGGTTAAGAAAAAAAGAAGTAGAAGCCAGTTTCTCTCTCTCTCTCTCCTCTCTATTGTTCTCTCTCTCTCTCTTCTGAGGGATAGAGAGAGAGAGAGATGAGAAAGAGAGAGAGAGAAAGAGCGAGAGAGGAAAATGGAGACAGAGATGGAGAGATGAAAGAAAGAAATGAAGAAAGAATGGAAGAAAGAAGGAAGGAGGAGAGAGAGAGAGAGAGAGAGAGAGAGAAAGAAAGATACTTTCTCTCTATAACTCTCTCTCTCTCAACTCAAAATTAATCAAAAGAGGATCTACATGTTTTTCATGCAATATTAATTAGACCTTATCCATTGTCTAATGCATTAGATTATACTTATTCTAATACTACAATTCGAGAGAGTACCTCTCTTCTCGGCTTCAGGTAAGCAATTATCTTTATACTGGTAGTGGGGATCTAACCTATAGCAGATCCGTGATTTTTCTCCAAATCTTGTGCGCTAACCTAACCAACTGCTTGACAACACCCCAAGAAGTCTCGTACTAATTTCTGCTCCACCTATTATGTAAAGTTTTGACAACACAAATGACACTGGTCGACATTTTGAAAAAAAAAATCGGATATTTTCAAACCAATAGGTGATTCTGGAAGTATTTAGAATACTGGTCACGGAAATGACATCCATTTTTTCCCATCAGGTCAAGACTTTTCTCAATTTCACGATCAAAATCCTTATATTCGCCATTACATTACATAACGCAACAAAATAAATTTCTTCAAGGGAAAATTTAATTTTTCCCAAACCAATAGGTGAATCTGAAAGTATTTCGAATGCTCATCACGGAAATGATATCCGCTTTTTATTGTGAATTCAAGGCAGTTAATTTATTGCTGAAAATACTAGACGTGATGGGTAAAGAAGCATTTCGTTTTTGGAATCAGAATTCTGAAATTATCCAGAGACAACAGTCATCTGCGAGAAATCCAAACCCATGTCGACCGGTGTAGAATGAAAGGAAAGTTTAACATGTTTGGATAGTGACTTAAAATGGAAAATAAGCAACATGCTTTTCGTCCCTGGGGCGACACAATTGCAAACGTTACATAACAAAGAAAGAGATGATAGGAGACATCTTTCGTTTTATGACAAACTGATTTTGAAATAACGTCAGAAAAATCACACGAAATTCATTATATGATACAATTATTATTATTCACCAAAAATCGTAAACGTCACATTGTTCACATTACTTCGCTGAATCAATTCGAAGGAGAATTGTTTTTTTTGTTATTTCTGAGGCCTTCAATTTGGGACTTGTGATATGTGCGTGGGAGAGATATGAAAGAACATATGAATAAATTAGCATCAAATTGCAATGTCCCTTTGAAAAGCCTACTTCGTAGCCAGAGACCGCATCAAGTTGTTACTCGCTTTTCGCTATTCTTTTGTCTTCGTGTCTGCACTTTGAATATTCATTAGTGTTGTGACAAGACAAAAAGCACAGGGTCTTCTCCTATCTCTTCTTTGAGGGAGATTCTGGGCCCATTTTTATTCCAAGTCAACAAAGGGAAGCGCAGAGTAGAAGAAAGATTTTGGTACGAAACGCTCCTATAACGGCAGTTTCTTCCGAGAGTGAAAAATTGGATTTCGACCCTTGTTTGTATATGACTCTTTCAGTTCACATTCTGGCAAGAATCGACCTTGTCCTCCTTGAAACACACTCGCAATAAAGTATAACAACATAAACTAAAATACATTTATGTGATAAAGTGATGTACATACTGTTACACAATAGCCTACTGAAACGTGCTTGGTTTTCAACAATGTCTATTTGGTTTGCTAAATTGTTGTATTGGCCTGGTAGCCTGTCGAAGAGAGAGCGCTGGATGAGGCAGATTCTTGGTTTCTGTTATATGAAAAGCTCAGTGCTCCTTGTGGTGCGAGACGGCACTCGAAAGTAAACATTTCCTGAAGAAGGCGATCACTTCTGTGGTTCCCATTGGTTGCTGTAAGGTTCCATTTTCACTACGCAGTACACCACATCTGACGTGACTCCCACAGTACGATTAGACTGTGTACTGATTGTATCCATGCTGTTGGATTACAACGCCACCTCTCGGAAATGTTCTGTTTTGTAAACAAAGAGCAAACCTCGCAACGCTCACGGTGTAAAGCACTCGGTGTTTACAAAATGCAATCAGTGACGGCTTCTAACTACACATTCGCGATTATTTCGAAAACGGCTCGTTTGCAGACCCATGTTAACTGAGACTCTTTTTGCTTCTACAATTATCGTGTACTTACTATCGTGTGCTATTACTTAAAATACACCCTGTATATTTAACATTTTTAGAAGGATGGACATTTGCAAGTCTTTTGTGGATGAAATTGGGGGAATAAATTTAGAAGAGAATTTTGTTTATATAAGTTTGAGATACATGTCATAGACTAGATCGGGGAACACTATTCAATTTTTGGTGCAACGAAAGATTTGTAAAAAGTGCTGAGAACAGACAGGTAATTTATTTCGGTAAAAACGATAGAGCAGACGCAGCATGAGCATGGAACCTTCAGTGACTGCGGAAATGTGCTCAACAAAGAAGACTTCCTCATCACATATAACACCTAGTAGTACAATCAAATTAGGCACTTTTGGAAGCAAACGTGGACACTCAAAATAATGAAACAAAACTTCCTGGAGCAAAATGTTCCAATCCCATTTCGTGTTTCGGAGATATGACGTCATCAATATGGCCGCCGTCAAAATTTGTAGTGCAATTTTTAAACGCGTGAAACTTCTCACAGGATAGAGATGAAACCTTCGTGTTTGCACCAAATGAAAGAAAATCGATTTGGGAATTTATCAAATAAAGTTTACTGGACACATTTTCTTAAATATATTAACAAGAAGGGAGAAAATTACATTTTTCATTACATGTTTTAACAATTTTTGGTAAAGTACTAAATAATCATAAAGTACTATTGAACATTTTGACACTAAAATCGTAGAGCGTTTTAAGGACTTTATAACGGTACCTATCTCTTTTCTCTACCATTAACCATAAGGGAGTCATTTTATTTTATGTAGTGGTTCTTTGTTAGCTAATATACAGCCCTACTAGTGCGGTTGAAACGTAAAGAAAAGTGGTAGATTTTTTCACTTCTGGTGGAGAACATGCTCTTTCGGGAGGGCATAGTACATTCATTCCTGAATGTCAAACGCTCAACACCACAAGTTTTTAAGCTCTGATTCGTCAGTAACGACGTCATCAAAATGGTGGACGGATATTCCCATTCCTGAACTCTGTTACTTCATTACAGGTATTTATCATTCATGACATCTTATTTTCATGAAAGTTGCAGTGTGAAACTATATTATGTAAATAAGAATTTTAAAAGACCCAATTTATCATGTAACTTTAAATATGGTGGTCAAAATGGCCACCAAAATCTAAAAATAAGCATTTCACCCAGGTGTTCAGGTTTGGAATCATACACTGTGTTTTGGAGGTTCCAGAATTCAGCGGTGGCACCAATCTTTTGACAATCGATATGTATACAGGGTGATTCAAAAGTCCGACATCATAGGCCAACTCCTTTATTAGAGCAGATAGCAAAAAATGGAAACTCATTGGAAATATACGGTTTTCACTCAAAGAGACGTCTGAAATAGTTGACCAATCAGATTTTACACAACTTCAGGTATCTACTGGGGGGTGGGGTTAAGTGTTTATACACACAAAATGCATTCACTTCAGTGCGTTCAGAGTAACGCATGCTGACATAGGGTAAATCCAATGGACGGTATGTTTGCAATGGCTTCTTGATGATCAGAACACTTCTACAGTCGTTTACGTTGATAAGATGTGATGTTTTATCGTACAGAAGAAAAACAAATCTCTGAAATGCAAACGTAAGGGACTCTTCGTTTGGCAACTTCTGTAAACAACTGTCCAAGAGCACTGTTGATACAATGGAAGGTCATCCATATTGTCCAACCTCCATTTTTACTTTACCGCTGAATGCGGAAACCGGATTGAATGAAAGACTGGCAGATTGGTGTGGATCTCAGATGTTAGTCGGTGTTTTCTACTACCAAAGTCAATCCAAAGCTAAGCTTTTCATTATTTCCTCCTTTTGAAGTGACGTGTAGATCCACGACAACAACATCTGTGTTCACGACGTATGCTGATGTATAGGTGGTGTACATTGAAACTGAAACACCTGGAACGCAGACACTAACCTTATAAGTATGGTGTTGGTGAAGGACCGATGGAGGTCCTGGCAGTCGTGAGAGGGATTTTTAGCCATTCCTCCTGAAGCACACCGATGGTTTCACACGCAATCCTCCAAAATACTATTGAGTTTCCTGCATGTCGTAGTATTAACGCCCTCGCCTTTCAATCAAGGGGACTAGGGTTCAATACCCGATGGAGGCAATTCTTCTTCTTCTCCTATGGCGCTGCAGCCCTGGCCTCCATAATAGAGACTCTCCATGCTTCTCTGTCCAATGCTTTCATCCTCCAATTTCTCATTCCTAACATTCCTTTCACATCTTCCTCCACTGCCTCCATCCATCTTCTCCTGGGTTTCCCTACAGATCTTCTACCTCCTATTGCACTATAAGCCACTATCTTGGGTATGCGATGTGTATCCATTCTTTGGACATGTCCTGCCCACTCTAGTCTTTTAAATTTAATAAAGTGGGACATACATATGTAACGATTGAAAAATTTTTGGCAAATCTTTTTAATATTTAATAGCCCTCGTATAAATTCATTTGGAGTTTTAATCTTTTGAATGTACATTTTTATCTTTTATCTTTGTTAACATTGTAACGCAGTTTCGGCCCAACGAGAAAGAACGCAAAGCAAGTAGAAGCTTGCGTTGTTTTTCTTCCTTAACAACAATGAGTTCTTTTCGTTCGGCGCTGCGTGGGTTTGTAAATAAGTTTAGCTTGCATTGTGTTTCTGGATATGTCTTTTGGAAAGGGTAATTGTTAATGCTAAAAATAACTTTTCAGTTTGTCGAAATCTTTTGTTGAGAAATAGGATTGCGCAATCTCGCAATAGGATTGCGCAATTCTTTCATCAGCGTTCTCGCTGGCAGATTAATTCAGTATAGCAGTAGATTCCGGAATCGTTAGGTGATTAAATCGCTTGTCGAGGTCCAGGGCTGGGAGAACACAGGCGTTGTGAGGGGAGTGGCTGGTCAGCTCTCCCTTCTACAATGTCCTGAGTTTTCCGTAAGCCACCTTTCTGGATTTGTGCTGGTCAGCATGATCCTTAAAGGGGATTTTGGCAGGCTTGTAAATAATTTGATTTATACATAATTAATCTTAATAATTTAAAATTTTGTTTCATAAATTCTATCGAAGTCGGCACTGGTCAGTGTGACTCCGGTATAAATTCAAGTTATACTTCCTCCTCGTCGAGTTATTTGTTTTAATTCTTAAATCATTTTGAATTCTCCTGGTCAGGAGGTTCATTTAAATAAATTTGTTTCTTTGATACTTAAATCCGAGAGCATACCTCTGGTCAGAGGATGTCTCTTAAATCTAATAACTTATATAGTTTTACGTCCGTTTCTAAAGTCTGAGTATCCGGAACGTTTAATGGGTTTTCTTATTTTGGTTTTATGTTAGATATAATTTTGAAACAGTTATAATAGGTGACCGGTCGAGTAAATGTTTTTATAGAAATTCGTTTTATGTAAAAGTCTATTGTTTTGCTTTTGCAATGTAAGTAGCCAAAGAGGGTAGACAGTGTCCCCTGTTATGTTATGGAATTCCAAGCGAACATTTGTAGTTTGTGGCCGAGAGATGGCTTTGGTAATTGGGTAGAGACAGGCTCCCCTTATCTTTAGTTATGAATGTTATTGGAGGTTGGCCCCGAAGAGGGTAGTATACCTCGAGAGTTCTAAAGAACATAATACTGAAGTGAAAATATGACAGAAGCACAAATAGATATTTACGGATTAGAAGTTTATGTAATTTTCTTTTGGTTTTGGTTAATGGAAATTGTCGATCATTACTGTTAATTTGTCACCTGTTTATTGAAACCAAGTTAAGCTGGGATATGGACGATATATATATATATCTATATAAGAGAGAGCTCTCTGGATTGTATGTTATGAGAAAGCAAGTTTCAGTCTATGTTTTTCGGAAGTTATTTGAACAGAAATTAAATTTTGGCATTGTAAATTTTTTCTCGATCTGAAGATTGTATACTTTCTTTTATCCTAACATATATATGGATTAGTAAATAAATTTATAATCGTTATTTGGTATTTCTTTGAAGTAAGTTTGCCTTATAAGTATAAATTAACTGACTTCCTTTTGGTTGGAGAGGTGTCCCGCCGTTACTGGTCAGTGAGGCGGAGGCCTTATCAATCCAAAGGATGCCAGAATTGATTATGCTGATTTCAATCGCGAATCGTATGCGTATCCTCACTGGTCAGTGGGATGCGGGTGCGATTGCGGTGGAGTTCATGCATGAGAAAGGGCTAATATAATTTGAAGTCTTGGTTATGTAAGTGTAAATTTAACTTTTGATTATATTATTATCTTGAAACAGACCCTTACCCGAACTTTGGGATGCGGGGTCCCATGCCCCGCAGGAACTGAGCGTAGTCGTGTCATATATATATTAATAACAGAAAGATATTTGGTAGGCAGCTACGCCCGGTCTTTGTCTGTCGAGGGGACCGAGCCGGTGTGTCGTGTGTCTTGGCAACGGGCTATCCGCCTACTTGTTGCAAGTGGCGCCCAACGTGGGGCCAACAAGTTGTTTGTTGCAAGACCGCCTACTTGTTGCAAGTGGCGCCCAACGTGGGGCTCGATAGAAGAAGGGAATCTGTATTAGCATATATTGTAAAATAGTTATAATATATTATTCCATAAAATATTTTTATTGTATGCACGAAAGTAAAGTGAAAAGACACTGGATGTAGTGCAGATAAGTGAGAATTGTGTTTTAACTGAGATTGTCTTGAAAAGTAGACTACAATTTGAAGTGACACACTTATTGATGACTGAAAGTGAAGATTCTTGGACTTTGACGAAACCCGAGGAAGAGATTGAAATGGAAATAAGAAGTAGTAAAACCAGCAGAGAAAATGGACTCTTTGGAAATTTGTGACTTGGTGAAAGCTGAGGATGAGATAAGTGACACGAAATTTTAGTGCAAATAATGCGTGTCAAAATGAAAGAAAAGTAGAATGCTGTTGAAGAAGTTTCGTCCAGAGAACACCTCGTCTGGAATCAGTAGACTGAGACAATGGATCGCCAATCAATGAAGACCTCAAACAGGATGAATGTGTCCACGAACATAGTGCAGTGAGTTCGGGTGAAGAGTACAGTGAACGAGAAAACAGCGACAATGGATCGCCAATCAATGAAGAAGCGGGAGATAATTTGGATGGTTGGAGTTTCTCGTCACGTGAAAGAGAGGATGAGGAAGTGATACAGGTGTACCGCGACCTACTTGAAGATGGAAAATTAATGAAAGAATTTGAGCGCCGAGGGATAACAAAGACCACTTGTGCGAACTTTTTTCGGTTAAAAAGAAAAGCCATCGTGGTAAAAAAGGACATGGTTTTTCTTAAAGTCTGAGGTATTTGTTTGAGTGTATATATATATATATGTATGTAAATTAGTATTGTCATAGCGTGTAGATTAGTAAGTAAGTTAAAGGCAATCGTTAGCTAATTGAATTTTCATTTGAGAATTTTTCTCCAAAAGGAAGGAATTTAAATTTTTTTTCTTTTGAGAAAAATTCTCCCAAAAAAAGAAAGGGGCATATTGTAACGATTGAAAAATTTTTGGCAAATCTTTTTAATATTTAATAGCCCTCGTATAAATTCATTTGGAGTTTTAATCTTTTGAATGTACATTTTTATCTTTTATCTTTGTTAACATTGTAACGCAGTTTCGGCCCAACGAGAAAGAACGCAAAGCAAGTAGAAGCTTGCGTTGTTTTTCTTCCTTAACAACAATGAGTTCTTTTCGTTCGGCGCTGCGTGGGTTTGTAAATAAGTTTAGCTTGCATTGTGTTTCTGGATATGTCTTTTGGAAAGGGTAATTGTTAATGCTAAAAATAACTTTTCAGTTTGTCGAAATCTTTTGTTGAGAAATAGGATTGCGCAATCTCGCAATAGGATTGCGCAATTCTTTCATCAGCGTTCTCGCTGGCAGATTAATTCAGTATAGCAGTAGATTCCGGAATCGTTAGGTGATTAAATCGCTTGTCGAGGTCCAGGGCTGGGAGAACACAGGCGTTGTGAGGGGAGTGGCTGGTCAGCTCTCCCTTCTACAATGTCCTGAGTTTTCCGTAAGCCACCTTTCTGGATTTGTGCTGGTCAGCATGATCCTTAAAGGGGATTTTGGCAGGCTTGTAAATAATTTGATTTATACATAATTAATCTTAATAATTTAAAATTTTGTTTCATAAATTCTATCGAAGTCGGCACTGGTCAGTGTGACTCCGGTATAAATTCAAGTTATACTTCCTCCTCGTCGAGTTATTTGTTTTAATTCTTAAATCATTTTGAATTCTCCTGGTCAGGAGGTTCATTTAAATAAATTTGTTTCTTTGATACTTAAATCCGAGAGCATACCTCTGGTCAGAGGATGTCTCTTAAATCTAATAACTTATATAGTTTTACGTCCGTTTCTAAAGTCTGAGTATCCGGAACGTTTAATGGGTTTTCTTATTTTGGTTTTATGTTAGATATAATTTTGAAACAGTTATAATAGGTGACCGGTCGAGTAAATGTTTTTATAGAAATTCGTTTTATGTAAAAGTCTATTGTTTTGCTTTTGCAATGTAAGTAGCCAAAGAGGGTAGACAGTGTCCCCTGTTATGTTATGGAATTCCAAGCGAACATTTGTAGTTTGTGGCCGAGAGATGGCTTTGGTAATTGGGTAGAGACAGGCTCCCCTTATCTTTAGTTATGAATGTTATTGGAGGTTGGCCCCGAAGAGGGTAGTATACCTCGAGAGTTCTAAAGAACATAATACTGAAGTGAAAATATGACAGAAGCACAAATAGATATTTACGGATTAGAAGTTTATGTAATTTTCTTTTGGTTTTGGTTAATGGAAATTGTCGATCATTACTGTTAATTTGTCACCTGTTTATTGAAACCAAGTTAAGCTGGGATATGGACGATATATATATATATCTATATAAGAGAGAGCTCTCTGGATTGTATGTTATGAGAAAGCAAGTTTCAGTCTATGTTTTTCGGAAGTTATTTGAACAGAAATTAAATTTTGGCATTGTAAATTTTTTCTCGATCTGAAGATTGTATACTTTCTTTTATCCTAACATATATATGGATTAGTAAATAAATTTATAATCGTTATTTGGTATTTCTTTGAAGTAAGTTTGCCTAATAAGTATAAATTAACTGACTTCCTTTTGGTTGGAGAGGTGTCCCGCCGTTACTGGTCAGTGAGGCGGAGGCCTTATCAATCCAAAGGATGCCAGAATTGATTATGCTGATTTCAATCGCGAATCGTATGCGTATCCTCACTGGTCAGTGGGATGCGGGTGCGATTGCGGTGGAGTTCATGCATGAGAAAGGGCTAATATAATTTGAAGTCTTGGTTATGTAAGTGTAAATTTAACTTTTGATTATATTATTATCTTGAAACAGACCCTTACCCGAACTTTGGGATGCGGGGTCCCATGCCCCGCAGGAACTGAGCGTAGTCGTGTCATATATATATTAATAACAGAAAGATATTTGGTAGGCAGCTACGCCCGGTCTTTGTCTGTCGAGGGGACCGAGCCGGTGTGTCGTGTGTCTTGGCAACGGGCTATCCGCCTACTTGTTGCAAGTGGCGCCCAACGTGGGGCCAACAAGTTGTTTGTTGCAAGACCGCCTACTTGTTGCACATAATTCTTTGTATAGATGGTACAATTCATTGTTATATCTTAATCTCCATCCATCTCTGTATCTTACTGGTCCCCATATTCTTCTCATAATTTTCCTTTCAAAAGCATCCAGGTCCATCTTGGATTTCTTATTGAACGTCCAGCTCTCGCTTCCATACGACAATGTTGGTCTGATTATAGATTTATATAGTTTAACCTTAGTTACTCTGTGTACTTCCCTGGTTTTGAATATCGGCAATAGGGAAAAATAAACTTTGTTTCCCTGATTTTTTCTCCTTTTGATTTCATAGCTTTCATTTCCATCTTTATGTATTTTTGCTCCCAAATATACAAATTCTTCTACTAGGTCAACATCGTCATCACCTACTGATATTGTTTTTCTTGCATCATATGCCTTGGTCTTTCGACTCTGGATCATCATTTTTGTTTTATTTAAGTTTATTTGTAGGCCAACTGTTTTAGCTGCATTTTTAAATTGAGTATATGTTTCTTCTACTGCAGCCATAGTTCTTGAAATGATAATTACATCGTCTGCGTAAGCCATTATCTGAGTGGTCTTATATACTATAGTGTCATTTCTGTCTATGTTAGTTTGTCTTATTATATATTCTAAAACCATATTGAAAAGTAAAGCAGCAAGTCCGTCACCTTGTTTCAATCCCTGGTTCACTAGTATGTTTTCTGTGAGTTCGTTCTGTAGTTTAATTTGGCTTTTGGTTCCTGTCATTGTCTGACGAATCAGTTTAATCAGTTTTTCTGGTATTTTAAATGTCCGTAATATATTTTCCAATTGCCCTCTCAGTACACTATCATATGCCTGTTTAAAATCTATAAAAATATGTACATATATATCCACATTGTATTCCCAGCATCTCTCAGTAATCTCTCTTAATGTGTAAATCTGGTCTGTTGTTGATCTTCCTATTCGAAAACCTGCTTGGTATACTCCTATGCATTTTTCCGCCAAGGGTTCCAATCTCTCTTTAAGAAGTCCTGATAATATTTTATATGCTGTTGAAAGAAGTGATATACCTCTGTAGTTGTTACATGTTAGCTTATCTCCTTTTTTATATATAGGGCATATAATAATATTCTTCCATTCTTCCGGCATATGTTCTTCTTCCCAGATTTTATATATCAACTGGTATACTGCCTTTATTAATTCCGGTCCTCCTTTTTTGAGTAGTTCACTGGGTATGCCATCTCTTCCCGGTGCCTTATTCCTTTTCTGTCTGTCCATTTCTTTCTTAAGTTCTTCTTCTGTTGGTGATTCGATTTGTACTTCTATATTACCTTGCTATTCTCTATTTATCTGTATTTCTATTACATTATCTTCTACGTTCAGGGGTGGGTTTAGTAGCTGTTCAAAATAGTATATCCATACTTGCATAATCTCCTGTCTCTCACTTGCTATTTCTCCCTCACTTTTGCGGATTAGGTCTGTTCTTGGTTTGTATCCTTCTTTGAAGGATCTAACTTTTCTAAAAGCTTGTTTTATATTATTTGCCTTAAATTCTTCTTCTATCTGTCTCAGGTTATCATTTATATATTTCCGTTTCTTCTTTCTACAAATTTTATCCGCTGCCCTTCTTGCTTCTTTATACACTTCTTCTCTTTCTCTAGTTGGTCTATGCTGGTATTCCATGTATTTTCTATTCCTAAATTCAATCACTTCCTTACATTCAGTATCAAACCATTCCTGTTGTTTTGGTTTCTCTTGATATCCTAGGATTTCTCTCGCTGTTGTTGTTACATTCTCCCTCACTTTTTCCCACATTTCTTCTATAGAGTCTCCTGGTATTATTGGGTTTCCTTGCATTTTTTCCTTTATAACTCCACTGTATTCAGTTAGTTTTTCTTCTTGATATAATCCCTCAGTCTTGTATTTGTCCTGCCTACTATTTTTATTTAGTTTATTTTTGTTCATTCTGCATCTATATTTGATTGTTACTAGATGATGATCCGATCCACAATGTGCTCCTCGCATGGTTCTTACATCTAATATGCTTATGGCGAATCTTTTATCTATTAGGACATGGTCAATTTGATTAAATGTTTGACCATCCGGTGATATCCATGTTCATTTGTGTACATCTTTATGTGGGAAAATAGTGGAGCTAATTATCATGTTCTTACTTACTGCAAATTCCATTAGTCTCATCCCATTCTCATTGGATTCATTGTGCAGACTATGCATACCTATCGTTACTCTATATTCTTGCTCTTTTCCAATTTTGGCACTCATGTCTCCTAAGACTATTATTGTATCATTATTAGGCGTTGAATCATAGACTCTTTCCAGCAGTTGGTAGAATAAATCCTTTGTTACCTCATCCATTTCTTCTGTTGGAGCGTGGGCATTTATCAAGGTTAGGTTAAAAAGCCTGATCTTAATTCTTAAGGAGCATATTCTTTTACTGATTGGTTTAAAATCCAGGATATTGTTTTTAATCTTCTTATCAATTATAAATGGCACTCCAAAATCTCTTCCTCTTCCTTTTTTTCCTCTGTAGCAAATTGTATGAGTCCTATGTTCAGTTATTCATTTATCTTTCCATCTTGTGTCTTGTATGGCTGTTATCTGGATGTCATATTTCTTAATTTCTTGTATTAAACCTCCTATTTCCCCTGGTTTATAGAGTGTTCGGACGTTCCATGTACCAATCTTCATATCCATTTTCCGTTGCCTTTGTCGTTTCCATTTGTGGCTACCATTCCGAGGCTCCTTTTCTGGTTTCGAAACCTTTCTCATATTGCGGTGTGGGGTTATCAGCCCCACCCCAACCCCCATACTTGGAGGACCAGGATTTTTGATTGAGGTTTACTACCCTAGAGAGACTGGCTTCACTACGCCTTCGGAGCCTTCTCTGCCCCTTTGATTTTCTGTCAGGGTTCCTTCCCTTAGCCTTTGGGGATCCTTCCCCTCCTTGCAAGGCAGCAGGGCTGAGCTTATAGTGGCGGCTCTACCTCGCCACATCACAGGATTTTCCTCGGAGTCTTGCAGTATTCACTGAGATGTAGATGCCACTCCACATCTCGCTGCCTCCTCCAATCCTGGTGCTGCTTGTCCGCGACTGTTTCCAGCTAGCCAACATATCTGCTGGCCGTTCCCCTATCCGCAACCTGGGGACGCGCCTGGTGGCATTCAGCTTTGCCTCTGGGAAGGTAGCACAGCCCAGGGAGGCACTTATTAGTCCGGCAATCTCTGGAGAGCGGTAGAGAAGGGAATAAAGCGAGTGGGCGGAGAGAAGCAGTATACGCTGCTGCAGTGTCTTTCCCCCTCCTCGCAATCTCGCTCTCTCTCACGTGTTCATTGGTTTAGGCGTCTCGAGTCAGCACTTGCGCAGAGACTTATTTTCGTACGTTGCTCCAGAGATTACCGGAACAGAGTATAGCGTTACTGTGCATAAAGTGGACTTCCAAGTCAATCAATCAATCTAAATATTGTTCTGTCCAAATTTTCGGAAACGCTGCAGTACTTTTGAAACATTCGATATGTGACAACTGTAAATATATTTCTATTCTATTATTTTACATAGGTTTCCTATATCTTTGCAGGCATCTGCAAATATCTCGTCCACTTTATTGTGTCTCGATGCACTGATAGATTGCCATGCAACCATGTAACCATGTAACCACAATGTGCATCCACGCTAACTTGTGCAGAAATTTCCTTCTTATTCACGTACTGGAAGAATTCTGAGAATGCGGCCGCGCACTGTCATGCGTGAAAATGAGCCCGGGCCGAACCGTCAATAACAAACCTTGTTCGTTATGTGATCCACTGGGGGAAACGGAGTCACAGGACTGACCGCATCTGAAACAAACAGTAAACAGGGGCCTATGGATCCCTTGCAGAGATAGGTTGTCACGAACAGTCACCGATTCTCGACGCATCGCTTCGTGACGCTGTCATTTGTGTGTCACGGCGGTCGATGCATCTCCCGGCGAGCGGCAACAGAGATTCGTCCATTTTTTCCAGTTATGATGCACTATAGAGGTTAACAAATCTTTGCCCTGTGTCGAGAATTGGTCGGAAAGTAAGGTGCAACTTAACCGGAGCTAAACGTACACGCAGAAAAAAATGCTTCACTTAAAACAAAAAGTGTATAAAATCTGTAGCCCAAACCAAATATGTAAGTGCGTCATCGAGAAAGATGCAGGAAGGTGCAACAACTGATGCATTTAAGTACTGTTTGTGATTCCAATTTACACTCATATTAGAGGATATCCGATGTACAGGATCCCGAGATTTCGCTTCCTATATGCCATTCTCGAAATCCGAGATTACAATATGCATAATCCCGGATGTTAGACATGGTTTGCATTATGCATTCCAAACATACAATGTTTTCGTGAACTTGAATAAAAGCTTTAACGGTGGATGGAGACTGACCCAAATACCAATATGAGGTAAGAAACCCCTGTCCGGAAACGCTTCATTAATAAATTAGAAGCCAAAACTAGTTGTGTCTGCATACGACAGTGGAATAAGAAAACTGACAGAAGCGGCTTGTAGATTAAATACGGACATTACTGAAGTGTATCGTAGCCCTCTGCGACGTAAACGTTACAGTAGGTGTTCCAAATGGCGTCCCCAAGCGTCGATGCATGTACGCCTACAAGCTCTGTTGCATCCACTCTAACATCCCTGGAGTCGTTCTCAGGACATCACAGATACCAGGGATTCTTGCCAGGAGAGGGTGCAAGGAGTGACTCTCGGCTGGGCACCCAATCGTCAGCCGTTACTTCCAGGCAGTGCACCCTGTATGTCCGTATTACGTCTACAAGCTCCAACTTTCAGTTCATTAATGATTCAAGATGTATAACATATCTGTAATGTTTGCTATTATAAGATTTTTGCCCGAACAGCATAGATTCGTCTACTTTACTCTATAAACACGCACAACCACGCACAAACACACTCCCTCACATAGGAATACCTACATAATAGATTGCTGCAATAAACGTTTTTGCTGGAGCGGCAAATAGTTCGCACGGGCAACGCTAGATGGCATACAGAATTGATAGTTCTTCCGCTCGAGCGAAAAACGCTCGAACCCTATTAGTACACGTATTTCCTTCATTTGTCTATGGTAGTGAGTCCTCAAATATGGACCGCGAAGTAAAAGACGAAGTGAAATTGAAAAGTAGTTACCATCTCAATGTTAAAATGCAGTTTTGTATATATTACCAAGATATGTGAAAATGAAAAATGATTATGGGCTGAAACTGCTTAGGCTGACATTTTATGTTTCTACGATTATTGTCACAATAAAATGATTTTCGATTGAATGTTATAACTGATTTTCATTATATTTTGCAGAATATGATTATCCTTTTCGGTTAGTGAACAATGATGTACACATACTTCTTGCACTGTGATACGATATTTGTAATTGCTTATTCAGGTCTGTCAGCATGTGTATCCATTTTACGTTTCGGTCTGTAGATATTGCATACTTTCTTGTGTATTTGAGCCTTATATAATAATATGCAGAATTATTATTTAGAATTGTAATTGCATAGAGTGGTGTCCTTCCGTGTATGGGTTTTAGGTTCACAGTGCTCCTTATTAGGCTCTGAAATACGGGACGTTGCCAATCACTCCATTACGAGTTCGACACGCTCGAGCGTGGAAGACTCGAAGGAGTTTGAGCGAGCCAAAGTGGTCCCATGCAGCACTCTACTACACAAAGAGTAAGGAATAGAAACAATCAACTCAACAGATTTGCTGTAGCAGAAATTTGTATTTGAAATTCAAGCTCATGTTATCTGAAAGACTCCTAATGAGCATGACCTTGGTGCATACTTTTCCTGGAAGACTTTATTAACTTTGATCTTTGAGCGTCTTCTCCTGCATCATTTCCCCTGAGGAGATGAGCCTGGCAGGGATCGGGGCTTATTGAATGAGGACGCAGGTGTCGAAGGAGGGTGCGAACAACGGGGGAGATCCTCAAAGGGACAGAACTCTTTGCACCACGTCAAGAAAGACGATAATTGAATTACCTTATTTCTTCTCCGACGGGGGCGAATCTTGCTAAACGATCCAAAGCCTTCTTTGCTGTTAAAGGGTGGTAATTTGACACTCACAATACTCTAATCCTGACGCCAGAAGGTTCCAATGCGTCAACGCCATGGAACATAATCTTCAGCGAATCGTCAAAGATGAGGGAGAGTTCAAGGCGAAATGTAAACGACTTTGCTTTGTAAAATAACGCTTATAAGCTTTCATTTTCATCAACTATACAAATAGTTGCTGATCTAATGAAGAATGTAGAGCTGATACCTTCACTGGTGTATTGGATGTTATATTTCAGGGAGGAAATAAGGATTTTCACTGCCTTTGAAGTACACATACTCTACGAATCTTAATCGCAAATTAGCAAAACCGAAAACCTTCGAGGTTTTACGAAATGATTTACAGTCTATGAGCGATATTCAATGTTAACAGCGGTGCTGGTGTCCGTGGTGCAGTGGTTAGCATAGTGCGATACCACTCCAGAGGTCCTGGGTTCGAATTTCGGCATGGGTATTGGTGTTCCTTGTGCGTCTATTCATCAATTTAACCCTCCAGTAGGCGCGCTTTGTCACCCCGTCCGTTTTTCGTTTAAAAATTTGCTTGTTTTGCATTTATAGTTGAATAAACTTATTTAGACATGATCTTACATTCTTGTATCCTTGAATGTAGAAATATTTATTTTCTTATTTATTTGCATATTTATTTTCACCCATACAATGAAAAGTTTTTGTTCTCACATAATACATATGTATCTTTGAGTTTATACATATTTATGATATTTATTTATTTTCACATGTAAAATAATAAGATTATTGCAAACTTTATTTGTGTCCTTGAGTTTACAAATGTTTACAAATGTTTATTTTTTTGTTTCTTTGCACTCATACAATAACAAGTTGTTGTACTTATATAATATATATTTTTATTTTTTATTTTAAATATTTTAATTATATTTGTTTATTTTCTCTTGTACAATAATACGGTTCTTACGCACAATGTTTGTGTGTTTGAGTTTACAGATGCATATAAATGTGTATTTTTTCACGTATACAATAAGAAGTTGTTCTTTATCCCATAAATGGCATGATGAATCGATATAACTATTGAATAACAATCAAACGTTATTGCTATAATAGTGATCTGTGATAAAACTAGTAATAGATACAAACGCAAGCATAAAAACATTATAGTAATAATTAAAATTTTATTTACACGAAAAGGCTCGCGGGGTGACTCAGTCACCCCAAGAATGCACAGATATGGAAAAACGCCTCTGGTATGTAGAGAAAGGTAGACAGAAGAACGGCGCTGAAACTCCAATTGAAGAATACCAAAGAGCGGATGGCAGGGTGGCGCCAGTCATGTCTCGACACGGCAAGCAAATGTGGTTGTGGGGTGACAAAGACCCCCAGTGCGCCCGCCGGAGGGTTAGTCATATGATCGCTCATTCTCATCTATGCGATTAACCAAAAGTGGCAGTGATACTAGGTAAAATATATCCAAATCAATCAATTCATGTAAAGAAGAAGAATCAAATTATCTTTCCAAGTATTGTAGTCAACACTTGCCGAATGTAGATCCCTTACATTTAACCCCTTCCCTTTGAAATTTTCTGACAAATGGTTTTCCGTTCTGTGTATTTTTTTCTGACTAGTAATATTTTTAAGTAGCTACTGCTTCAACACAATTCATCCGAGTATCATGGTTCATACGTCTCTCTCTTCAGAATAGAACAGGCTTTGAAATGGTACCACGCACATGTGTACATCATGTATGAGGAAAGGGAAATGGGGGATAATTCGGGAAATTTTCACCGAAAAATCTCTTTTGGTAAGTTTGGGGCCCTCTGGACCGGCTGGATATAGGTACCCGATTATAATCTACCTTGAAAAATACTATGGTCTATACGTAATGCGTCCGACAAGTTTAATTGCAATATCTTCAATAGGTATGATGGATGAGGGAAAATATTTCGCAATCCTGTTTGACAATACTATTAGATACTATTAGAAACTTAAAAAACAAAAATAAATCACCAACAGTTCAAATAAAGCAACACCAATATATATATATAAAGCAACTGACTAAACGTGGCACACAAACGAACTCACGTTTGCACTTTGTCAGCATAACACAAAAACAGTTTACTTTCCTGTGAACTTCTTCTTTTTCTTCTTTTTCTTCTTTTTCTTCTTTTTCTTCTTCTATGTCGGCACTGAAAATCGTGACTAAATAAAAGGTCGTTGTTTCTTCAATAGCAAAACATATGTTGCACCAACAAAAGACGTAAATACACTATACAGTACAGTACATAGTCTGCGGGAAACAGATTTCCATCAGTGGTTGACTGCATTTTCTTTGGGAAGTTCTCTTGTTGACTTCTAGCCACATTTAAAACCTTGCATTCTGCTTTCCCCCCCTTTTGCCTGTCCGGATTAAGCGAAGTCCGGCTTATCGGGTTCCGGATTAACGAGGTTTTACTGTACTTCTGATCATAAGACCATAAAGGTAACGTAGATAAGAAGGAAGATAAAGAGCCCCTCTATTGAGATGTGCGTTAACACATACCACTCATGCCTCTAGCAGAGCACGATTGGTTGGTAAGATTATAATTTTTGTAATTATTATAATTATCATAAGGTAGGTGAGGCAAAGATGTTTCCAAGGTGGTCCACTTGACGAAAATCATATTAGTATTTAACACAGCTAACAAATGGCACTACATTAATATACCCAGTCCTCCTCTGGTGCACCATGCAGAAAACGAACTGTCTCCGTCTGTCAGCACCCATTTTATTTAAGTTATTATGGAACCTCTGGCGTTGTAGGGACTGTGCAGACCAGTCCTCCACGGAGGTCGGCTATTCGTCGTTACTGTATATAATGTATGTCAACAATCAAACGTTTCACACCAACATTTTTCTCTAATAAGATGTAGAAACGTTAATAAATATGAATATATCTTGAGCACAAGCATCATTTTCTAAGCCAACTATAAGCCGTGGGCCACCTTTGGGGTCCATGAACCACGTTGGGAACAGATGTAACGGTTTTGTGATTCTTTTCAAAATATCCATTTGTGAATGATGAAATAAAAAGCCACTTTCGGCTAATCGTGAGGATGAGTGATGATGTGATGGAATTGACGAAGAGGCACTGACAAAGAACACCCTTGCCTTAGATGGGATTCGAACTCGGGACCCCTCACCACGGAGGTTGGCTTATTTTTTTATTAATGATGATAATTTTTTCACTTATTTTTAAATGCACCTATAAGCAACAAAGAAAGCAGCCATTCAATAACAAAATGTTTTCTTGAAGTTTCGTGGGTCTGTAAACCCCTCCCCACCTTTAACATAAGTATTTTTTTTTTTTGTACGGGACGGGTAAGGTTAAGTAATGACATCATTGTTACCCCGAAATATTTTCTGCGCCCCACATCCACCCAAAACATCTTGACATACCCACCACTTTTTTAAAAGTATTTGTAACGTCACCCCTGATAACCTAATAACATTATATATCAAGGATCTCCCCTCAATATTTCTGGTTTCATTTATGAATAATTCATAAGGTTTAGTTCGGGTCCTTATTATAGGCCAAAGGCCATATAAGGCTGTAGCGCCGTATGGTGGCATGGGCCATAATTAAATCGGAATAAAGTGAAACTTGGTATAGATGCTATGGTTACCACGGGGATGCGAATACTGACGGAAAAATAAATAGTACAAATTTTCACCGCCATGTGCACATGTGGCGCTGAAATATGATGCACAGTGAACAGCATCCTATTTCTGAACTCTGTCTTACATTTCCAAAGGGTAATTCACGTTGATGTCGCCCTAATTGAACACTGCAATACTGTCATAAAGCTTTGCCCGTCTGACTTCTGGTTGTTATTTCAGCGTCACATTTTCACCTGGTGGTGAAATTTTGAACTATTTTTCCTCGGTCAGCATTCACTTCCCCATGGTCTCTATATACTCTGTACCAAGTTTCATCGAGATCTGTTATTTTGAACTGGCTACAAAGAGTACCGAATAAGGGGAATTTATTTTTAAGCGCCAAATTTCCAACTGGCGATGAACATTCGAAATACTTTTTTCCGTCAGTATTCGTTTCCCCATGGTATACATATTTATCTGCAATCCGATGCTTCGAGAGGGTCTCTGAATAGGGTTGTTTGCTTTCACATTTACAAGTACACATGAATACATCCTCCCGGGTTCGATACCCGGTGGAGGCGCAAGTGGTTCGGATCCCACTTTAAACTGTAGGTCCAGTCCCGGTTAGCATTACTGTGCATAAAGTGGACTTAAAACACCAAATCAATCCAATCCAATACATCCCCTGGAGATCCGAACGTCATGCTCGAATTGCACAATTACAAGAGCACCTGAGGTTTCCACGCCTAGAGAAAATCACTGCTGACGTCACACGAGCATTCGAGAATATAATTATAAACCTGGAGGACTCATCAGTGAAACACGTTCGCAAGGAAAATCCCCACATTACGTCGTATTCAATTACGGTATTTGAAGTAAGGTCAATTCTCGTCACTAGCTATGGGCAGTTGAACTGATCACCATTCAGTATTGAACAAGCCATTCAAATTCAATATTGTGTCCTGTAAGATTATTGAGAAGTTTTGTAGTTTTCAGAATGTTCTTTAAATATTTACATCTGCATTAATACGTTCAGTATTGATCACGTTTGCTTGCTTAATTTTAAATGTGAGTCATTTGTGCAAGGATAATCTCGAACCTTTATTTGGTAATAATTCCCTTCATTTCAAAAACTATTCTTGCCAGAATAACTTACTTGAAAAAAGTAAATAGCGGTCTGGATGTACGCTTTATCTGCATATCCGGATTATAGGAATATTCATATTATCCAGATATCCAAATTAGCCTGATGATAGATCCAGATATCCAAATTATCCCGATGACCGTATTATCTGGGAATCCAAATTATCCTGAAGATGGTATTATCCAGGAATCCAAATTATCCTGATGATCGTATTATCCAGATATCCAAATTGTATTGATGATGGTATTATCCGGGTCTCCAAATTATCCTGATGACCGTATTATCCGTGTATCCAAATTATCCTGATGACCGTATTATCTGGGTATCCATATTATCCTTATGATCGTGTTATCCGGATATCCAAATTGTCTTGATGATAGTGTTAGCCAGATATCCAAATTATCCTGATGTTCGTGTTATCCAGATATCACGGGTGTAGCGGTAGTTTTTTTTAACCCTTGGGACCGCCCTGATACTTTATTTTTGTAACAACTATTTTTTCCATTAAGAGTCTTCCTTAGAATATATGTAGGCCTAAATCGAAAACGTATTAACTGAAAAAAATAACACATCTACTCTGTTGTAAATTTCCAGTAAAGCAACCGTTATTTAGGCGAAAGAATCGATAAGCTGTCTGCATTGTGTCGACAATGAAAGTTAAGACCAACGCCGCCAGCATTTTCGCTGTCAACAATGGATTTTAGTTGCGATAAGACGGTGAAGCATAAAGAAGGGAGAATTTGTGACTGACTCTCAATTGCGTCTGTTCTTTTGTTTTTAGCATTTGCATTGTGAGTTTCGAGGTGATTAAAACGTCTTTTCGGTCGCGCTCTGATTTTCTATTCGAAATGAAAATGTTTGAGAACAAGGTTACAAATTATTTCCAAAAAGTACAAAAACAGAAAATAAAACTGTGAGTGACAATGGTAGTAATTCTGCAGTACTGGCTGCACATAGTGTTAATCCTTCACCGAGTGTATCACACGTAACACCAGCAAGAACAACCTCAGAAACGGCAACAACAACAGCGACATTCCAACATGAAGCCAATCCAGGTAATGTTTCGTGTTCTGGTTTTCCCTTTATATGGTCTGAGCAACAGTGGTTGGAGCGTAAGCAAAAACATAAATGGTTGATAGCAAGAAAAGGGTGTTTAGGGTGCGATGATTGTTGGTCCTCGGGTTATTTAGGGCCTGTTAAAAGTCAGGGATTATCATTAAGTAAGGAATGGGTTAAGTGTCAAGTTTCAATTAATGGCACATAACTGTACACAAATTTTCTGTTACAGTTTCTGAAAAGTGCACTGAAAGCTATTTTCTCTACAATAACACGTTTATTAAATAAGAAAATATGAGATTTACATATAAAGCTTTAAATATATTGTTCTTATTTTTCGCTGCTACAATTATTACTTTAACCTTTGATTTATCCTCTATTTCGTAGTTTTTAATTAGTAATATGCAAGTTGCATATCAAAATGTTATTGTATTCTTATATACCAAATTGGAATTAGGCATTTGCTGAATTATGGGAGAAATTGGAAGGTTAGGGGAAAGTGGGGGAATTGCGACCACCTAAGGGAGATTTTAAAAATCTCAAAAACTCTACGCAGTGAAACAAAAAGAAAATGTGGGCCTGAAAAAGCAATGTTTGTAGTACATCTCTGCTTATCACTTTGCTCCCTGTCGTTAATAGTTACCTCTGTAAACGTCAAAAAGTAACAATGTGCGTGTGAGCGCAATTGCCCTATTGGTAGGGTAATGACACTCACTAATCATCCTAACAGTAAATCAATACCATTTTTGTAATATACAGAAAATATATCTTTAAGTACTTATATTTATTAAGATGCAGATACAAATTAAATTGAGCACAATTTTGCACAAAAATGCACACTTGGGACAGTTATTATGAGAAACGTGTTTGCACCCTTCATGTTCCCATCACAAACAGCGTGAGCGTCATTACCCGAAAGGCGCCATATTATGTTATTTGTTTCCCGTCTCATGAAGAACCTCAAATGTTTACTTTGTAATAATTAAGAAATAAACAGGAGATACTATTATTATATCTGTAAAATTTTCAAGACTCTAGCTTAAACGTTCCGTCTACTTACCTTGCACTTTTTTCCTTTCCAATTTTATAAGAAAATATGACGAATTCGTTTTTCGCACCCTGCTTCTTAAAAGTCAACTCCACATGTGCCGCCTTTTGTTTGGTGCCTCGTAGTACTGGGTTCTAGATGTCAGCAGAGGTTACTCTTCAATAACACCCTCCGTAACGACTACAGAGGGGTGAGCGCCATTGCCCGCTGAGCGCCATTCCCCCACTTTCCCCTACATTTATAAAATTTATGATCTACTTGTGTAGTGAATATGTCTCGAAACAGGCGCGTTAGTGACACGAAGATGTCTATTTTGAAGGGACCGCCCTGTTACTATATCCAAATTATCCTGATGATCGTATTATAAGGATATCTATTTTATCCTTATGATCGTATTATCCAGATATCCAAATTATCCTAATGATCGTGTTATGCAGATATCCAAATTATCCTGATGATCGTATTATCCGGATATATAAATTATCCTGATGATCTTACTATCCAGATATCCAAATTATCCTAATGATCATGTTATCCGAATATGTAACTTATCGTGAAAATCGTGTTATCCATACATTTAAATTATCCTGATGACCTTGTTATCCAGATATCCAAATTATCCTGATCGTGTTTCCAGATATCCAAATTATCCTGATGATCGTATTATCCGGAAATCCAAATTATCCTGTTGATCGTATTATCCGGATATCCGAACAATCAGGATTTTCTGGATATCCGAAATTTTCGGATATCTGTTTTCCCGGATATTCTGATTATCCCTTGCACCCGAAATGGGTATGGGATAAGTTGAAATCCTGATATTTGTTATCTGTATTTTGTGGCCATCCCTCCTTGAAACAAGCTTCGATATATTCCTGGCTCGTGCACTTTTGAGTTGGCCCTTAGCCACGTCATAAGCGCTCGCCGAGGGGACCTTCAGCCACGTTTTGGCTCTTAATGCCATTATAACACCATTAAGCCTTGTTTCCATGATATAAAAATTCAATATGCTGACCAAGGCAGTAATTTAATTTTATAATAAAACTTAAACTAAACGTTTAGTTTATGTTTTATTATAAAATTAATTTACTGTCTTGGTCAGCATATTGAATTTTTAATGCCTTTGAAGATACCGACATGTATTATTGGAGGAAGGGAAACAGGTAAGTATCTTCACTAATTCGAAAAGTTTAGAATGTGTGTACGGGCTCTAATATTGTCTATTTTCTTAAAAATAAACCGAGTAAATACTATTCTTTTCAAAATAGCTAGATGCTTCACATAAACAAATACAATAGCGACGCTAAATTCGAAAAGCAATATTTCTTTTGCCATTTTCACATTTTAAACATAATTGAAATTAATTGTTTTCCGCCAGTTCCCAAAAATTTCTACCTCGCCTCTGTTATAAATTATGACGCTCATATTTTCAAACATGAAAATTCAAGAATAACTCACTTAGCTTAGTTTTCGGGGTGAGTGTAACCTTTGTTTAAGTTCCCTAGCAACGTCCCTTTTCACGGTCAACAACGATCATGGCAATCTCGAAAGAATTGTTATACCTCTAAACATATTTTGAAAACAGCCATTGAGTACTAATATCTATGTAACTGTTTGTGTAATCTCTAGACTGAATCTTCTTATATAGATGTCACTGTTGTTTGGAACACATTTTCTAACTAGGAATTGGATTCTTCATCTCGAGAGTAAAGTATGAGAAAAAATGTCGGAATTCTTTCTCCTGGAAAGGGACATTTTTAGGAACGTTAAAAAGGAGTGGGTCGTTATGGAGGATTTTTGGTTCATAGACTTCTTTCATGGAGTACTTTGTCGGTGAGTGGTGGGATTGGGTTTTTGTGTATGTTGAATTTCTTCTCCTAACTTCACAACTGATAAACGTAACGCTGCTTAAAACTTCGTTCGTCTCTTTCAAATGGCTCCATCCTTCAGACAGTAATATCCATATGGCATTTGCACTCGTGGGCCATTATCAATAGGAACATAGATTTGAGAGAAAAATGCTGCTTCTTATTTATATCCTGTACGTCCGAGACCTGAAGCAATGTCTAACAGACTTCGCTGAAAGAGAATGAAAATGCTTAATGCTTCAAACACATGTTATTTGAGAGAATTTCTTATTCTAAATGCTCTGAACCCTGCCGGTAAATGAGGTCGTTGGTTGATTCAGTGATGCCAACTGCAGAACATTTCCCTAGGTGTAACAATTTATCAACAAGTGTTACCAGTTTCTTGTCATATTTCGTTTTGAAAATCAATATGGAGACACTTTTATAAGAATTTGCAAAGCAAAAGTGTATCAATGATACACATCCTGTTGTGTGATGTAAGACTTGAATCTTTCCTGGCGAAGGATGAGGAATAAATTCTCTCGGCTGGGACAGATCCCAAGCTTTCGAGAGATAACATCACTCTCATCTTTGGGGTAGAAGTGAAGATGCGAGCGACGTTAGCTCACGAAAGCTCGGAAACTGTTTCAGAATTGAGCTGGTCCATTGCACGAGAGAATATATTCATCAGACATTAGATGTTTTAAGACACACGAGGGGGTGTAAGGGGTACCTTCCACGTAGGCGCCCAAAAGTCAACCTCACTTCCACGTAGTGCACCCTGGACTAAAGACTAACGAGGCTCTGGCGACTGGCACTATGGTCAGTATAATTTTGTGTGTGTTGTCCTGTTTTTTTGTCCTTATGTGTGCTGAGTGTCCGTTTGTAGCCTCAGCTTTTAACAGAAGTCAGAACATTTTAAGATTTTTAATTATGCAACGTTAGAGTTGTACTTTGTAATGATAAGGGGCTGGCCCCCGTATAATGTGACGGGAGCAAAATAGCCTAAGTGCTGACGCTCCCACAATTTTAAAATCAAATTCAAATTCAAGACACACGAGGTATGTCAGGTATTGAGAATTGTGCGTGGAAATTTGCATATTGTACACAGTTATATATGAATAAGTATTCTGACTAATTGGCGGTCAATTTATGCACAGATAAGCTAATCGGGACTGGACCTGCAGTTTAGAGTAGGACCCAAAGAACTATGTGCCTCCATTGGGTATTGAACGCCTTAAAAAATAACATTCATTGCTGAAACTGACTTAGAGATAGCGATCAATCCTTGTGTTGTGCGGAAGTAAGGAATATTGAGTTAACGAAATTAGAGATTTTCTATAATTTAAAAATAATGGCATACAATAATACTAAAATAAAAAAAATGGGTATATAAACATTGCAAAATCAAGCATTGATGTTGCTGATGACAACAATATGGTCAATATCGAGAATATAAAGATGAATTATTTAATTCTTCCTTTGAGTTTGATTAGTTCGTCAAATATGTGTGTGTAATTTAGAAATATTTCATCAGCACATTATTATTTTAAACTAAAAGGAGAATTAATAATAAAAGTACAAGGTGTTCCAAAATGTTTACATTAATCCGCAATGTAACAGAAAGGTAAAAATAACAAAGATCTTTTTAAAAAATGTTTATTTGCACATTGAAAAGTAAATACCAAGAATTTGTTGTGATACTGGAAAAGAACAACATGTGACTCTTGGGTTGCACGTATAATGTCAAGGATTTATTCGACTCCCTATGCTTCAGCTCATCCAATGCCCTAGCCTCTGTGTAATACGCAGTTTCCTTAATATAGTCCTATAGAGGGGTAAGTTCTGTTGAACGTGGAAGCTAAGAAAAGAGACAATATTGGCCAATCCATGCATATCAGGGAAGGGTTTCGTTAATGAAGTCACCAGCGCAAAAGGTGCGCCAACCTTCTGAGCACAAATTAAACTTTATGACTTGCCGCTGCTCCTGCCAACTCTGCTATGTTATTGCTTTATGTCCTTTGGAGGGTAAGATTTGCAAAGATAATTTTATAACACACTGTATTTTTCAATTGATTTTGAAATTCAGAGTGACCAGCAATGCAAAGAATAAAAGTGTTTCGGTATCGCGGAATTTTTAATAAATTCATGGTATTATTCCTTTGCGTCTGTTGGAACATTAATAATTATGGAAGTTGGAATCACTGATCACTTTACACAACACAAAGTGAATAAACTCAGCACCAGATGTCTGGATATAATTCCGTACTTCAAGACAGAATTTATGGTGCAAGTCAAATAACCCTTTAAAATTCCACTCTCTCAGCAAAATTTGCAATCCATTTCTTCCTCAAGGCCTCATTTCACAAAAATGTGCCAAGCAGAAACAAATTTAACAAAGTGGATGAAGCTAGTCTTCAAAGCCTACTCTTTTACATATGGTTTCTATGCTCCAGAGGTCTAACCCCTCTCCAGTATCATCCAATTTGGCCAACTGATGCTTTTAAATGGACAATAAAGATTCTGCAAGAGTCACGTGAGCATGGTCGTGTGAACGTATGTGTGTGTGTGTGTAGTTGGAGGGGTTCAACTTTCAGCAGCCAAGATATAGTAACATTTCTATAGTTATAGACCGTTAATAATAATAGTAATAACTATTGTTCAATGCTACTGAATATGTTCGCAAAAAGGTTATTATTATTATTATTATTAACGTTTGCAGCTAATCAATAAAATATTTACTTCAATGAGATTTGGATTGAACTTTAATATTTGTGTCCTGTACCGATTGGCCTATGTGTGCATACAGTCGACTTAAAACTTAAACTAGCTAGAAAATGGTTATTTGTAATTTGTTGTTTTTAAACTTTTACCAAATGGCCACTGACGGGAGAAGTTACATTGTAAATACTAATATTTGGTACAGATTTCTCAAGTTGGTCTGAGTAATCAATGTGTATCGTGTAGGTAGGTTGTTATTTAGTGTTGCTTTTCTGTTATGGTTTGCTAATCGCGACGATTAGTGGTGAAAATGAAATTGGTGGAGGGACATTCACAGAGAATACGCATGTCTAAACCAGGATTCAAACCTTTGACCCTTGGCGTCGTAGCGCTCTATACTAACCACTCCGCAAAGGATGTCGGCTAATATGGTCTTGCATTGCCCTAAATAAATGTTGTACAACTATCTTTTTTTGTAATGAAGCATCTATCCACAAATGAGACTTGGTGGCAGATTGAGCTCGCCGTGGACCAACGTCGTAATAGCCCCGTCTATTTCGTTGCCCCTTTTGGCACCCTTTTGTCAGTCTGGTGAAAGAAAATGACATTCAACCAAGTAGACGAATAGCGGTGTTCAAGTTGAGAAGATTCATCAAATGCCTGCCTGCTGCTTTAAACGTTCATTCGATTAGTTATCACCCACCACTTGACCATACATTACACCGATCCAGAGCGTGGTGCAAACGGTGAAGACACCAAATACACTACTTGACACCAAATCAACAAAGTAGACGACTCAGTGTTGCACCGTGTAACCAACTGGACGCGCGAATGCTGAGAGAGTAAAAAAAGTACAGGCAACTAGACGGCTCTTGTCTTACTGCGGGTGGCCTACATGCTGGCGAGGGAAGTTGGGAGAGGGGAATACGTCTCAGTCCAACACGACAACAGCGGTTGCGCCGAGAGTTACAACGTCGCGGGAGGAGGTGCTGCGCGCACCTTGTTCTACTGGCTGCTATAATAGGCTCCTTGCAGACTTGTCTCTAGCCACCCAGCTGGGGATCTCAGAGCAATGACTGGGCCACTCGCCTATCGGGTTGTTATCCTTTATTTGCCTCGGTTCCTCCATCCCGCCTCTGCTGAGGGCACAAAGGAATACCAAGGAGTTTTTGGACTCCTGGCACTAGACGCGGCATCCACCCGAGGCGGAGGACTTCGAAAGTTCGAGACAGTCCGGAACTCTCAGTCTCATGTACAGAGTTTTTTCCCTGCTTTCTTCCACCTACGGTCTTGGGCGTGGATTTTGTACTTCCCACTCGAAGACGGAGGCAGCGAATGTTCTAGATAAGCATGTCGCCCACTGTTACGCTCCGAAAAGTGTTGCCACAATGTGACGTCATAATTTCCCTTTGCAACGTGCGAAGTTTCCATTTCTCGTTCAATTTTCCCTCTTTTAAAGAAATCATATAATAATAATACTAATAATAATAATAATAATAATGATAATAAGTAGCAAATAGTAGTGTCAGAAATATTTTCGTTGGCCCATACTCGTATGTACTATTAAGAATGTTAAATTCATGACATAGTAGTACATACTTGCAACATCATGGCTACTGCAACAGATGCCCCAGGTTCCAACCGTAGTCTGGTATGAATGTGTGATTGTGTTCCATCACCTATTTCTTAGGTTCATCTTCATTCATCCTTATCGCCGACGTACAATAAACAAAATATAAATAGATGTACAAATAGAAATTAGGCTTTGGAAATCAAAAATAACAACAAAAAATTGTGGATGTGCAACTAGAACCAATATACAGTAATTGGTTCATTATATGTCAAATCATCCATGCCATTTTACCCACCACCTCCGATATTGATGAAATCCGATTCAGAACTTTTGTTGCTGATTCCAAAAATAACTATTGTTTTAAGATTGATCAAGGACTACAACAATGTGACAGAGGTACAGTAAAATCTCGTTAATCCGTACCCTGTTAAGCCGGACTTCGCTTAATCCGGACAGGCAAAGAGAAAAAAAACAGAACGCAAGGTTTTAAATGTGGCTAGAGTCAACAAGAGAACTTCCCAAAGAAACGGCAGTCAACCACTAATGAAATTCTGTTTCCCGCAGACTTTGTACTGTACTGTATAGTGTATTTAGGCCTATGCCCTTTTAATACACCATAATAAACGTGTTTTGTTGCTATAAACGTAGTTTTAATGCCTTTTCTACTGCTCTTTTAGGTTATTTCAGTTAGTCCGGATTAACGAGGTTTTACTGTATTTGAAACTTTCAAGTATACATTTCTTGCCGTTGCAAAAACTCAAGGCGGGCGGCCGTTGTTTAAAGATAAGGCAAGGAGAGGCGCGAGGCATGTAATCAAACAAGAAAGATATGCCGCAGTTACTCAGAACATTAAACGCATTTTCTTTTACAATCTCGATACGAGAGTACACACGTTAAGAAAGTGCTTATAGCTGAGGTTTGCCATGTTCCATAATAACCATAATAAGAAGGTACAGCGATTCCATCGGTGAACGTTTTCTGTTGCTACTCTTCGGACATGCAGAACAAAAAGAGGAATAGTTACACGTTTGACCAGAAAGGAAAAATTATACTGGAAGCAGATCTTAATCCACATAAAACTTAAGAGACAAACTTTTAGATTCGTTAATATACTAGTTTATGACAGAAATAACCTGTATATCTTGTTCCTCAAATAATGATATGACATGGTATCTAAATCGAATATGTAAGTAATTCTCAAGTATAGGCCGGCAAGTATCTAGAAATGTTTCGGGTAGGTTCGAACCAAGTGTCTCAAAATTTTATTAATATTATTAATTATTTTTGGAATAATTGAAATAATAAATTAATAATAATATACTATGAATAATAATAATATAATAATAATAATAATGTTTAAACAAAAATATAATTATATTAAATTAATTAAAGTAGTTTAAATTAAAATATTCAAATTAATTATTTTTTATTATATTTGTATTACATTAATAGGTTAAAGAACGGTAAAAGAATAGTGATATAACAGCACGTATTAATTATCTAACTTTCGTGCAGTTAAAATCGGCTAAATTTGATTTAAAAAAATAAAAAGAACTGCTCTGACAAGGAAATTAATGTCAAATAAATAAAAATAATATTATTTATTGAATATGAAAAAAGGATGTTCGACCAGTTGACGAAAAGTAAAGTTTCTGGTGATATTATATGAATGTTACATTATAAGTACTAATAAATCTTGCATAAATATGCTTTGGTAGTGTCACTCAAAGTCTAATGATCACAATATACCTAATCCTTACCTTCCAGTGAATTGGGGGAAATAAATAGCCCTCGATTAAACAACAAGAATATTTTCATTATTTAATTTTAGTTATTTTCTATTTTCATTATTTCATTTTTGTACTTAATAAGTCTTTCGGGGGGAGGGATGCGCCCCCCCCTAAATATCTCCTTGGTTATACGTATTATTTTCTTGACATACGTATAACTCTGGTTCAACTGTATTTCAGTTATTTTTGATTCGCCTGTTTTAGTTATGGCTTTCTCGATCGTGGTGCAAGGCATAATTGAGAGCGACGCTTCCTCAAAGTGTTCAGGGAGCCATGATATGTATTTACGAGTTTTCTGTTTCCTTACCTTCGAGGCTGTCAACTTCGATTTGCTGAATGCATGGCCTCGGAAATTTACGATCGAAAGATGCGAAGTTCCTCTCTTTGTAATGCATTTCCATTACGTAGTAGCGTATTAGCTTATAGGGGTAAAATATTTACCCCATGGTGAGGGCACGCATAATTCCAGCCTTCCTTCGTTATATTGTCATAGAAGTCCAACGATGCATTTTCTCCCGTGCACATAGCACCACTGACACGTTTAGGGTTCTGGAGGTATTTCCCCACACATTCTCGATCTCGGCCATTTTGGAGATGATGTGATCAGCACCACGCTCCGGCCGCCTGTACCCACGAGGTTGCCCCCAGATATCCGTCGATTTGATGCTTGGTGGACCCTAGAGCCGCTTTATGCGGGGACAAGGCCAGAAAAGTTCCGACCTCAGATCAATGACTATACTTGCCGTCTTTTGTGGTGGAAGTGCGATACGGCACCAGGTATCCAGGGTCAAATCCCAGCCTGGACATGGGTATCCTTTGTGAGTACCCCTCCATCAACATCGTCACTCATCCTCATACTCACGATTAGCCAAAAGTGGAAGAAAGGTTAAGTAAAATAAACCAATCAATCGGTAGGCTATACGTCTTAGATAAACGATACTTCAATTGGCTAGGGAATCTGTGGAGAAAGGCTGCGGGTAACTTCAGAGAAGGGGAGAAAGCGAGTAGGCGGAGAGAGGCAGTGCGCACTGCTTCAAACGGAAGCGATTCCTCATCTCACGCGTTCATTTGTCGAGCCCTTTACAGTCCTACTTGCGCAGAGAATTTGTTTTCGTTCCCTTGCTCCAGAGACTCCCAGGACAGACCGTCGTGTTTCAAGAGGCAAAGATTAAAGATCTGTCCAATGTCAAATTAAACGAAAGGTAGTAAGATCAAAGCAAGTAATTCATTCATATTTCAATATAAAAAATAACAAATAATATGTATTTGTAAACGCTTTCCATAAATATTAGATACGAATATTGTATGGGAAGATAATACAAAGAGAAACGATAAGGATTTGATTTCATTTTTGTTATTTAGCATCGCTTTTCTGCCCATTTTGGCTAATCGTGACAATGAGGATAATTGATGATAATGTGAAATTGAAGGGTTTGGTGCAACAGTATGACAAGACACACTTTTGCCGATTTCTCTTGTTGCCCAGGTGGTGTGTTGCTATGGTATCCCACTATTTCAGGTTATATTCCCGTAAATTTCTGATAGCTGCTTTTTCTGAGAGCACTTTTCAATTTATGGAAGATGCCCCCCTCCCTCCACGGGATACCCCCTGAATTCATTGCTGTTTTAAAGCGTGTAACAGGAAGTGTGCTTGCAAATGGAAGCACAAAGTAAGTGAAAAATTAATTAAATAATTCCGAAACGAAAACTGCGACGCCATCTGCTGGGGCAATCTTGTAATTACAGCTGGGGAAAGTCCCGCAGTGCATCTAGGGGAATCCCCAATCGGACTAATTGATTTTTGCACGCCTTTCAGAAGACTGGATGCGAGCAACGTACCCCTGTTTCGCTCTCCCGGCGATAGGGGCGTTTACTAACTTTACGCAATTACACAAAATTGCTGCTAATGGGGAAACAGGTCGCTCACGTCGCTGCGAAATCAGAGCCCTCTTTTGTGTGCGCCCGAGAGCTCTGCACAAACAACACGATGGCCACTTTTCAGGAAGTGTTGCAGACAAAAATGTCGTTCTGCGTTGGAAAGTGATAATGGCATTTCGACTCGTACAATCCTAAGTTGATTTGTTCATTTGTATCTGTTGTGCTGTTGTTAGGTTCGTCAAAGCGGGAGAAACAGGACGGATGAAACTTATTTGCTTTTAGTGTGGGTATTCGCAGTTTAAATACTTGAAAAATAAATCTTCTATCGTGTGCGACTCGAAAATGCGAGCCTCAAGGTCACGCGTAGCGAGGACGCTCTTGCCACGTTCGGCTGACGGTCTCAAACTTATTTACTTTAATTAATTTACTTGATAGACTATTATATATTCTAGTTTCTTTGCAAATTTGCTTGTGTATCATCTGCATACAACAGCTCTGAAACATTTTGCTGCTTCCACTCTCCGATATCCTTAGATTCCTTGCAGAAAAGGGCACGAAATAGTTTCAATGGATATATCTCTATAACAGTGTGAAATATGAAACAAACTATAAGATTCAAATTTGTTCCTTCTTCAATTCTGAACAAACCATGTCTCCATAAAAATTTGTAAAAAAACACTCTTAAAGGAGTTATGATCGATTTTCTTTGATAGTGCATGAAGCGGCAGCCAACTTGGATTTATGACGTCACAGAGGCCATATGCCACAATTGCGAGCAATATACCTGGTAGTACATTATTGTGTATCACACTAGCGACGTATCACGTATCACCGGTAGTCATATATTCCCTTCATTCAAAAACCCACGAGATTACAAATGCCCCTGGACTATTGGGACTTCCTAACTTATGTTTGAATTTCTTGAATGACATTGCAATTAAAATTTTAAACAAGTATGTCGATAGTACTGTAGTAACTTTAAACTTATCTGATTTAGTACTACTTCTCCTTACATAACTTCTGAATATCTTTTAAATCTTTGTAATGATTTTTATTAACTTAATAATCGTTATTGTCTAAAAGAAAGTAACACATTTCTCTTTTTGTTACTGATACATGTTCGGTAACGCAATAGTAAAGCAATTTCCGGCCTTCGTGGTGGAGTGGTTAGCACATTGCGCTACGAAGCCAGGGGTCTTGGGTTCGAATCCCGGCCTGGGCATGGATGTTTGTGAGTGTCCATTCAATTTCACCATGTCATCAGTCATCCCCATCTTCGCAAATTAGCCAAAAGTGGCACAAAAAGCGAAGTAAAATAAAGCAAATCAATCAATCAATCAGTAAAGCAATTAGCTTGTCATAATGTAACTTGTTACTACTTGCTCCAACTCTGGCCATAATGAATCTTTAGTGTACCGCTTTTGAATTCTCCCCGAACGGGACATTTTCAGAATTTTCTCGAATTTGCCGCGATGTACATACAAAACAAATCGTAGCTCGAGAACAAAATGTCATAGAAATATGAAATCAGTTTTTTTCGGAATATCAGGATTTTTGGCGGAGGTGAATTTAATACTGTACATTGTACCTCACAATAAAGAAAATTAAAGTAAGAATATAATGTATAAATAAAATTGGCACGCTCCTGTACCCACCACAATAGACCAAAGTGAATGAAAAAAATGAATTTCTGTGGTATATTCCTGAATCTATTCAAAGTTGCGTCCAAAATAAGTGGGGAAAAATATAATAATATAATAAAATTAGTGTTGTCACCTTAGGGAAATAATTCCGGAAAATCGCTTTTAGCATTGGCGCTATGGACGCTGGATGGACCAAATTTATAGAACGACAAAATACCATTCTTTGAGGACATGTAATGCCCGTCCCCCAATTTTGAAAGAGAGACGAAAAAATGCAGATTTCAGAAAACTATAATTTTCTGTAAGTTAGGAGTTTCCCCCTTAGCCCCACTAACTGTCGCACTTTGTGAACAAGATGTTTTGAGAAAGTGGTGGTTGAGGAGTAACGTATTGCTTTGTTGTTCGAGACTGAAAATGTGTTTGTCCTGTACGTGCATTATAATAATAGGCCGTGGCCCGACAGCCCTTGAAGGGCCATAGCATGTCTCTCAACTGCCAGTCTCCCTCTCACAATCCTACCTAAAGGTGTGGAGGGGTAACGTGGGGTCAGCACGTCGAACCCTCAGCCGTTACAGGAGATTTCCCAAACAGGATTACGCTACTCACTTGTAGCTCCTCAATTTCCTCACGATGGTGGGTTGCCACCGGACCTATACATAGGCCAAAAACCCAGAGACTGAACCCAGGCGGATTACAACCCATGCCGTCCCGCGATCGGAGTCCAAAGCACAGCGTCGTAGACCGCACGGCCATGGAGGAGGACTGTATGTGCATTTATATTGTTTGAAATATTTATTGTATGACTAAAGTTTTACACTATTAAGATAAATAATATGGACACGAATAGAAATGTCAATAATAATAATCTTAGTATAATGTCATGACTCTGTAAAAATTCATCCGTTTACATGATATTGTACAGGGTTTGACGGCCGCTGAAGGCACATAGTGGTTCGGATGCCACTTTAAACTGCGGGTCCAGTTTTAATTAACCTATCTGTCGTGGAATGTCTATCGGTGCACGTATGAGTCTCGCAACTCAAAGATGATGAGACAGGAGTTTCTCAGGTAAATGCGCGGTCACTGCCAGGATGAGCGCAATGCAATTGAAAGATAGGAGAATTATGGGTTCTAGACTCTGCGTGTCCGAACAGGGTAAGTCCCTTGTGTGTCTGCCATTCTCAATCACAACGTATATGAGTTCATAAACATATTTCATTTCGTTTATTTAATCTGGTCAAGTATTTACCTGTTACTGTTGTAAACTCACAAGTCATTGCAGCAACTTTTGAGCGATTTATGTACAATGTAGCTGTCTCACCTTGCTCTTTGTTTATTTGCGTAACAGCATTTATTAACTTGTGGTGCATATATTTTTTCTTAGTGTAGTAAGGAGTTCCTCCAAGGTGCAATCTTGTGGATCCTTTGGAGTTAATCTGTGTTCCAGCTCTTGATATGGTAAACTACCAATTACAGAAATGAGAGTAAATACTCGTTTCCTTTTTTCTATATCTTTGGCTTCAATAAAATCCTTGAGTCTTTTGATATAGGAATTTATATCCTGGCTTCGATCACAAGCCTCAAAAGCAGGTATAAAACTTATGTGCTTTTCCATACTGTTCAACTTGGACTTAATTACTGTAATTGTACTTACAGTAGTAATTATTTATCTTCTTTAATCCTCGACGCCATTTTGTTATGTGTTATTCTCATTGACATAAACATAAAAACATGTCAAGATTGGAACCTCATAAAATCGTATATACAAACGTATAACAAGGTGGAATACATTTTTAAACTTACAATCATACATCAAGACACGTAAACAAGGTGCACCATAGTCACTGTGCACAGACTATTACATTGGCCATAGCTGCCAGTTTACCATGTACAATAATGCATTTATTTATCAGTACCTCTACTCAGTCCTTTTGTGGACATGTGCTAAGAGAGTGGCGAGCCGTTAGGGCTACGTGAAAAGTGGACTTAAAAAAACTCAGACGTGATATTGTACAGATACCTTTCGGCAGATTCGAGCATGATGGAAGAAACGCTAATAGGCACTGCTAAATAATATTAATGTCCTCATTGGCTCCAAGTGGAATCGGATTACACATGAGCGGTAGATGGTTTGGATATGATTTACAAAACACCCTGCAGTATTTCAAAAGTCGCGCAAACCTACCGCTGATCCTTATAACATGAAAATATTAAGACACGCAATATTTACACTCATTATGTAACCTGGTCCATTGCGATTGATTGCTTTCAATAATTTTAATTTTCAAATTACTCCAAAGAAGAACTTCTAAATACTAACTTTTAAATACTGTAGTTAGGCTAATTTCATATATAGTTCAGAATACAAATTTCGGAGTAGAATACCAGGTACGAATTCTCAAAATTCAAAGTTTTATTGAGTTAGTGATTGATTCTGTTTATTATACTTCGCTCTACTGCTACTTTTAGCTAATCGTGAAGATGAAGACGAGTGATGATATTATTAAATTGATGAAGGGACACTCAGAAAGAACACTCATGCCCAGGCCGCGATTCGAACCCGCGAACAAAGTTTTGTTAATAATGCAGTGTTTAAAACCAATAACAGCCATGTCCAGCACGTGATGGGTTTGGGAATAGCGATCTTATGGGTGAAGTGAAAAAAAAATACAGTTTAGTGGCATATATTCTAGGTTGACAACACTAGCACACAAGAATTTTGTAGGAGAATTTTATTTGCTTTCAGTTCTTACCGAACAAAGTTTTGATGTACAATATTGCATATATTTTTATTGGTTGAAAGATGAGCCGTGTTGGTCTAGACGATAGGGCATCTGACTGCCATGCGGGAGATATGGGTTCGATTTCGGAGAGGGTGGTCTAAGGTTCGAATTTTTCCGGCCTTGTTCCCGCATAAAGCGGTTCTGGGGCTCAGCCAGCCTGAAATAAATGGGTACCTGGGGCCAACCTTGAGGGTTAAAAGTGGACGGAGCGTGGTGCTTATCACCACCTCCAAAATGGGCGAGATAGAGAATGTGTGTGGCCCTATCCCCACATCCCCTAAATTTGCTTCGCGAGACGGTGCCAAAGTTAAGGGATACTTTGCTTTGACCTCAATACGAAAAAAAAAAAAAACCTTCTCACCAACGACGTTCTAGGGTTCGAATCCCAAACTGTATGGGTCTTCTTTGTGAGTACCCATTTATAGATCCATCACTACATTTGAAACCCTGGCGCGGGAGCAGTGGCGCTAATGTCGCTAGTTAAAGTTACGGGGAAGCCTGTAGTTCGCATATTAGACTTAGATAGGCAGGGCATATGGGAAAGGAAAGATTCTTGTTGGGAAACCTGATGGAAAGAGACCTGTAGGAAGGCGAAGAAGAAGGGATAACGTTGAGACGCACCTAAAGGAAATCGGTAAAGATTGATCTTGCCCAGAAGAGGGACGGATGGAGGACTTGTGTTGCTGCAGCCATAAACCTTCGGGTTTAAGTAGGCAAGAGAGCAAGTTAGTGCTATGTTAACTTTGCATGGATAGTAAGCGCGCCTCTGATCACAAGTTTTCACTGGAAGTGTTCGTCTGGTTGCGAACTAGCTGAGGAAACTCTGAGGCAAGACCCCATCGTGGAACTTCGGGATCCCTTTCGGAGTTTGGAACCTCGTGACGCGGACCAGTGGCGCCTCTCTCTCCGTTGCGGCTTGTACTGCAACCAGAAACTATTCAGCAAATGGTGGTTAATTTGTGTCCACGAAACCACCATATGGAGCCATGAACGTCCGAACGGCGCTGGCCATGGAATTTTAATGGGAATGGCTTAACTTTTGCACAAGCTGAATATTAATGAGAATCTGCATATGCTTTGAAGTCTAACTTTCGACGTAACATTTTCCTCATAGATAAGTGTTAAAATTTACTAAAATAACGTTGTTTGTTCCCAGTATTATTCGCCTGTAGTAACTCGTAAAATGCATAGTAATTTGTGTTAGGCAGACCGGAAAAAAGGGAAAGGTTAATTTTTGGAGTTAAATATTGTGTGACGTTCCTTTTTGCCGAAGAGGATTATTACGTCACAATATCTGCCCAAACCCCGTGCGCGGTAGGGTTATGTGACTCCTTAAAATTACGAACATCTGCTTCTTCTTTATTTTGTTGGCTCACACCTCATATTTTTGGGATTTCTAGCCAATGTTGCTGAGTTCAGGTAATATTATACATATTCCAAACTAACTGTTGATTAATATCTTACACTTTCTTCGAAACACTGTTGACTTCATGAGAGCTGTTGTCCATTCTGTTCTTATTACAGCTTTGCGAGGTATTTTAGATATAAATTGTCTTGCGGGCCATGTCTGTTTAGATTGTAAACCTGTGTTTCGACCAAAATTACTAACATCATCAACAAACTTTTATTGAACTAACAGCTTTACACCCATCATACATTTTAAGAATTTAAGGTACATTTTTTTCTGTATGTACATTTAACACAAAAACTTCAAGTGCACTTTTAAATAGCTCTTTTTATATAATTACAATCACTCATTCATTAAAACAATATTACAAATTTATTTCAGCTTGTCTAAAAAAAAGCTAATATAATATATCCAATTCGAATATCTGGTGGGTACAACAATGAAGTCAAAATTTATTGCAAAAGGCACATTCATTTTTGATAATGTTTTGTATAAAGTATTTCGTTTTGAATGTTCCAAAAATAATTTGACGATCATCACCAATTAACACAGACACAATTTGGAGATTTTAAAATTTGTATTTTAAATAAATGATGATATGCTCTTCCATAAAACCAAGGTTTTTCTTCTTCCTAGTTTGATCAACATAAGGTCTATAGCTTTCCTTAACAATTTCTTAAAGTTATGGCTGCACTGAGCACAGACCTTCCGATACCAGACGGGAAACGCCTTTTTAACATCGGTAAACTTGAAACATGGTTGCGAGCATACCTTCATATTTCTATTTGTAACAACTATTTTGAAGATTGTGAGTCATTGCACCACACAAAATTGCAATTTTAAAGTTTACTAAAAGGATATAACTCTACATATTACACTCCAGAAGTGAGTACAAATACTTTCTTCATAAAAATGAAAACTTAATTAACTCTGGTGCGCATCTCCGCCATGTTTGTACTTCCATGGCTATGCGGGAGCAAAGATGTGCGGCCTCAAACAAAAGTGCATCGTTTCCAGTTGAGCGGACTTGATGTCGAAAAGAAATGAATAACTTAATATCTTACCTTTGTCTAAGGTTTTTTAAAGCCACATTCTTTTTAACATTCACTGTAACATAACGCCACTGTATTCATTCCGACAATCACAATACAACGAGTCATTTTTTTCTTCTTTACAACAATGTAGCATCATCACACATATGACAATCAACGTTCTGTCCAATCGCAACACGTTGTCCTGGAAACTGATTCAGTAAACGGCTGTATCTTTGTCAAAGTTGCCTTTTCTACAAAATTCTGGAAACCGGAAATGGATATTTTATTTCTTTGTTTTTTTGTTTACATAAAGTCAAGAACTATAATTTCCATAACGACATAAACAACAATTAAAACAAACAAATAAAACGTATTACTGGGAAAATAATAAACGAAGTCTGGGAAAATAAAACAAGGTGTATTATTGTTATTTTGTAGCTTGTGTTTGTATCACTAGCTTCATCTTAACAAAGATAATGAATTATGAAATAATACAATATTTTAGACCATTTTTACCCGTCTCTTAACACTGAGAAAGACCACTGCAAACAACTGAACTTAGGACAGACCTCACGAATAAAAAGAGCTAAATATGAATCTTCTATTGTTTCTGATTTTAAGCGATTTATCATTGTAAGACTGCATTTATGCACTTTGCAGGCTGCATTAGCTCGAAGATATCTTAAATGTGACGTCGTATACATTGTGTTCTGATATTGTAACTTCCCCTTTGTAATACACCCGTTGCCCTTCTCTCCCCCCCCCCCCCCCGTCACTTTTCCCTGCAGCCGTCCCTGCTTGCACCTAATGTTGTAGTCCTGAAATTTTCGCAGGTCTATACGCTACGTTCCTTGAAACTTTAGGTAAGGACTACGGATAAAATCCGGATTTCGGAAAAAATCTCATTGCTTTTCAGTTACCTAACTGCTAATCGTTTTCCAGATTCAGGAGATTTAACTTGAATCAGGAATACTCCGAAATCCGAATATTTTTTCTCAAAATCCGAATTTTTTTCCGGTTTTACTATCCGGATTCCGGATAGTTAAAAATCCGGTTTTGGCCATCCCTAGTAGGGATAATGTTTCCATAAACTTAAGATATGTTTCCATTAAATCTATGGATGAAATCATTCAAGAAAACAAGTCGTTGATGGTAGAATAGTGATAATGATGATATAGTCATATTTGGCATAAAAGAGGATTAGCGAAGGTATTCATAATTTTTTTAAAAAATATGTTCAATGATTGTCTCGTGAATTCCACTATTATGTGGATTTTCAGCCAAAAGGACAATTCTAGGTATTTTAGTGTGTGTTTTATAATGACTCGGCATACAATTGCTATTTGAAGGTGAAAATGATTTTGTTTACGTCCGTAGCAACGCCCGTTCCGGGGTTGGCGCAAACGTACATGAAACAGCGCAGAAAGTTGAGATTTGGAAGGAAAAGCATACATCCAGAATGGGTAAAAATCCTTAATTTCAACAATTTCAACAATGGAAAAAAAGTCATTGTTGCCGAAAAATTTCCATTTTTGGCAGAAAGCAAGATGCATCCTTCCGCTACCCGAAATTAAGCAAGGGAAGCCAACCGCGAAGGCGAGAGCATCGTTTTCGAAAGCAAATCCGAGAGGCTGCGTCTTTCCCGCCCCCTAACATCCCTTTCCCGCCCCATATGCTACCAGGTGAAAATGACAGAAATCTTTGCTTCACGTACTGTAAAACTATATCCGATAAGAAGAACGTTGAGAGATAGCCTGACAGGTGACGAAACAAGCAGGTTGCGTTCTCTAGTCACGAGACATTGCAGAAACTTGTGATTTTTGAACGAAAATCAAGGCTGAAAATGCCATGTGGAGCCCGTTTGAAAGCCATTCTTATCTATTACATACTTCCAACAATTCAAGAACAAGCTTATATTTTTGCGGAAAAACTAAATGGTTTGACGCAAACGTGCATGAAACAATGCTCAGCTCCGAAATCCGACATTTTTTAATCCTCGAGATCATCAACAACGCAGATTATTCAATTCCTATTTAGAAAACATGCATCAAACAAGAGTGACATCTACGTAAGAAGATTCAGTCTAGAGATTCCATAAGAGGTATATAAATCTTAGAACTCAATACGAAAATAGCTACATCATGGTTATTTTAAAATATTTAGAGGTGTAACAATACTCTCGTGTTTGCCTTGATTGTTGTTGACAAAATGGAAATGGACGTTGCTTTGGAACTTAAAGAAAGGTTACTTTCACCTCGAAAACTACGGTAAGTGAGTCATAATTAAATTTTAGTATTTCAAAATATGAGTGTTAGGATTTATTACAGAGGCAAGGTAGGAATTTGTGACGAATGGCTAAAAACAATTATTTTTCAATTCTAATTCTATGCACAGTCAGGGGACAGGGGACAATTAACATTCTGATGGAATCATTATCAAACACACACTAAATACTTAGAATTGTCCTTTTGGCTGAAAAGCCAATAGAAATCACGAGACAAGGTTGCTTTTAAGGATATGGTGTTATCATGGCTGTAGTTAAGGATATACTGGTAACCTTACTCAATAACGTTTATCATATGCTTCTAATTACTGTAGCTTATGTTTAAATTCAATAATTGAAATACTTGTTTTATAAGTTTCAAAATATAAGGGTTGCCAATATGAAAGTGAAACGCTTGTTCTTTTTTCTATAATGATTTATTTGTTGGAATATATGAACATACAGGAAGTAAAAGTGATCCATGGGTGACATATCCTCTATACATAGTCACCTTGTCTGTTCAAGCAAGTGTCCCAGCGCGTCACAAGGGTATGGATACTCTGAGCGAAGAACGTCCGTGGTTGACTGCGGAACCAATCTTCAACAGCGTCAAGGACCTCAGCATCTTTGGCGAACCGGCGGCCCTTCTGATGTTTTTAGTGGCCCGAAGATGTGGTAGTCGAAGGGCCAGAGATCGGGGCTGTAGGGAGGATGGTCGAGGACTTTACAGCGGAAACGCTTCAGCAGACCACGGCACACCAGTGCGATATGAGGGCGTGCGTTGTCGTGCGACAGAAAAACCCCCATTTGACAACATGCCAGGTCGCTTACTCTTGAGCCTATTTCAGTTTGTTATGGTAGTGTAGTATTTGGTTGAGTTGACAGTCCAACCTGCGTGCAGCCAATCCGAAAGCAATGGGCCCTTCTCGTCGCAGAAAAAAGTGAGCATCACTTTTCCAGCTCTGATGGAGGAATGAGCCTTTTTTGGGCGTGGGATACCTCCATTCCATACATACTCATCCGTTTTGTAACTGGGTGGAAGTGGTAGCACCACGTTTCTTATACCGCCACAATCTTGTGAACGTGCTTCTGCACATGTAAACAACACACTGCGTCATCAGACCATACCAGTCTGCTTTATTACATACAACGCCACCTTCCAGAGCAAAAACATAAAGCTCTGCGTAGTTGAACTAAGAAGCTACGACAAAAGTCTTAGTTTCATTTGGGCAACCCTTATAGTTAGTTAGATTTTTTGTGTGAACGAATTCAATATCAACACCAAAGTGAAAAAGCAAAAATAAATGTGTTTTGTGTATGGACCCTGTACTGCGATTGTATGTATGAGATGATGGTTGGATCTTTACATCAATTTATTTTGAATCTTTGTATGAAGAAGATTCTGTTAGACGGTCCAAACGTTACGTTTACAGTGTATATTTTATACAATAAATTTTGCCTTGGTCAGCGTTTGAGTGTTTCAAAAAAATAATATTTTTTTGATTTCAACATTCTGAAACATAATTGAAAATTGCTTTTCAATGGACATCGTGGAAATAACACATTTAAATTCTGAATCAGCTGCTATTACGGTGTGTTCATATTGCGTCACATTTAAGTATCATTTCCTTGTTTTCTGAGAAAACTGTTTTCCTTGTTGTACCATAAAGAATGTTGTGAATTTAATGCATGTCTTGCCCGAGAATCCGCTCTATAATCATGACAATTCTAATTCAGGGTTTAGTTAATTTTCGCCTCGTCTGCTGCGTTAACGTGAATATAACTTTTCGCTTGGCATTCGGATAGCTCCAAATGTAATTTTCCTAAAGACAAGAAATTTGAATAATGCTGTTCAAAGAGACCGCCGGAACGAATTATAGCCGCGTTTTCAAACCCGTGGGAAATTATGAATCGGTTGGATCCCACGGTTGTTGGGAGGGGAGGAGGAAATGTGAAGCTTTGCATATTCCGTAAGATGCAAATGCAATCATGTAAGTTACAAGTGCGTTTCTCCACGCTGGAGACTGGAATGTAAAAACTATGGTCGCTGGGAAATCGCTACTTCGACCAAATACTTACCCAGTGTGTGCGTGCTTGCATTGTAACATTCTCCCTCTCGCATTGAATTGTGGATGCTGCAACAATTCGATTTGTTAGCTAATGTGGTTCTGGTTACAAGAGGTGTATTTCATTTGTACGCATTACATCTATACAAGTGCTTCAATTACCAGATACGTGTTAACAAGGCTTTTACCCAGTTGTAAAGTCGTTGAACCACGTCTGCTGTCACGGATGTTACACTTTCCTTCTTTAAATTAAAAATCTTAACATGCTTGGCTTAAATTTCTGAAATAAGAATCCTCACATATTATGTTACAATAACCATGGGTTTTCAATATGATACTATTGCTAATATTTATACAAATTAATTAAACATGGATCACGGATGTTGCACGCAACACGAAACGTTTTTACACGTTCTTTTATCACTTTCAAAGTTATGGCTTCCCCACGTAATTTGTCTTTGCAAGTTACGTGCGAATATCTTAACATGCACTGGATAGTCGAAATGGACCCCTCTTTTCCTAGAGCAAAAAAAAAACTACGTACCTGAATAGTGAGAGCGATAGACCTCAGTAAATAATTATAAATTACAAGCAAATATTTCTTTTCAATTTCAAGTTTATTACAACCAAAGCAGCAACAAGTACTTACTAAAGGGTGTTCCGTGTAGGTCACCGAATTTGAATCGAGTGCTATTGTTTTGTTTCGAGGTTAGCAGACCTGTTCTTACTAATGTTGGCATCTATTGTCATGCCGATTAATGTAGCCTCAATTCTTTTGACTCGTTTGTTGTGGTTTCCTTCCGAAAATCTTTGAACAATCCAGGAGCGTGGAATCCATCCAACCTCTGAGAATGACTGTGTGGTGTGGGTTTTGGCAGGTGAAGTGTGATCTTACACCCTGTGATTTCATCTTATGGGGGTTTGTGAAATCACAGGTGTACGCCAACAAACCACGAACCCTTTTGGAACTGAAGGCGGAAATCATATTAGTTATTGGAGGCATCAGGACAGACATCTGCGAGAGGTTATCAATAATTTTGTGGAGCGTATAAATACATGCAGACTCAGTGGTGGTGAACATATGCCTGACATCGTCTTTCGTACGTAATTGGGAAATGATACTGCTTACATATATGTGAAATATAACTATTTTCATGATATTTTCCCCATTTTTATTTAACTTTCTAATTTGGCGTCCTATACGGAACACCCTATAGTAACATTTAGATAAATAACCAGCAAATAACCTTAACATGGCATATTGATTGATTGAATTGCTTTGTTTTACTTCGCTTTTTCTACCACGTTTGTGATGACATGATGAAATTGATGAATTAACACTCACAAACACCGATGCCCAGACCGGTAATCGAACTCGGGACCCATGGCGTCGTAGCGCGATGTGCTAACGACTCCACCACGGAGGTCGGCTTCACCTAGAGTTGAAAGTGGGATCTGAACCACTGTCAGTGTGCAACCACCAGGAAACGAACCCGGGACCCTTTGGTTACAATGGGTGCTGAAGCAAAAGTACTCGATTGTTGAAGCATGATTTATCCATCATAGTCTTGATGCGAGCCTACCATTTATTTGCTCTTCTCTTGTAACAAGGAAACTCCAAAAGAGTTTATGTAAAAAAAAAAAAAAACACTATCTTGAGCACCATAAGAAGAAAACGTATGAGGAAATAGATGTTAACGATTTAAAGCAGTATGTGTTGACGAGTCTCGTCCATCCATTTTGAAACGGTTTGGCATCAGTGAGGCTATCTCCTGGAGGAACTCCTCTTTCATCACCGCTTCTTTCTTTCGTCTCGAAGGCCCTCGAAAGATCGCCGGCGTCAAAACTGACACGGGCGCGAATAAATTCAACCTCAATGCTTGTGTCTGGTTCCAGATTCCGCGAAAGGTTGCAGTGGAAGACTTTTCTGTTTCGGATGTCTTCGGAGTCGTGACTGATGATGATCGATGCGTGTCCAGCTGCTCAGGGGTGTCCGGAAACTCTCCTCTAACCCCTAAGCCTCGGTTACGAGGGCGATAGGAGGCAGTGCTCCTAAATGCTGGTAGATTTTAGACGTCTCTTTCAAGGGGGGTTATCATGTTTAGCTGGCTCCAACACAACAACATTTATTTAAATCGCAAAGACCGTCATGACCTGAAACAAGGTAAAGGTCATGGCCGAAATGTCTTCAATAGGTATCCACGTTTGGCACATTTTAGAAAACTCTACACTCTACATGATTAGCATCTAACCTCACTTGGACATTCCCTATTTTCTCTTCCGTCTGTTCTAAAACACCTCTTGTCTTCAGAAGAGTTTACCTGTAAAAATTAGATTTGCAGGATACCGTAACAATCTTAAAATATTGAAAATATATTAAATTAAAACAGCTTCAAATCCCAGATATTCAGCCACCATTTTCCAGACAGGAACTTGACAGTCAGGAATGCAGCATCAAACATTACCTAAGCTCTTCCTGGTCGTCAGCAGCGTAAGCATGTGAACAGGTGAAACCAGGAAGAGGACACAGGTAACTAACTGACTCTGCATTTGCTTAGTCAAATCGATCATAATAAATATCTGGGAGGAGAGAGGACATTAGTCAGTTTTAGAGCAAACATTGAGAGGTACAGAACTACAAGAGAGCGAGGAAACGTTTGAGCGAGTTGCAAGTCAAACTCACGACGTACAGTACAGTCACCATCATAATTACTCATCGTGGGAAGACCATCTGCAGGCAGAAACAGGTATACCTTTCCATTCACCATGTTGATCCAGTCTTAGAGTGTATAAAACTCAAGTATTGTGTTTTGCCATTCATATGTGTATTTAGTACCTCTCGCACCTTACCATCAAGCTTACCACGAATAGGGAGTTGCTCTATAATCAAGGATGAATGATCAGTGATCTACACCAACTCAGTTCGATCCAACATACTGAAGGGTATGTTACGATACCATGTGAATCCACAAGATCGCATGGGAGAGTCGTAACAATCCTGGACATCAAGACAGATACAATAGGATAAGGAGAGAAACAGGTTGAAAATAACAGAACATGTATGTGTGAAGAAATGTACCGTCCCTACAGAAAAAGCAGTCTTGGAATAAGGAAAGAGCAAAGAAACAATTGTAGCTCTGAACATAAACCCAATAAACCTAGTGGAAAGTTGAATAAATGTAGAAAAGCGTACTCATGAGATAAAGACAAGTAGACAAGTAAGAGTGCTGCATCTGTCGGTCTGCTGCACAGTCGTTGTGGTTAGTGCAGTGGACCAGTGATAATTCCCTACCAAGGGGAAAAATTAGAAAGAAGTTTCAATATTTGTACTCTAGCAGAGAAATTTTTCTCTAGTAACGTAGCGTTACAGTAAAACCCGGAGAAACACGTTATGGAAAATACACGCAAATGCACTCTGATACGTGTGTGACCTTTTTACACATAACATCTAAGGTTCTAGACATGAGATTGGATTAAAATATTCACAATGAACTGATCTGATAGAATTGCAAAGTACTTTGTGGTGTTTACTAACGAATGAAAAATCTTGAGTGTGAAGACATAGCATGGATGCGTGAAAAGCGTCATTAAAAGTGTGTTTCGTAAGTGGCGCTTTAAAAATGTAACAAATTTTGACTTCATTTGTTTGTCAATCATATAGGTAGGCTACGGATTCAATTGACTGGACTCTTTTCATGGTTTTAGCTTTAGTAATTTTTGTTGGTGAAATATGCAAACTATATTAATTCACGAACATTTAAACATTCATGCAATTAAAAACCATAATAATTTCCAGATTAGTAGCGTAATTGGATAGTTTCAAAATAATACTTTGTAGGTATCCACTTTTAGCCTCTTTTTTATCAATTGAATATCAGTTTTTGACATATTTCGACAATTTTTTGTCGACGTTTTAGCGTTTAGCGATGTTTTTGTAAAATTTCCCATTTTTGCCCACTCATACTTGGTAGGTAAATCACGATCTTACGCGATACAACTTAACCTATCTTTTTTTCTTACGATTTTTTAATTTTTTACGATCCTAAGTGATATAACTTAACCTATCATTTTTTTTTACGATCTTTTACGCACCGAACTAACCTACAAGGGACTCTGTTTGTTTTGATATTTCAGTCGAGAACATGAAGACGATACCTGTGGAAATAGTTCTAGTGTTTGCTACTAGATGTCGCCACCGGCGACTTGGACGCAGTGTTGCCACACTATGAGGACCTTTCCAAGGGGCAAAATTTCCCTTTTTGGACCATTTTTTCCCTTCACCTAAGCAAATGACATAATAGAATAATAATTAGTTGTGGTAGTAAATTTAGTAGATTTTTTTTTAATATGTGGCAATTTTTTTTTACGAATTTTTTAAAACTGCGCTGTGACCCTCTCGTTCTTCACGTCGTACGCGAAGGACTTCTCTGCGACCAGGATGACGCTGCACACGGTATCCTCGGGCAATGGACTGTTGAACTCGCAGACGACCTTGATGTTGGTGCGATCGTTGACCACCACCTGCTTCCTTTTTGTGGTGTTGATGACGAACATGGGTCTGTGGGTTTTGAATTCGCTGGGTGTGTAGTACATGTCCACGTTTCCCTCTGTTACTCTCTTGTAAGCGGTGTACGCTTCGTAAAGTTTGAGGTAATCATCTTTGGTCATGTCGAGGTTGTAATTTTCGCGCGGGAACACTTCGTTCCTACCGTTCTTGAGATAAACATTTTTGATCTTGCAGTCCTCGAATTTGCTGGAATCTTTTTCCTGGTTGTTATTGCGTCCGGTCTGAAAGAGTACAATGACGAAATCTGGCATGTCGAACTGTATGTTGTTGAACTGAGTCGTCACGTCGAATTCCATGTGATTTCCGGACGCTAACTTTTGCACGCACTGGTAACCGTGAAAGTAAATCGGCACCTGTGGACTTTTCAAGAACTCCGCTTTGTACTTGAGGGCGTAGTTCGTTTCGTATTCCACGATTGGCATTCTCAACTCCATGCTCCGGATGACGCATTTGGCTGCTTCGGGTAATGTTTTGGGCAGTGGCGTGATACCGTCCGGACCCAAAGTAGCGTATCGCATTAGTGCGTTGTTGTCGTTGGCAGCTCTTCGAAAAGTGACGCGCAGTCCTCCCTTCCACACGATCTCCTTGTAGTCCGAGAAGAATCCCGGAAGCAGACGCATGGGAAAGAGCACCGTGTGATATTTTGGTCCCAGCTTCGAATCCTCCCGCCTGGTAGTATGCTGAGTCCGTTTTGGATAATTTCATCGTTCCCACCGCCGTCGACGTGATGCCTGGATAATCTATTCTGTCGATGACGGTGTTGTGTTTCCTCACCTCCAACTGCGAGAACAGGTGAGGCACGAAGTTGTCCACGAGTATCAAATTTGCTGCTGCGGGGAACGCGTCTCCGCTTTCTTTCTTCACCACGTCGAATTGAAGGTAGAGGTCCACTCTGTGAGGATGAACGAACCCGTCGCCTACATCCACGTCGTATTCGATCTCCCGGTTCGCTTCGTTCAAATTTGCGAACGTAGGTTCTATTCATACTTTTTCTCACGTATAGGCGTACGTGATGAATCCGCAAACAGATTTTTTCTAAGTTTTACCGTTTCCAAGATAACCCTACTTCCGGTCGCCATTTTCGATTTCCGAACATAGGTTCTATTCATACTTTTACTCACGTATAGGTGTACATGATGAATCCCCAAAACAGATTTTTCCCAAGTCTTACCGTTTCCAAGATAACTCTACTTCCGGTCGCCATTTTCGATATCCGAACATAGGTTCTATTCATACTTTTTCTCACGTATATGCGTACGTGATGAATCCCCAAACACATTTTTCCCAAGTCTTACCGTTTCCAAGATAACCCCACTTCCGGTCGCCATTTTCGATTTCCGAACATAGGTTCTATTCATACTTTTTCTCACGTATAGGTGTACATGATGAATCCCCAAACACATTTTTCCCAAGTCTTACCGTTTCCAAGATAACCCCACTTCCGGTCGCCATTTTGGATTTCCGAGCATAGGTCCTATTCATATTTTACTTACATATAGGCGTACGTGATGAATCCGCAAACAGATTTTTCCTAAGTCTTACCGTTTCCAAGATAATCCCACTTCCGGTCGCCATTTTGGATTTCCGATCATAGGTTCTATTCATACTTTTTCTCACATATAGGTGTACATGATGAATCCGCAAACAGATTTTTCCTAAGTCTTACAGTTTCCAAGATAACCCCACTTCCGGTCGCCATTTTGGATTTCCGATCATAGCTTCTATTCATACTTTTTCTCACATATAGGTGTACGTGATGAATCACCAAACAGATTTTTCCTAAGTCATGAATTGGAGGGTTCTATGACAACCAATATTAATTCTCGTAAGAGAACAGAAAACACACACACACAAAAAAAGACAATACTGTGGTCACTACAACAAATAGTCTTCTTCAACCCCTATCCAACAAACCAAAAAAATCATCATCCTAACTAGAACCATGTAACTATCTACCATCTGTTAGATGTTTTGTGAACTAAGTGGTGCTTTGTTTGTGTGTAAGAAAAATACAATGCTTTTTGCACTTGGTTCTCATCACCTAACATGTTATTAATTGTTTTTTAAAATTAATTACAACTGAAAACTAATAATTAATATTATCTAAAATTACTAATTAATAGTATACAAGTAATTGATTTTTTTTGTTCTTGTTGCTAGTGTTGGGTAATTATAGTTGTTGCAAAATATAAGCTCTCGCGTATGACAGTTTCTGAGTTTTGTTGGGTATATATAGACGAATCGAAATTTTACTTGTTATGTTAAATTGTATGTTAGGGTACATGGTAGGAGAAATCATTGTATATTAGAGCGCTCTTTTAATGATTTGCCTATAACTGCATACAGGCAGCCGTAAATTTAGCATAAAATATCCTGATCCTGTTTATTCTAGCATGTGCGACGTTTGTTGTGGTGGGATCATTGGGGGAAATGTGATTCTCCCATGATGTCATCTGACTTACTAGCATATGCGATACGAAGAACAGGTGTGTATGTGGCTTACTAGGATTAGGCTCATGGTAATGAGGTCCTAGTAGCTGAAACGTTGTCGGGGTTTTTTGCAAAAATTTTCCTTAAACAGTTAACAAATATAATATATATTTTTTTTTAATTCAGACATTAGATGGATTTTACAAATATATATAAAAAAATAGGTTAGGTAATTGTGGCTTCTACAGCTCGCCAAGCAGGGTGCTCTTGCATAAGCTCTTATCAGTCTGTAAGTTGTAATATATCAGCAACAAGCAACCTGCGCTAGAGGTAGATGCTCTTGACATTGTGTGTTCATGAAAAATAAAAGCTTGAGTAAATTTAGCTAGTTTTCGAGTAACTTTTTTTTTTTTTTTTGCTTTTGATATTGTGTTTTCTGATTAGTTAAAAAAAATACGTAATGTGATGACTCATATCTTCTGATTGCCATAACCATTTCAATCCGCACGCTGAACCTTCTCCAAACTCTGCGTGTAATGATAAAACACACCAACACGTTCACCAAACTCTGCGTGTAATGATATTCTAAAACACACCAACTACGTTCTTAAATCTTCTGTAATAACAACACTTTTTTTTAAAGGAAACAATTCACATGTAACCTGCCTGCCTGCTAAATATCGAACAATGAACCCGCATCGTCTGTTGCTGTCAGGAGTGTTCAGTTTTTATGTTTGATCTCGTTCATTGCTGATATTGGTGTCCATTGTTGACATGCACAAAAATATTTTAGTTTTTCTTTCAAATGTCACCAATTTCATTTAAATACGATTATCCAAAGCGACGTAATACCACTTTAAAGTATGACAGTATATTTATGGGCACGGTGTATTATTTTCCTCCTAGTTTGCCTTTCGGTCTTCCATCAGAAGAAATGCTTGTAATTAATATCACATAGTGACATCTTTTACTTATTTTTTTGTCAATTTGATATTTACTTTTATGTTGTTTTTGTTACTTTTTAATTTTTTTATGCTTATTATTATTATTATTGCTTTCTCGTTGTTGACAATTTCAGTGTAAAATGACCACCTGTGCTGTATCTGGAATTAATAAATAAATATGTCAAGTTCATAAAGTGATTTTTGTAATATGGAATAAAGAATAAAACCTTCAACAGTGGAAATAATCCATAATTGTTCCTGTGTTTAAAAAGAAAGGTGATAAAATGAACTGCAATAATTACCGTGGAATTTTCTCTACTCTCAACAAAATATAAAAATATTATCTCATATTCTTTTAGCAAGACTAACCCCATATGCTAATGAAAATATATGTGATTATCAATGTGGATTTAAACGTAACAAACCAAATTTTTCACATCAGACAGACATTTGAGAAAAGTGGGAATATAACGAAAATGTACCTCCATTTTTAAAAAAAGAGAAAGGAACATATGATTCCATCAAAAGATATAAAATATATTATCGATTTAGAATCTTGTTAATATGACTGACAAATGTACAATTCATGATAGGTTATTAAAAAAAGATGCAACATATCCATTGCTCTTTAATTTTACCTTAGAATATGCTATTAGGAAGGTAAAAGAAACTAACCAAGTACTAAAATTAAACGATTTGACTCAACTGTTAGCATATGCAGATGATATAAATACAATTAAGAATAATGCTAAAATATTTTTCAAAGCAGCTAAGGAAGTTAGCAAAGAGAAAATTACAGGCCGAAACCAAGTGATAATTACTCGTTTGAACCAGTTTCCAATGTCAAGTACTTGGGAGTAATACTAACAAATGAAAATTATATTAAAGAGGAAATGAAAAAAAAAAGGCTTAATTCGGAAAATGCATGTTATTTTTTCTCTGTCTCCTCGTTTAATATCTAAGAAACTAAATCTTAAAATATACAAAACAGTAATTTTGCCTATGGATGCGAAAAATTGATCCCTTGAAGATAAATTGAGAGTATTTGAAAATAAGATCCTTAGGAAAATATTTCAGCCTAAAAGGGATGAAGAAACAAGTGAATGGAGAAGGTTACATAATTTAGAAGTACATAATTTATATTTATTTTCAAATATTATTAGATTGATGATTAAATCACGAAGACTTGGGTAGGCACGAATGAGAAAGGAAAAAAAATAAGAGTTTACAGGATTCTTGTTGGGAAACCTGATGGTAAAGGACCAAAACGAAGATGGACCTAAAAGAAATCGGTAAAGATGGAATAGAATGTATATAAATCTTGCTCAGGATAATTACAAATGGAAAACCCATATTGCTGCAGCCATGAACTTTCGGATTCAAGAAGCTTAGAGAGTTTGTAAGTTAATTAGTATACAAATGTAATATAATTTCACATATTTCAGAAACCAAAAGACAGCAACATGCTATTTATATTGACAAGGGAATTCCTACAAAACTAATTTTCCTCGTACGTTTACCAATAGCACTTACATCGTGTTTTTACTTCAATTATTCAATTATGCGATGCAAAGAAGATAAGAATTTCCGAGACTTTATAACATAAATTTGTGCGTTGAGAGAAAAATGGAAATGAAGAGCTGTGCTCCAAAATCCAAAGAAACACGCTTTTGACTGACGAGTGGGAAACATATTAGAAATCAAGGACGAAAATTATGAACAGCGAATGCATGCTTCAGAGGAGAGAGGGGGATATTCAAAAGGAGGTGGAACACAGTAAAGCTCTTCCATGATAATTTTTGCTTTCTGATCATAAACGCTGTTGTAATTATTATTATCATCATTAAATGGTTAATTAGGTGCTCGGTTTACGCTGCCCCTCCGAATGAAAGATGGAATATATACAAGCCTGCGCCTCCTAAATTCATCGTGGATATGAGGATGAATCGCGAAATGAGACGAACCGGAAACTTCCAATAATTTTTGTTTTTTTTAGAATAAAAAGGAGGTCGTTAAGGAGGTCAAATGACAAGTTCCGTAATTGGATTGCTATTATCTTTATAACTTGTTAATTTTATTACGAACGAAGCAAGAATGCTGTAATATTATTGGTCAGATCATCGTTTATCTTGTCCGCATCGATTAATCTCCTTATGTTCTTCTTCTTCGTCTTCTCGTTTTTGTCCAGAGTCGCGTCCATCTCTCCTGCTATCACAATCGAGACTTCTAGATTATTAGCTCTTCTCCCTGCAATTTTAGAAATGTAATTTTTCATGATTATCCAGCGAACGCCGGAGAAATTTCAGCAATGTTGATTATTTAAAGGATGTTGTTATTTTTATCCGATCCAATTTTTGAAAATTTTATACATCCCTTCCGGGGGCAGGTTGGTTAAAAAACGCAATACCGAAGGTTCTATGTTTTTTTTCACTTTCTTTTTGTTTGGCTTATTTTGAATTTGGGAGTTATTTTTTAGAATTATTTTGCGCTTACTGGAACGTTGAAACGTTTACCGGAACGTTGAAACGTTTATCCAAAGAGGTTGAAACGTATTGTCGCGAATAGTCGAACGTGTCGCGAGAGGCAAAATAATTCTAAAAAATAACTCCCAAATTCAAAATAGGCCAAACAAAAAAAGTGAAAAAAAAACATAGAACCTTCGGTATTGCGTTTTTTATCCAACCTGCCCCCGGAAGGGATGTATAAAATTTTCAAAAATTGTATCGGATAAAAATAACAACATCCTTTAAATAATCAACATTGCTGAAATTTCTCCGGCGTTCGCTGGATAATCATGAAAAATTACATTTCTAAAATTGCAGGTAGAAGAGCTAATAATCTAGAAGTCTCGATTGTGATAGCAGGAGAGATGGACGCGACTCTGGACAAAAACGAGAAGACGAAGAAGAAGAACATAAGGAGATTAATCGATGCGGACAAGATAAACGATGATCTGATCAATAATATTACAGCATTCTTGCTTCGTTCGTAATAAAATTAACAAGTTATAAAGAGAATAGCAATCCAATTACGGAACTTGTCATTTGACTTCCTTAACGACCTCCTTTTTATTCTAAAAAAGAAAAAAATATTGGAAGTTTCCGGTTCGTCTCATTTCGCGATTCATCCTCATATCCACGATGAATTTAGGAGGCGCAGGCTTGTATATATTCCATCTTTCATTCGGAGGGGCAGCGTAAACCGAGCACCTAATTAACCATTTAATGATGATAATATTAATTACAACAGCGTTTATGATCAGAAAGCAAAAAATATCATGGAAGAGCTTTACTGTGTTCCACCTCCTTTTGAATATCCCCCTCTCTCCTCTGAAGCATGCATTCGCTGTTCATAATTTTCGTCCTTGATTTCTAATATGTTTCCCGCTCGTCAGTCAAAAGCGTGTTTCTTTGGTTTTTGGAGCACAGCTCTTCATTTCCATTTTTCTCTCAACGCACAAATTTATGTTATAAAGTCACGGAAATTCTTATCTTCTTTGCATCGCATAATTGAATAATTGAAGTAAAAACACGATGTAAGTGCTATTGGTAAACGTACGAGGAAAATTAGTTTTGTAGGAATTCCCTTGTCAATATAAATAGCATGTTGCTGTCTTTTGGTTTCTGAAATATGTGAAATTATATTACATTTGTATACTAATTAACTTACAAACTCTCTAAGCTTCTTGAATCCGAAAGTTCATGGCTGCAGCAATATGGGTTTTCCATTTGTAATTATCCTGAGCAAGATTTATATACATTCTATTCCATCTTTACCGATTTCTTTTAGGTCCATCTTCGTTTTGGTCCTTTACCATCAGGTTTCCCAACAAGAATCCTGTAAACTCTTATTTTTTTTCCTTTCTCATTCGTGCCTACCCAAGTCTTCGTGATTTAATCATCAATCTAATAATATTTGAAAATAAATATAAATTATGTACTTCTAAATTATGTAACCTTCTCCATTCACTTGTTTCTTCATCCCTTTTAGGCTGAAATATTTTCCTAAGGATCTTATTTTCAAATACTCTCAATTTATCTTCAAGGGATCAATTTTTCGCATCCATAGGCAAAATTACTGTTTTGTATATTTTAAGATTTAGTTTCTTAGATATTAAACGAGGAGACAGAGAAAAAATAACATGCATTTTCCGAATTAAGCCTTTTTTTTTCATTTCCTCTTTAATATAATTTTCATTTGTTAGTATTACTCCCAAGTACTTGACATTGGAAACTGGTTCAAACGAGTAATTATCACTTGGTTTCGGCCTGTAATTTTCTTTGCTAACTTCCTTAGCTGCTTTGAAAAGTATTTTAGCATTATTCTTAATTGTATTTACTTCATCTGCATATGCTAACAGTTGAGTCAAATCGTTTAATTTTAGTACTTCGTTAGTTTCTTTTACCTTCCTAATAGCATATTCTAAGGTAAAATTAAAGAGCAATGGATATGTTGCATCTTTTTTTAATAACCTATCATGAATTGTACATTTGTCAGTCATATTAACAAGATTCTAAATCGATAATATATTTTATATCTTTTGATGGAATCATATGTTTCTTTCTCTTTTTTTAAAAATGGAGGTACATTTTTCGTTATATTCCCACTTTTCTCAAGTGTCTGTCTGATGTGAAAAATTTGGTTTGTTACGTTTAAATCCACATTGATAATCACATATATTTTCATTAGCATATGGGGTTAGTCTTGCTAAAAGAATATGAGATAATATTTTTATATTTTGTTGAGAGTAGAGAAAATTCCACGGTAATTATTGCAGTTCATTTTATCACCTTTTTTTTAAACACAGGAACAATTATGGATTATTTCCACTGTTGAAGGTTTTATTCTTTATTCCATATTACAAAAATCACTTTATGAACTTGACATATTTATTTATTAATTCCTGATACAGCACAGGTGGTCATTTTACACTGAAATTGTCAACAACGAGAAAGCAATAATAATAATAATAAGCATAAAAAAATTAAAAAGTAACAAAAACAACATAAAAGTAAATATCAAATTGACAAAAAAATAAGTAAAAGATGTCACTATGTGATATTAATTACAAGCATTTCTTCTGATGGAAGACCGAAAGGCAAACTAGGAGGAAAATAATACACCGTGCCCATAAATATACTGTCATACTTTAAAGTGGTATTACGTCGCTTTGGATAATCGTATTTAAATGAAATTGGTGACATTTGAAAGAAAAACTAAAATATTTTTGTGCATGTCAACAATGGACACCAATATCAGCAATGAACGAGATCAAACATAAAAACTGAACACTCCTGACAGCAACAGACGATGCGGGTTCATTGTTCGATATTTAGCAGGCAGGCAGGTTACATGTGAATTGTTTCCTTTAAAAAAAAGTGTTGTTATTACAGAAGATTTAAGAACGTAGTTGGTGTGTTTTAGAATATCATTACACGCAGAGTTTGGTGAACGTGTTGGTGTGTTTTATCATTGCACGCAGAGTTTGGAAAAGGTTCAGCGTGCGGATTGAAATGGTTATGGCAATCAGAAGATATGAGTCATCACATTACGTATTTTTTTTAACTAATCAGAAAACACAATATCAAAAGCAAAAAAAAAAAAAAAGTTACTCGAAAACTAGCTAAATTTACTCAAGCTTTTATTTTTCATGAACACACAATGTCAAGAGCATCTACCTCTAGCGCAGGTTGCTTGTTGCTGATATATTACAACTTACAGACTGATAAGAGCTTATGCAAGAGCACCCTGCTTGGCGAGCTGTAGAAGCCACAATTACCTAACCTATTTTTTTATATATATTTGTAAAATCCATCTAATGTCTGAATTAAAAAAAAATATATATTATATTTGTTAACTGTTTAAGGAAAATTTTTGCAAAAAACCCCGACAACGTTTCAGCTACTAGGACCTCATTACCATGAGCCTAATCCTAGTAAGCCACATACACACCTGTTCTTCGTATCGCATATGCTAGTAAGTCAGATGACATCATGGGAGAATCACATTTCCCCTAATGATCCCACCACAACAAACGTCGCACATGCTAGAATAAACAGGATCAGGATATTTTATGCTAAATTTACGGCTGCCTGTATGCAGTTATAGGCAAATCATTAAAAGAGCGCTCTAATATACAATGATTTCTCCTACCATGTAACCTAACATACAATTTAACATAAGTAAAATTTCGATTCGTCTATATATACCCAACAAAACTCAGAAACTGTCATACGCGAGAGCTTATATTTTGCAACAACTATAATTACCCAACACTAGCAACAAGAACAAAAAAAAATCAATTACTTGTATACTATTAATTAGTAATTTTAGATAATATTAATTATTAGTTTTCAGTTGTAATTAATTTTAAAAAACAATTAATAACATGTTAGGTGATGAGAACCAAGTGCAAAAAGCATTGTATTTTTCTTACACACAAACAAAGCACCACTTAGTTCACAAAACATCTAACAGATGGTAGATAGTTACATGGTTCTAGTTAGGATGATGATTTTTTTGGTTTGTTGGATAGGGGTTGAAGAAGACTATTTGTTGTAGTGACCACAGTATTGTCTTTTTTTGTGTGTGTGTGTTTTCTGTTCTCTTACGAGAATTAATATTGGTTGCCATAGAACCCTCCAATTCATGACTTAGGAAAAATCTGTTTGGTGATTCATCACGTACACCTATATGTGAGAAAAAGTATGAATAGAAGCTATGATCGGAAATCCAAAATGGCGACCGGAAGTGGGGTTATCTTGGAAACTGTAAGACTTAGGAAAAATCTGTTTGCGGATTCATCATGTACACCTATATGTGAGAAAAAGTATGAATAGAACCTATGATCGGAAATCCAAAATGGCGACCGGAAGTGGGATTATCTTGGAAACGGTAAGACTTAGGAAAAATCTGTTTGCGGATTCATCACGTACGCCTATATGTAAGTAAAATATGAATAGAACCTATGCTCGGAAATCGAAAATGGCGACCGGAAGTGGGGTTATCTTGGAAACGGTAAGACTTGGGAAAAATGTGTTTAAGGATTCATCATGTACACCTATACGTGAGAAAAAGTATGAATAGAACCTATGTTCGGAAATCGAAAATGGCGACCGGAAGTGGGGTTATCTTGGAAACGGTAAGACTTGGGAAAAATGTGTTTGCGGATTCATCACGTACGCATATACGTGAGAAAAAGTATGAATAGAACCTATGTTCGGAAATCGAAAATGGCGACCGGAAGTAGGGTTATCTTGGAAACGGTAAGACGTGGGAAAAATCTGTTTGGGGATTCATCATGTACACCTATACGTGAGTAAAAGTATGAATAGAACCTATGTTCGGAAATCGAAAATGGCGACCGGAAGTAGGGTTATCTTGGAAACGGTAAAACTTAGAAAAAATCTGTTTGCGGATTCATCACGTACGCCTATACGTGAGAAAAAGTATGAATAGAACCTACGTTCGCAAATTTGAACGAAGCGAACCGGGAGATCGAATACGACGTGGACGTAGGCGACGGGTTCGTTCATCCTCACAGAGCGGACCTCTACCTTCAATTCGACGTGGTGAAGAAAGAAAGCGGAGACGCGTTCCCCGCAGCAGCAAATTTGATACTCGTGGACAACTTCGTGCCTCACCTGTTCTCGCAGGTGGAGGTGAGGAAACACAACACCGTCATCGACAGAATAGATTATCCAGGCATCACGTCGACGGCGGTGGGAACGTTGAAATTATCCAAAACGGACTCAGCATACTACCAGACGGGAGGATTCGAAGCGGGGACCAAAATATCGACGAGAAGTCACACGGTGCTCTTTCCCATGCGTCTGCTTCCGGGATTCTTCTCGGACTACAAGGAGATCGTGTGGAAGGGAGGACTGCGCGTCACTTTTCGAAGAACTGCCAACGACAACAACGCACTAATGCGATACTCTACTTTGGGTCCGGACGGTATCACGCCACTGCCCAACACATTACCCGAAGCAGCCAAATGCGTCATCCGGAGCATGGAGTTGAGAATGCCAATCGTGGAATACGAAACGAACTACGCCCTCAAGTACAAAGCGGAGTTCTTGAAAAGTCCACAGGTGCCGATTTACTTTCACGGTTACCAGTGCGTGCAAAAGTTAGCGTCCGGAAATCACATGGAATTCGACGTGACGACTCAGTTCAACAACATACAGTTCGACATGCCAGATTTCGTCATTGTACTCTTTCAGACCGGACGCAATAACAACCAGGAAAAAGATTCCAGCAAATTCGAGGACTGCAAGATCAAAAATGTTTATCTCAAGAACGGTAGGAACGAAGTGTTCCCGCGCGAAAATTACAACCTCGACATGACCAAAGATGATTACCTCAAACTTTACGAAGCGTACACCGCTTACAAGAGAGTAACAGAGGGAAACGTGGACATGTACTACACACCCAGCGAATTCAAAACCCACAGACCCATGTTCGTCATCAACACCACAAAAAGGAAGCAGGTGGTGGTCAACGATCGCACCAACATCAAGGTCGTCTGCGAGTTCAACAGTCCATTGCCCGAGGATACCGTGTGCAGCGTCATCCTGGTCGCAGAGAAGTCCTTCGCGTACGACGTGAAGAACGAGAGAGTCACAAAGCAGTTTTAAAAAATTCGTAAAAAAAAATTTCCACATATTAAAAAAAAAATCTACTAAATTTACTACCACAACTAATTATTATTCTATTATGTCATTTGCTTAGGTGAAGGGAAAAAATGGTCCAAAAAGGGAAATTTTGCCCCTTGGAAAGGCCCTCATAGTGTGGCAACACTGCGTCCAAGTCGCCGGTGGCGACATCTAGTAGCAAACACTAGAACTATTTCCACAGGTATCGTCTTCATGTTCTCGACTGAAATATCAAAACAAACAGAGTCCCTTGTAGGTTAGTTCGGTGCGTAAATGATCGTAAAAAAAATGATAGGTTAAGTTATATCACTTAGGATCTTAAAAAAAATAAAAAAATCGTAAGAAAAAAGATAGGTTAAGTTGTATCGCGTAAGATCGTGATATACCTACCAAGTATGAGTGGGCAAAAATGGGAAATTTTACTAAAACATCTCTAAACGCTAAAACATCGACAAAAAATTGTCGAAATATGTCAAAAACTGATATTCAATTGATAAAAAAAGAGGCTAAAAATGGATACCTACAAAGTATTATTTTGAAACTATCCAATTACACTACTCAGATTGATATTTACATGAAGCAGGACCACTTTTCGTGAAATGCCCCATGACACATTTTTGAGTTAAAACTTTAACATATAGGTTGAAGTTAACTTGATCAGTGTTGCAAACTTGAGGTAAAAAAATGTAAAGTTCTCCCCTGTGCTTAGCACCACGCCATGAAGGCATATAGGGGGTAATGCCCCACACTTTCTTGATGCGGTCATGAGTGGGGGTGATGTGATCAGCATCACGCCCCTGACCGCATTTACCACTCAGGGTTTCCTCCAGGTACCCATGTTATTCAACGCTGGGTGGGCGCCAGGGCCGCTTCCAACGTTAGAAAAGTTCCCGGATTTGAAGCGGGTGGTCAGATGCGGTCGTTTTGTAAATAACAGCTGGTACTTCATGTATATTTCTGCTGTATATCAGTAAACAGACATGGCAGAAATAAGCACACTAATACCGTGGTTGGGTCACTTTGCACCCCAAATATGTTTTTGTGTAAACGAAGAAGAAAACTTAGTATGGTATACTTTTTAAAATCTATTTATGAATGTCATATACATTTTAATGGAATATATTGATAGGAACTAAAATATACCACACAGTGTAATAATATATTTAGCATACAATAAGATACTACTACAATTTTAAATATGTTTCGATAGTACTCGAACAGAAGATAATATTTTTGAAGTTCTCTTGATTTTTCCTTGAACAATCCGATTTTGCCAAACATTCAATGGTTTCGCGTAGCTATTTATACAAAGGTGAAGATATTTTCACTGTTCAGCTTTTCAGTTTAGATCGAGAAAATGTGAAAAGTAACACAAGACTTTTGAATTTCTACGTGTCTGTAATTGACCCATGTACTTATACGTAATATACGATATCCTGCATGCTATAGTTCTTGCAGACCCCTTGAAAGCACCTAGAGCAAGATGTCTTTTGCTTTTTTGTTTTCATCTTGTGATGACTGGAGCTACAGTCGATTCTTGGTTCAACTAAGGCATAATTGCAATCGGTATACCCATTTCGAAAGCAAAACTTAGGATTGGAAACTTTTTTATTTTGATTTTGAATTGAAAATTTTGGGTGCGTCAACACTAAGGATATACGTATCATACCCTTCTGACTTTGGTTAAAAGCTGATGCTGTAAAGGAGCACTCGGCACATATAACGACAAAACACAAGACAACACATAGAACTATACTAGCCATAGGGCCAGTCGCCAGAGCCTCGTTCGTCTGTCAAATGCAGTCCAGGGTGTACTACGTGGAAGAATCACCCCTTACACACCCAGGACTGGAAACTGTCAGCCACAAATACACAAGAAAGAAAATACCATGGTGGGGTCTTTTCTGACCCCTGACAGTTGTTACAAGGACAATGATTGGCAAACGTAAACAACACAACCACATTCTGCTACATCGTAACTCACTCTGAGAATGCAAGAAGAGATAGTGAACAACATAAGCCACCTGGCAAAATACTTTCTAACTAGTGTTGTGTGGGGTCCGATATGGTTTTAAATGTTGGTGCCATTTGAATATTTTTGTGGTCAGGTGTACTTAGCTGTTCGTGGGGAGAGGTAGGCCTTGAGGTGGGAGCATCGCTGTGACGTGATGCTCGGCTGACTCACCTCAGAGCTTCTCATCGCCTCGCGGCTCGAGCCTGATCGAGAAAGGCCAGACTGTGGCAGTGGCTCGAGCTACTTCCGAGTGCGGAAGAATGTACGCACGGGTGTTTAGCTGTGTGATACTTGCAATTATTCGTTTGCGTTTAATAAATAGTACGTCAAGAAAACTGAATCTTATTATTTCCCGACGTCATACCGGAAAGACACCACAATGATACTTAAAGGATACAGACTGTCCTATAATTTTCGTCCAACTCTTGAGGTTCACATTTCACTCTCTTCTCATATACAGAACTTCCAGTGTCTTCTATACTGCCTATATAAATACGTACAGGCCAATGTAATTTGAATATGACTTTCTGCTTTAAGTTGTAACGAACCTGAGTGTTTGTTAAGATTTTAAAATGTTTGTTATTTCAAATAATGTTCAGATTATCACAGACAACTATAGTTAGGCTGGTAAAGTTGTTATTGAAACTGGTACATATTTTTTCAAATACGTCATAATCTGTTTGTGCTGACGTCACTTTTCCATCTCGGCAGAGGAAGTTTATGAACCCGATTTGAACTAACGACGGGTTGTGTCGTTGGATAAGAGAAGGGGAGGAATCAACAAGAACTTGGTAACGGGGAGAATTCAAGAATAGTTTTAGGGTTTCGAGTTTCCTTCTTGCCGATAAGTTGAAAGTAAGGAACTGATTAATATAATTAGACTTTTGCTACATGTGGGTGAATTGCACAACGTTAGTTTGAAAGTTCTTGTGCTTTAATTGTTAGTTTTATGAGAAAACGGATTATCTATGTGTATGAGGTTTGTAACCTTATATAATAGAAAAATGAATATGCCTGTGTGAACTTACAACAGTATATAATGTCAGATATTGGTGTTGTTATGCTTGTTTCCCAGCAAGCCCTGATAAGTTACTAAGATTCTCACGTTCCCGACAAAAGGAGTAGCGGACTAACTTCGTGACGACTGGTGCCCTACCGGAGGACGTTGCATAGACCACTTCTTGCACAGATATGCTAATCGGGACTGAACCCACAATTTAAAGTGAAATTACTATTTGACTTCACCGGGTATCAAACCCTGGGCCCCTTGATTACAAGGCAACGACGTTTCCACTACGCCATCGGCCAATGTAACGTACGCGTAGATTACATTGGACAATGCACGTAGACGTATCAAGTACGGCACATCATTGGTTGCTAGAGGTACTTCGGTCTTGTAGTGAGTGCAGAACATCTCCAGCATCCTCATTATTAATTCGCACCCTCCGGACAATGGTGATCCCCAATTAAGGGCACATGCTAGTAAAGAACCATTGTCTCTAATATTCAGCGGACGGGAACAGCATTATGGAACAAGGTTAAGTCTGTAGACTTAGAGACGGAAGAAATCTGAAATTCTTCAAAGCGCTATTCATGTTTCGTCTTCCCTTTGTTATCTTCTTCTGATTAACAAGCGAATGAAAGAAGTATCTAAGGCTTCTCCGCTGCCCTTAAGGAAGTTCAATCCAATGGAAGTTTTATTGAAAAGAAACGGAAGGAATATTTTCGAAGTTCTCGGTTCTTCCCTTGTTTCAATATAATTTCCTGCACATCCCTTTGAAGGGCGGTGTATCTGCAGCAAGGGAAGGGAAGCGGGTAACAAGATTTGATTGGGAAGCTATTTGGACCGTTGAAAAGAAGCAGAAAACAACGGGGAAATGAAGAAAGTTCCCTCAAAATGCTTTGTTCAAGTTTAACTTCCATTCGTGGACAGTTTGTAATTAAAGTGGTTTTCTTGAACCCGCCGATTTTTCCCCCCCCATCGTTCGTTTCTCCGGATCCTCTGCACACCTCCGTAGCCTTTGATGCAAGGGAAAATAGGTGAACTGGTACTTTTAAATTAAACGCGAAATCTGGTGTAAATAAAACGAAATACTGGGGGAGTTTTATTAACGTTAGCTGTGTCGAGGGACGAATTGATGCTCCTGTGTTGGAGGAGATAGGTGCAGGTGCTGCGAATTTCTATTTATAAGGTAAGGATATATATATCCATGAAGAAAATTCTGACTGAAGATTTGGCGATTTGATTTTGGTACTAGAAGGACACAAGAATTTAATTTTCAAAGATGGAAATTTGTAGTATACAAGTAATCAAAAGAATAAAGATGTCAGGTGTAATAAGGTGTCTAAAGTAGTAGTCCTGCTTGCGACCACTTTCGCTCGCTCGTACTTATTCCAGGCTCCCACTCACAAACATGGAATATCATTTTAATTTATCAATAATCGTAGACACACACATCCGCCTTGGTAGTTTCATCCCACAATCATCTATTTCATTTCCATATATACTGTATTAAAGTTCAAATCACAAACCCTAAGACCTTCTGTAAACAAAACCAAGTGCATGCAGAAAGCATTTGCAAACTCATAGAAGTAAAATAATCCACACGAAAATCCAGCGTTGTTACAGGATTCATTACGTAAGGTAAAACAACGGCCAATTTGTAGTATGGTATACGATGCCGAAAATGACGTCTCACTTTAAATCCAATGCTCTTTCCTTTGTACTTATTGCTTCACTTTTATGGTTACTCTTTGCACCAGTAATAATTTCCCATAAATTTTGCTTCTTTCTTGCATGCGAATTGAGTATATTACTTGCATTTTTTTTTAGACAGATGATATAGGGTAAATCCATATGAAGTCAGTAGTATTGATCCCCGCCAGTGGCAATTAGTGCACGGGTTTCAATTAATTTGCATGTGCTTAGAACGCATTCGCACGTACTTAGAACTAATTTGCACGTACTTAGAACTAATTAGCATGTACTTAGAATACTTTACATTTATGTATTTGCATGTTTATAACTTTTATGAATATATAATTATTTATTTTATGAAAAATATGTATATAGAAGGTAATTAGAGGTACTAAACGCTATGCATTTGTTTTTATATTCATTACTGCAAAGTATGTAATGTATGAATTGATAATATTAATGTTTATAGTATTGAAAATAAGTTTTTATGGTTTATGAACCGCTATGAAGGGTGTTAATGGTACGAAAGAAGACGGTCCCGGTACTCGAATCCACGATATGCAACGTTATTAATTAGTACTATGCAATAATTATAGTTCACTAAGGAATAATAATAAATGGCATGTAATATATTGAGCGGAGACGAACTATGTATAACGTGTGAGCTGAGTCTGATGCCAGACAGAATACGGTCTCCGAATCTCGACTCGGCGGTGAAGGTAGACAGAGAGAATGAATTAATATTCCGCGCAGGTTGAGGAGAAAGGAAGTGTTATTTTTGTGATGAGAATATTTCGTAAATATATCTGCGACTGCTGAATCTTTGCTGCTTTCATTCATTAGATCATCAATGACAATTAATCCAGGAGTTTCAATATTCATATTTGCTACATCAGGGATTCCTTCAATAAACTGAATATTTGTATTTTGGCTTAATTTTAATCTGGGAGGAACCGCACCATACGCCCATATTACTGTTTTTGGAACTTGTGTAAACATTTTATGTTTATAAAATAGAAGCTTATCCACAAAAGTGGTTTTTCCACTTTGTGAGGGCCCACAAACCATCATTGCAAAAGGATGTGTAAAACGCAGTTCCATGTTGAACAACACACGTTCTCTGCTTGAAGCGCAGACACACAATGGCCCATATATATATATTATCATATATTATATATATTAATTTTATCTTTTCTTTTCAGGATGAAATCAAGAGGGAATGTGATATCTGCTGGGAAGTGGGGTTCCGGGGAAAAAAGGCCCTCATGGACCACCTCAGAACCGCTCACCGCCTTCGCCCGGTGTCCCCTCCCTCGTCGCGCCGGAGGTGAAGAAGAGAGGGGAGATACGGTTTCTGCGCCAGGCGGCGCGTCAACGGGGAGTGCCCCTGGATAACCCGCCAAATTGAGGCACTACAGACGCTCTTAGGACTGTAAAAAGACAATAAAAAATAAAAAAAACACTCGTTTTTTATTTAGCTACCATATGGCACGGTCTCAAAATTTTCAATTTTTTTACGTTTTGTGTGGACTGCTTGGTGTGTTTTCTGCTCAGATGCAGAAACAATTTCAAAATTGGCTTTTCGTTTAATTTTACGTGGGTTCTCAACAACTCTCTTTTCAATTTCCCCTTTGACCAGTTGCTTAAAATAATCAAAATTAATCTGGAGTCAAGTTCTGTAATTCATGGTAATGCCCCTTACTTTAATAACATGTTTCTCATCCTGAGGATCATGTTTGTTCACCATCTTATATGCATAGTTTTTGGGACCACCACCCAAAAAGCATGTAATTTGGTAGGGCTCTTTAATCTCATCCGTCATTTTACCAAGAAATGAGCCTGTAGGAATAAGTTTTTCATGTTCTCTTTCTACATAGAACACAGAGTCCGTATCCACGTAGTGAATACTTTCCTTGACTTTGTCCATAAAAGAATATAAGTGCATTCTTCCATAAGCAGTAATAAACGCAGAGACAAGTACATTTGAGAGTACTAACGGTTCATTTTTGCTTTCCAGATCAATATTATTCACTAATAAACAAGATTCGGAAATAGGAACAACATTACTGATTTCATACTGTGGATTAAACACTATATCAGGGAATTTCTGTTCTGTATTTACAAAAATAGACTTAGTTTTTAAAGGATTTTGGGCAAATTTCCCGTAGATTGAATTTAGCAGAATTTTGGAAATAAAACGAAGTCCAGGGTTAGGTGCAATTTCATCTTTTACAAGTTGAATTCCCTCATGATCGAAATAATCTTGAATATACTTGTCTTTGTCATATTCTGAACTGCAGCCGGAAGGATATCCTGAAGACTGTTGTTTCAGTCTAAGAAATGTGTCTACATAGTCTTTGAACACATTATCATTCTGGTCAGCCGAAGGAAAGTCCCAAATTTCATATATTTTGAGTATTTTGTACCCTTTTTTTACAGCCAGTTTCAGTTCTTCCGATACCCAGGTGCCATGTAAGTATCTTTCTTTATCTGCGTGTGTACATTGTTCTTGATTCTCGCTTTGTGCACAAGTTCTGCATAGAGCAAACATTAATTTGTTATTGCACGACATGCCCAGTACTGGTAAATATAAATCTTTAGGGGGGAGAATATCACATTTTACAACCCCAAACACATTATCCAAGGTAGGAAACTCTGACGTGTAAATCACTGGTTTACCTGTAGGCATTTTTCTTTGCTTCATCATTGCAGGGTAAAGGGAAACTACATCTAGCAGTTTCATGCTCGTATTTTCATTCTCTTGTTTTTCATAAACTGCCCTGAAAAGTTCAGTGCGTCCCCCATTAAAAGCTTGTTTTGGGATAAGTGGGTTATTCAATAACAATTCTCAGCAATAAATTTGCGTAATTCTGGATCTTTTTTAATTTCCTCATTGAATTCACATTCCCATTTTTCTACAACCTTGTACCCCATTTGCTCTAATATTTCTTTACGGGTAACAGTACGTTCGTACCTATGATCTAGGGTCTCGCCAGTCTCGTTAAGAGGCTTATCCCTGTTTTCAGGAAGACAAATCGGGCATACATTGTAGTAGCAACCTTGGAAACTATAAACAGTTTTACTTTCTTCATGGAGCCCGTCCAACTTATAACGTCCTATTTTAGCCTCTCCGAGATTCCCTGCGTGTCTTAGAGTGATTTTTTCAGTATTTTCTACCCACTTTAACCACTTTAAGGCAATTAGAGACTGTTGGTCTTGTTCCCGAAATCCAAATGGGGGGACTTTAAAAAGAGTGTTTTCTTTCAGATATTTACTTCTAAATATCAAAGACGCTAACGACGCAAGAGTCGCGCAGCGAACAAAGCACTGTATTCCAGTCAGATCTTCGATCAGATTAGAAAATTTAATACATGCAGCAGCAAGAATTTCCACATCTTTAATACAGTATTCGCGCAACTCTTTTTGAAAATCAAAAATTTTCCCTGCTTGGACAGTTTCCTTGTGCCATTTTAGCATCTCTTCTCTTTCTTTGGAGGACTTGGAATCTATATCATAATATTGAATATCAGGGAATGGACCTACATAATTCTGATTTGCAGGGGTGGAAAACAAATATGGAAAATCGCCTTTCTGCAAATCTTCCGCTAGTCCCAGACTTGCAGGCAAGTCTTTCAATTTCATGAGCATGAAATTCAACGAGTCCCTGAACACTATTTTCTTGGTAATTGACATCTCTATTATTTTCCTACCCTGCATAATTACGGAGGGGGTAATATTCTCTTTAGTAATCAGGTAATTTAAAACAAAATGTGAATCGTATCGCCCTGCATTATGTGCAATACACACAATTTTATCAAACCCTTCCCTCGGAGTTTGGATATATTGCATAAATTCTTGAATATTGGGAAAATATGGACACGGGGACCACACGTCTCGCATAAATCTGCATCAGTGTCTTTACACACATGACAGGCTTGCTTAGCAACAGCCAGATTGACTTCGTCTTTCTGGTCATTTTCTCTTTCTACCAGCATACACTCAAAATCATAGAAAATATAAAGAAACTTTGCACTTGGTTCGAGCTTAACAGGCTGAATATAGCATTTGTGTGCTGTCTCAACAAAAGCATTACAGCTTTTACAAAAAAATTCATCGCATTTGTGTGGTGTTTTGCGCTTTCTCTTGTTCACTACTTTGTAACATACGTTACATTGGTGAATAGTTTGACAAACACTGGATTTCCGCCCTTCGGTGCGCAAATCATTTTCATAACATTCCGGGGACAGAAATTTCCTATTACATGCAGTGCATTTTCTGGGAATAGTGTAAGTGGCTTCATTGCCATTATGACTGTATTCACACAATGAACAATACCTCGTGCATTCAGCATGTTGATATTTATTATTAAATCCGACTTGGCATTTGGGGCAGTAATACTTCTTCACAAGAAGATTGGGGACAGAATTAACTATATCAAAATGTTGATCGTGATACAGTAGATTAATCTGTTTAGGGGCGAACGGTGTTGACCGGATAACTTCATACTCCCTTTCCCCCCTCTTTCATTGAAAACACAACAATTTGGTACTCTGGACCCAAATGATTCTGAAATTTAACAATGTCCTCTACAGTGCATCCATTGGTTGGATCAACGCGTGCTTCATGGCATAACCGCATAGCCGCTTCTTTCAATTTATTATCAGATCTTCGGAAGGAGTCGACTTTTTTAGTATTCTTGTCGACTTTGACTCGGGCAAATGCAATAGCGCGTGGCAAGCACAAATTGTCATCGTTAGTCATAATAGTAAAAGCAGTCTGTCTCTGGTTCGCGTTGTTTATTGATAGTAAAGGGGCGTATTTTCTGTAAAGGGGGTACTTTTTCTTCCCTCTACCGCGCTTGGGTTCAACAATATGCGCCATGCATTTCAAAGAGTTATCTACAAAAAAAGATTCATTGCTGTTCAGCACTTTGGTTACATAGTGTTGAATAATCTTGGGATTTAATGCCGAAAGGCTGCGCCAAGGGATATAAATATCCTTATTGGTTTCATTGCCTAAAATAATCAAACCAACCTGACTGTCCGGTGACACATCAAAAAAATATTTTTCATTAGAAATTGAAACATAGACCCAACCAAATATTCAGGGTCTCCCACAACCTGATTAGGTATTTCAGTGGATACCTCCCGTCCTAGCATTCCAAATCGTCTAAAATATCTTTCTCTTTCATCCACAATTGAAAACTGACTTGCCCCCACCCCTAATTGACACATTGCTGTTTGCACTGTCTCACAGAAAAAAGTCGGATCACAAGAAGGGATATCGTCGTGGAAAATAACTCTGTCACACATATCATAGTATGCATTAACGAGTTCTAGTGGGGAAGTATACATTCCAGAATTAAAATTATGTATAATTTCATCCGAAGTACTCACCGCAGTGTTGTTAGCCTCGTTTGTGGAGCTTGTAGACGCCATTTTCAGTAACAGTTCCTTCCAGTCACACGCACACAGACAATAGAATCACCTGTAAAAAGTAGAAAAATAGTTGTAGTACTTGTTCACATTACACATATTTGTTTCTTGCTTCGGTTCAATATTTGAATTACATATTATTTAAAAACACAATACATATATGTAACAATTCACTTACCTTAATTATAGCTTCTTTTGCGTTCTTTGTCTTCAAATCTCAGACAATAATCACAAGTTGATATCTTTTCTGACACAATGGTTCAGAAATTCTACTCAAACTAACATCTTCTCGCTTTTACGCGTTTTTTTATACTTCATAAACAAAACCGACGCCTTCTCTGATTGGTTGAAATAAAATCGACGCGTTTTCTGATTGGTTGAAATAAAATCGACGCTTTCTTTGTTCTTGCGTTCTAGTTCACCTTGAACTTCTTCCCATCATCCTATGTTCTAGTGTTCTCGGTAACCTTGGCTTACTTAGACAGAAACATGTTCTACCATGCAAGCGACGAACAGTTTCAAAAAATTTGACCCTTGCTGCGCATTCCAGACATCCTTTGTTGTCTGGTTCAATCCCTCCCCTGCCCTACAGTATTGCATACCTTTCCCCTGTTCTTGCGTACTGGTTAACCTTGGAAAAAACCGGTTCTGAAAATCTACCGACGCGTTCTCTGATTGGTCAATCGGGTTCCTTCTTTGTTCTGACGTCATTTGACCTTGAACGAACACTCCCCAAATTCCTTTCTCCTCTACCTGCGCGGAATATTAATTCATTCTCTCTGTCTACCTTCACCGCCGAGTCGAGATTCGGAGACCGTATTCTGTCTGGCATCAGACTCAACTCACACGTCATACATAGTTCGTCTCCGCTCAATATATTACATGCCATTTATTATTATTCCTTAGTGAACTATAATTATTGCATTGTACTAATTAATAACGTTGCATATCGTGGGTTCGAGTACCGGGACCGTCTTCTTTCGTACCATTAACACCTTTCATAGCGGTTCATAAACCATAAAAACTTATTTTCAATACTATAAACATTAATATTATCAATTCGTACATTACATACTTTGCAGTAATGAATATAAAAACATATGCATAGCGTTTAGTACCTCTAATTACCTTCTATATACATATTTTTCATAAAATAAATAATTATATATTCATAAAAGTTATAAACATGCAAATATATAAATGTAAAGTATTCTAAGTACATGCTAATTAGTTCTAAGTACGTGCAAATTAGTTCTAAGTACGTGCGAATGCGTTCTAAGTACGTGCAAATTAATTAAAACCCGTGCACTAATTGCCACTGGCGGGGATCAATACTACTGAAGTCATACAACATGGTTGCTTGACCATTTTTAAAAAAGTTTATTTTTTGTGTGGTGTGAGCCTCATATGTTGACAGTTCAGAACCACTCTTATTTTATTTTTACTATCACCGATTTGAAGATGGCGGGCATTTTTTTATCATGGCGCGCGTCATTTTCTCCATTCGTAAGCATCAGCGGCAACTTTTTTTATCTCAGCTCTGGTAAGTCCTACAACAATGAGATAAAATCTGTGATGTTAAGCACATTATAGGCTACAATCATATTTCTGTGTCATTTTCTAAATATTATTCCTTCATAATAAATTTTAAGGTCAAAGTTGTGTATTTTATTATCTCAAAATGACATTTTCGGACATTTTTTTGGGCTGGAAGGCAGTTTTATGACATGTGAATTTTTTAGTGCAAGTACCTGTGTACCAATAGATTATGTCAAAATTATTTGAAGCTTGAGACTTTAATATTGCTTTTTCTACAGGGTCATAAACATGTACTTTTTGTTAAAAAATTCCAAGTTCAGGGTTACATATCTCTGGTGGGCAGATGTTTAAAAATCTGAAATTTTTACACATTACAGTACTCCATGATAAGTAACTTCAGTAAAAATTTTGAGTTTTAGATTTAATTGGTTTAAGAGATACAATACTCGTGAAAAATTCAATATTTTGTACTAAATATGGTATGCCTAATTTAATTTTTTATTAACATTTTATTTTAAAATTTTGCAAATGGTAATTTGAAATGTCAATGAACAACATTTCAATCCTGAAATGGATCTACAATAAAGTATATATACGAGGGCGTGCTGAAAAGTAAAGCTTCCTATGTTTTTATTTTCTTTGTTACCTTGTAAACGCATTTTGGATTTTGAGCAACCATACATTGCACTTATAAGACTTTCCAGCTTCTCCATTGAAGGTTTCAAACGTCTATCGCCAGGAGGTGATGAACTATTGCGAGGAAAATGGCAGCATCTAACCATTCAATGTTGGTGAAGCGTCTGAAGTAGCGTGCAATGATCGAGTTTCTAACCGCAGAAAATGTGCTACAAATTGACATTCATCTGCGACTGAAGGCATTTTATGGGGATGAATGTGTAGACATCAGTACTGTACAATCTTGGGCTGTTCATGCTCGTAAAGAAAACCCAAGCTGAACACTCCATCAGTTGCAGTTCGTCGCCTTTCACTCCATTCTCTCACATAGCTGAGATTTCTTCAGCTGGAATATGCCTTGTAACTTTCAATGAGCTTAGAGATTTGTGTACATAATGACATTTATAACATTGGTTATTTTCTATGAATAATCATGTGAACAGCAAGGAAGTAGTACCACTTTCAATATGGCGAGTTCTATGCGTGCGGGAAGGTGTCCGTGTTCAGTGATACATCGAATCGGTGAGACGGTTTGTTTACAGAAGGTCTCAGGGTTGGTGATTTACACTTTAGTAAGATAGACTAAACTACATTTTAACATGGAGATGGTGTCTATCACTTAAGTCTTAATTTCACTGCTCCTTTCACCTCACGATCCATATTTGAATCTCCACTACCACAGACAAATGACGGTTGTATGTGCACTACTGGGCATTAAGTATATACAGCTCGTTTTGCCTGTTCAAGCGTTTTTCGCTCTCGATTCCGTACGCTATCTAGCGTCGCCCGTGCGAACTATTTGACTCTCAAGCAAAATTCTCTCCATGTTGCACCCTAGTGTCATACAGCACAAGACATCATGGAATAATGTAGATGAATTACGTATATGGTTGTTAAAAAATAATAATTCGTTTATTGATAATCGTAATACCTCCACATTGTTGTACCAAACGCTACTTGTATGTACATGACGCTGTATGAAAAATGTTTTGTTATTGTGATATATTTTTGAAGTCATCCATGAGCAATTTTACATCGTACCCGATGATGTAACTCTCTAACAGAAAGACATGTCGGCAAAATTCAATATCAAGCCTAAATCACACGGAACTGGATTTCCAGTAGGAATGCCCTAGTTGGCGCTGGACTGACTGTCCATTTGCTAGTTATCGCCTCACACGATACTTGTTACACCGTACTTGTCGATAGTCTATTGTTCCCATAAGACATTGCGCTGAGCAGACAATCTCTGTAAAGATGAACGAGCAATTTAAAGAATGTTGTAGGAGAATTACTGTTTTGTGCTTTTATTAAGTATTATAAATGAAAAGTATGGACTAGAGATTGGCTCATTGTAATCAATGCGTACGAACAAGCTTTCTAATTAACTCGGGTATGCATATTCATGCATGAGATTCGCAGGATTCATTCATAATTTTTTTTTAAAAAAATCAAAGATTTAATTTAATGCGCTTGTAATAATAAGGATTTTCATTTTCGGCTAATTTTATTTGTTACGTACACATCTCATCGCTATGCATAAATACCTAAATATTAATGGACTAAACACGAATTCACTGAACGTCATCTCTATCGTTTCTTTTTTATCGATAAACTAATAAAATCAGCCAACACTCGGAAACCACAGACAAAAAACTCTCCTTCCAAACTTGCAGAGTATCTTCACATGGCCAAACTTTTCTCTTATTGACTGTTCCACAGACCCGTTGAGGAAAGCCAGTAGCAATTTGAACATGCCCTATTCCTCCAAATCAGTCAAGCAGTTAGCCAGGCAGCCATTACATCCGAGCAGGTAGCCAGTTCAGCGCCATCTAACTTGACATCCAGTTCCGTTTGATTCGGCCTTTAATGTAAGGAATTCATCTTAATTAGTACGTATTGCAACCAAACATCAATACGGGAATATGATGCTAACCAAATATCTTGTAATGTGTGACAATTTGATGTTTTTCAGGTGCGAAAAGTGATCATTTGTAATATCGCTTGTAACCACATGTGGCGAAGAGTGATGGTGTTTTGTTTGTTCTAGTTGCGTCTCGAAGATGAACGTATGTATTTGAGGTGACGTTTGAAGTAATGTTTTAGCCATATTTGGTACATTAGGCCTTTCGTGAATGATGGTAGCATAAAGGGAAACCTGAAGTAATTATTACGTGCGACAAACCTCAAAGAGGAGTTCTAGCGGTTCTAGTTTCAGTGTAATCTTGATGTTAAATTTGAACGACCATCATGACGGCTGTTGTTGTTGTGAGCGAGGTAAGCTGTATCTAAAGCAAATGAAAAAGTTGAGTTGAGAAAATATTGTTTGATATTGTATGTTTGCCATGAGACATTTCGAGCATGTTATGAATAATAATGAAACTAAGAGTTACACCATCACATTCGAGTTTAAGGACACAACCTTTTAATTAAACCGTACTTAAAAGTGAATATTTTGAATTAAACATGATACACTGGTACCCTTGACCCTCTGTACCCCCTGGAAAATGTGAAATATTTTGCATGCTATATGAAGATTTTGTTGTTCATGAACGTTTTCAGTTGATTTTAGTTCTCTCGGAAATGTTTTCCTGTGAAGTCAAGCAGTACGTCTGTTACCTTAGCGTGTTACTTTACCGTGTAGCAGAACAGCCCGAAGGAACGACATTCCACAACAGCAGTTACTTTACGTAGTTAGGTTAGGATTGGTACTGAAAGTTAATTGCGATGTGTTCTTTCGTTATTTTAGTGTGCATACAAACAGTTTTTACTAACAAGAGCGGCGAGCATACTCTGAAATTGTAGGTTTTAACTTACGTGGGCCATTCTTTGGCATCAAATATCTCCGTTATTTGTGCTTTCCTAAAGCTGGAACCACTTTTACATTACGTAAAACATTGAAATCTGTCATTTAAAAGACAATTCAACGTAATTCTCGAGGGGGTACAGTGGGTAAACGGCCCCTTACTATGTATGTGTAAGTCAATAGCTCAAGTTTTGATTGTTTAATCACAAATTTGGTAAATATGCGATATCGCCCGAACGGATTTCTTAAAAAATTTACAGGAGAAACTACTTACTTATATAAGTTTCTGTAGCATTGTCGAAGTTCTTGGAGGTATTTATCCATGACGAGTGCACGCCATATTGTCTGTTACCCAAGCGGAACAAGGAAAACAAATAATGACTTGTAATATGAAAAGTTGACACTATTTTATGGGAAAAGGCATAACTTCACCTTAAAGAATCTTCCGCAATGCAGAATAGGTAAGTATCAATGCTAAAATGAACGAAATAAACGAGTGAGAGGTGTTCGGGCGATATCGCATAATTACTACAAATTTATCAAGGTGCATATACATTTTTTACATGGTTCAATTTCTAATTATGTCTCTTTACACATACTTCAGAGTCTTGGTGATTCACATTTTGTGGAGAACGATTTTTCTCTTCCGTAAACTCCCGAATGATTCTTTGTTTCCGAGCAGCAATTTGTTGTTAACTGTCGTCTTGGATACGGACTGCTACTGTTGTCAAATTTCAAGTGCATGCTGCGCGAAAGGTATTTCTCTTTAAATGCTCTCATTGTTTGGTTAGGCGGTCCAAGTTTAGGGGTCTTAGCATTAATAAAATATCCATAAAAAATTTCATTGTTTGAAATGCTTGGTCGTGTAATATCTGATATCGAGTACAAAACTCTCTTCGAGCCCCGTTATCTAAATTCGCGGAAACTAGTGTCAGAGTCGACTGGAAACCCACAACGCCTGCTCGCATAAGCAACATTTCAAATCATAACTTCTTTGATAGCATAACTTTGTGAAGCTATTTGCTCTGCGAATTAGTTTCTGCAAGTTTATTTAGAACTTAGTCCCACAATCACTGGCGTACGCAAGAGGGGGACTGAAGGGGCTACAGCCTCCTACGAAATTTTGAGAAAATCATTATTTTCAAATAAACGCAGTTAAGAACTCTGCAGAAATCAGAGCGGTAAATGTAAATTCATCTGAAATGACCACCGATTGCCATTTTTGAGAGTGGATAGGTTTTCATGTACAAAATATCTTATTATGTATGCCGCCCTCTAGAAATATGCACTATCTATATTTACAATTCCAGCCCTTCTAGAAAACAAATCCTGCGTACCCCTGTGCGCACAATCGTCTCCACTATTCTAAAGCACTTCCTAGTACTTTTGTAAAACTTGGCGAAAAAGTCATTAAACATTCGGAACCGTTTCCAGTCAACGTACTTAATACTGTACGTTACTGGAAATGAGTGATAAATCAAGGTCACATTTTATAAGCAGGCACAATTCAATTTATTTGATTGGTACAAAGATTATACAGTACAAACAGACGTCCATGTAAAGTGAAGTAATGTACTAGTTTTACAATATTATTTGTTTGCAGAATGTTGAATGTTTGCACCACAATTAATATTACAATAGCATGATACAGGGTGACAATTAATGAACTATATGAAATAAAACGGAAATTAGTGACAAACCACGTAGTACGCAAACTGTATTGCACATGTAAACTAGTGTTGCCCACGAGACGAGACTAGACGAGACTTTGGTCTGTCCCGTCCCGTCTCGTGAAAATGCTGTCTCGTCTCGAGTCTCGTCTCGAAAATAGTCGTTTGTTCCGTCTCGTGTCCCGTCTCGAAGGGTTCTGTCTCGTCTCGTCTCGTCCTGTCTCGTCTCGTCCCGTCTCGTTTTGTCTCGTCTCGTCTCGTAAAAGTGATCCGGGATATCATGCCAACAAAAGTCAAAAGTAGCAGAAACACAATATTTTTCCGGAAAGTGGGATAATGCTTTAAATATTTTACCCATTGCGTGGTGAGAATAAATAAGGTTCGTTAATCATGAGGACATTAATATTAAAAATGCAGTTTGTTAGTTACTGAGTGCTAGGTATCTTATGAAATCTACCTTGTGGTTTTTCTAGCTTCATACAACTGTCTATCCATCGTACATTTATATCGAGTTTGTTAGAACCTGTCCCGTTTCCCGCGCTAGCGATCGCTCTACAGTTTTGGTGCCAATGAGAAACGAGAAAAAAGTCGTCTGCTGGGCAGTGAGGAGCGAATGGAAGCCAGAAGAGAGGAGCTTACGTAGACGCTGTTGTCACGTTGCGTATTTTAATTTGCTGCCTGGCTTTGGCTTTCCCCAGCACGGAGTTCAGGCGGTCTTCAGCAGCAACACCGTTTGGTTTATACTAGAAAAGCCAGCAATCAGCTACCGCGGGAAGCCGGACAGGTTGTAACAAACACGGTATAAGTGAGTGCTCTTTTTCATTACTGCTATACCTTTTGTAAGTCTTCAAATGTTTTCCAATAGACCTTCTTTCTTTCTGAATGTCGAACTTACGTGCACTATGAAAAAGTACATTTCTTCTTTAAATTCTAAGTTTGGCGCTGGGAGCAACAAAAAAGTTTTTAAATGTGTAGTACGAACACAAAAGACTATTTAAAATTTCAATACTTAGTATATTACAAATAGAAAGCATTTATTGTTCTTAATATTGTTAAACATCTTCTATGACATAAGTTTCAAAAAGTGTTTCTTTGTGATATTGTGCTGTTTCTTATGCTCAGCTTATGACGCACATACTTCTTTGTTTTTCCTTTAGCCTCTAAGCCCGGTACCACCACCGCTTGATCTAATTTATCCTTCGGCAGGCACGCATCTAGAAATATATGTCGGGGGAGGGTGTCTGAGCCAAGTGTTTCAGAAAAAATTATAATAATAACATTAACGACCACAATTAAGCAAATGTTTAAATTAATTCATTAATATAATTCATAGGTCTATTCACTTGAATATGTAAATTAATCAATTCTATTATTGTTATTGCATGAAATGTTACAAAGATGGTAGAAGAATAGTAATATAACAGCACAAATATTAGCTAATATCTAGCTTACGTGTAGTTAAGATCGTCAAAATCTGCATAAAAACAGCTGTCCTGGCAAGAAAATTAATGTCAAAAAAAGGTGATGAATTGAATATTTGCTGAATAACAAAAAAAGATGTTACATCCAGTTGACGAAAAAAAAAGTTCCTGATCAATATTTTATGCTCATTATTATAAGTAGTAGCGTACATAAAACTTGATTGATACTGTTATTCAAAGCAGTATGATCCCAGTAGAATCCTTGTTTTCTAGTAAGTTCGGTAGGAATATGTAACCCTCGATTATGCTAAACAAATATATTTTTTGTTTAGCTAGAGCAAGGCCCCAGGAGGATGCAAGAAGCCTTTCCTGCAAAAGTGTATGTTTTACGAAGCGAAGAAACGTGACAAAACCACCACGTATGGAAGGAAAACCTGCATTAATTTTATATCGCACATTTATAGAGCCGTGCCTCCTGAAGTTATAAAAATCCCAACTTCAATGATTCTTTTAGACATGCTCTAGTTGAAAAAAATATGTTTAGATGCACCCAAAGTGCATCATTATCATATTATGCATATAACGTGTTATTGGAATCAACATATTTGTGTAAATTGGGTGCCTCCCCGATAGCGTAGTAATAACGTCGACGTCTTGTAATGAAGGGTCCTCGCGTCGATACTCAATGGAGGCACAAAGTGGATCGGATCGCACTTTAAACTGTAGGTCGGTTCGTGATTTAGCCTATTTGCGAATCAAGTGGACTTAAAAAAAAAAAAAAAAAAAAAAAAAAAAAAAAAATATCAACCTTAAGAATATTAAAATCCACTAATTCACCCGCAGGTAAGTCAAATTTCACATATCCTTCTTCATCCTCGTTCATAGACTTCCTGCAATACTCTTGTGTTGCATCCCACAAGGTGCGAGAAATGTGAAGTTATTATTTCCCCGTACTGCGTTATTTCTTTTCATAACAGAAAGGCTAAATTCTCGTTTTATCTGAACTTTTAAAAAAATGTGCAAAATACGTCTCTATCTTTAAACAACTACCCTTTCCCATTTATGTGTAAAATAATCCCATTGTCTCAGAAAACCTCTTCCTACGATCAAATGAAGAAAACAACTCTCAAGTCTCAACAATTATAAATTTTTGCTTAAATTTTCTATCATTTATACAAACAGTAGCACATATCACGTCCTTTGGTGCAACACTGTCAACAGCTAATGTTACTTTACTCGTCCTAATAAATTTACTTCCAACAAGTGACGGCGCCAGGGAAATGTGACTGGGGGGAAGGGGGCAACAAAATATTGTTGGGGGTAGTCACATTAAAACGCCCGAAAACACTACACATGTATATACTTATATAATAATACTTATAGTAATAATAATTATTATTATTATAATTATTTTTATATTCATGTATGGTGTTTTGTGTTTGTCTTTTATTTAGAGTGGACGTTTACTGCCTAAATTTACTTCTTGATTACGAGTTTATCTCCACATGATTCGTTTTAATAAAGACATTAATTCTTTTTTATTGGTAAGTTGCGTTGTCTCTAGTGGCCTATTTCAGTATTGAAAGACATTCATAATTTTATAATTCATTCATTCATTCATTCTTTCTTGAGATGAAACTACTGATATAAATATTTAAGTTATAAGATAATAATATAAATGATGAAAATAATGCTTCGAAGAGTTTAATTTTCTTGCAAAATAAAAGTGACGTTGGAAGAAATGATTATTCTTAAGTATTCGAAACAATGTGAGGCACTTAGTGAAGTGCAATTCTCCTGTGGGAGAATTTTGCTCTATGTGCTTTGGAGAACACATTACGCACCTTTGGTACGTCCAGGACTTGACATTTCTTCTCAATGGCAAGAACAGCCAAATGAGGCAGTTTGCATCCAGCATCCTGTTTCGAACAAGCCTTTTCAAAGATTTTAAGGACAACCATCTTCGTAACGCTGAAGAGTTTTGGGCAAAATTTGTGTTACACCTTTCAGGGAAATGTTATCACAGGATAAAAATCAGACAAAGGTTACAGTTATCTCATAATTCAAGAAATATTCTGACCCTGGCATTACTTACTCTTACTCTACCACTCCAACGTATGTCTGTGCTACCCAATTACACGCACCTCTGGAGTTCGCGGGAAGAAGTTCTTCGATTTTGATATGTACGAGAAAGAGCGAACCTGCATCTAATGATTGAAGAGTGGCAAATCCTAATAAGCGTTCTTTTACCTGCCCGCGATATGTTTTGAATCGAATTTTAAGTGTAAGTTGCATTTTAAGGTTCACGTTCAATACATTTCCAAATAATATCCCCTCATTAGCTTCAAGAGTATCGAAGAAATTCCCTTTGTTAAGGTTTCCTCAGACTCATCATCTCGAACTTCAAGTCCCTGAATAGTAAGAAACCGCGATGAATCCACAACACTGACATGTAGTGTTGGGTTTTCTTCGATCACCTTTGGTCCTGGGTTCGATACCCAGTGGAGGCACTTTAAACTATAAGTCCAGTCCCGATTAGCCTTACTGTGCATAAAGTGGACTTCAAACACCAAATCAACCAACCAACCAAATCTTGAATCAACTTTGAATGTCTTTTAATAATTAGCGTTGTCAGCCCGTACTACAGATGATGTCTTGTGGTCCTGAAAATATTCGTGATGTTTTAAAACCATCCACATTCAACACTTTTTCCCAGTTCTTAAGACTGGTTAAAACTTAGGTTAATCTCGGCTATTACAGGACATAAATGAATGAGAAATCACCTATGCCCAGGTCGGCGCTCGAATCTTGGACGAAGCAAATTAATATTTGTTAATCAAGTTGGTATTATAAGCAGGAAAGTGATATCATGCAGAATACACCACTTTGAAAAGGTGAAAATTGACATACTCTTATAAATGAACTCTCTTACTATTCAGTTGGGGGGGGGGCGGGGTGGCGAAGTGTCTGACATGGGGCGTCCCCCTGCCCCCTCTGACGTCTTCACTGCTTCCAACTCTCTAATAACTTCGCTGCTGATAGTCTCACCTTCGAAATGGAAGCTTGTGTGTCGGCGAATAATACAAAGAACTTGTGTTCACTGTCCCTCTTTCATTCAAAGTCTGCCGTTTTCCTTTTCAGCTTTTCCTGCAAAACTCCCTGTCAGCAAGCGAACCAAATTACAGAATTTTTATTGCCCCTCCCTTGCATCAACTTTCATTCCTACTTTAGGCCTGGATTTATGGCACGTACCCGCTACTGCAGGTCAACCTCACCCTATGTTTGGTGTTTGCCCCCTGAAGCAACGGTGTCCATTGTTCAAAGCGAAAAATAGTCTCGGAATACACCCTGGTCGTAAACAAGCTCCCGCCACCCTGACATTGCTGTCAGCTTCCCTCTGAAGTTCGATAAAACTACTTTGTGAAATGTGTTTAGTAACGAGTGAAAATATAGACAGTAGATACTACATGTATTTTACTCATAAACTTGGAGGCTAAATTTACAGAAAAAAAGAACAGCTACAACATTCCTTCATCTGATTTACAGAAAGGCTAATCGGGACTGGACCCATAGTTTAAAGTGGGGTTCAAATCACAATGTGCCTTCACCGGGTATCGAACCCGGGACCCCTTGATTACAAGGCGACGACGCTACCACTGTACCATCGGGGAGTCCCCTCATAGAACAAAGTTTCCTTCTACGACGATTATACAGAACTTAGTGCACTTCTTTCATTTGAAATCTATTCTATATCAGCCTCAGTATTTCGTTATTACAATTCAAGGAATAGTATTCTCCTTAAATAAGAAATAAAGAAATAATAATAATAAAAAAACATTGGAAATAATCTTCAAACGGACGAAAAAAGATCAAATCCAAAAACCTGTAGAATGCCTAAGGGAAACAACAAGAATTTTCTCAACAAATACATACCCGAAATTTCCATAACATTTTAATAATTTCGCAACCCTTAATAACTTTCCTAACAAACTCCTTATCAATTTGTACTGCCATGTTTCCTACAATGCTTTTCCTACTTCCTAATAACAATCACTTCTGTACACCCTTTGATGTAAAAATTAAATAATAAAAATAAGCCATATCCGTCGGTCCGTTTATCTTTCCAACCTATAGAGGTGAGACTATTTTTACAAGATAAACCTCGGACGCAGACATTCCACGATCTTTTGGCCCCTCCTTCCACCTTCTCTACCTGCGCTTTTACTTGATGTTATTCAGAATTGTATTAGTATCTGGAGTACTATCGTAACATAAAGTTATTAACCTGGAATAAATTTTTGAAAAAAATGGGGAGTAACGCTGTGTTTCGAAAGAGTATAGGAAATAAGTTTAGGTATTCATTCATTCCTGTCTCTAGAATAGTCTTCTTTTGACTTAACACGCGCTTATCAACGTTTCTAATTGAAATACTTTATTCCAAGCAAACAAGTATTTGCAACTGATTAAAAATTTTGTTTTTATTTTTTCGAGACGAGACGAGATTTTTTTAAAAGCCGTCCCGTCCCGTCTCGTGTCTCGTCTCGAAAACGATACGAAAAAGGCATTCCGTCTCGTCCCGTCTCGAATTTCAAAAGGCTTCTCCCGTCTCGTGTCTCGTCTCGTTTTCGAGACGAGACACGAGACGAGACGGGACATGTACCGTCCCGTGAGCAACACTAATGTAAACGGCACTACAGACATTCGGATTTAGGTTATGACATGTTCGATATGTCTGCCATCTCTGCATGAGCCGCTGAAGTGTCGAAACATCGATAGTAGTGCATATTGAGCGTTTCAAAGTCATACTTGGTACGAGTGTTTTTGTAGCTTCTTTTTTATCAATTGAAAATCAGTTTTTGACATATTTTGACAAATTTTTGTCGATGTTTTAGCGTTTAGCGATGTTTTTGTAAAATGTTCTATTTTTTTTTTCCCACTCATACTTGGTACGAGCACACACAAGCATAGGTTCTATTCATACTTTTTCTCACGTATAGATGTACATGATGAATCTGCAAACAGATTTTTCCTAAGTTTTACCGTTTCCAAGATAACCCCAATTCCGGTCGCTATTTTGGATTTCCGAGCATAGGTTCTATCCATATTTTTTCTCACGTATAGGCGTACATGACGAACCCGCAAACAGATTTTTCCTAAGTCTTACCGCTTCCAAGATAACCCCACTTCCGGTTGCCATTTTGGATTTCCGAGAATAGGTTCTATTCATATTTTACTTACATATAGGCGTACATGACGAATCCGCAAACAGATTTTTCCTAAGTCTTACCGTTTCCAAGATAACCCCACTTCCGGTCGCCATTTTGGATTTCCGAACATAGGTTCTATTCATATTTTACTTACATATAGGCGTACGTGACGAATCCGCAAACAGATTTTTTCTAAGTCTTACCGTTTCAAAGATAACCTCACTTCCGGTCGCCATTTTGGATTTCCGAGCATAGGTTCTATTCATATTTTATTTACATATAGGCGTACATGACGAATCCGCAAACAGATTTTTCCTAAGTCTTACTGTTTCCAAGATAACTAGTAGTGCAGTTTGGACAGTTCACCAACCTCTTGTGAGGAGCTGAAGTGAGGAGCTCGGTGGGGCTCGCCAAACCTTAAAAACTTACTTTCTCTCCACGTTCCGCGCCTTATTTATTGCGCTGACGATGTTTCACAGCGTAGAAAACAGCACCAAAACATCAAAAACTCATTTTGATTATTTGGAGCTCACCAAAACCTCAAAAACTTATTTTTATTAATTGAGGTTCACCAAACCTCAAAAACTCTTATTTTCTTTCTACGTTCAGCGCCTTATTTATTGCGGTGACACAATGTGATGAGTAAATAATGCAGTTTCTTATTTTTGAAGGATGAATGCACCTTATTGTAATTTTCCAAGCCCCGGTCAAATGTTTGTATATCGTGACCTTTGTAAACCTCTCTCTCGGGAACGATGTGCCACACACACACACACACACGCCTCTCATTATTTCTGTATTGTGACGTGTTTATTTTGGTATGGGAGGACAGAGGACACCGAGACTCGATCGACACACTAAACCCAACCTCTCTACGCGTATTCTACGTCACCAAAAAAAGGTCTAAAGGTTCCAAATAACAATAGTTAAGAGTTTCACCAATCTAGTAAAGTGGATTGGTTGAAATCTCCAAGGCGTATTTTTGCATTTTTTTCAAATATAAACATGTTAAAACTGAACTGTCTTGGATTTTTGAGTTTTGTATTCGCCCCTGAGAAAATTCTATATAAAATAACATACCTGAAAATTATATTCGCAGTAGATTGATTTTTTTTGAGTTTTGTAATCACCTCAAGAAATTCTATATAAAATAACATACCTGAAAATTGTATTTACAGTAGATTGAATTCTTGAGTTTTTGTATTCGCACACAAGAAATTATATATAAATAACATACCCGAAATTCTATTTACAGTAGATTGAATTTTTGAGTTTTGTAATCACTCCAAGAAATTCTATATAAAATAACATACCTGAAAATTGTATCGCTAGACATTTTTTGATTTCTGTGATTTTTTGGAGAAAGCATAATGGCATCCACCACCAGTTTCAATCGAAAAAATGATAAAACTGAATGTGTTACTTGCGAAAAATTAATATCTAAAACTAATATTAGCAAGCACAGGGCAAGATGTAGCGAAACAGGCTCGAGAATTAATTGTTTGTTATCTTCTAAGTTTTGTGCTCGATGTGGAAAGATGATCAGCATTGCAAATTTAAGTAAACACCTCAAAATTTGCAAACCATCGATCGAACAAGGAACATTGAAAAGGAAAATCGATAATCCAGAAACGGAAGCTTCCACTTCCAAACAAGTTAAATTATCGGATGAACGCAAACTGATTAGATCTGCATTCAACGACCAACTCCAGGATTTCTCTTTTACTTCGGAACCAGGCCGTGACATTCTTAGTTTTTTGCATGAAACGAAAACATCTGTACTAAATATTCTAAAAAATAAACTTGAAAATAATTCCATAAAAGTATATGTTGTTCTGTTTTCTGAATACGAGAAAGTTGATGGCACAACGAGTATTTTTTATCATCGTACAAAAAACCAGACATTTTATTTTGCTGACGTCGAAAATTTGGACAACTTTTATTATAAAGTTTCCAAAGAGCTGGTTAAGAAACACGACGATTTCGAGGCTAAAGGGTTGGGATGGGCTCTGTGTGGAAGTCCTCACACGTTAACCGTTTACGTGAACCGATTCTCGCCTCTTCGCGCATCCAGCTATGTTCCTCTTCCACCGAACATTCAACACAAGAGGGCGGTGTTAAATATACAGAACAGCGATAACAAGTGTTTTCTCTGGTGTATATTGGCTGCACTGCATCCTGTTTATTGGTTAAATAATCCAGAACGGATTTATCATGACAAGCAATACGAGTCCGAGTTTGAAAGTGTAATGTCTGACATTGAATACCCGGTGACATTGTTGGATATAACAAAGTTCGAAAATCGTGCAGGAAAACGCATCGCTATTAATGTATATTCCTTTACGTCAGATAAATATCTCGTGCATCCCGTCAGGATAACCGATATCGACGATGACGATGCTCGTGTAATAAATCTCCTTCTCATTTCCAACGAGGATGTTCATCATTACACGCTAATTCGTTCTCTATCACGTTTGGTCAGAAGTCAAACTACCAAGTATAAACATTGCATTGAAGTTTGCCCGAGATGTCTAACCACGTTCGACGATCGAAAACAACTCAATTATCGAAATTACACCGGACGTCAAATTGCTATTGAGAAACTTGTCGAACATAAAATTTATTGCGGCAACAACAGACCGGCTAGAATGTTGATGCCCGAAACGAACGAAGTCGAAGAATTCAAAATGCACAAAGCATTGTCGGAACATCCCGCAATCATTGTTGCTGATTTCGAGGCGTTCCTCAAACCACTCTCATACTGCGAACCGGATCCCGAACTTTCCTCCACAACGCCGTACCAGCTTCATCAACCTAATAGTTTCGGCTATGTTGTTGTGCGACGTGATAAAATAAATGAAGCATATATATACCGCGGGCCAAATGCAATCGAACACTTCCTGGAAAAGATGGTGGAGGAGGTTGAGGTAATTGGTAGCGTACTGCTTACATCAAAACCGATGGCACCTTTAACTGAAAAAGAACTTCAAAATTACAATTCCACTGAGGTGTGTCCGGTATGTGATCAAAGTTTCACTGATGAGAACAAAAAAATATTCCACCACGATCATTTCAGCGGAAACTACATAGGTGGAATTTGCAACACGTGCAATCTTAAAATCCAGAAACCTAAATTCATCCCCATATTCTTTCACAACGGAAGCGGATATGATTTTCACCACCTGGTGAGACATCTTGGCTACGATCCGAAACGTATAGGTGTCTTGGCCGAGAATGAAGAACGCTACATTAGTCTCAGCAAGCAAGTGTTGATTCCGGGAACGAAAAATACAATCGAGATGCGCTTCCTGGATTCGTATAGATTTCTCTCTGCAAGTCTGGATGCTTTAGCGAACAAACTCACCGACGATCAATTTAAAATAACTAGAGCTAGTTTTCCCAACGTAGACATAGAACTCGTTAGACGTAAAGGGATTTATCCTTACGAATATGTTAGTGATGGTTCTAAATTTAACGACGACGCTCTTCCACTTCCAAGAGAATTTTACAGCAGACTCAGAGAGAAAGGAATCGCGGAAGAAGAATACCAACACGCGCAACTCATGTGGGAGAAATTAGAATGTACGACACTCGGAGACTACCACGACGCATACTTAAAACTGGACGTGACGATACTCGCGGATGTTTTTCAAGCGTTCAGGAAAACGGCAACGAATATTTATAAATTAGATCCAGCGTATTTCTACAGTCTACCGGGATTAGCGTGGTCGGCAATGTTATTCCAGACAAAGGTCAAGCTGGAACTGATATCGGATGTTGACATGTTACTTTTCATCGAAAGAGGGATACGAGGTGGAATGGTGCAATGCGTACAGAGACATGCAAAAGCTAATAACGTACACATGAAAGAAGATTACGATTCAAATCGAGCATCGAATTACATCTTCTACGCCGACGTTAATAATCTCTACGGACATGCCATGGTTCAGAAACTTCCTTACGGGGGATTCGAATGGTTAGATCCCACTTCGATAGACATTATTCATTTCGACGATAGCGAGTGTGGTTTCTTCGCAGAGGTAGATCTCCAATTCTCCGACCACCTGCACGACACGTTTTCGGATTTGCCTCCGACTCCCGAAATCAAATGTCCACCCGACTCGGTTCAAGACAAGCTTTTGTTAACATTGGACCCTAAACAGAGATACGTCGTCCACTACAAGAATCTCCGGTTTTTGATTGGGAAGGGTGTTCAGATAGTAAATGTTAGAAGAATACTAAAGTTTAAACATTCCACGTGGTTAAGACCTTACATAGAAACTAACACACAACATAGAACAGCTGCCACTTCCGATTTAGACAAGGACTTCTTTAAATTAATGAACAATGCGGTGTACGGAAAGACCATGGAGAATGTTAGAAAGCACGTAGACGTGAAATTAATTTCCGATAAGAATAAATGTCGGAAGTGGATAGCCGATCCTAGATTCAAGTCGAGAAAAATTTACAACGAGAATTTGGCACTTTTCAATCTAGATATAAAATTGATGAAATTCAGAAAACCAATTTACGTTGGCGCAACGGTTCTCGACTTGTCGAAACTTTACATGTTCGAATTTCATTACGACGTGATGAAACCCTTCTACAATGATAAAATATCACTTTTGTACACGGACACCGACAGCTTCATTTACAGCATACAAACACCTAACCTATACGAAGACATAAAAAATCCTTCCATGCTTGAGTATTTGGATACTTCTGCGTATCCTCAACCCAACAGATTTGGGATTCCATCTCGTAACAAAAAAGTCCTAGGTAAACTGAAAGATGAATGTAACGGTGATATTATTGTCGAGTTCGCGGGTTTGCGTTCGAAGATGTATGCCATGAGAACAGAGAGTAGCGTCACGAAGAAAGCAAAAGGTGTGGGCAAGAATACGGTGGAGAACAAACTCACCTTCCACGATTACATCGATTGCCTTTACTCACAATCGACGATACTAAGTATAGAACAAAGAATCCAAAGTGTAGACCACGTGATTACAACAAACGAAGTTAGGAAGGTAGCATTAGATCCGCACGACGATAAAAGATGTATTTTGTCTTGTGGAATCCACACGTTGCCTTGGGGACACTATCGTTTAGAAAATAGTAAAAATTGTAGGCAATGCAATTGAAAAAAAAATAAACTTAAATAACTATAACTAAAATAAAAAAAAACTTTGACTGTCTCAAATTATCACATACACAATAAAGAACTAGCAAGGACAATGAATCTCTTTGGTTTCCGAAAGCAAACAATGGAGACTGTACACCGCAAGGCAGATCATGAATTTCTACCTTCCATGTTATCTAAACTCAACGGCCTGTTGATCAATCAATTTTCAAAACGTTGCTCTTCTTGCTGGAACAGGGACGATTTCGGATTCGCGACGATCGACGTGACGAGGAAACCCAACGACGGAAAATACAGAAACAAAATCAACGACTTTCAAAACGTTGCAACGTTGTGAGAAACGTTTCTCACAACGTTGCAACGTTTTGAAAGTCGTTGATTTTGTTTCTGTATTTTCCGTCGTTGGGTTTCCTCGTCACGTCGATCGTCGCGAATCCGAAATCGTCCCTGTTCCAGCAAGAAGAGCAACGTTTTGAAAATTGATTGATCAACAGGCCGTTGAGTTTAGATAACATGGAAGGTAGAAATTCATGATCTGCCTTGCGGTGTACAGTCTCCATTGTTTGCTTTCGGAAACCAAAGAGATTCATTGTCCTTGCTAGTTCTTTATTGTGTATGTGATAATTTGAGACAGTCAAAGTTTTTTTTTTATTTTAGTTATAGTTATTTAAGTTTATTTTTTTTTCAATTGCATTGCCTACAATTTTTACTATTTTCTAAACGATAGTGTCCCCAAGGCAACGTGTGGATTCCACAAGACAAAATACATCTTTTATCGTCGTGCGGATCTAATGCTACCTTCCTAACTTCGTTTGTTGTAATCACGTGGTCTACACTTTGGATTCTTTGTTCTATACTTAGTATCGTCGATTGTGAGTAAAGGCAATCGATGTAATCGTGGAAGGTGAGTTTGTTCTCCACCGTATTCTTGCCCACACCTTTTGCTTTCTTCGTGACGCTACTCTCTGTTCTCATGGCATACATCTTCGAACGCAAACCCGCGAACTCGACAATAATATCACCGTTACATTCATCTTTCAGTTTACCTAGGACTTTTTTGTTACGAGATGGAATCCCAAATCTGTTGGGTTGAGGATACGCAGAAGTATCGAAATACTCAAGCATGGAAGGATTTTTTATGTCTTCGTATAGGTTAGGTGTTTGTATGCTGTAAATGAAGCTGTCGGTGTCCGTGTACAAAAGTGATATTTTATCATTGTAGAAGGGTTTCATCACGTCGTAATGAAATTCGAACATGTAAAGTTTCGACAAGTCGAGAACCGTTGCGCCAACGTAAATTGGTTTTCTGAATTTCATCAATTTTATATCTAGATTGAAAAGTGCCAAATTCTCGTTGTAAATTTTTCTCGACTTGAATCTAGGATCGGCTATCCACTTCCGACATTTATTCTTATCGGAAATTAATTTCACGTCTACGTGCTTTCTAACATTCTCATGGTCTTTCCGTACACCGCATTGTTCATTAATTTAAAGAAGTCCTTGTCTAAATCGGAAGTGGCAGCTGTTCTATGTTGTGTGTTAGTTTCTATGTAAGGTCTTAACCACGGTGGAATGTTTAAACTTTAGTATTCTTCTAACATTTACTATCTGAACACCCTTCCCAATCAAAAACGGAGATTCTTGTAGTGGACGACGTATCTCTGTTTAGGGTCCAATGTTAACAAAAGCTTGTCTTGAACCGAGTCGGGTGGACATTTGATTTCGGGAGTCGGAGGCAAATCCGAAAACGTGTCGTGCAGGTGGTCGGAGAATTGGAGATCTACCTCTGCGAAGAAACCACACTCGCTATCGTCGAAATGAATAATGTCTATCGAAGTGGGATCTAACCATTCGAATCCCCCGTAAGGAAGTTTCTGAACCATGGCATGTCCGTAGAGATTATTAACGTCGGCGTAGAAGATGTAATTCGATGCTCGATTTGAATCGTAATCTTCTTTCATGTGTACGTTATTAGCTTTTGCATGTCTCTGTACGCATTGCACCATTCCACCTCGTATCCCTCTTTCGATGAAAAGTAACATGTCAACATCCGATATCAGTTCCAGCTTGACCTTTGTCTGGAATAACATTGCCGACCACGCTAATCCCGGTAGACTGTAGAAATACGCTGGATCTAATTTATAAATATTCGTTGCCGTTTTCCTGAACGCTTGAAAAACATCCGCGAGTATCGTCACGTCCAGTTTTAAGTATGCGTCGTGGTAGTCTCCGAGTGTCGTACATTCTAATTTCTCCCACATGAGTTGCGCGTGTTGGTATTCTTCTTCCGCGATTCTTTCTCTCTGAGTCTGCTTGTAAAATTCTCTTGGAAGTGGAAGAGCGTCGTCGTTAAATTTAGAACCATCACTAACATATTCGTAAGGATAAATCCCTTTACGTCTAACGAGTTCTATGTCTACGTTGGGAAAACTAGCTCTAGTTATTTTAAATTGATCGTCGGTGAGTTTGTTCGCTAAAGCATCCAGACTTGCAGAGAGAAATCTATACGAATCCAGGAAGCGCATCTCGATTGTATTTTTCGTTCCCGGAATCAACACTTGCTTGCTGAGACTAATGTAGCGTTCTTCATTCTCGGCCAAGACACCTATACGTTTCGGATCGTAGCCAAGATGTCTCACCAGGTGGTGAAAATCATATCCGCTTCCGTTGTGAAAGAATATGGGGATGAATTTAGGTTTCTGGATTTTAAGATTGCACGTGTTGCAAATTCCACCTATGTAGTTTCCGCTGAAATGATCGTGGTGGAATATTTTTTTGTTCTCATCAGTGAAACTTTGATCACATACCGGACACACCTCAGTGGAATTGTAATTTTGAAGTTCTTTTTCAGTTAAAGGTGCCATCGGTTTTGATGTAAGCAGTACGCTACCAATTACCTCAACCTCCTCCACCATCTTTTCCAGGAAGTGTTCGATTGCATTTGGCCCGCGGTATATATATGCTTCATTTATTTTATCACGTCGCACAACAACATAGCCGAAACTATTAGGTTGATGAAGCTGGTACGGCGTTGTGGAGGAAAGTTCGGGATCCGGTTCGCAGTATGAGAGTGGTTTGAGGAACGCCTCGAAATCAGCAACAATGATTGCGGGATGTTCCGACAATGCTTTGTGCATTTTGAATTCTTCGACTTCGTTCGTTTCGGGCATCAACATTCTAGCCGGTCTGTTGTTGCCGCAATAAATTTTATGTTCGACAAGTTTCTCAATAGCAATTTGACGTCCGGTGTAATTTCGATAATTGAGTTGTTTTCGATCGTCGAACGTGGTTAGACATCTCGGGCAAACTTCAATGCAATGTTTATACTTGGTAGTTTGACTTCTGACCAAACGTGATAGAGAACGAATTAGCGTGTAATAATGAACATCCTCGTTGGAAATGAGAAGGAGATTTATTACACGAGCATCGTCATCGTCGATATCGGTTATCCTGACGGGATGCACAAGATATTTATCTGACGTAAAAAAATATACATTAATAGCGATGCGTTTTCCTGCACGATTTTCGAACTTTGTTATATCCAACAATGTCACCGAGTATTCAATGTCAGACATTACACTTTCAAACTCGGACTCGTATTGCTTGTAATGATAAATCCGTTCTGGATTATTTAACCAATAAACAGAATGCAGTGCAGCCAATATACACCAGAGAAAACACTTGTTATCGCTGTTCTGTATATTTAACACCGCCCTCTTGTGTTGAATGTTCGGTGGAAGAGGAACATAGCTGGATGCGCGAAGAGGCGAGAATCGGTTCACGTAAACGGTTAACGTGTGAGGACTTCCACACAGAGCCCATCCCAACCCTTTAGCCTCGAAATCGTCGTGTTTCTTAACCAGCTCTTTGGAAACTTTATAATAAAAGTTGTCCAAATTTTCGACGTCAGCAAAATAAAATGTCTGGTTTTTTGTACGATGATAAAAAATACTCGTTGTGCCATCAACTTTCTCGTATTCAGAAAACAGAACAACATATACTTTTATGGAATTATTTTCAAGTTTATTTTTTAGAATATTTAGTACAGATGTTTTCGTTTCATGCAAAAAACTAAGAATGTCACGGCCTGGTTCCGAAGTAAAAGAGAAATCCTGGAGTTGGTCGTTGAATGCAGATCTAATCAGTTTGCGTTCATCCGATAATTTAACTTGTTTGGAAGTGGAAGCTTCCGTTTCTGGATTATCGATTTTCCTTTTCAATGTTCCTTGTTCGATCGATGGTTTGCAAATTTTGAGGTGTTTACTTAAATTTGCAATGCTGATCATCTTTCCACATCGAGCACAAAACTTAGAAGATAATAAACAATTAATTCTCGAGCCTGTTTCGCTACATCTTGCCCTGTGCTTGCTAATATTAGTTTTAGATATTAATTTTTCGCAAGTAACACATTCAGTTTTATCATTTTTTCGATTGAAACTGGTGGTGGATGCCATTATGCTTTCTCCAAAAAATCACAGAAATCAAAAAATGTCTAGCGATACAATTTTCAGGTATGTTATTTTATATAGAATTTCTTGGAGTGATTACAAAACTCAAAAATTCAATCTACTGTAAATAGAATTTCGGGTATGTTATTTATATATAATTTCTTGTGTGCGAATACAAAAACTCAAGAATTCAATCTACTGTAAATACAATTTTCAGGTATGTTATTTTATATAGAATTTCTTGAGGTGATTACAAAACTCAAAAAAAATCAATCTACTGCGAATATAATTTTCAGGTATGTTATTTTATATAGAATTTTCTCAGGGGCGAATACAAAACTCAAAAATCCAAGACAGTTCAGTTTTAACATGTTTATATTTGAAAAAAATGCAAAAATACGCCTTGGAGATTTCAACCAATCCACTTTACTAGATTGGTGAAACTCTTAACTATTGTTATTTGGAACCTTTAGACCTTTTTTTGGTGACGTAGAATACGCGTAGAGAGGTTGGGTTTAGTGTGTCGATCGAGTCTCGGTGTCCTCTGTCCTCCCATACCAAAATAAACACGTCACAATACAGAAATAATGAGAGGCGTGTGTGTGTGTGTGTGTGGCACATCGTTCCCGAGAGAGAGGTTTACAAAGGTCACGATATACAAACATTTGACCGGGGCTTGGAAAATTACAATAAGGTGCATTCATCCTTCAAAAATAAGAAACTGCATTATTTACTCATCACATTGTGTCACCGCAATAAATAAGGCGCTGAACGTAGAAAGAAAATAAGGGTTTTTGAGGTTTGGTGAACCTCAATTAATAAAAATAAGTTTTTGAGGTTTTGGTGAGCTCCAAATAATCAAAATGAGTTTTTGATGTTTTGGTGCTGTTTTCTACGCTGTGAAACATCGTCAGCGCAATAAATAAGGCGCGGAACGTGGAGAGAAAGTAAGTTTTTAAGGTTTGGCGAGCCCCACCGAGCTCCTCACTTCAGCTCCTCACAAGAGGTTGGTGAACTGTCCAAACTGCACTACTAGTTATCTTGGAAACAGTAAGACTTAGGAAAAATCTGTTTGCGGATTCGTCATGTACGCCTATATGTAAATAAAATATGAATAGAACCTATGCTCGGAAATCCAAAATGGCGACCGGAAGTGAGGTTATCTTTGAAACGGTAAGACTTAGAAAAAATCTGTTTGCGGATTCGTCACGTACGCCTATATGTAAGTAAAATATGAATAGAACCTATGTTCGGAAATCCAAAATAGCTACCGGAAGTGGGGTTATCTTGGAAACGGTAAGACTTAGGAAAAATCTGTTTGCGGATTCGTCATGTACGCCTATATGTAAGTAAAATATGAATAGAACCTATTCTCGGAAATCCAAAATGGCAACCGGAAGTGGAGTTATCTTGGAAGCGGTAAGACTTAGGAAAAATCTGTTTGCGGGTTCGTCATGTACGCCTATACGTGAGAAAAAATATGGATAGAACCTATGCTCGGAAATCCAAAATAGCAACCGGAATTGGGGTTATCTTGGAAACGGTAAAACTTAGGAAAAATCTGTTTGCAGATTCATCATGTACATCTATACGTGAGAAAAAGTATGAATAGAACCTATGCTTGTGTGTGCTCGTACCAAGTATGAGTGGGAAAAAAAATAGAACATTTTACAAAAACATCGCTAAACGCTAAAACATCGACAAAAATTTGTCAAAATATGTCAAAAACTGATTTTCAATTGATAAAAAAAGCTACAAAAACACTCGTACCAAGTATGACTTTGAAACGCTCAATATGCACTACTATCGATGACCTCCTGAATGGCAGTTTTCAGCTCGGCAATGGTTTTGGGGCTATTTCTGTACACCTTGTCCTTAACATAGGTCTCTTCCAGTGGCCTCTGGGTACCCCAGAGCCAGAATGCGGTCGCCAAAATACTCCTCCAGGACATTTTCACTTGCAAATGGCCGGCATCAACACGTTGCGTGCGCATACGCGTACGAATTCCCATCATGCCCTGTGGCCAGCCACGCAGTTTGGACGTCATCACGTGAACCGTTCAGAAATTATGACGGTTTTATTTCATATAGTTCATTAATTGTCACCCTGTATTTACCATGTGTTTAAATTCTAACCTCGTTCATCAATTATATGGCAGGTCATACATTTTTGTGGGGATAACTTCCCGATGACGTATTGGTAGCTTCGTCGCCTTGTAATGTAATCAAGGGGTCCCGGGTTCGGTACCCGGTGGAGCCACACTTTAAACTACGTACGTCCAGTCCTGATTAGTCTTTCTGTGCTTGAAGTGGACTAAAACAACAATTCAATTTTGTTGCGAGTTCTCGTTTTTTGTTACCGTTCTGAGTTCATTGGGTTATGGACAGGCGCGGATCTACGGGGAGGGCGATAGGGGCTCCCAACAGCTAGTATTTTAAAATATTTTTCAAGTCTCATCCGTCCCTTTATCACTGAGCTTAACAGGCTCATATTTTGCTGATGATAGGCTAATCGGGCCTTGACTACAGTTTAAGTTTGCATCGGGACCTCAAAAAGGTATCCAATCCGAGACCACCGTAGAATATGGTTTTTTTGTTTCGTTGTTTCTTCATTTTATTCCTCATATCTAATGGTTCAATTTAGACTGAAGGTTGGAGGAATTATGATGATAACGACATACAATAGTCGTCATAACCAACTATTCCAATCCTGGACCCCTATTTTTGCTATCAAAAAGATGAAGAAGAAAAGAAAAGAAATTTCAAATCAGTAGAACACAGTTGGTTCCTGCCATTGTTGATGTAAAATAGTGTCAAGTGTAGGTCACAATTGAATTATCCGTGAGGTGAGGTACACGACTGAAATTCGACCCTCCCTACTGTAATTTGTGGATCCACCACTGGATATGTATCGAAAATATGTGTTATTAATTGTTACTAAGCGATTCCTGACAAGTTCTCAGATGAGCTTCAGTCATATTTATAAGTTTTGTTGTTTTAAAGAATGAAAAATCTAGTAATTCATGAACCTAGTCTATCCACTTGTCCGTCTGATATTTGTTGTCTGTGAGACTCTAAACAGTTGACAAAGCAAAAAAGAATTGAACGAGCTCAAAATTCCAAAGGTTATGAAATGTTCAGGGCATTACAGATTGCAGTGTTTTCAACCTGATAAAAAATTCTAAGCTTCAAATTTCGCATGCAAAATCTCTAATATTCTTATATTTAAGTTTCTTGATTTTATTTGATTGTTGACTTGAGCTGATTTACTTTATTTTACTTCGCTTTTCTGCCACTTTTGGCTAATAACGAAGATGGGAATGAGTGATGACATGATGAAATTCTTCGGGTTTATTTTGTCTGGTAATAAGCTGGATTATAGACTCTGACTTCTTATTATAAGCAAAATTCATGTAAATATGTAACCACTGTGCTTCGTCTTGTAAAATAACCTGGACTTAGTAATTTTCATGGCGGTCAGATAACTTTTGGAGAAGTCTACGAAAACTTGTGATATTTACAGCATTACAGACCTCAGTACAGCCGAGAGAAAAAAAAAGAACTGCGATGCCAAACTCAACACACGTTTCTACTACCCATACATTGGCTGCGAACAGAGCAGACTTTTGTGTCAGTCAGTTTCTCGGCAGCTGATAGCAAAGTAGATGCCTACCTCCGCACATGACGTACATTGCCAAGTTCAAGGTGAAGACAGTAGTGTATATTAGGCGCTTCAAAATAGTACTTAGTAGGTATCCTCTTTTTTTATCAATCGAATATCACTTTTTGACATACTTTGACAATTTTTTGTCGATGTTTTAGCGTTTAGCGATGTTTTAGTACAAATTTTCACTATACTCATTTTTCCCCCACTCGTACTTGGTAGGTATATCATGATGTTACGTGATACAACTTAACCTATCCTTTTTTTACGATTATTTAATTTTTTTACGATCCTAAGTGATATAACTTAACCTATCATTTTTTTTTATTTAGGTACTGTTTGAACGTTATTATTTGAGGATCATATTTTGTAGGTATTTTTTTTTTATTAATCGAATATAAGTTTTTGACATATTTTGACAATTTTTTGTCGATGTTATAGCGTTTAGCGATGTTTTAGTACAAATTTTCACCGCACTCATTTTTTTCCCTACTCGTACTTGGTAGGTATATCACGATGTTACGTGATACAACTTAACCTATTTTTTTTTTACGATTTTTTAATTTTCTTACGATCCTAAGTGATATAACTTAACCTATTATTTTTTTTATTTACGCACCGAACTAACCTACAAGGGGGACTCTGTTTGTTTTAATATTTCAGTATTATAAGGTTTTCACAAATTTTATATAACCTAAAATGTGTTGGATGTTGATTTTTAGTATGTGGCAATTTTTTATGAATTTAAAACTGCTCTGTGACCCTCTCGTTCTTCACGTCGTGGACGAAGGACTTCTCTGCAATCAGGATGACGCTGCATAGGGTATCCTCGGGCAAGGCATCGTGGAACTCGCAAACACCCACTCTACAAAAATTCTACTATATGATCTTTCACTGGCTAAGCTAACCTACAAATAGGAATTGGCAGCACTGACTTATAAACCCACTGGGTCTTCTTGGCATGTTTTTTCATGATGTGTTGCCAGGCTATTGGGCATCTTGGCGTATACAATGTATATATTTTTGAGGGGGAGGGGTTATAGCTTTTTATGCTGTACGAATACTAAAAACTTGACAGTGACAACCAACAGAGTAAATAAACCTACAGCCAGGAACTGGCAACACTAGTTTCTGACAGTGAATTTGAAATAAAATATTAAACAAAATACATGAGTAAGCACTGTGATTACAAATAATACCAGTGTTATGCCCCCAACTCCAACTGGGCAACTGGGGGAAATAATTGTACAACAATTTGTACCTAATTGTACAATACTTGTACCTAATTGAGAGAGCCTTCTCGTAACTTACTTCATGCACAATTTATATGATTTTACAACTGTGAAAAGAAAGCATATGTGTTCTGTATGCACACATTCATTCTTATTTTTCGAAGTTGAATGGAAGCACGTGTTTTTTACGCTCTCGTAATACTGACCTTGCCCCAGTGATTTTAAATTGCTTCCATCCGGTTTTTTTTTCTGTGCTATTTCCGCGTGCACGCAACATTCGCTTTCAATAGTTTAATGAAATACAGAAGGAGTGTTAGTTTAGCAGGCTCCGAGTTTACAATTTATTAAATTAAACAATAATTTATGTAAGAATATACTTGTACTTACCGAACACAAAATAATAAAAGCACATGTGAATCTTTGCGTGCGTTCATGTTATATGACGACTGAGTAAAAAATAATGTTGACTCCCCGAAAGATAAAAGTTCCTGGTTCGACATCAGATGCATGCAAATTTTATGTTTTGCTCTCCAAAATCTTGATTTCTATGTTTGTGCTATTTGCCATACAGCAGAGGAGAAGAGGGGAGAGGGGAGGGGAGGGGGTACTATTAGCGCCATCTATTAGCAAACAATAGAAATAAAAAAGTAGGGTCAAACTTTTTCAACACCCAAAAATTTTAAACGTCCTCGTTTAGTAATACGATCAGCAGAAGACGTTTGAAAGAGTACTCTTAGTCGAGAAAGCTAATTGCTAGGGCCCATATATTGCTAAAATGTTCTTTGATTTGCATATTTCTCATACCGCCATATGTTGTTCTAGTTGACTTCTTCCAAAAAAATGCTAATTAGCGAGAGTTAATTAAGCAAGGCAAGTAAAAGAAGCAAATAGGACAATATGTGGCGGCGTGGAAATATGTAAAAATTCGACTCGATTCGAATTAAAATTGGAGGATATTTTGCATTTTTTTCCTATAATGTACAAAACATTTACCGTACATAATCTTTTCTATTTACAACAGTATAAAATAAGAGGAGTGTGTGACAATATCCATATTAATTAGGAAGGTATGTTGTATGCTAGGTTAGCTAATTGTGTCTTCACTGTATAGAGGAAAGATGGAAAAAGAGAGCTCTACAAAAACTAACGCTCTTAACAATATTGAACGCCCCGTGAAAATTATATATAAATAAGGCATAAGCGTATTATCTGCTTTCATGTCAGATTTTCCCGACCTGTGAGCTGTAGTGTTTAGGCGACAAGCGACGCGCTCTAATATGATACCGTTGACAATATTGAACGCCCCGTGAAAATTATATATAAATAAGGCATAAGCATATTATCTGCTTTCATGTCAGATTTTCCCGACCTGTGAGCTGTAGTGTTTAGGCGACAAGCGGCTCGCTCAAATATTATACCGTTGACAATATTGAACGCCCCGAGAAAATTATATATAAATAAGGCATAAGCGTATTATCTGCTTTCATGTCAGATTTTACCGACCTGTGAGCTGTAGTGTTTAGGCGACAAGCGGCTCGCTCAAATATTATACCGTTGACAATATTGAACGCCCCGTGAAAATTATATATAAATAAGGCATAAGCGTATTATCTGCTTTCATGTCAGATTTTCCCGACCTGTGAGCTGTAGTGTTTAGGCGACAAGCGACGCGCTCTAATATGATACCGTTGACAATATTGAACGCCCCGTGAAAATTATATATAAATAAGGCATAAGCATATTATCTGCTTTCATGTCAGATTTTCCCGACCTGTGAGCTGTAGTGTTTAGGCGACAAGCGGCTCGCTCAAATATTATACCGTTGACAATATTGAACGCCCCGAGAAAATTATATATAAATAAGGCATAAGCGTATTATCTGCTTTCATGTCAGATTTTACCGACCTGTGAGCTGTAGTGTTTAGGCGACAAGCGGCTCGCTCAAATATTATACCGTTGACAATATTGAACGCCCCGTGAAAATTATATATAAATAAGGCATAAGCGTATTATCTGCTTTCATGTCAGATTTTCCCGACCTGTGAGCTGTAGTGTTTAGGCGACAAGCGGCTCGCTCAAATATTATACCGTTGACAATATTGAATGCCCCGTGAAAATTATATATAAATAAGGCATAAGCGTATTATCTGCTTTCATGTCAGATTTTCCCGACCTGTGAGCTGTAGTGTTTAGGCGACAAGCGACGTGCTCTAATATGATACCGTTGACAATATTGAATGCCCCGTGAAAATTATATATAAATAAGGCATAAGCGTATTATCTGCTTTCATGTCAGATTTTCCCGACCTGTGAGCTGTAGTGTTTAGGCGACAAGCGACGTGCTCTAATATGATACCGTTGACAATATTGAATGCCCCGTGAAAATTATATATAAATAAGGCATAAGCGTATTATCTGCTTTCATGTCAGATTTTCCCGACCTGTGAGCTGTAGTGTTTAGGCGACAAGCGACGTGCTCTAATATGATACCGTTGACAATATTGAACGCCCCGAGAAAATTATATATAAATAAGGCATAAGCGTATTATCTGCTTTCATGTCAGATTTTCCCGACCTGTGAGCTGTAGTGTTTAGGCGACAAGCGACGTGCTCTAATATGATACCGTTGACAATATTGAACGCCCCGTGAAAATTATATATAAATAAGGCATAAGCGTATTATCTGCTTTCATGCCAGATTTTCCCGACCTGTGAGCTGTAGTGTTTAGGCGACAAGCGACGTGCTCTAATATGATACCGTTGACAATATTGAACGCCCCGTGAAAATTATATATAAAATAACATACCTGAAAATTATATTCACAGTAGATTTATTTTTTGAGTTTTGTAATTACCCCAAGAAATTCTATATAAAATAACATACCTGAAAATTGTATTTACAGTAGATTGAATTCTTGAGTTTTTGTATTCGCACACAAGAAATTCTATATAAATAACATATCTGAAATTCTATTTACAGTAGATTGAATTTTTGAGTTTTGTAATCACTCCAAGAAATTCTATATAAAATAACATACCTGAAAATTGTGTCACTATATACTAGACTTTTTGATTTCTGTGATTTTGGAGAAAGCAATGGCATCCACCACCAGTTTCAATCGTAAAAATGATAAAACTGAATGTGTTACTTGTGGGAAGCTAATCTCAAGGAACAATTTATCGGTACACAGGGCAAGATGTAGCGAAACAGGTTCGAGAATTAATCGTTTCTTGCCTTCTAAGCCCTGTGCTCGATGCGGAAAGATGATCAGCATTACAAATTTAAGTAAACATCTCAAAATTTGCAAACCATCGACCGGACAAGCAACATCGAAAAGGAAAATCGATAATTCAGAAACGGAAGCTTCCACTTCCAAGCAAATTAAATTATCTAATGAACGCAAACCAATTAGATCTGCGTTCAACCGTCATATTCAGGATTTCTTTTTTACTTCGGAACCAGGCTGCGACATTCTTAGTTTCTTGCGTGAAACAAAAACATCCGTGATAAATATTCTAAAAAATAAATTGGAAAATAATTCCATAAAAATATACGTTAATCTATTTTCCGAATACGAAAAAGTCGATGGTACAACAAGTATTTTTTATCATCGTACAAAAAACCAGACTCTTTATTTGGCGGACGTCGAAAATTTGGACAACTTCTATTATAAAGTTTCCAACGAGCTGGTTAAGAAACATGACGATTTCGAGGCTAAAGGGTCGGGATGGTCTCTATGTGGAAGTCCTCACACGTTAACTGTTTACGTGAACCGATTCTCGCCTCTTCGAGCTTCCAGCTACGTTCCTCTTCCACCGAACATTCAACACAAGAGGGCTGTGTTAAATATACAGAACAGCGATAACAAGTGTTTTCTCTGGTGTGTGTTGGCTGCACTGCATCCTGTTCATTGCAAAAATAATCCACAGTGGGTTGGACATTACAAACAATACGAGACCGACTTTCAAAGTGTAATGTCTGACATCGAATACCCGGTGACATTGTCGGATATAACAAAGTTCGAAAATTGTACAGGAAAACGCCTCGCTATTAATGTGTATTCCTTCACGTCAGATAAATATCTCGTGCACCCTGTCAGGATAAGCGATATCGACGATGACGATGCCTGTGTAATAAATCTCCTTCTAATTTCAAACGAGGATGTTCATCACTACACGCTAATTCGTTCACTATCACGTTTGGTCAGAAGTCAATCAACCAAGCATAAACATTGCATCGAAGTTTGCCCGAGATGCCTAACCACGTTCGACGATCAAAAACAACTCGATTATCGAAAATACACCGGACGTCAAATTACTATCGAGAAACTTGCCGAACATAAAATTTACTGCGGCGACAACAGACCGGCTAGAATGTTGATGCCCGAAACGAACGAAGTCGAAGAATTCAAAATGCACAAGGCATTGTTGGAACATCCCGCAATCATCGTCGCAGATTTCGAGGCGTTCCTCAAACCACTCTCCTACTGCGAACCGGATCCCGAAATTTCCTCCACAACGCCGTACCAGCTTCATCAACCTAATAGTTTCGGCTATGTTGTTGTGCGACGTGATAAAATAAATGAAGCATATATATATCGCGGGCCAAATGTAATCGAACACTTCCTGGAAAAAATGGTGGAGGAGGTTGAGGTAATTGGTAGCGTACTGCTTACATCAAAACCGATGGCACCTTTAACTGAAAATGAACTTCAAAATTACAATTCCACTGAGGTGTGTCCGGTATGTGATCAAAGTTTCACTGATGAGAACAAAAAAATATTCCACCACGATCATTTCAGCGGAAACTACATAGGTGGAATTTGCAACACGTGCAATCTTAAAATCCAGAAACCTAAATTCATCCCCATATTTTTTCACAACGGAAGCGGATATGATTTTCACCACCTGGTGAGACATCTTGGCTACGATCCGAAACGTATAGGTGTCTTGGCCGAGAATGAAGAACGTTACATTAGTCTCAGCAAGCAAGTGTCGATTCCGGGAACGAAAAATACAATCGAGATGCGCTTCCTGGATTCGTATAGATTTCTCTCTGCAAGTCTGGATGCTTTAGCGAACAAACTCACCGACGATCAATTTAAAATAACTAGAGCTAGTTTTCCCAACGTAGACATAGAACTCGTTAGACGTAAAGGGGTTTATCCTTACGAATATGTTAGTGATGGTTCTAAATTTAACGACGACGCTCTTCCACTTCCAAGAGAATTTTACAGCAGACTCAGAGAGAAAGGAATCACGGACGAAGAATACCAACACGCGCAACTCATGTGGGAGAAATTAGAATGTAGGACACTCGGAGACTACCACGACGCATACTTAAAATTAGACGTGACGATACTCGCGGATGTTTTTCAAGCGTTCAGGAAAACGGCAACGAATATTTACAAATTAGATCCAGCGTATTTCTACAGTCTACCGGGATTAGCGTGGTCGGCAATGTTATTCCAGACAAAGGTCAAGCTGGAACTGATATCGGACGTTGACATGTTGCTATTCATCGAAAGAGGGATACGAGGTGGAATGGTGCAATGCGTACAGAGACATGCAAAAGCTAATAACGTACACATGAAAGAAGATTACGATTCAAATCGAGCATCGAATTACATCTTCTACGCCGACGTTAATAATCTCTACGGACATGCCATGGTTCAGAAACTTCCTTACGGGGGATTCGAATGGTTAGATCCCACTTCGATAGATATTATTCATTTCGACGATAGCGAGTGTGGTTTCTTCGCAGAGGTAGATCTCCAATTCTCCGACCACCTGCACGACACGTTTTCGGATTTGCCTCCGACCCCCGAAATCAAATGTCCACCCGACTCGGTTCAAGACAAGCTTTTGTTAACATTGGACCCTAAACAGAGATACGTTGTCCACTACAAGAATCTCCGGTTTTTGATTGCGAAGGGTGTTCAGATAGTGAATGTTAGACGAATACTAAAGTTTAAACATTCCACGTGGTTAAGACCTTACATAGAAATTAACACACAACATAGAACAGCTGCCACTTCCGATTTAGACAAGGACTTCTTTAAATTAAATTTCCGGTGTACGGAAAGACCATGGAGAATGTTAGAAAGCACGTAGACGTGAAATTAATTTCCGATAAGAATAAATGTCGGAAGTGGATAGCCGATCCTAGATTCAAGTCGAGAAAAATTTACAACGAGAATTTGGCACTTTTCAATCTACATATAAAATTGATGAAATTCAGAAAACCAATTTACGTTGGCGCAACGGTTCTCGACTTGTCGAAACTTTACATGTTCGAATTTCATTATGACGTGATGAAACCCTTCTACAATGATAAAATATCACTTTTGTACACGGACACCGACAGCTTCATTTACAGCATACAAACACCTAACCTATACGAAGACATAAAAAATCCTTCCATGCTTGAGTATTTCGATACTTCTGCATACCCTCAACCCAACAGATTTGGAATTCCGTCCCTCAACAAAAAAGTCCTAGGTAAACTGAAAGATGAATGTAACGGTGATATTATTGTCGAGTTCGCGGGTTTGCGTTCGAAGATGTATGGAATAAAAACAGAGAGTAGCGTCACGAAGAAAGCAAAAGGTGTGGGCAAAAATACGGTGGAGAACAAACTCACCTTCCACGATTACATTGATTGCCTCAAGACCAGGTCGTCGGTTCTAAGAGAAGAACAAAGAATCCAGAGCGTCAACCATATCATCACAACAAACGAAGTTAGGAAGGTAGCATTAGATCCGCACGACGATAAAAGATGTATTTTGTCTTGTGGAATCCACACGTTGCCTTGGGGACACTATTGTTTAGAAAATAGTAAAAATTGTAGGCAATGCAATTGAAAAAAAATGAACTTAAATAACTATAACTAAAATAAAAAAAACTTTGACCGTCTCAAATTATCACATACACAATAAAGAACTAGCAAGGACAATGAATCTCTTTGGTTTCCGAAAGCAAACAATGGAGACTGTACACCGCAAGGCAGATCATGAATTTCTACCTTCCATGTTATCTAAACTCAACGGCCTGTTGATCAATCAATTTTCAAAACGTTGCTCTTCTTGCTGGAACAGTGACGATTTCGTCAAAAAACAGATCATTATGGAAACCATACCAGATCATGAAGTCTTACCTTCCGTGTTACCTAAACTCAACGGTCTGTTGATCATTCACCTCAACAGCATTTGGACGAAACTGAATGACGATGTGGGCAAGATGTTTTATGTTTTTAATAACAATTTAGATTTCTACGAAATTCCGATCGACGGGAAACTTCAAATCACCGTGAATCCGGAAAACGCAGGCGAAATCAAAATTTCTACCGGCAAGAACATTTTTCGAATTAAGCACGACAAGATGCTTTCTAATATTACGTACGATGTTTCCGCAGGAGATTACCTGTACGTGGAACTCCTCGGAGATTACGACAAACTTATTCCTCTCTTCGTAGAATTACGAATCGTCTATCCTATTATAAATAACCGTTAACCAAAAATGCCTAACGACATTTTCGGCAACACCAAGCGTGTAGACCACGCAGAAGAGATTCTCATGTTGGACATTCGAGTTAAGAAGTTGAGGACCGATTTGATCGCTTTGCAGGAGACCTTAAACAAAAGTTTAGAGTCGGAAATCGCCACGCTCCAAACGCAATGTCTCGACCCCATTCTGAAAATCGATTCCGAACTGAAAACGCTGATAAAAAATTATGTCGACGTACCTTCTTACGACAACGTTCAAAATATACAGTTGAGCGTGGATTCGCTTCAAAATGATTTGGCCAAATTACAGCAATTTCAATCGAAAAATGAAGATTTGGAAAAACTGAAACTCGAAATCGAAGAACGAACTTCCGCAATAGAAAAGAATTTCTCTGAACTTCAAACCGTCGTGAACGATATTGATGTAGAACGCTTGCACGTCGTCGTTTCCAAATTACAAGAAGAATTCACCAGCACGTTGGAAGAAATTAAATCCAAGTTGCAGACTTTGGAAGATACAATGACGAACCTACCATCGTCGGACGAACTGCAGGTCATCGGTAAAAGCGTCGCGAACATAAAAATTCAATTGGAGGCCTATCAAGATTTCGAACACATTCAAACCACCATCGCTACGCTTCAGGCGTCCTTGGAATTGATCAACGAAGAAATTAAAAATATTCACGCTGAAGCGAGAGCGTTGACGAGCATTCAAGACACGTTGAGCACGGTTCAGCAGAAGATCGAATATTTAGAAAATTTGAACGTCGAAACGAATCTCGCTCATTTTCATCACGTACTCGACAACATACAGGGTGACTTGGAATCGTTACGGACGAGCGTGCCTCCGAGCGAAGATTTGGAAAAATTGAAAACGGCGGTGACGGCACTATCCGATTCGAGCGACATCAAAAGTTCATTGAGCGATCTCGAGAGTAAAGTGGCCAATCTCCCCACCTCCAAAGAATTGCACGCTTTGAAAAGAAACATATCTCGAATGCTGAAACGACTAGAAACGGAAACGGCGAACGTGGAACAGATTCGAGACGAAATTAGTTCGCTGGTGTCGACGCTGCCCACTTCGCAGAGCGTCGCCGACCTTCACACGCAGCTTACAGAGATGCGAAGCATCGTGAACGATCTTACCGAGAAGAGCTCGAAATTGAATCAAGTCGAGAACCTTCAGAGCATCGTCGTCAACATCAGAGATCAAGTTGGAGTGCTGGAATCCACGCAGGAATCGACGCAGGCCTCTTTCGGTGCCAAGTTGCAAGAACTCAACGAAAACTACAAGCAGTTGAACGTGGAAGTGAAAATCAAACCGTCGTTTTCTGCCGTAACGGATACCATAGTCGAGCATTTGCTGCCCATCGAAAATAAACTCGGACAAGTTCACAGTAACCTCGTTAGCGTCGACACTAAATTCGCTAAACTGCATTCTCTGCAAGCAATCGAAATCAACAGCGTACCCAATCAACAAAGAATCTCCACGTTCGTCGAAGGTAACAAACTGTACATGTTACATCCTTATCATCCGTACTACAAGTTTCTCCTCGATGGCACGATTCAGATAAACGAATTTTCGTACTGGTCTCACGGCAGAAAAGCTAGCGTTCCCACCATGACTTTGATATCGAATCGTGGTGTCCAGAAAGCAGGAAACATTCCTCTGGCACGTTGGAACGAAACGCGCAACATATATGAAATACACGAAGACGAAGATCTCACCGTTTTCGACGTGAGTGCCGGCGATAAGCTGATCATTCAAAACACGAGCGAAGTGCCGCCGTCTTTGAATCCCATCACGCTGGTGCTTCTCTTGAAACGTAATCTCTAAAAAAAATGTCTAGGCAAGCCATCGTCGAAGAATTGCATAAACCTGCACGCCGTAACTACGAACGTTTGGCTGTGGTAACCAAGGGCATCGACGACCTCTGGCAAAGTGACCTCGTGGAGATGAGTAGCGGCAATTTGAAAAACGTACATAAATTGAACAAGGGCAACAAGTACCTCCTCACCGTCATAGACACATTTTCGAAATTCGCATGGGCTCTACCTTTGAAGGCGAAAACGGGAACGTGCGTCACGGAAGCATTCAAATTAATTTTTCGCGAAAGCGGTGGCAGACGACCACGGTTTCTGCAAACGGACAATGGTAAAGAATTTTACAACGCCGTATTCCAAAAGTTTATTCAAAAACATGGCATTCGACATTATTCGACCTTCAGTCACATCAAAGCCAGCATCGTGGAAAGATTCAATCGAACCTTGAAAACACACATGTGGAAACGATTCACGCTTCGGGGAAATTACAAATGGGTCGACATCCTGCCGGAACTCGTCGACACCTATAATGATACGGTACACAGAACGATAGGCATGAAGCCAGTTGACGTTACCAAGTCTGACGAGCAGCATTTAATTTCTACAGTTTACTGTCCAAAGTACACACCCACGACAAAAAAAGCTAAATACAAAATTGGAGACCGGGTGAGGATCAGCAAATTCAAACGCACCTTCGAGAAGGGATTCACAAAAAATTGGAGCACGGAACTCTTTACGGTGGTTCGAGTTCTACCTGGAAACCGACACACGTATATAATAAAAGATAGTGGCGGCGAGATTTTGAAAGGGAGATTTTACGAAGAGGAACTCTCTAAAACGAAACACCCCGACACGTACCTCATCGAGAAAGTATTGCGTAGGAAAGGTGACAAACTGTTTGTCAAATGGTTGGGACTTCAGGAAAAAAGTTGGATCGACGCGGACGAAGTGATCTTGTGAGTACGTGGAACGTGGTGAAGCGTCTACCGGATCCGGAAAGTCAAACGAGAAAAAAAAAGAACGGCGAGTTACTTCCCGACAGCATTCGCTGTCTGATCGTAGGTCCTTCGGGGTGTGGGAAAACGACACTGCTCGTGGACAATTTTCTCCTCGCACCGAATTGGTTAGATTGGAAGAACAGGCACCTGTACGTGTTCTCGAAAAGTTTGGAGCAATCCAAATACCAGCAACTGATGAAACTGTACGATGGTCTGGACATTGCAACGTTCGCCTCGGAAATAAAACCACTCGACGATTGTCGTGAAAATTCAGTTGTTGTGTTCGACGATGCCATCCTGGAAAATCAAAATGAAATTCGCAACTTTTTCACGCAAGGTCGTCACAAAGGAATGGATTGTTTTTACCTAGCTCAAACGTTTTCCAAAATTCCAAAACAGTTAGTGCGCGACAACGCCAATTTCATATGTTTGTTTCGTCAAGATCACACCAACCTCAAGCACGCGTACGATGACTACGTAGGCGGAGACATGAGCTACAATCAATTTTCGGAAGGCTGCTCTACTTGCTGGAACGGTGACGATTTCGGATTCGCGACGATCGACATGACGAGAAAACCCAACGATGGAAAATACAGAAACAAAATCAACGACTTTCTAAACGTTGCAACGTTGTGAGAAACGACGTATATAAATAACGTCATGACGAAACGAAAAATCGAAGACGAAAATCTCAAGCTTCGCGATTACCTCGCGAAACGCTTCAAAGGTTGGAAATCCGAGAATCGAGGATTCTACGAAGAGAAGAAACGTCAGGATCAACCCGTGATCGATGCCATCAGCAGTCTAGGTAAAGAAATTAAAAGTGTCACGGAACAAAATAAAAATTTGATTAATGAACTCGTACCGCCCGCAGCTAAAAGTTACGCTGTACCCACACCCATTTCGAGCATTCCTTCGACGCCGTTCGAACTGAAGGATGCACCGGCACGACGTCGAGCTATTGGTAGCACGTCGTCGTCTTCGGATAAAATCGAGTTGGGACCTTTGGCACGAGACTACCTGAGTACGGGGAAATTCGACAAGGATGAAGTGTTCGGATTGTATCCCAGCATGGAAACCAGCGAAGGCGGCGGTGTGGTGTGGAAGATTGGGAAATCGAAGGTGACCTTCGAAGGCAACGACATTAAAGTCAATTTAGGCGACAAGGATAGTTGGAACAGGTATCCGGGTACGGTGGGACTGTGGGAACTCGTCGCCAAAAAGCAGCCGAAAGATTACACCGACGAAGATTACCAAAGTTACAAGGAAATTCTGATCATGACGGATGCCTTGTACCAGAACAACGACGCCTCGCAGAATAGGGTGAAATCGAGCAGCGGCGAGAAGTACAGGAATCTCATCAAACCGATTTGGAACCAGGTCAAAACAGGCAGCGGCGTCAAACGCTACAACACGTTACCCAAAGAATTTGTTTGGGTGGACGACGTTAGGAAACTCGTGGATCGATTGTTGGTGATAGCCGGCGAAGAGAATGCAGGTAACCGTAATTTCTACAACGAGAAGGTTGGCATCGTGGACATGATCAGCACGAAACTTTCCAACTTCATCGTGAACGACGACAAGGGCATAGGTTACCTGATCAAAATCATCAACACGCTGCCTCCGAAATTCTGGAACGTGGCCGAAGGAAAAGGACTCGTGAACGACATCATCAACAAGTTACCTTTCGAGATGCATCTACCTGGCTACCAGTACTGCGGACCGGGTACCAAACTCGAGAAAAGATTGGAGAGAGGAGACAAGGGTGTGAATCCGTTGGACGCGGCATGCAAAGATCACGACATCGCCTACAACACCACGCAGACGGATCTGGACGCACGTCACGAAGCAGACAAAAAATTGGAACATGCAGCTTTCGAAAGGTTCGTGAGCAGAGACGCATCGCTGGGTGAACGGGTCGCCGCACTAGGTACCACCATCGCCATGAACACAAAACAAAAATTGGGGATACCGTAAAAAAAAAAACTTGATATATAAATAACACACATCGTAAAAAAATAATCTTCGGTATATATAAATAACACACATCGTGAAAAAAAAAAAAGCAATTAAATTTCTCTCTAACACTTTGAAATTTTTCTTGATATGACAACTGAAAAAATAAGCGATCTCCAAGCATTAAAACAAATGCTAAATTTGTCAGTCGAGTATGTAAAAATTCAGGAATTGGAAGTCGACAAACCTTACACGATAACTTCCGGTTCAATCGTTTCTACCCAGTATGGTCCCAAGGTACGCCTGTTGCTCAACGCACAATACAGTCTATTTTTACCAGATCGATACGCTAACATGTTATCCGACGAGAAGCTATCTATTTTAATCGAGAACAAAACTCGAATCGTGTACAAGGGGACAAAGGAACTTCTTGGCAAGAAAACGAAGCACGTAATAGAATTTGTGTAACGACTGCGAGGCCTTGAAAATATATAAATAACATACCGTAAAAAAACTACACAAAAAAAATCTCAGAATATATATATAAATAACATACCGTGAAAATAACACATAGAGCATCAACATGAAGCCCAAGGGTGTCGTGTACCAGATACCATACTCCAATCTTAAAAATCTAGGTGCCCTCGATGGGTTACTCACCAAGAAACAACGCGAGAAGAAACGTTCTTGCTTGTCGAAAGGACATGGAATGAAATTGCTGCTTAGCACACCTCAATTGAAAAGATTGCAGCGTTCGCGGAAACAGCAAAAGGTCGGAGGTTTCATATTCAGCATCCCGGCCATCCTGGCAGCATTGGGGGCCGTTGGAAGTTCGGCTGGCGGAAGTGCCGCCATCGCGAAAACCGTCATCGACTCGAAGAAGAACAAGGCCGAGTTGGAAGAACAGAAACGTCACAACCTGGCCATGGAGAAGAAAAAGGGGAAGGGCGTGATGAGAAAGTTTAAAAAAAAGAAACAGAAGCACTCACCAACCGAGACATTGAATCTCTGATCGAACCGTTACAAATCAAACACTTCAGAGGAGTTTTCATGTCCGACTCGTTACCTTCAACCGTGAAAAAAAAAGAATGCGGAGTAGTCAACTTGGACGGTCAAGAAAATCCAGGCACGCATTGGATATGTTACCACAAAAACGACAATGATAAAGCATTCGTTTTCGATTCTTTCGGAGGTGTTCCACCTACAAATTTAGTCTATTATCTGAAAACGAACAAAACCTCCATATACTACAACGACGAACGCATTCAAGATTTCGGAGACGTGAACTGCGGTCATCTCTGCCTCTCCGTGCTCGCGTTTCTCTCTAAAATAAATAACCCTACGATCGAGGATTTCCAGAAAGCATTGTGGAACCTCAAACAGCATCACTAGGATGGGCGTGTTCCATCTCACGAGCGAATCTTCGATCTTGAAACTCACGCTGCACGACGACATCGTCTATCCTAAATCCGTGGCTCTGCGTGCATTCTACAGCATGTACCTCATACCTAACTTCACCCAGCACAACAACAAAATTAGCGTCGGAAGCGAACACATCGTCGTCACGCCAGGCCAATACAATCTTTCCACTTTGCAAGCTCAGTTACCCAAAGGCACGTACCTTTCTCAAAATTCGGTCACGCACAGAGTGGAAATCCTATCCGCGACGGAGACCGTGGACCTGGGCACCATGGGAGAACTTTTAGGTTTCGAGAACGATACCAAACTCGAAGCTGGCATCAAGCACACGGCAACCAACATTCCTAAATTCTTGGCCATCGAAACTCTGAACGTACACTGCAACGTGGCGGAAGGTATGATCACGAAATCCTCGGACGGATTGTTAGGAAGTCACAAGCAGACGGGAATCATAGCCACGTTCAAACCAAGTTCCGAGTTCATGGAACCGATCATCTACACGCCCTCTTCGCCGATCTATTTTCCAGTATGTCGCAACCGCATAGACGACATAGAGTTGGTGGTGACGAACGAGAAAGGAGACGTGGTGGATTTCGCAGGTGCCACTACGACGGCCATCGTGGAGATCAACGTATAATAAATAACCATACATGTAAAATGGAGCAAATCGAAAGTTACGAATTGCAATCTTTCCCTCCCAACCGTCGCACGTTCGCCAATCTCAACGAGGCAAACAGGGAGATCGAATACGACGTGGACGTAGGCGACGGGTTCATTCATCCTCACAGAGCGGACCTCTACCTTCAATTCGACGTGGTGAAGAAGGAAAGCGGATACGCGTTTCCCGCAGCAGCAAACTTGATACTCGTGGACAACTTCGTGCCTCACCTGTTCTCGCAGGTGGAGGTGAGGAAACACAACACCGTCATCGACAGAATAGATTATCCAGGCATCACGTCGACGGCAGTGGGAACGTTGAAATTATCCAAAACGGACGCAGCGTACTACCAGGCCGGGGGATTCGAAGCCGGAACCAAAATATCGACGAAAAGTCACACGGTGCTCTTTCCCATGCGTCTGCTGCCTGGTTTCTTCTCGGACTACAAGGAGATCATGTGGAAGGGAGGACTGAGGGTCACGTTTCGAAGAGCGCCCAACGACAACGACGCACTGATGCGATACGCTACTTTGGGTCCGGACGGCACCACGCCGATAGCCAACACTTTACCCGAAGCAGCGAAATGCGTCATCCGGAGCATGGAATTGAGAATGCCGGTGGTGGAATACGAAACGAACTACGCCCTCAAGTACAAAGCGGAGATCTTGAAAAGTCCGCAGGTGTCGATTCACTTTCACGGTTACCAGTGCGTGCAGAAGATGGCGTCGGGAAGTCACATGGAATTCGACGTGACGACGCAGTTCAACAACATACAGTTCGACATGCCAGATTTCGTCGTAGTGCTTTTTCAGACCGGGAGGGACAAGAATCAGGAAAAAGATTCCAGCAAGTTCGACGACTGCAAGATCAAGAACGTTTATCTGAAGAACGGACGCAACGAAGTGTTCCCGCGCGAGAATTACAACCTCGACGTGACCAAAAACGATTACCTCAAACTTTACGAAGCTTACACGGCTTACAAACGCGTGACCGAGGGAAGCGTGGACATGTACTACACGCCCAGCGAATTCAAAGCACGGAGACCCATGACCGTCATCAACACATCTAAGAGAAGGCAGGTGGTGGTCAACGATCGAACCAACATCAAGGTCGTCTGCGAGTTCCACGACGCGCTGCCCGAGGATACCCTATGCAGCGTCATCCTGATTGCAGAGAAGTCCTTCGTCCACGACGTGAAGAACGAGAGGGTCACAGAGCAGTTTTAAATTCATAAAAAATTGCCACATACTAAAAATCAACATCCAACACATTTTAGGTTATATAAAATTTGTAAAAACCTTATAATACTGAAATATTAAAACAAACAGAGTCCCCCTTGTAGGTTAGTTCGGTGCGTAAATAAAAAAAATGATAGGTTAAGTTATATCACTTAGGATCGTAAGAAAATTAAAAAATCGTAAAAAAAAAGATAGGTTAAGTTGTATCACGTAAGATCGTGATATACCTACCAAGTATAAATGGAAAAAATGAGTGCAGTGAAAATTTGTACTAAAACATCGCTAAACGCTATAACATCGACAAAAAATTGTCAAAATATGTCAAAAACTTATATTCGATTAATAAAAAAAAAATACCTACAAAATATGATCCTCAAATAATAACGTTCAAACAGTACCTAAATAAAAAAAATGATAGGTTAAGTTATATCACTTAGGATCGTAAAAAAATTAAATAATCGTAAAAAAAGGATAGGTTAAGTTGTATCACGTAACATCATGATATACCTACCAAGTACGAGTGGGGAAAAAATGAGTATAGTGAAAATTTGTACTAAAACATCGCTAAACGCTAAAACATGGACAAAAAATTGTCAAAGTATGTCAAAAAGTGATATTCGATTGATAAAAAAAGAGGATACCTACTAAGTACTATTTTGAAGCGCCTAATATACACTACTGAAGACCATGGCGTCATTCCTCTCGCGCACAGTATTGAAAGTTGCTCTTTCTTGAAGGTTTTTCCTTCATAAAAGTTCGCCTCAATCCATAGGTAAATATATAACGGTCGTACACTGTCGACATACTTGATGCTTGCCGACTGCACTTCCTCAAGGCTCTGCATCCATAAATACTTGCTTCAGTTCAATGTGTATTGGATACATCATGAGTTAAGTCATCCTACAAGGGTGGAAGGATAAGAGCGACTTCCTCCCTGACGTCATGGTAACGTAGTCGGCTTATAATCTAAGGGTTCCATGCTCGATATCCGGTGGAGGTACATAGTGGCTCGGATCCCACTTTGAACTGTAGGTACAGTGCCGACAGGGGTGCTCAGGGGAAGGGGGTTATGACGTCGACGGCACCATCAACACTTTATTGGGGAGGAGGATGTTTTTCATATTTCCCCCCTTTATCGTTAATTCAACATGTATGTGAAAGAATACTACAATGTGTGCGATGAGATGGGGGGCGGGGTTAATCAGGATATAGTTTTTAGTAATTATTTTAATTTAGCTGGTTTCAAGTAATGTTTGCCTCTGGATGTACCACATTTAATCAGTTAGATGAAGAAATGGAAGAGTTTTGGGGAAGTGGCAGATCAAGTAGTGTAAAGTATAAGTTAAACAAATTACTTTCGCCGTGGCGGAGGGGTTAGCACAGCCTGTTATGACGTCAAGGGTACCGGGGTTGAATCGCGGCCTCGGCATTGATATTTTTCTGTGAGTGTTACGTCATCAATTTCATCATATTATCTTCATCTTCGCGATTAGCCAAAAGTAGCAGAAAAGAGGAGTAAAGTATACCAAATCAATCAACTAATCAAAAATGACTTTCTGTAATAGGATAGTATTATACAACATGTCGTAATGAAAACATTTTTTGAATTATGATTATGACATGATCTGAGGAGACGAGAATTGGCCTTGGAGGGACGGATGGGCATTCCTGAGTTACCTGCTTGTGCATAAAGCGGACTTTAAAAAACAAACGTAACAACAAGAAAGCTATGCAGATAATGTGGAAGCGAATGCTGACGAAAAAATGGTTCAAATTTTCACCACCGGGTGGAAGTCTGACGCTGAGAATTAAAGTCCCTCTATTTAGAGCTCCTTGTAGTGTATTCAAAGCAACGGATGGAGGGTGAGACTTTTTATAGAGACTACGGGGACCAAAGGGAAACAAATGCTGGTGAACACTGCTTAAATCCTTTCGAGATTGTTGGTTTGAAGTGTGCCTGCCTTTATGATCGGATGGGCTAATCGAAACTGGAGCAGGGTTGGCCCTAAGTTGGTGCGAAGCCTGTAATCGAAATGCATCAACTTTTTCCTTGGTCTCAATTACAGGTGTCCTACGTAATCATAATATGAATTTTACTATATTTAATTTATGTATATATATATATATATATATATATATATATATATATATATATATATAGGTCAGTCAAAAGTAAATGCAATCATTTTTTTTATTTTTCACAGCAACAATAGAAAACTTACAATGATATCATTTTTCAACATAGTCCCCCTGCACTTCAATACACTTGGTCCAACGTTCCACAAGCTTTCCGATACCCTGAGAAAAAAGGTTTTCGGTTGAGCAGCGAGCCACGTATGCACCGCTTCCTTCACCTGTTGATCTGTGTGGAATCGGCGGCCTCTTAAAGTATCTTTAAGTGGACCGAACAGATGGTAATCCGACGGCGCGAGATCGGGACTGTATGCAGGATGCTCTAACACCTCGAAGCTCAGATTCTGAAGAGTTTGAGCGATGGTGCCGGCGGTATGGGGACGCGCGTTGTCATGCAACAAAATAATGCCTTTCGATAATCGACCTCGTCGTTTGCTTCGAATTGCAGGCTTCAACTTGTTCGAAAGCATATCACTGTATCGTTCACTGTTTATTGTTGTCCCCATTTCCACGTAATGTTCCTTAATTACCCCTTCTGAGTCCCAAAAAAGTGTAAGCATCACTTTTCCTGCAGAGTGTTGACGCTTGACTTTTTTTTTTCACTGGAGATTCAGGGTGTTTCCATTCCATGCTCTGGCGTTTGCTCTCAGGTTCGAAGTGATTGATCCATGTTTCATCTCCAGTGATGATTCGTTTCAAAAAGGCTTCACCTTCGTTAGCATGTCTGTCCAATAATTGCTGACAGACTCTCACACGATTTCGCTTGTTCTCCTCAGTGAGTTCTTTAAGGACCCATCTCGCACAGACTTTATGAAAGTTGAGCCTGTTATGGATACTTTCATATGCAGAAGCAGAATCATGACTAACGAGCATATGGTTTGCCACTTCATCAACAGTCACTCGTCGGTTATTCAGAAGCAGCTCACGGACTTGCTCAATGTTGTCATCAGTAGTGGATGTGGCTGGACGACCTGCTCTTTCCTCGTCCTTCACACTTGTTCGACCGCTTTTGAACTTTTCTATCCACTGGTAAACACTTCGCAGCGGTAAAACATTGTCACCGTATTGCGCTGAAAGTCTTCTATGGATTTCAGCTCCTGCTACACCTTCAGACCACAAAAAACGGATTACAGAACGTTGCTCTTCTGTGGTGCACACGGACAGTGGCGCAGCCATGTTTACTTGGCAACACTGCAGAGCGAACTGAAATAATGACGAAGACAACGATACTATCTATCGGCTTGCGAGCGCAGAAAGCTGTACAGCTAACCTACGGAAGAAAAGAAAAACATTGCATTTACTGTTTGACTAACCTATATTATATATTTGTATATAGGACCGGTGGCAACCCACCATCGTGAAGAAATTGGGGAGTTAGGGGTGAGTAACGTAACCCGGTCCGGGAAATCTCCTATAACGGCTGATGGTGCGACGTGCTGACCCCATGGCACTCAATTACCTGTTTAAGAACTCCACACCTCTAAGTAGGATTGTGGGAGGGAGACTGGTAGTCGGAAGATAGGGCAAGACCCTTCCAGGAATGTAGAGACACGGGTTAGTATATGTATTGATGCGTTCACCGGGTTCTGGATTACTGACAGGGATCGATGGGTGAACACTTGCATGAAGTCAGACGATAAATCGTTAGATGGTACATCGGTCCCTCTACAATCTCCCTCTATAGCCCCATGACAAGGTGTGTTTAGAGAAGCAAAGAATGTACAGTCCAAAGACAACTCAGCTCTCGGTCAGGCAGTCTGAAGAGTCTGTCGGGAATGGACTCGCAGATTCGACCAGCTTCCGCGACAGTCTGGCGATGATCCTTCCGGCGAGGCGTAGGGCTAACCAGGCGCTGGCGATCAGCCACCGTAGGTCGTCTGGAGTGGCCGGACGATGGACTTCGGCCCGTCAACTGGTGCTAAATGGAATGGCCTCGGCGTGATCAGCTGGTGTGATTCACAGGCTGCGATCGGATCTGGAAGCTCCGGTGGAAGTCGCGGCTTGAAGGATGATGAGAGCGAACGTCGGTTCCGTCAAGTGTGGGGGAAGAGACGGCAAGCAGTCGGGCCGGCAGGATGGTGAAGGCTCAGCGACCGTGCGGCGATGGTAAGCGGTTGACCTGTGTCTCCTACGACGCTCGATGTCTTGCTGTCGCGGCCCTGAGGCCGAGAAAGTTCGCCGACTTTCGAGGTTCTTGGATGATTCTTAGCAACTGTTCCTTTTCGAAAACCACTTAGGTTTTTATCCACCTTGTCGGCGTGACATTTTGCTTATTAATCGTACCGGGTCGGCGGTTGTTTACTTGTTTATTTCAGACTTCGGACTCGGCAGTGAATTAGGAATGTTAAGCGTTTCCTACGTCACTGCTGATCTTGCAGACGAATGTTTTTGTGACGACCGACCGAGTTCCGATGGATGTCTTTGGAAATTGGTTTTTATGATGTCTCCCTTGTTCTCTCCATTATATATATATATATATATATATATATATATATATATATATATAATGTGTGTGGAGAGGTATCTTATTATTATCTAAGGGTAATAAGCAGAACATGCTGAAGATTATAACCAAGAATTGAAGCATTCCACCGAATACGAATAACGCTGTATGGCACATTTCAGTGAATGCGAGAACAACGGGTAAAACCTGTTGTATGTTACTGGACTATAGTAGAAACACCATAAAACCTTATGCAAACACAGTAGCAATCTTTGGGGAACATCCGACCTTATGACTGGCAGCTTGTAGCTTGTAGAAGCAGCATGATTTCACTGGTAACTCAGCACATTCCCAAAAGTGTGACACAACGATATTCGGTGGAATGCTTCAAATATTGGATACTAAGAAAAATTTCAAAATATTTTTTTCCATTTCAATTCTGATGTACTCCTGATGCGACGTTCATGATACTTAATTACAGAACTTGTTTTGTGCAATATGAAACTGTTACTTTACCTGTAAAAGTGACAATATTGAATCATATCCTAGAACATAATTCTGTTTTGTTTTTATTTTCATTGGATATTGACGCTGTACTGAATGTAAATTGTTTCGTATGGAATAATATTTTTTACATCATGATTTCGTTTTACAGGGTGTTTCACAAGCTCTCGGCCCCTGATTTTCGCTTACAAAAATCAAATTAATGTAACGAAAGGTGTTACGGGCAGACCTTGGTGTATGAGAAGCATGTTGACGTCATCGGAGATTGCGCCACAGTCTCTCTAGTCCTTGCGTAGTTAGGCATAAGCGTGCTTCTGGGCGATTCTGCTGTTACATGCCAATCGTAAGGACGTGTGCTTTCAGTCTGAATTCTTGGCCCTTCCGTTGTGACGCACCTGTTCGGTGAAAGGTTCTGCTTAGAATCAGTGGTTCGTGATTACAGTACAGCAACAAAGCAGTACAGTATGAGTCGGTACTCAGTGGAACAGCGTGTGTTTGTCGTTCGCACGTACTGGAAAACGGAGTCCATAAAGGACTATCATGGAACTGCAAGGCAGCATTCGGTGGGAAATTGCCACTGTGACTCCTGATGTGTTGATGGCTACCTTCTGTAGCATGCAGAGGTGCGTGCTAATGGCGACCATTTCCAACACTCCCTGTGCTTCTCATACACCAAGGTATGTCCGTGGCAAATTTCATTACATTATGACCAATAGTTTGACTTTTGTAAGCAAAAATAAGGGGGCGAGAGCGAGTGAGACACCCTGTATAAGGAAACGAACAATACATATTAACTATTTGTCATACATATATTTGAACATGATTTTCATGCAGTATTCTACGTTGTTTAGAATATGGTTTCGGTAATGTTTGTGTGTTGAAGTATGTCAAAATAATCCACGAATGCAGTTTAGTTACTTAATTGGAAGCACCAGCGTCCTATGAACTCGTGAAAAACCGTGCTCAAACAAATACTTTTATCTATCGCTGGCCCCCGTGAAGTGTGGGACCTCGGGCGACTGCCAGAGTTGCCAACCTCTAGGGCCGACTTGAACTGGAGCTGCACTTTACAGCGTCATCCGAACATGTACTAAATGTGCCTCCATCGGAATCGAACACAAGACCGTTTTATGAAAAGGCGATAAAACATTACCACCACGCCACCGGGGAAGTCCTAGGGAGATAGTGAAGCAACGCAACAGAGGGAGAGACCGGAAAGTCGTCAGTTGCGGCGCATGCGCACGAGGCACCAGTCTCTTTACTTTGCAAATTGCTATGAGAACGCGTCGCATCCCAGGGGAAGTACTCCCCGCACTAAAATGCAAATGATCCGAGCGGGAGACGGTTTAGCGGAGCCCACATCCGTAAAAACCTGCCATTTTTTTTTCAGTTTGCTCCGGAACCCCGGTTTATAGGTCAGCATTTACTTTCGGAAGACTGCAAAAGTTTACCTGCGAAATGTTACGCCCTCCTCGAATCTCCTCTTTTTGAATTTAATAACGCTGTATATTACCACCGGGGCGACGTCTGGGTCTTCAACGACGCGTACATCCTCAGTAGGTGCGATTTCTGGCCAGCAGAACGACTAGCAAAGGGCTTGAGTGCGACATTGTCGCTAGCTAAATGTGCCTTTTGGTTCCACTACAGGGACGGCCATTGTTTTTTAAAGAATATTTATTTTTCGTTCTTGGAAAGCGAATTGATTCAATTTCTCGATTTTCAAAAAAAAATGTTATTCATAAAATATTTCGTTTTTCGTTTTCGATAATTTTTCAGTTTTTCGTTTCAGCCTTTTTGTTTTTAAAAAGATTTACATTTCTGTGTGGTCTACCCGATAACGTAGTGGTAGCGTCATCACCTCGTAATCAATGGATCCCGGTTTCGATACCCGGTGTAGGCACATAGTGGTTCTGTCCCACTTTAAACTGTAGGTTCAGTCCCGATTAGCCTTACTGTACATTAAGTGGACATAAAACACCAACACATCAATCATTCATTTATGTGCGTTTTTTTTCTTTTTCAATGTTTTCTTCTCTTGTTTTTCCAGCCCGACCCTGTGGCCGAGTGGTTAGCACATCGCGCTGCGACGCCAAGGGTCCCGGGTTCGAATCCTGGTCGGGCTTGGTTGTTTGTGAATGTCCATTCATCAATTTCATCATTTCATCACTCATCCCCATCTTCGCAAATTAGCCAAGAGGCACAAAACGCGAAGTAAAATAAAACTAAATCAATCAATCAATCAATCTTGTTTTTCCACTTTCTAATTATAGAAAATGTTTCGTTTTATTGCACAACGAACCTTCTTTGGCTCCACGAACTTGTTTTCAAAATATTGTTTTTAAATGGTAATTTCTTTTGACAAATCCATTACTTTATTGCTTTTCCATGTACAGGGTGGGAAATAACCTTTGCTAGGGGTCTGCAGGAAAAAGTAACAACAATTAAGAAATTATGGTAATACCAAATGTTTACTACGACAATTGTGGTTACAAAAACAAAATTAAAAGTTAGTTCACGACAAAGCACCTTGCTTCAAGGCAAATGCCAAAACCAAGACCTTCTTCGGCGAAGTGGCATTCACTTCTTCAGCAGTTCTGAATGGCCGGGCCTGAATGCAGAGGAGCATTTTGGGGCTATTCTGAAGGACGCATATGAGTCCTTGATGATAGTGGAACGCGGACCGGACCGCTATTCCCGGCCAACACTCCTTGCACATCTGGAACAAGTCCTCCGTGACATGGAATGGAATACGGACTGTTTGCGAATCTTCTGAGCTCCTACCCTGATCGTCTTCGTGCTGTGAGAGAAGCAAACGGCGGACATACTAACTTTTAATTTTGTTTTTGTAACCACAATTGTCGTAGTAAACATTTGGTATTACCATAATTTCTTAATTGTTGTTACTTTTTACTGTGGACCCCTAGCAAAAGGTTATTTCCCACCCCGTACATTATCCAGAAAGCAAATTACATTATTACTATAAAACAAATTGAAATGTCTGATCATTTTGATTAAGCAGCATCGATCTTCATACACAGGGAAACTTCAAAATTGAATTATCCAAATGTAAGCTTGTTATACCTGTACATCATTGGAGCCCTTGTTCCATTCCCTACACAAGTAATCTTTATTTTAGCTTCCTAGGCCTAATAGAAGCAGAGTTACGGCACGTTTAGTATACCTGAACGAGCTCAGAATGGGCAATTTGTGCGAATTTTCACCTTGAAAAATTTGACAATTACAATATGCATGAGACTCAAAATTTTCATAGGTACTAAGTTTCATGCATACTTTCAACACCCCAAATTTCATGAATATTGGAGATGGTTGGGTTGAAAATTATCTGTGTTGGTTTGGCATGAAATGACTCCATAATGAATATTCATAGATTTATGAAGTACTTTTTGATGAGTGCTAAGAAATTAAAATAAACGTGAGTATTATGAGTGGTATGACACCGCTTTACTGCATGAAAAACAGTTACTTAGATGTGTTCTGTGTGTGACGCTTTAAAAATGTAGCACAATCTGACTTCATCTGTTTGTGAAGAATATAGTCTAGAGATACTAGTTTTTTTGGTTCTTGAGATATTCGAATTATACACATTCACACACATTTAACAATTAATGCAATTAAAATCAACAATAATTTCCAATTTGATTAATTTTGTTATTTTCATGGCGTAGGATCACTTTTCGTGAAATTCCCCGCATATGTTTAACAAATTTCACCATATGCACTGCCCCACACATTCTATTTCTCGTAATAAACATACCAGGTGGTCAGAATAAAAGTTGCCCTACTCCCTGGAGCCCGTTAAAAGCAACGGATTGGGGGTGAAACTTGGTATAGAGGCTATGATTGATCGATTGAGTTGGTGTATTAAGTCCACTTTATGCACAGGAAGGCTAATCGGGACTAGACCCACAGTTTAAAGTTCAACCCTATGCTACGTCCCACGTAGCGGTGCACTTCACCAGTACACTTACCTTATAAGCTCAGCAGAGCATGCTGGATAATCCCAGGGATCGGGCTGAATTACTGCGTTCCTTCCCCTTGGATCCACAGGTGAAGTCCAATGACAACCCACGAGGTTGTCCTCCTGATGCAGGTATCCACAAGTACGAAATACACTTTCGAAATAAAGAAAAACCGCAATATGTTCAACTTTACGTTTATTTTAGACACGCACGTATATCATGTCAGACTAAAAATTACAATTCAAATACTTTTGAACGGTACAGCACGAGATGCGTAAGCCTATCTTTTCCGTAACGCGAAGCACCTCTGGCTACTTCAAATCTCTCCGCGCGACTCCTAACCGTTTTCCTGGAAGGCGAAAACACCTCCTCAGTTACACAGTGTTACCAGACACAATAACCTTTTAATACTAGGAAGTTCTATAAAAGCCAACAGTAATATATTAGAAAAGTACAGTAATCTGGCACAGTGAATTTAGGTATGTGGTGGCAACAATGCAATGAAAAGCACGTGATCTTCTCACCCCACAAGAGTTTAAATACATCAACAATGGCTTTCAAAATATAAGAGAAACGAACGGCGTTTGCCAGAAACATGAAACAACAAATAGATATAAGGAATTTAACTCAGAAATTATTAACTTCGGCTTCAATTCACTGATCAAAATGAAACTTATAACACTCCTTAGAACATTTAAAAGCAAATGAAACGATTAATGTTGAAACTATGTAAATTGCTTAAATTTGCCGCTATTCATACTTGTAGATATGTGAATTGATTATAAAGGTGGCCATATTTATGAATATATATATATATATGAATTATTAACTGTATAATACTAATAATAATAATATAAAATATAATAATAATAATATAAAACCACGAAGTAAGGGCAAACTCGGGGTCATTACACCTAACCACTATGTAGCTCCATAGGGTATTAAACGCGGGACCACTTGATTACAAGGCGGCGACACCACTACTACGACATTGGAGAGTCCTGACGTTTTCTATCATCTGGCACACAGACATGTAAATATAATAAAATACTGACGAATCGCTAGTTTTCTCATGTTGAAGAAAGTTATCAGAATTCCATCAAGTGTTAGAATGATAAATGATCACCCATATAATTACATTAAGTTTTATCTGGGCAGGAGAGCTGTTGATCCATAAACCAATCAAGCAATATGAAGAAGATATTGGGGGAAGATCCATCATCATCCTTCGCCGTTTTCTGCCTCTGGCTGGGTCGGCAGAGAAGTCAAGCCTATCCATTTTCTTAGAGTCTTCCACCATTTCTCCCTTTCCACGGCGTTCCATTCTTGTCCTCATTTCCTAACATTCTCCGCTATCTGCTCTTTCCACCGACATCTTGGTCTCCCCCTTGGCCTTACTCCCACTCCGTGTGCATTGTAAGCTCTTACTGGCACATATCCTCTTCATGTATCCAAACCATCTCATCTGTGCCTGATCTATTCTGTCTTGAAGCTTTACTAACCCAACGGTCTGTCGTATCACCTCATTCCTTATTCTATCCCTTCTAGTCTTCCCCAACATGCTCCTTAAGAATTTAATTTCCACAGCCTGCATCTTTCTTTTGTCTCTCTCTGTCATTGTCCAAGTCTCTGCTCCGTACATAATTATTGGTACACAGTATGTATTATATATTACATTCTTGCATTTCATTGGTACATCCTTGTTCCGTATTCATCTTCGAACGATTGGATAGAGTCCACCACCCATTTGTCCTCTTCTGTTCACCTCCTCATCTATTCTTCCACTTCTCTCAATTATGCTTCCTACATATTTGAAACTCTGCACTACCCTCAACTCTTCCGTTTCCACCTTTATTCTTGGAACATTTCTGGCTCTGTTAGCACCTCACTCTTATCTGAGATGAATTTCATTGCAACTCTTCCAATTTCCTCATTCCAACTATCAAGCTGTCTCTGTACTTTTTCTTCCCTGTTTCCCCATATTATTAAGTGACCAGCGAACAAGAGGACCTTCATCTCTTCCTCGCCTATCTTCTTCGCCACCTCTTTGTTAATTACATCCATTGTAATTATGAAGAGCATTGGGGAAAGAGCACTTCCCTATTTTAGTCCATTACTTATGTTGAACCACTACGTTCTTCGCACTGGTGTCTTCACACAGATCTGGTTGGCTTTGTATGTGCTCTGGACTCTAGACAGTATCTCTTCCTCGACTCTTTTCTCTCTTAGAGCCTTCCAAATCTAAGTTCTGCCCATGCTATCAAATGCCTTTTCTATATCTAGGAATGCCATAATCAAATCATTTCCATACTCGTAATGCCTTTCCTGTAATTGCGTTATGATGAATATCAGATCTACTGTTGATCTGCCTCTTCTAAATCCATACTGTTTCTCTCTCATGCTCAGATCTATTACTTCTGTTATTCTTTTCTCTAATATTTTCTCATACACCTTTGCTGAGTGCATAAACAATAATGTAATTCCTCTGTAGTTTTTACATTCCTTTCTGTTCCCCCTCTTGAATATGAGAACTATTAGTCGCTTTGTCCAATATCTTGGCAATTATCTCTCTTGCCACACTGTTTTCAACACTCTGTACAGCCACTGCACACCAATCACTCCTGCTCCTAGTATCATTTCCACTGACACTTCATCTACTACAGGTGCTCTACCTCTCTTCATTCTCTTCAGTGCTTCCTCCATTTCTTTCCATGTCATATTCATTTTTCCCATCTTGTTTTTTTTCCTTCACTTCTTCATGTTCATTTCCTTTTTTCACGTTCATCAATTTCTTTAAATGATTTCTCCACATCTCCTTATTTCTTCATCCTCTTCTCAAAAGTTTCCCCTTTCAGCCCTTAGCTTGCAGCTGTCTCCTCTTTCTCTTCTCCTTTATCTCACTAATCCATGCAATACTTTCTTCTTCTAATCTACATCTTCTACTAGCACTTTGGCCTATTCTTCCATCCACTTTCTTCTTTCCTCCTTTACTTCTGTTCTTTGCCCCTTTCTTCTATTCCATGTACTATTTTCGTCCATTTCGTGATTTAAATTTAAACCATTTTCTAACTGCATCGTTTTTGTTTTTTGCTGCCTCTCTAGTTCTTTCTTCCCACCACGATGTTTCTCTCTTCTTTCTTTTCTTCCACATAGCTTTTCGGCTGCCTCTACTAATTCTGATTAAATATAATGCATTATGTTTCTACTCCTTTGGATTTAGAAAAATGAAATTTGAAAGTAGTGATTAAATAAAATTAATGGACAATAAATAAATAAATAATCGGCGTTATATGTGCTGTCTAATAATTTAGGAGTACGGAACATCTCGGACACTCTATAAACAGCGTAGTATAATCCTATATTGTAAACATATGATGCAATAGACATGAATATCTAATATCCTCTCTCTCTCTCTCTCTCTCTCTCTCTATATATATATATATATATATATATATATATATATATATATATATATATATATATAATGGCTACAATAATCACGCCACAATTTCAGTGCGAATGCATTAACCAATTTGTCAAATTAGAGCTTACGTTTGTGCCGGGTTGTGTCGACGCACTCATGCGTACCGCAGCCTTGCATACAGCGATTCGTGGCTCCGGGACGCTGCATTGAAATATGACGCCGCTGGAAATTTTGCACGTAGCGCTATCTGCATAATGTAATGGACCAAACGAGGTGGAAATGCGATGTTGCAATGCTAGTGGAACGAAAAGAAGTGCGACAGGAGGAAATGATCTGCCTACAGGGAAGTACTACATAACAACGTAAATTTGCTTTCAACTATTTACATACGGAGGAGAACAAATGTTTGTATTTTTTGTTGTTTCCAAGCATTAAAGTGAAAATTTATACGGAAGTTCGTTTTTGGTTTCGTTCGCTCAAACTTTATGTTCTTTCTACAGGGTGGCTCAAAGTGGGCGTGCCACTGGATTTTCGTCGGAGAGTATGTTTAATTGTTGTGGATTTGCAATCTTTCGACCATGATGAAACATATGAAAGTTGATTTTAAAGTGCAACTCTCCGACGCTGATAGGACGTGACCTCGGAATATCTCCGCAAAACATATGCCAGGACATGGCGCAGAATTCAGCTGTACGACCATCATGGTGGTCTCCATACCGATATCCTGGACAAGTGAACTAACTATTAGGTACGTGATCACATCGCTATAACAACAACAACCACTGTCATATCGGAAAAAATGGGGTACGCCCACTTTGTGACCACCCTGTACGTGATGAATGAAAGAATGAATGGGTTAGAATTTTTGGGTGCTTGAACAGGTATTTGCATTTTGTACCACTTTAAGTGTACATGGGAAATTCTTGTCAGGTGAGTGGAGAAGGTTAGATAATTTAAAACTACACAATTTGTATTCATCTCAAGATTTTATTAGAATTATCATAATTGAATCAAGAAGAATTGTGTCGGCCGGCCATGCGGTAGTTCAAAATCTAGTACTTCATTTGTACTTCCTATTGGGGTATCAATTAATATAGACAGTTTTGCCATAAACTATCGCTTACTACCATATTGTTTGCTTAGATGATGGGAGTACCGGTAACACTTGCACCGTACGATTATTTAGTCCTTATTCTAAGTAACACTTAGCTCTATTGGCAGTGCGGGTATTCCCTGTGCTACTTTAATAATGTTTCCTATGGTTCTTTCGTCCGTTCGTTTACCTATTGAAGGAGTAGCAATTATGGATAGAATACTCGATATGCTTCGTACTAGAAGATCGTGGTGGGTTAGTTCTGACCTGGGATCCAGGTCTGATTTCTGGTTAGCTGGTGTTACGAGGCCAGCCATTCAGCCTGCAGCTGAGTTTTATTTGTTCATTAATTATTCTCGTTCAATCGTAGCTTTCCTGTGTACTGACTCCACCCCAAAGGCAAGGTGTGCTGCAGTTCAATGGCCAGTCTCGCCGGATCCCTTGTGGGTTTTGGTGTAATGAGAATGGTATGGTAGAAGTGTATTTAATTAGTAATTGTATGTCTATCGTGTTGCGATTTTCATGATGAAAAGGGAGCGTGTATAGAAAACAGATAATGAAAAGATGCTGCTTAAAGGTATATAAAGGTCATCAACAACAACAACAACAACAGAAATGTATTAAAATATTAGAAAAACATTTTGTGAATGTCATAAATAAATGGATGTAGGTTCGGTTGTTAAGTTACGATCTCGCCACTGAAATTCAAGGGTTGGAGTCCCGGTCTGGACATTGGTGTCTTTTGTAAGCGTCCCTTCATTAATTTCATATTTTCATCACTCATTCTCGTCGTCGTGAGATGGAAACGACGCTGAATTCAAAATGCATTTTACTCAAAATCGGTCGCAATCATCCTTTTCTACCTTGGATTGAATAATTTTTATGACATGTTCAACCTACATTTTGATACTTTAAAGAGCATTTATGGCCTCCCCGATGGCGCAGTGGTGCGTCGTCGCCTTGTTATCAAAGGGTCCCGAGTTCAATACCTGGTGGAGGCACATAGTGGTTCGGATACCACTTTAAACTGTAGGTCCAGTCCCAATTAGCCTTACTGTGCATAAAGTGGACTTAAAACACTAACTCAATCAATCAATCAATTTAAAGAGCATTTTTTCGAGGCAGTATAGGGTGTTCTGAATGTTCCTCCCTGTTTACGAAACGTTTACACCTTGTCGAGTTTTCAAGTTAGAGGAGTAAAATTTGTGGCAAATTTGCGACTTTTTTTGGATTGAGTTACCATTGATGTGATATTAGTGAGGCAAACTGTGTCCAAGAAATAAAAAATGTTTTGAGGAAAAGCGCACTATGTAGTATCATATCACGAGACACGTTTACCAAAAACTGTTCAAAGGCTTTCGTACCAAATACGGAAGGACACTATCTGACGTCAAGAACAAGAAGTTCTGGTGTGAGAAAGTCAAGGAAACATGGAGTGTTGATTTTATTGATTTGGTGCTTCAAGTCCACTTTATGCACAGTAACGCTAATCGGGACATGACCTACAGTCTAAAGTGGGATCCGAACAACTGTGCCAAGTGCCTGTACCGGGTATCGAATCCGGGACCCCTTGATTACAAGGCGACGACGCTACCATTTTTTTTTCATTTTGAATCAAACAATTACAGTAAATCTTTACAATTCTTACATATATGTTATTCAAGTATTACATTTAAAAAGTTGGCATAATGTAATTTTCTATAATCTAAAGAAATTTGTTCATAGTCTTGTATTAGAGTTAGTCCGAAGTCCAAGTAATTATAACTTTTTTCCCGCAGGAAATAAAAACATTAGGTATTGTGCTATTAACCACTGAACTGATTTTTGCCTTGTACTTGGGAACAAATGAAACTCTGGTAAGATAATGTATTTTGCTGATACTTGGTTTGGTGAAGTGCGACAAATTCTGCTGAGCATTGTTCTTAATTTTGACCAAGCTGTGGCTGCTTTCTTACATTCTGTTATCTTATGGGTAATCGAATCTGGTACTTGGCAATTATAACAATTTGGAGAATTACTGAAACCATATTTATAACATCTATCTGCCGTTACAATCACTTGTTGAATCACTTTGTACCATATAGATAATGCCTTGTTCGTTAGATGTTTCGCCGTTACATTGTTCCATATTTGTTTCCAATTGCATTTGGGATTTTCTCTTTCGATTCGAACGGTTATTATATTTGCGTTAAGTTGCTCTCTGTAAATCTGTCTGACAGAAGGACTGTCATACGTATGTTGCACAGTTCTATAAAATGTATGAATAGCGATCTCATTAATTCTCTGGGAATATTTTTTATATCCATTGGTGCTGTTAATGGTACATCTTTTAACAGTGTAGTTATTATTTGTTGCGTGGTGGAGTCAATTGGAAAATATATCGCTGAAAGACCGCTTTGAATAAATAAAGCTCTTGATTGTATCGCCACACTCTTTAAGTTCATACCTCCCCTCTTTTCCGGGAGATATAGCTCGCTCATGGCCACGCGGAACACTGAGTCATGCCAGAGAAATTTGCCAACATGTTGCTTCACCCTAGCTATTAGCTTCGCTGACAAGGTCAATGTCTTGGATAGGTACCCAAGCTTCGATAAAGCGTAGATGTTTACGTATCTCACTCTCGATTTCAAACAAAGAAACCGGAGTTGATTTGCACGTAAAGTATATATCACATTTTCGGTCACTAACCGACTACCATTGCGCCATCGGAGAAGCCCTGAAACGTGGAGTGTGTCTGATCTTTCACGATAAGCCGGCAATCGACATCGGAAGAAAGGACAGAGCAAGGGCGAGAGTCTTTAGCTTGGAGTCCTGTTTTGTGCATGCAAGGTGCAAATTGTCCAGGCTTTGTAACCCACGCGCCACACATTGACCACGTCTAGTTCGCTGTACTTTTCGACACTCTTTGCACTCTCGCGTTTAGTTGGATGCAAAGGTCAACATCGAGCCGTCTACTTTGTCGATTTGATACCATGTAGTGTATTTGGTGTCTGCACCGTTTGCACCACGTCCTGGAACATAGTATTGTAGATGGCTGTGGATGCGGGTGCAGAACGTTTGCTTCCTGGTGCACTTCACATCCGGTTTCCTCCGTCTCCTGGACTTGCATAGTAGAATTCCACAGCAAACGGAGATTGCCAGGTACAGCGGAGTAGCAGCCAGTGTTGCCACATGAAGGGAAATTTCCCTTTTGCAGGGAAATTCGGACCGAAATTTTAGCCAAAAAGGAAATGAAGTTTTTATTAAAAATACCACAATTTCAGGGAAATTTTAAGACATCTGACTATATTATTACAATTTATGTTAAGTTCCAGTTTCATATTCACATTTTCATATTTTCTGTTCTTTTTTCTGCTCACTTGAATATAGGCTGTATCTATTTATATTTCTGTTAAGTACATCACTTTTCTGCACCGTCGGATAATAGTAACGATGAGGATTAACGATTACATGGATTCCTGACCAGGATCCAAACCTGGGACAACTGGTCAGGAAGCGATGAAAGTGACATGAGAAAAAAAAATTAACATTTTTTGTTCACACGTACATAGACCAACGGAATTACTACTACTGCTGCTTCCACCACCACCACCACCACTAAGAATAATAAAAATTACCGGAACTGCTACTACCACTACTAATATTATTATTATTGTATGATTTTCTTAGGTGAAGGGAAAAAATGATTCAAAAAGGGAAATGTTGCCCCTTGTAAAGGGAAATTGTGCCCTCATATTGTGGCAACACTGGTAGCAGCCAGTGTCGCCGACAGGTAGCAGAGGTAAGTGCTGGCGCATCCCTCAGCCACCTACCCTTCTCCTCCTATTCTCTGGTTGACCCAAGTAAACAGTTAAAACCATCTACTTTCTTTTATTACCAAAAGTGCTCTATCAATCAAGGTAAGCTAGAAGATTTAAGGTATGGTGTACGGTCACGTGGTACATACTAACCAATCAAATGAATGCTTGAAACAGCAGACACGCATTTGTTGAATCTTCTATTTGGCACTTTAAAGAACAAGATAAACGATTCCATTGTGTCACTTCCCTCAGAGGAATCTTCCAAAACATGGACAGAAGTGTAATGTGTAACATACCCCATCGGTACGGGTAGAATCTGGTCAGAACCTGCTCCTAGATTTTGTTGAGGAAAGAGGTTTTTAGACAGGAAGTTGCTGTGGCTCACCGGGTGGAAGGTGATTGAAGGTGACGGCAAGAGAAACAAAATCTAGGAGCAGGTAAATCTACGTATTACGCACACGCGTTAACGTTTATAACGAAGAGAAACTACTGGGCGAATGACTTCATTTTCTGAATGCGACTTCGAGCAGTGGCCTGTCTTGTTATAAAGCCGAATTGGGTGGGGGTTAAATTTGTTTATCGTACACCAATCACTACGGGAAGGCAATCTGATAACACGCTTGCCTGTGTTCTTTTTTAAATCACTGAAATGTTCTTGCTCCTTACTCTTGGCTGCATATTTTTCAAATGCAAAAATCAATCATACCGGGTCGAACGAAATCCACAATCTGCTCTGGAAAGCCCCTTAGAGGACAGGTCAGATAAATTGTTTACAATGTTGCAACATATTTGCGAAATCAGAAGGAGTTACATAAACTTCAGTATAATGTTGTCGGGTCCACAAGCGCCGCCACGGGAGTATCTAAATGGATGGTTTCTCAAGTTTTAAAATAATTGGATTGGATTGATTTGTTGTTTTAAGTCCACTTTATGCACAGTAAGGCTAATCGGGACTGGACGTACAGTTTAAAGTGGGATCCGAACCACTATGTGCATCCACCGGGAATCGAACCCTGGACCCCTTGATTACAAGGCGACGACGCTACCACTGCGCCATCGGGAGTTTAAATTTTAAAAGAAGGAAAAGAGTCGTTGTTGAAAGGTGAGCTGAAGTTCTGTACTCCGACAGGTATAAAACAGCCCAGGAGAAACGAATACAAATTTCGTTGAAAGTCCTCAGACCATTCCGCTCCCTCCAGGTTGCAACACCGCGAACCAACGTCGCTGCGGAGAATGGAGTGGGGAAATGTGGTGTGAGCTGCGCAACAGCTATTTGCTTGTTTTTAAACTTGTCAAGTTATACGAATGTCGCTTACCATCAGAAGTGACCGCCTTCTTCAGGAAATTAACTTTCGAGTGCCATTTCGCAAAACAAGAAGCACTCAACTTTTCGCTTCTCAGAAGCCAAGGTTAAGCCTCATCCAGCGTTCCTTGCTCTACAGACTACCCAGCCAATTCAACATGTTATCAGGTCAAATATACATTTTTGATAATCAGGCACGTTTTAAAAGGCTATGTTCAAAAACGTGTAAGGGTGTTTATATGATGTAATTTTTCATTTATGTTATTATTTTTGTTGTTATTATTATTGTTCTTTTTCTACTGTTATACATTCCAATGTAAAATGGTTAACGGTGTATTTGGAATTCTTGTTAAATAAATAAATAAATTAATTAATACATGAGCTCCATGCAACTGACAGTGTTCAGGTGAGGTTTACATTTTGCTTTTTACAATTATCTATCTTTAAGAATTCGGAAGCTGCAAACATTTGCAATCAGGGACACCCTGTATTTTCAACCGTTGAGGAAAGATGAGTGCAGCTTCAACTTTTGTAATTTCCAGGTACTCAAAATAAATGAATATTTTTTGTCTTTATTTCTTGCGGCGGAGGACCGTCTGTTGGAACAAACGGCAAACATTGATTGGTCGGCGGTCAGCTGTAAATATACACTTTTCATTTGCCAACTCATGCGCGGGGCGATTGTAGTGTTGGTGACCGTGGCTGGGCGAATCTTTGATCTTCCGAATGATTAGCGCTTGTGATAGTGACAGGAGTCGTCACGCCCAGCTGCGTCGGATGCGATGGGCCGTGCGTCTACTTGTGTCGTTCCGGACTTTTCAGAAAGGGCCGGAGCTGAAATATGCTTTATCACTATATGGACCCAGTGATGCAAGAAATGGAGGCTGCAGTGGTACTCGGCAGCCCACGAATTGCTGTTGAAGAGTTGAATGTCCCTGTCAAGGTTTTACTAAAAATCTTGGACAAGGGAAGCGATGTGGTCCGCACTGTAGCTCTCGTCTGATCTTACGGCGGGCAGCCTACATGATGTAAGGGAAGTGGCGAGTGGGGAAGCTACCAATCCAGCGCGATAAGAAACACAGCAGCCTATAGAACGAACCACGTCTTATCTCTCCGCGCCACCGGTGTTATCTGGCTGGTCTGCGGTATATTTATTCCCTGCTCTCCACTTTCTTTGCCAGCATGTAAGCCGACCGCTGTAAGACGAGACAAGAGCTGTAGAAAAATCGTTCTCGAAATAAACGATATCTTATTTCAAAATCTGAAAGTTACATCTGATGATAATTCTTGGAGCACTCAAGTGTGCCGACCTCCTTAGCGGAGTGGTTAGAACCGAGGCACCACGCAAGTGACCCAGGTTGTTGGGTAAGGTAAAGGTAAAGTTCCACGTGCATATAGTACCGTACCATGAAGGCATATTTAGTGGATGTGGGATAGGTTCCAACATATTCTCGATCTCGGCCATTTTGGAGGTGATGTGATCAGCACCACTCTCCGCCACCTTTACCCTCCTAGGGTTGCCCCCAGGTATCCATTGATTTGAGGCTGGTTAAGCCCCAGAGCCGCTTTGAGAATGTCCCTCAATCAATTTCATCTATCACCCATGCTCATCGTGGAGATTAGCCAAAAGTGGAAGAAATTCGACGTAATTTATTCAATGAAGCTAAAGATTTAAGTGAAAATCCTGGGCAGAGGAAGCTGTCAGATTGGCACCAGCCAGGAGGCTTTACAGAATTTTCTTGGGGTGTAAGTGGTGACCCTTTACGAAGACACTCATATGGCAACCTCCTTCTATGTAGTACGCCCTGGATTGCATTTTGCAGACGACTGAGACTTGGGCAGTCAGTATAATCCTCCATTGAGCGCGTGTTGTGTGTTGCCCTTGAGTGTTTCTGATTGTCCTTTCATCCATTTTATCTTATCACCATTCATCCTCATAACTGCGATTATCCAAAAGTGCAGAAAAGCGAATGTAAATAAAATCAATCGAGAATTCTTCTATTTTCGCAAGGCAGCTATAATATTTGAATTTCTGGAAAATTACATCTGTTTAGAACACCTTATACAACATTCAACCAAATCGTGGTATGGTGCGCTTTCGCTGTTGTCCAGATATGTTTCATACAAAATAAGTTCGTTGTCGGAAGAGACTGTAGCTAGAGACGACGAATCTACAAAATAAAGTGCATGTAGGAAGAAACATGTACTAAATATTTCGTTTCCGTAATTAGCATCCTTGCTCTGAAGGTCACGTTGTTCACTTTTGCAGAGGTCTTTCTCCAACGAATGAACACATGAAAAATTCGCTTCCGTTCAGATTATATTGTTACTCGAGGAACTTCATACCGGAACCTGCAGATGTGAAGGAACGAGAACTGGCCACTGCTGATTCTGAACAATGACCACCTATCCTCACAGTTCTGTTCTATTTTTGCTGCTGTAGGATGTAATTTCCCTTAGATCGCTACTACGAGAAAAGAAAAATTTGGAGAAATTGAAACAAAAGATTTTCGGAATATACAGTGTGTACGAGAAGTCCTGTACTTGTTGCGACCGTGTTGAAAATTGGCCGCTATTCGTTTGCTTGGAATAAATTCGTTATCGTGGTTGGTAACCGTGCTCTAAAGGTCACATGGAACGCTCGCTCAGTTGTTGCGCCATGGATGATGTGAGGGACGTGGTTACAGTGCTGAGGAATGGCTAGTGACGTGTGTGTGGGTGCTGTTGCAAGGGGCGCCGACTTGTCAAAATTATTGGGGGGGCTCTGAAATAATCACTCCCTCCCTTTTTTAAAATAAAAAATTACGTCTTCGTATATCAGTTTTAAGCAGCTATTATATTATATTCCTCATGCAAATGAAATGTAACATGAAAAACGTTTAGAAAATGTTTCAAAGTCTTCTTATGTCTTTTGTGTCTGCTCATTTGTTTTTTAGATAACAATTAACATTTTTATTTAAAAGTAGGCTATGTATTTCCATTAATAGGCCAACATAACAGTTTTATGCCGGTCTTGGTAGCCGAGCGTGTTGGGTAGTCGACTCAACTCGCTTTGATCCGGAGGTCTCGAGTTTGAGTCCCGGCGAGGGCATGGGTTTGTTTTAATGTCCGCAACAGACTTGTAGAGAAAGGACATGTGAAGGGTACAAATAACCTTAGTGTTGACATACCCATAAAAATAACGAACATTTACAATATTTAACAGTTTTATTTAATTATTTACATAAATGCTAACACAAATCGCAGTAAAATTAGTTTTTCTTTTTTGTTCTTGCTACAATATTTTACTTTTTTAATTTAATTTTGCAATAATAAAAAAACACACAGAACGCCGTACTTAAGCAATAATGCCTTTGATCATAGCCGTCTCCGCTTTCGCAATGCAGACTTTTAATAAGCTTTCCTTGCGTACTTTACTGCAAGCCAGTGTTAAATAAACTCAAAGACTTTAGAATTATTTTCCCCTTATTCCTTGGACTAGAGGAAGAGATTTCGAGGATAACTAAATATCGTACATATCAATATTGCCTGAAAGTCCTGTTTACGACCTCAAATTGTTCAGAATTCACTAAACAACATACTGGTATAATTGTCATATCACTTCGTTATTTTGAAACTCTTTCTAGTAAAAATGTTAACAATCCCATTGATTATATACTTAGTATATAGTAATAAGTCATGTGTTTTGCTGTCTCCGGTCATAGCCCCCCCCCCCCCAAAGTTGATGGTCTCTAGAACATTTCATGTGTGCATTTAAAGTTAAGTTCATGTTACACAATTCAGAGTAAACTTTACAAGAGAAGCAAAATAATACATTAGATCATCTTAAGCAAAATTATTTGAGGGGCTCGAGCCCCCCAAAGCCCCATGGAGTCGGCGCCAATGGCTGTTGCATCCCTGCTCTGAAGGTCACGTGCAACACTCGCTCAGTTGTTGCGCCCAGGGTCCCGTCAAGTATCTGAGCGACGCTCGCTGAACAAGATTTGCGCTCGTTTAGCAGACAGATCAATTCCTTGACGCTGTTTGCTCATTGATCAACTATCAGTGCCTTTGAGTGGACAAGATTTCGGTGATTGAAAAGCTGTTATGGAAACAGAATAGTTGATGTGAACGAAACTGTCGAATTTTTCATTTTCACACCCTTGCACAACTTTCCAAAACTACGGTGTATATTTAGTATATATTATTTGGAATAAACAACACTTATATTTTAATACAATTACAAAAACAGTAATATTACGTCACCTTCTGTTACTTGAACTTCATTTCTAATTACGCTATATATATATCGCAAACTGTTCAGTTCATCATAAATATTTCCTCATTGGTCGCCCGCCACTCGCGGCTCACCACCCCGCCATCTTCATACAGTTTTCCTCTTCTTCCCTTTGCCTCACGAGATCGAAACACAAAAACGCTACATTCTGTGGCTCAATCATGTGGCGAGGAAAGGTTCAAGTTCGCTCAGCGATTAAGTAAGCAGCGCTCGCGGAGGAACGCCGATTTGGCCGTCAAGTAGCTGAGCGATCACGTTGCTCTCTGAGCGGTCAGATACTTGACGCGCCCCTGTCTGATGTGAGCGGACATAGTTACTTACAGTGCTGAGGAACGGCTAGTGACGTGTGTGTTGGTGCACGAACGACAACGCACAGGGCAAACGATGTACTGTAACGCAATGTAAAGTTCACAGGTATGCTATAAAGTAAAGAAATATATACATGTGTTATAATAAATAAATAAATCATACACAAGAGTGGAACAATTAATATGTAGACCCATTTGAAGACGGGTCGTCATTCGTCCTTGCACTACAGCCACGCCACCTGGTAAAGAAGTCTGCTACCTAGTGGGCGTGAAGGCGGGTGTATTAATTTATCAGCAGCAGCCGTATGAGTTGCCTTTGTACATTCTGCTACCAGTCAACCGACATTATGTTCAACCTCTGAGACTTCCAAAGAGGCATGAACATTGAAACACGCCTAGCTGGAGCCTCAGTGACGAAAAGAACCAAGCTTGTGGGAGTTTCAAAGAGCACGGTGACCCTGACGACAGCCTACAGTATAGAAGATGAGGTGTCATCTTCAAAATAGAACAGTGGGGGAAATGTGAAGCTCAGGGACAGATTCAGGCGGTGTCCCAGATAACCACTGAGATGAAGTGCGATTTCCAGGACTTTTATATATGAAAACTCTTCAACGGGAAATTCATACTGCGAACATTCATGGCAAGGCGACTTTTTCAAAACCATTGATGACACTGCGTTATGTTTCGTAGCGTCGAAAATGTTGCCAAGAGCACAGAGACTGGACACACCAGCAGTGAGAACAGGTCATACGGTCTGAAGAATGTGCATTCACATTATTCTAGACCAACGGGCGTGGTTGGGTGTGAGGAACGCCTGCAGAAGCATTTCATGTTGACCAGCTCCTTCCTGCTGCTAAGTATGGAGGGAGTTCTGAGCTGGTGTGGAGTGTATCTTGGGTTCGTCTTGGACACTTGCAGTCCTTTAAGGGAGGATCACAGCGGAGGAATGTCGCAGCATTCCGGGCAAACTTTTCCATCCTGTGATAATGACTGCTTTCCCTGAAGAACGACCTTTGTTCCAAGATGGCAGTGCATCCATTCACACTGCTCAGTGCATCAAAGCATGGTTCGATGAGCGCAGAGATGAAATAGAACACGTCGTATCTCTTCCTTAGTCGCCTGATCTTAACATAGTTGAACATTTTGTAACGTATTTTGGAGGTCAAAATTCATGCTAAGTGTTCACCTGCAGCCACACTTTGTGACCTAGACACCGCTTAGCATGAATTGAGTTCAGTTGGTGTTTTTAAGTCCACTTTATGCACAGTAAGGCTAATCGGGACTGGACCTACAGTTTAAATTTGGATCCGAACCACTATGTGCCTCCACCGGGTATCGAACCCGGGACTCTTTGATTACAAGGCGAGCTTAGAATGAAGAATAGATGTGTATTCCCTTCAGCATTGTGCATGACCTGCATTTGCCCATCCTACATCGGATGCAGGCTGCAATTCAGGTCAAATGTGGGTCATTTTCCTACGAATAAATATTTTAGTGTCGCATCACAGTCTTAATATTTTCTTGCCCAATCACCACCTGTATATCTAAGGGTAATACGCACTAGCCCCGTCTAGTTCGTTGCCCCTTTTCACACTAGGTGTAGTGCATGTGTATCCCGGTGTCAGGCTTGTACAAGGAAATAACGTTGAACCAATTAGACGAATAGCGGTGTTCAAGTTCAGAAGATTCAGAAAATGTCTGTCTGCTGCTTTCAACGTTCATTTGATTAGTCAGCACGCACCACGTCATCATACACCACACACTACACCGCTCCAGAGCTAGTGCAAACGGTGCAGACACCAAATACACTACTTGACACCCAATCAACGAAGTAGACGACTCGGTGTTGCACCGTGTAACCAAATAGACGCGTGAATGCAGAAAGAATCGAAAAGTGTAGCGAAGTAGACGAAGCTACTACGTAATATAATATAGAGGTACACCGGCCTACGTGGCGGAGAGGTTAGCACAGCGCCCTGCGACGCTAGGGATTCTAATCCCGGCCTGGGAAATCGTCCCTTCATCACGATCCATTCTCATCTTCGCGATGTGCGGAAAGTGACACAAAAGTGAAGTAAAATAAACCAAATCTAGAGGTAAGGGGACTTCTGGGACACCCTGTATTCAAAACGTGCTATTTACAGTGTGTTCTTAAAAAGCGAGAAACACAATTATCTCTGTCAATCCAAAGAGAGAACTGACAGCTCTAGAAAACAGTTTCGGCTTTGTTAATGTTGCAACCCTTGTAATATTTCTTTTAATTCCATCCGTATTCCGTCGAAGCGGTTACAGGTTCCCGATGATCAACTCCCAAATTGGATTTGCGGGGGTTGCCTTTCCCCTTGAATCTAATTCCCCGCTGACAAATGCGCCGAGGGGGCGGGAGGGCGTCCATTGTGTGGCGAGAAAGGCGACCAATGAGCCGGCTATTGCGAGCAGTCGCCGTGACAAAGACGAAGCGGCTCCAAACCCTAACAACCGCAAACCCACCCGTCCTGTGCCTTTCTACGCATTTTGTCAAGCGGCTTTCGCCATTTTTCTTTTCCCCGTTTCAATTTCTCTTTAATGTAGCATCCTTAAAATGGGACGAGAGAGGAATGAAACAAGATGGCGGACGGCTGACGGAAGGTGGGGCATAATTGTGACAACCACAGAACGGATTTATATGTAAATACATATCTTCTTCATACGATGCTAAAATCAATGCTATTTTGTAATATCTTTGCGTATTGTGGTATGCAAGCGCTAAAAATCCAATTTTTATTTTCATATTTTTACATATATTTTATATATTAAGTTATTTTTATATATAATTTCCATATCTTCAAACATTTTTCTCCTACATATACTCCATATTCATGTTATTACTACATGTTTCCTTCTTGCGTTAACCTTTAGCGGCCGGACCTCTCGTGCGCCTGTATTCTCGTTCACGCCGGTGCATTTTGCAGCGCGGCTTTCTCAAACTTGCAATTAACCTTTTGGATCCCAAGCGTCTCGATCGAGACGCTGTGTCAAGGTCGTAGTTTTTACGTTATAACTTTTCTATTTTTGGCTAGAATTTCAATTTTTTTATAATGTTCCTAACACATGTATTTAACAGAAATGTTTCTTGCACCTTTTTTTTTCTTCATGAAAATGGAGGTGAAAAGGCGGGAAAAGGGACTTCACTTTTGCGTCTCTTTTCAAGGGAAAATATAAATTTCAAACATTTCAACAATTTTTTAAAATAATTTTTGGGGGTTTTCTCCCTTCCCCCTCTATATATACGCCAAATTTGCATAAATTTTGCATTTTGTGCATTTTGACATTTTTTTCGGCGGTCGGGGGGAAACGCAATTTTTTTAAGAAAAGTATTTTTGAGGGGATTTCCCCCCTTTCCCCCTCCATATGTACGCCGAATGTGCATAAATTATATATCGTCTGAATCTGTGCTTCATTCTGCGTACAACGGTATATCTTTCATATCTCTAGGGCATTTCGTTTCTGAGCTATAGTCATTTCAAGGTACCGCTGCATTTTGAAGCTTGAATCAGTGGTGTGCCCACCATTCCTTTTGGTGGTACACCTCAATTTACATTCGTCATACGACAATGATGCAAATAGTTTTCTGTTTCTTACATTCCAGCAATAATTTCTATGTGCATTTTGAACTTTTCATATATTTTTTTTTTTGGGGGGGGGGCGAAACCCCATTTAAAAAAATATTTTCAGAGGATTCCCCCTTCTCCCCCCTCCATATATACGCCGAATGTGCATAAATTATATATCGTCTGAATCTGTGATTCATTCTGCGTACAACGGTATATGGTTCTTATCTCCAGGGCAAATAGTCTCTGAGCTAAAGTCATTTCAAGGTACCGCTGCATTTTGAAGCTTGAATCAGTGGCGTGCCGACCATTCCTTTTGGGGGTACAACTCAAGTTACATTGGTCATATGATAATAATGCAAATATTTTTGTGTTCCTTACATGTCAGCGATCATTTCCATGTGCATGTCGACACTGTCATGTACTTTTTTCGAGGGGGCGAGAGGGGGTGAAACCCCATTTTTTTAAAAAAAAAAGTATTTTCAGGGGATTTCCCCCCTTTCCCCGTCCATATATACGCCGAATTTGCATAAATTTCATATAGTCTGAATCTCTGGTTCATTCCGCGTACAACGGTATATCACTCATCTCTCTAGGGCAATTAGTCTCCGATCTACACTCATTTAATTGAAACTCTGCAATTTGCTCAAAATCGGCTCGGGACCGTGAGGCTTACTTGTGAAAATGGCCTTGGGACTCAAAAGGTTAGTACAAAATAAAATCGTAACTCAAGAACCAATTGTCGTAGACAGATGAAATTTATTTTATTTTCTTTCTTAAAGAGAGCGCTTTTAACGGAGGTAAAATGTATACATTGTGCCTCCAAATAATTAGAGTTAAGCGAAGAAGAAGAAGAAGAAAAAAGTTGATTTCTATTTTTTAAATGTTGGCATACGGCACGCCCCTGTACCCCCCTCAATAGACCGAAGTGAATGAAAAAATGTAGTATGTAGCTTCATTCCTACAAGCGTGCAAAGTTTTGTTGAAATCAATCTTATCCCTGTCAACACACTAACGTTGCCACAACGTTGTATGAATGTTGTATTTATGATGAATGTTGTACAACCTTAGTGACAATGAAGTTCGACCAGTCACAAATATAGGAGTGCGTTGTGAAAGAAGGAGAGCACATGCATATGCTCAACATATTTTATTCAGCAGGCTACATGGAACAAAGGAAAACATAAATTTCCACTGCAACGCAGCAATGTATGGTGTCCACACAAAATAAAACATTTTCGTCCATCTACACGTGACATTGAAGTTCGACCACTGTTAGAGGGGATCCTGTTTACCATGGTGTGACGCCGCCCCGTCGGCGAATAACTGTGGCAATGCGTCGGGGCATGCTGCGGACGAGTCGTTCAAGGTATTCCACATCGATGCGGTGCCATTCCTCTTGCAGGCAAGCGATAAGAAAAGCCACTGTCGTGGGTCCCCTCTGTTGCACACGTCGCTTAAGAACACGCCACACATTCTCAATGGGCGAGAGGTCGGGATTCGATGGTGGCCATGGCAGAGTTCGCACGTGATGGCGAGTCAACTATTCTCTCGTCAGCCGCGCTGTATGAGGCCTGGCATTGACGTGTTGAAAGATGAGACGCCGCCTGTGGAACAGGTGCCTTCGCACTGTGGGAAGATGCCGCTCCAGTATGCGTGTATAGGCGTGTGCATTCACAATGCCCTCCCAGACGTGTAGTGGGCCAACCCCAGATGCCGTCATGCATCCCCATACCATTACTGACGCAGGTCTCTGTACGCGACGTGCATAACATTTTGCTTCATTCTGTTCCTCCTTCCGACAAATGACTGTTTTCCGTATTTTCCCGTACACAACATTGAAAATGGATTCGTCCGTCCACAAAACCCTGTTCCACTGCCGAAATGTCCATCCCGGTACATTCGTGCCCACCGTAGTCGATTGCCTTTGTTCAACATGGAAGGAAGGGTTTACGTTTCGCCTTGTACACTCGGTAACCGCATCGCTGTAGGGAACGGCGAATGGTTCTGGCTGACACTTCAATGTGAAAGCGTTCTCGAGTCCACAGTCGTAATTCGGCCACAGAAACATGATTGTTGGTCTGGATATAGCGCCTAAATATCCGTAGGTCACGCACGCTCAGCAGGCGTTTTCGACCGGGGGCCTTACCTGGCTCTGTAGTACCCGTATTTTGGTGGTGTGTGATGTAACAGTGGACGGTTGACTTGGGTAAGTTCAGTTGGCGACCTATTTCCCATTCACTGAGTCCATCCCGTTGCAACTCCACCACTCTTCTCCTCACGGTGTTGTCAATAGGTTTGCCCCTGGCCATGGTGATGAAGCACTGCGGTTCCTCGGTGCACAGCACGCGCTTATATACGGCGGACTCCCTTATCGTGTCCGTGACGTCATGCTTCCGTCGAATGCGCCACTATCTGTAATTTCCGTATGGGTCTGGTGCCTGGTCGAAGTTCAATGTCACGCGTATAGTTCTCCGTTTTCGTTATTTACATGACCTTGGGTGCAACATGCTGGGATCATGATTCTTGCCTGCTCACACGCCTCCTCTTACACACATGCGTCACTTCTGCGGGTCACCCATTCCACCGCCTATGCCTCTGTGCTTTTAATCACGTATTCCTTTCTGGTCGAACTTTATTGTCACCAAGGATGTATGTACGGGAACAACGTTGTGATAACGTTGCATCAACATTACAAAAAAACATTCCACTGAATACGCTTTAGTTTGGATGATCACCACCATGAGCGCCACAAGCGTCAGATCGGAGTGTTTTGTTTAATCTGAATTTGTGTCTGCACTATCCACCAAATCTTATATTTCCTACAGCATACACTAGATGGCAGTGCGACTCAAATGCAAAACAAACATAACTTTTAGTAACACAAATAAGGATAATTTCGATTGTAATTATTGAAAAAATGTGTTTTATTATCCTTCGAAAGATGTGTGAATATTGAAGTTGTAAGGAAGATCAGAAAATGAAATGTGGTACAATGTTGAATGTATGTTGATACAACGTTGTGGTAACATTACCTTGTTGACTGGGATACTTCTTGAGTTAAAAAATAATAAAATTATATAAAGCGGCAGTGTTGCCAGCTTCGGGACAATATCCCGATTTTTCGCTTCTAGAATCGGCCCTATGTACGCTGGATATACCAAATTTGCAGGAAAGCACGACAAAGGACCACTGTATGAGGAAATGTAATCCACGTGTCGAAACGTTGAAAAGAAACGAAAATTACGAAAATTTCGAACTTTGGGTCTTTGCCCTCCCTTCCAACCTGGACCCTTAATTTTCGGATGTTACTTAAGATGTTGCTTTACTCATTCTTACATTTAGAATTGTTAAAAAAGATGCATTGGATCAGCAGTTGTACCCTTTTATCTTTAATTTATCCCATAGTAACAAGAGGGAAACAAACGGCTCTTGTTAATAATAGTACCAATTGATGTATTATTTTGTAATTATAGTATATAATACCCAGTGGCGGCGATTGGGTTCCAAAACCGCAGGGGCAAGGTGCCAAAACTGGGGGGCAAAGGCAGTATATTTCCCTTTGTAGACAAGGTTTAGCATAGTGCGGGGGCAAACGTGGCGAAAAGTGGGGAGCAATTGCCCCTCTTGCCTCCCATAATCGCCGCCACTGATAATACCTTTATAGGTAAGATAATGAACAAAGAAGACAGAACTGAAATACAGTGTACAGTTTTCAAGAAATGACGTGTTAACTGCAGCCGTGTGCTAACACGTGGTCGGTGCAAATTTCGACAATTGGGCCTTTGCCCCTAACGTCCCCCCTGAATCCTTAATTGTCGAACGTTGCATAAAATGTTTCTTCGTACTCACTCTCCCTTGTAGAATTATTTTTTTTTAAAAAATGCAGTGGTTTACAAGTTCTAGCGACTTTTAGAAATCTAGCCCATAATAATATGGCGGAAACAAGGAAAACAAAGGGAAACAATGACTTTTTCAAACTTCTCTTTTTAATAGTTGTAACAATGGATGTATGTTAGACCTTCATATGTATACTAAAGATGAAATAAGACAGAACTGAAATATCGTGTAGTTTTTGAGAAATTGAACGCTATTCGCTATTTGCTGCCGCGTTCTGCTGTTCGAAATATCTACTATCCGGCGTTAAGGGGTTCATATGTGGCAGTCGAAATTTCGACCGTCAGGCACCTAAAGGTTAAATATCAAAAGTTTTCCGTTCATCTGTATTCTGTTCGTTTTGTACTCTCTGTTTATTTTAAATTTTGACAATAGACATTGCATCTGTTATTCCAAAATTCGTGTTAATAGAAAATGCATGCTGAAGCTTTCGCGATTAAATTAATTGTACGTTTTTTTTATATACTTCCATTACTTCATGCGATATTGAATACACTTTGCACTACAAATATGTAATGTCATGCATGTCTAGTTTGGTAATCCCTTGCTTTGGTAAAATAAAATTAAGCACATTTGTATCTTAATTTTGCATTACAATTAATGCAACCTAAACTTAATGCAACTAGGTGAGTAGATTATTTAATGAAAATTTGCCAGTTTTCACAATTTCATATTTGGATTAAAATAACTAAATATATATCTAATACTTTCTTGGTCCATATAAATGAGTTTCCTGGTGATAACTATTTATCATAATAATATACAGGGTGGTCCGTTTGAGAAGTCAGACAGGAAACCGTTATATACAGGAGGTTAACGTAAGTACATATCTCTGAGCAGTTTGTTGTAATGCAAGCAGGAAGGATGAAAGTTAAGAATGAGAAGAGGTTTCCATACTTCAGCCTTGTCGTAGCAGACAAAGATGGTGTTCTAGCTACAACAGCACGCACAATGTGTCGTATGGTATGCGAGTTTTTTTAGTGTTACATGAACACTAGCGCCGTCGCGTGGCTGAAATCTGTAAACCTCCACTCATTCGAAACTTACATCCTTTCTACTTATATTACAGCAAACTGCTCAGAGACACGTTCATTAACCTCTTGTACATAACGGTTTATTTTTCTGACATCTAAAACGGATCATCCTGTAGAATATAATCCATGTTTTCTTAAGTTGGCGTGTCCTGCCGTTCTTACAACCAAACCTTATCACACAATGAATCAATAATTTGATTTGATTCTTGTCGTTTATTGTAGCATTTCTTCCACTCTTGGCTAATCGTGACAATGAGAATGAGCCACCTCATATAGCGCGCTGTGATAACCACTCCACCACGAAGGTAGACATTTTGGATCACTCATTCATTGTGTAAATATATATATATATATATATTTGTAATTTCATATTACTTAGTGTCAGTTTCATATCCAATGAAAATATCTGAAACGTACAATAAGGAAACAAAATCTAATGAAAAATGCACATAATTTTTTGGTAATGCTTTCTACAAAATACTTGGTTCTCCACATGGTTAGGAGGTTGCAACGTGCCACCACTCGTACCTCCAGGGTATGGAGATCCGAATTGGCAACACACAGCTCCTTTCTCCGGCTGGTCAGTTGGAAGCACGAGTTCTCACCCAGGGATCGGGATTAAGGCGATCCCCAATCTACCAGGAAAGTAACCACCGAATTGCTGCACATCACGTCAAATAAAATCCAAATACTTTATAATTAAAATGTAAAAAATCTTTAATCACGTATCGCGCGCCTACATACTGATTCGCACAAGTTGAAATTATAATTTTTGGGTCCTGCACGCTCGCAGGCAGTGATAAGCAACTTATTTAACACGAGAGTCCGAGCACCGCCTTCACAGTTAACAGTAAGACTTCAACTGCTTAACCTCAGGCGCGAGGCATAGCTTAACAGATTCTTTCTTACAATGCTACAAACTCATAACATAAAAATAACACAAGAAAAGCTAATAATGTATATGTCAGATTAATGTTAAATAGCGATAGTAAGCTTAATTGTGGTTGGCAACAATTGAGAATGCCAACGTGGAACTTTTGAAGTCGCCATATGCACGTAGCGTCATTCCCAATTCCTAAAATAAACAGCCAATAGTAGAACGATATACTATTGAAAGCGAGAGAGAATTTCTGTGCTTTAATATTATAATATTGAACCATATAGAAATAACGAAACTGATTTTATCAAATAATTCATATTTGCCCTTGCACATAAAATTATTAAATATATATTTAGCTTACGAATTTATAACGAAGACTAAATTACTTCAATCTTGTCTATTGTTGAACAAAGATCGATATTAAGCCATTTTGGATTTGAAAAATAATGAAAACGTTGCATATATTATTTGGAATAATTATAAGCCTATAAGTTCTGAATAAATGTTGCAAAAATAAGCGAATAATATAATAACATAAGATAAAACAAACATAAATATATACATGAATTATGAAAACAATTAAAATTAAGTGTAAATAATTTAATCCAAGTTCTAAACTTGAAAGTATACGAATAAGATAAATATTCAAATATATGACTGAAATGTGCCTAACATGGCGGTCGTTACAAGGTAAATAAACTGCCTTAAGATGACTATTCTCTCTGTCTCGGGAATCTATGCTTCGCGCATAACGCTAGACAAGAGGAGAAATCGAGTAGCCGGAGAGAAGTAGCGGACACTGCTCCAAATGGCAGGTAGCTGCAGCCACAAAGTATACAGGGGTGGCCACAATTAAAATTACCCTGCTCAGAGCTCTGTGGTGCCGGTTTGAATCATATTGCGCTGAAACTTTGTGTAGATGGTATGGAGACCATAAGAAAGTGATTGCTGACGGAAATAGTTCAACTGTTCAGCACCAGGTAGAAATGTAGCGCTTAGAATATTTTTTGCCACCCAGATCCTTCTTGAGTCCCTTGGATGCAACGGATTGCGGCGAAACTTGGTATAAGGGCTATGGAGACCATGAGGAAGCGAATGTTGCTGCAAAAGTTAAATTTTTTACCAGCAGGTGGAGATGTGGCGCTGAAATAAGTAGAAATCGGACATGAAAACATTATTTGAGAGTATGTCAGTACAGCAGTGTTTAATGTCCGCGCCGTGAACATGAATAACCCTTTGGAAGCGTAAAACAGCATGGTCGATGGTCGCACGAAGCATTTTCCACATTTTAACGCCATATTTCCACCTGGTGGTGAATATTTGAACGATTTTTTCTTCTTCAGAATTCACTTCCGCATGGTCTCTATAGCCTCTCTACCAAGTTTCACCCCAATCCAATTCTTGTAACAAGCTCTCTGAATAGGGCAACTTTAAATCTGACTCTCTGGTATATTCAAGATTAGCAGTTACATCAGAACCACAACTGCATCATTCGTTCTCAATCAACTTTATTTCAGAAAGCAACAAATAAACGGGTTAAAGCAATGAATTTCCTCTTCCCTCCTCTTCTGCGGCTGATTCTGTGTCGCGATCAACAGGATTCACCTGATTGGCTCTCCTTGGATCTAATCCCGTCATGATAAATGACTTCGGAAAATGAGCGCGAAACCAGTGTGACGCTGGGGCAGCGGACGGATCACCAGTTCCAAACGAACGCACGCCCCAGATGAAGCGATTTGCAAAGCCCCCATAACCGCGAGCGAATTCTCTCCCCTATCTCTTCGCTCAATTTTGTCAAATGCATTACCGATACTGCTTTATCTTTTGTGTTTCAATGCCCCCTGCAAAGAACGAGCTAAAACCCCGGCCGCGGGTCAACGCATGCATTTTGCAAATCAAATAATCGAATTAATACGAGCGGGAATTATAAGAATAATGCTCAGTGGTTTACTGAGATTATGGTATCCAATTACGCTTTGTATTGTACAGAAAATTGGTTACTGGTCAATAAAAACCAGCGCCCTCGATGTGGTGGAGCTTTAGGTTTCTAGTTCTTTATTGCATTCACAGTTCGTTTGAAGATTTATTAATCTTAATCGTGCTTATGATATTCATCATGCCACTGTACATTACACTCAGTATAGGTGTGTTCCACCTACGTCACAAACTGTTGCATTGTAGCTTCGAACAGACATGATTGAGGGCAGTTCTTGTAAGCATGCAGACTTCAAGCGGGCGGGCGGGAGATACTAAACAAATGTAACGAAAGCTACGTGGTGGATATTTCTTTGCAAACGACAAATTAAATTGATCGCAAACATGGCGGCTGTGGGCATCCTGACGTCACCTGAAACCCATACGATATGCGAACCGAGTTGGAAGAATTATAAAACAAAGTTTATACTTCTTAATATATTATTTACTTTAAATAATTCATTACAAAGTCAGTTGCATTTCTAAAACATAACAAATTTCTTCAAAACCAATCTTCCCACAAACAAACACGAATCGAAATCTAAACATTTGCTTAATTGAATATTATCCATTTTCTATTTTTTTACCTGCTGTATATTCTTCCACAACATTTCGAGAGAGCACTTGTTGTCACGTCGTCATAGTAAGTGTAGTGTTAGCCGTACTAGCCTGAGCAAGTGCAGCTTTGATTGCCTAGGTGGCAGCACCTTACACAACTGTAAGTTTTATCTTTTCAAAAAGAATATGCAATATATATACACTATATATGCAGGGGTAGAAAAAGGGTGCCCGGTCGCCATGGCGCCTGAAAATTTTCAAATTCAGTTATATATATATATATATATGTTTTATAATATTTCGAGTGTGCACACACACACGTACACACAGAGAGAGAGAGAGAGAGAGAGAGGGGGCATATCTTTATTAGATCGCATTCGCGCGCGCGCGCGCGTGTGTGTGTGTGTGTGTGTGTTACGTACTCGAGGTGCTAGTTTTAAAAATGGTTTTAATTTAGTTGTTAATTTACTATTTTTTCCCCAAATATGTACATTCCTTCAAAATCTACATATTTATTAATTTCTTCTACTGTTATGTATTTTAGAGGAGCTGCAGCCCCATCAGTCCTTCCCTTCTGTACGCCCAGGATATGTGATATAAAAGTATGATGTAAATTATAGGAATAAAAATCCATATGGATTGAAGCGTATATTTCGTAAATGAGCATTTGCTCTGAAACCTCACAAGAATTAAAAGAAATCAGCACATACATGACTTATTTGCAAAAACAAATGAACTCTCATCAAGGTATTGTCGTTATTTGTTCAAAAATAGTATCATATTTTTCACGCAAATATCCAAAACATGCATTCCGTATCCATAAGCCTTTTTTTGCGTATCCTATCAGCCACCTGTACAAAATAATTCAAAATACCTCACGATTCGAAATCCTTTTACAGAAACCCGCCCGGACCAGTTGAAAGCCATATGTAGAAACCATTCAGCCAGGCTTGAACGAAGACCACGACGCAACGTGATTACAAAAAAGTGTTTTCTCTCCATTCCCGCTTTAGTTACTCGAACAGAACCATTCTTGCGAGCAACAAGGAATAAAATTAATGACGTCCCAACAATGCATAAGCTGCTTATAGCATGAAGCAACTGGAAAGTATTCCCAGGTAATCCTATTGTATTTCCATCGAGCTTTTCATTGCGGAAAAATAATATTTCCGTATTAATCGGATGAACTTGTTTTGTTTTTCTCTTTTATGGGGAATTGATATTTCTTTTGCGGGTAATGACTAAGTGGCACTACAGATATTAAGAGGATGAATTGTTCTAAAGTGCTGAAGATGGAGTCGTAATTGGTTGTTGAACAAATCGTCTCCTCTTGTCGGGTTACTCAGAACGTAATTGGCTCTTAAGGAAAAGTGGTACCAAGTTACAAACTTGAAAGATATTCAGCTTCGATCTCAAATTGTTATGCTCCTTGTGAAGAAAATGGCAAAGGATTGTAGAAAATTCAAGTCCTGTGCTGATTATACCATAAAATAAACAACATTTCAAAATTCGTCAAATCCAGTGCTTTATTTTTCTGGTGGTACGAAAAGGCACATTTTTCGATGTGAGAATGAAAGTAAAAACTTTTCATTTTAACGAAAGGAATGTGTGTGAGTGGGTGTGTGTCTGCGCCGGTGAACTACATGAATGCATTATCATTTATGAACACACCACATTTTTCGTACTTCTTATATGGGTGCCAGAAGAAAATTTCATTGGTGTAAAAATAAAAAGTATGTATCCTTATGTTAAGACCGAATCACACAAAACTGGATTTCCAGTAGGAATGCCCTAGTTGACATTGGAATGGCTACCTGGCTGGAAATCATGGCCGCCGGAGTGGATGCTTGAGTGGTTTTGACTACTAGACTAAAATTTTTCCATTGGTCAGTATTTTAATGTTTTATTAACCTGGACATAGGTATTCTTTCTGAGTGTCTCTTCATCAATTTTATCATATCATTACTCATCCTCGTCGTCGCGATTAACCAAATGACGCTAAGTAACGAATATCAAAATTTCAAAAATGAAAATCAAGCTAGAATTATTTATATTTACATTGTTTATCAACAAAAATCTACTGATCACAATTTAATTTTTTTATATAATAATAAATAAATAGTAAAAATTATAGCTACTAAAACCGTACCATCCTTGAGCTTCAGTACGTCAAACTCCACTTATTATTTCTGCGTATATACGTCCATGATACTATATGATCACTAGCGTACGCAGAGGAGGGCTGATGGGGCTACAGCCCCGTCCGAAATTTTGAGAAAATTAATATTTTCAAATAAAAATTGAAAGAAACAGAGTTGTAAGTTTAACACCCCCCTGAAATGACACCCGATTGCCATTTTTGAGAATCAAAATTTCTAAATATACGAAATATGTTGCGTATTCCGCCCCCCTAGAATGCAGCTAGGTAATCCACCTTTACTTTCAGATCCTCTCGAAATAATAAAACCTGTGTACGCCAGTGTACATGATTATCAATTTGACATTAAGAAATGAGGAAAATGTTTACAAACATTCCATTCCGACCGACATACGGAGAGAGGACCAACACTCAGTAAAGTGTGTCGCCACACAACGTGGTTCAAAGCAACGCAATTTTTAGCAGGAGATTGAAATCAGTCGTTGTGCAGGGACGAAGGACATCGTGCTTTTCCAAATGCAGACGCAATTCCAGATTTGATGCTAAATGCACCAAGGAAATGCCATTTCGAGAACAAAGGGGAATTGAAGATGGAATGTGAACAAAAATCGCACAGAACAATCTGGTTGACCTTAACGCCATTCGCATACAAAGCGGCCCACTCTTGCAGGAAGTTCCTCGTTCGTTTAACAGAGGGAACAGTGGAGTTATGAACTGATGAATACATATGATTTAATCACCATGTTGTTTGTGAATTAAATTTAATTGTTAAGGTAACGTAATAATCTGCAATACTTATACTGAAAAACTGGATACACTCATGAAGATGTATTTGCTTATCTATCTGTTTGTTCACCGTGGTGGAGTGGTTATCACAGCGCGCTATGACATTAAGGGTCAGGGGTTCGAATCCCGGCCTCAACAAGGATGTCCTTTGTTAGTTTTTCTTCATCAGTTTCATGAATTAATCATTCATCCTGATAACCAAAAACTCAATATGCTGACCAAGACAGAATTTATTTTATTTTAAAACATAAAACTAGACGGTACGTTTCAACCTTCTAGCACGGTCTTTCTCAAACTTTGTACCAAATACAAATGAAATGAGGTACAAAACAGGAAGATATATATACACAAAAATCACTCGCCTCCAGACACAAGATTTTTTGAAAGTTGTTTATCTGGAACATTCTTTTCCAGGTATTCCAGCAGGCGGCCTTCTCCTGTCAACTGTTGTTTAACCTGACGGGATTTAGATAAACTTTTCCTTTCATCTGGAACGTGTTCGCTCTTGTCCTTTCCAATCTTTCTAACACCTTCTTCCATTCTTGGTTTATCTTCAGTCTCCCATTCCAGTTCATTCCTTTCTTATCTATTTCCTGGGCCTCCTTCCATTTTCTCAGTAGTACTCTTTTCTCCCTTCTTATCTGCTTAGCCTCATTACACTGTATCTCATGTCCAGGTTCTCTCGTGTACTTAAATATCGCATTTCCCTCTCTCTTATGTCGTACATCATTCCTGTGTTCTTTCAACCTGTCTTTCATCCTCTTTTTTGTTTCTCCTATGTACACATTCTGACATTCTTTACACTTCACCTCGTAGATAATGGTGTTTTCATCCTGATGTTCGCGATTCGCCAATGGTGACACAAAAGCGAAGTAAAATTAACCAAATCAATCAAACACAGTTGAAAGCAATTGACAAGTCGACATTAGAAACTTGAAAACTGCTGGATACTCTCTTAAATTGTGTTTGAAGAACCTTGCTTGAGAAGTTTTGTAAACGGTCAGGAGATACGTAAAATTAACCCACATCAAAGTTGTAATAAAGGCTAAATAAACATGTTGGAACAGAAAATTGCAAATTCATTTATGTAAATGTATTTATATGTGTTGATTCATTTATTTTTTTGCTGATTTTTTATTTAAACTATAAAGTAACCTCTTTTTCATTCACAAAGTATGGCGACCTTCTACATGCACAGCGAACCACAAATATATTTTCTAGTGTAGCTAGGTTTCAGATTCCGTAAAATAGACAGCACGTTTGAAAACATGTACCGTTTATTTACAAGCCTTGCGGACTCCCTGTAAATCTTGTGTACAAGAAATATTTGTCTTTTGTAACTCTAGTGTCTTTTATACAGGAGCATAACGAAGGGTTTGTTTATCTTTTTGGCATTCCTGCGTGATAAATTACGGGAGAACGTTAGCGTTATGATAAATAGTGCGCCCGTGGTGCAATTAACAAAGCTCCTACATATACCTAAAAAATCTGGAGAAACAGGAAATCGGAGGGAATTTAAAAAATAAACATTCCCAGGTGGATCTAAGAGAAAAGCATCTAATTAATAAAAGAGTCACACTGAAGGAACATCTGAAAGACTACAATATGCTCCTGCCTTTTAATAATAATTACCAGGTTCGAATCCCGGCCTGGGCATGGGTGTCTCTTTGTCAGTTTCATCGTATCATCACTCATCACTAGACCCAGAACTTTTATGTAATATCAAAGTACAAAATATGTGTAACAGTAATTGCTATAATATGTATCTAAATATGTATTATCAAAAGGATATGTAGCTAAATATGAGAATCTAAGAATATGTTACAAACCTATTCAATGTTAAAGTCTCTCAAACAACTCGAATGTCTAATGCAAGTCAACAGCAACAAACCGGAGGCTTTATCAGAATATTGTTTACGTTTGATCTACTCCACCTACTACAAGCAACGCTGCATTGTTGAACACTTGCAGCTTTCAAATTCGGCGCAGTTGTCAAATTTCTGACTGCAATGAGGCAAAGAGAGCTCTTTGTAACTTTCGAAACAAACTGAAAATGAAAAAGCATCAACAGAAAGAACAATCGAATGAAAATACATAGCTACTTTTGTACTTTTTGTACAAGGGAATGTATTGTGTAACTCTCTAGGTACAGAAATGTAGCTTTCTTGTCCACCGATGTCAAATTTCTAGGTCCTTTGCGAAAACCTAAAAGCGAAACGAAAATATGAAACCACGAAGGCGGAGGGGATGGGGGAACTCCAGTACTTTCTACTTGGCAGTCAATTTTAGATGGCCGTAAGCACTATGCCTCTCATTGATTAGAAAATATGACATCACATGAGCTACACATTTTCTTCATAATGTTTCAGAGATCGAAAATATAGGAGAAAGTATCATTACTGATCGAAATATGTTGTTTTATGTAAAGTAAAATAGCGAATAATATGTAAAATATGTAATATCCTGGCAAATGTGTAAAAATATGTAACATAAAACATCCAAAATCATGTCAGTTATATAATTCGTTGACATTTTCCTGTTCAAGATAGGATGTATCTAGAAAGGAATATAATATTTAATTACATACAAATCCGGGTTCTACTCATCAGTTAGCTAGTTTGGTCTCCCTGATGGCGCAGTCGTGACGTCGTTGCCTTGTAATCAAGAGGTCCCGAATTCGAAACCCTGTGGAGTCACATAGTGATTCGGAACCCATTTTAAACTGTACTGTGCATAAAGTGGACTTAAAACAAGAAATCAATCAATCAATGTGTGAAGTTGTCAAGTGACCTGAGTCGCTTGTCACCTGTTGCCGCTTCGGTCTGAAAGCTCCCTAAAGGAAGTGGACTAATAAAGTTAATTTCTCATTCTTTTAGTTACACTATTTCGAAGACATTTCTGGGGGTTGTGGTAAATACCCCCAAAAACATCTGAACATATCCTTCGTGCAGACTCCTTAATTCTCTTACAACTATGGCGACATATGTGTTCATTCGGAATAGATCATCGTCTATGTTACAAAGGTCAAATTGTACATTCGATATTGTGTCCAATATTTCCAGTTCAACTGATGCATGGGGAGAGTCAAGTTCGGAAACGTAAACAGTCATTTAAATAGCTCTACACAATTGGATACAGAAACGAAATCCATTCCCGAAAAGGTTTGTCAGCCATTCCGAAACCGACATTCCACGAGCTCTGATGCATCCGCTGCGGTGCTCCAAGAAGATGGGGAAGGGGTGGAGGTGCAAATGCGTCAGGAGGTGATATGTCACAAGCGAATAACTGTGTGATTGACGTCCCCTACGTTTCCAGTTCACCCAGCCCCATCACTCACCGGCAGTTTGCTGCAGACATGGACATTGGGTAAGTGTCACAAAAAGCATTGGGATGGACGTATTCATGAGGCTACGGTCATGCTTTGTTTGTGATGATGGCCGGCTTGGTCGTAGCAAACCTGTGCATATTCTTAGGCCGCTTTAGACGGAAGTATATTCCTTTGCATTTTTCTGAACACTCCGGCGGTGGCGCTGGGGACTTCGTCATCCCACAACCACGTTTTTATTGTCGAGACATGACTTGCGCGACCCTGCCATCCGCTTTCGTATTCTTCCATTATTTAAGTTTCTGCTACAGACAGAGGAAGGTCCCGTTCTTCTGTCTAGCTTTGTCTACATACCAGAGGCGGGTTTCCATTTGGTTGCATTCTTGGGGTGACTGAGTCTCCCCGTGCGCCTTCTCGTGTAACTAAATTTAATATTCATTATATTATTTTTGGTTACTTTTGTATCTAGTATTAGTTTTATCACAGATCACTATTATATAAAAAAAGTCTTATTTTCATTGAATATTTCTATCGATTCATCATGCCATTTATCGGATAAACAACAACTTCTTATTGTATGCGTGAATAGAAATAAACATTTGGAATCTCAAATACACAAAAAAAATACGTCAGAACCTTATTATTGTGCAATAGAAAATTAACTAAAAGATACAAATATATTATGTAAGAACAGCAACTTATTATTGTATGAGTTCAAATAAATAATTAAGGAAATATAAATATTTGTACTTTCAAAGACACAAATAAAGAATGTAAGAACACGCCTAAATAAAGGTATTCAATTATAAATGTAAAACAAGCAAATGTTAAAACGAACAACTGCTGGGGTGACAAAGTCCCCCGTGCGCCTGCTCATGTTATAAAAAGTAGCGCACCCACCATAGGGTTAACAAAATGTTAACGTGTAGAGTGGAAAGTCTTGTGTCACTTCAGATGCCATGGCATATTTCATGACATTACTCAAGGATAGGCTCGGTCCGTACCATTTTTCGTAGCGTAACCAATCAGAAGCGACCTCTAGGTCACGCGTGCAGTTGTAATGGCGGCCGCGTGAGATGTACACAATGCATCAATTCACATTTTTAAAAGCCGGTAACTATTCAACCGAGAGGAATGACGTTTCCTATAAAACGTTTTTAGGTACAAATCAATGGCGCTGCTTATATACATACTTTATAATATGCACAGTGCACATATGGAAGAGTATTGGAGTTGTTTCAATTGTGAACACCGTGCACTCAGCATAGATGGTGTAACTCGACGTGCCTTTCGTGCTGTATATACGTATTATACATTGCAATCACGAAAGCTAGCCGAAAAGTTACATGAAATGCTTCCATGTAAAATACTATTTCTTACAAGATTTTAGGAAGCATTTGCATAAAATTTATGCCAGCAAAAATGTTAAAGAAAATGCCTGACTCTAAAGCTGGCCTTAGTCAAGCTATTTGGGAGAAGCACCAACAGTGTAGCCAACTTTTGCAAAAAAAAAATATCCAATCTATGGAAGTACACCATGCTAAAGGGTAAATGATGAGGAACAAAAAGAAAAAAAGACAAAAAGAAATTTACAATACCGGTGTACTAAAGGTGTTGTTCCGGAATAGATTCGTACCTACATAAGTCCGAACACCATGTCCGTGGCGAAGGATGGGTTATGTTTGGCTAAATTCTAGGGCGCAATGCATAGACAGCACCGTTTAAAGTTTCTTCTCTTAAGACAGCAATCTCAAAATATGCGACGGAGAAATTTACCCTTGGCAGAGGTAAGGAGAAGGGGCAAACACACAAGTAGTTACTTGACCCATCTTACCATTGAAGATTTTTTAAGCATTGAAGTTGCTCTAGACAACATCTGGTCTGCAAAATAGCCGTTCAAAGCATGCCACTTCATCGTTATCGGAAAATCGTTGTCCTCCGACCCATCTTTGAGCTTAGGGAACAAGTGGAAATCATAAAAAGCTAGATCGGGATAATGAAGCGGATGATCCAAAAATTCGAACTTAAGTTCATGGATTTTATCACTTACTTCACGTGATCAAACAATAACCTTACAACGTACTGGGCTGAAACTCTGTAAGGGCTCGTTTGAAGGATGAAACTTATCGACCGTGTATCAATTTTGATTATGGTGCTGCCATCTCTGTTTTGTTTACCTTACTTTTCAAACTGCCCTCGTATAACACCCCACTGATGTAACGCAATAGCTGATGAAGTAAAGGCCTCCAAACTTGATTTGGGTTGGCAGCTATAGGTGTAACAAGACACCAAAGTGGTTCTAAACAACAACAATGTCGCATTAATACTATAAACATGGTCGTACGGAGTCTTTTTTTCTCGAGGGAGGAAACGACATTATTCCATGCGAGCAAAACGTTTCTTGTAGGAGGGGTCAAAACTAAACTATATCAAGGGTTTCAGGCAATCCTTTCCCAGGAAGGAGAAAAAAATATATAGCTACTTTATTTTGAATTATCTATTTGAAATCGAACTTTTTTTTTAAAAAAAAATTACAACCTATAAAAGTACAGTGAACGAAATGAAATTTTCACCACTTGTTTTCTACTTTTCATCCGCTGGATACACAAAGAGTGTCCTGTTACCACCATTTTTGGTGGCAACTAAGTTGGATATTTTTAGAGAGTAAATACATGATTCTGCCATATAAAAACTTCTAATATTACCTTAAAAACAACTAATCTTCGATTAAGTAAAACATTTACTAGAAATTCGAAGGTGTGTGTGTGGGGGATTTGGTATGCGGAACGCTATATCAACCCTTATCATGCTTTGCATATGGTACTGACTGCTGATGTAATAATATCTCAACAACACATGGATATTAGAATTTCAGTCTATCACTTACTTTTTATGTAAAAATATTAAGATTAATTTGTGAAACATGCAAGTTTATAGTCAGTACATTATACTCCATAGTGTTTTGCATTATTCTACAATTATTTTACCTTTTACTTTCGGTATTCTTCTCTTGCTATATATCTATAGTGACTTTGTGTGTTATATATACGAAATATCTTGTTACAACAGTAAAACCTCGTTAATTCGGACTAATGGGGGCGGATAAGTTGACTGGTTTAACAAAAGTCCGGATTAACTGAAATAACCTAGAAGAACAGTAGAAAGTGCATTAAAATACGTTTATTATGGTGTATTTAAAGGGCATAGGCCTAAATACACTATACAGTACAGTACTTCTAGCCACATTTATAACTTTGCATTCTGCTCTTTTTTTTTCCTTTTGCTTGTCCGGATTAAGCGAAGTCCGGCTCATCAGGATCCGGATTAACGAGGTTTTAATGTATTTATTTCAGTTCAATATTAGAAAGTCATTACATTCAACCAAAATACTCCATTTCTACAATGTTTATGTGGAATGTCAAGGTTATGTTCTGAGTAATTAATAAATTACGTATGTGTATTTGGATGGATATATGTTCCATTCCTACAGTTGTGTATACATACTTTACTTTATTATCTTATGTACATAAATATGTTTGTGTGTGTGTGTGTATGTCGGTGTATGACTTGATGTATGTACAGTGGGATCCATAAGTATTTCTAAGCAAATTGTCCATCACAACATTTACTCCCTATGTTTTATGCAATGAGAGCTGACACAAAACACCAAACAATCTCTTTACAACCTCTAAACCGGTAAAAACAGTCATATACAATTTGCTGAGCAATACTTATGGACAGTGCTCGAAAAATTTTCTTCAAAGCTAGGCGCCAGCTCTGAAAATCAGGCGCCAGGAAATCACCTACTAGCAATTGTGCATACTACGTACAGTGTGTTTCAAAACTTGCGCAATCCAAACTTTGAAAGTATACACTATCTAAAAAGGTAAAAAAAAAAGTAAAAAGGTAAAAAGGTAAAGTGTTCCCCTGTGCATAGCACCACGCCATGAAGGCGTATAGGGGGTGTGGGGGTAACGCCCCACACTTTCTTGATCCGGTCGTGAGTGGGGGTGATGTGATCAGCATCACGCCCCTGACCGCCTTTACCCCCCAGGGTTTCCCCCAGGTACCCATGTTATTCGACGCTGGGTGGGCGCCGGGGCCGCTTCCACCGTTAGAAAAGTTCCCGGATTTGAACCGGCCGGGGATCGAACCCGGGACCTTGAGCATGGTAGTCAGACGCGTTACCGACTGAGCCACCGCGGCCACTCAGTATACACTATCTACCAAAAAGTAATTGGGCACGTGTGCAAAATGGTTGTCTCGTGGTGCGAACCCTGTTAGAACCTCGTGGAGACACCTCTTGCTGCTATAACAGCAGCCACTCTTGTCAGGCGTGTGAAGGACGTCCATTGGAATGTGTCGCCATTCCTCTTGCAAGATATCACTCAGTTGGACAATGGAATTTGGCCGCATCTCCCGAGACCTCACCCGCCAGTCCAATGCCTCCCAAAGGTGTTCTACGGGATTGAGATGAGGACTCCGTGCAAGCCAGACCAATCGGTGAACATTGTTGTCGGCATACAACTGCATAGTAGCCTCCGAAACATGCCACCTAACATTGTCATCCTGGGTCCATTTCGTAAAAACGCCACAAGGTTGGGAGCATTTCATTGTCTAGTATTGTACAGTATGCCTCAGTACGAACAACCAGCAGTGGTCCCACTAAATGATACTAAATGATTCAAATTAGATACTAAATTAACCACCATCATAGGTGCCATTACTTTTTGATAGATAGTGTATATCATGAATTGATGTTAATTTTATTATCTTTTATTTTTTTAATTGGTGGTTATAATTTACTTTCATTTAGTATTTTTCAGGATTATTTATGATTTATTTTTATTGCCTTGCCATTGGCTTTAGCCTGATTGAGTTCTTAAGAGATATTTACATCGGGATTTCTGCACTAAACTAATCCTGCAGGCTATTACTGGGTTCATAAATTTATGTTAGCATTTATCTAAATAAAACCAATTACATCATTTTAAAAATCATTGTCAATTTGCTGAAAACATCTGAGAACTGATTTTCAACAATAAATACTAACACAAACAATTTGTGGGATCATTCGTTGGTGTTTGACTGATTTTAAAACAGTTGCTTTGTGAGGTTCAGCAGAAGCAGGGCATTTTTATTGGAAAATCTCTTGCACATGAATGTAAGAATGAGTAGTAAATACTCTTCAGCAATGCACACGCACTGCTCCAATGAATACGCCATGCTGAATCAATTTAAAAAACAGGCACAATAACGGCGAAAGTAAGCCAAGGGCAGCCTAGGATTCTCTCAAGAGTCCAATTTCGGCACAAAATCTTGATTTTCGATTTTTCACGTAAATGTATTGCCAATACTTAGACACATGTTGCATGCAACTGTTGGCAATATTTCAACCTGCTAGTATTGACATATACGGATAAATGTAGCAACCCATAAAATCGTCAGTCAAAAATTCATCAAATGTTGCTCATAACCAATATTGGTCGCAAATGACAGACTGACATGGCATCAGTCATCAAATGTCTAATTATGACCCTTCGATAATGTCTTACAAATTTTTCTTACTCAGAAGTTCATTTCTGAAAAAAATTGAATGCTGATTTCCGTCAGTTATTAAATTATATAATTTTCTGTACGGAGTGAACTGATAATTTTAAGCATTGAAAAATATTTCAATGGATGAGGCTTTATAATGCAGAAAACCCGGTGCAAATATCTCTTACGGTATTCATGATATACATTTCCAACGTTTGGATTGTGCGACTTTTGAAACTCTCTGTATAAGATGCTGAGCATCACGGTATTCAAAACATCGCTAAATTATTTGAGAAAGCAGGAAATGGGGGACAAAGGGTAAAAAATTGTTACGGACTCTATGAAATGTTCACAACGTTGATAAAAAAAATAATTTGCTAACTTACGATGTACTGCAATTTCAACTTAGAATCATCAACATTTCGTACATACTATAGCAAGAGATCACAGTCGCCAGGGTGAAACTTTTAGTCGCCATGGCGACCGGAATTTTTCGAGCCCTGCTTATGGATCCCCCTGTACAAGAGGGTCCGGAGAGAGAGGGACCGGGAGGCACTTGCCCCCCCCCCCCCCCCGAGATATTTGAAAATAATTTATACATTTCAAATTTTGAAATTGTTTTGTGAAACATAGACGAGAAATGCCGTGAAAGCAGAATTCTCATAATTGGAAGAAAGCATCATTCCACGTTTCCCCAACTTTAGGCACTGATTCCCCCCCCCCCACCCGAGAAAAAATCTGCTGGCGGCCTTGTGTATGTACTCGTATATTGTTATATATTCATTATTTGAATAGAAAAGTACACATGTATAAGCATTCCTATAATTGGAGATTTCTTTTCTCTGTTGGAGGCAAATAAATAAATAAATAAATATCGTGGGAAACCCACAACAAAATGGCCGACGCGTAAGGGAAGAAAAACCCGAACCCAAGGGGCGAAATTTCATCTGCGCGACTCGCGGGCATCCCACAGGCCCCCATTAAGCTCTCATTCACCGGCGAGCGGAAGATCACAATGCGGGCCCCTTTTTTCCTTTTAGAGTTTCGTGCGCCGCGGAATTGCTCGCGTTTAGCCGCAACAATGGGCGAAACCCACCTGGGAGAGGCCGGGACAAATATCGGTTTGCTTGGCGGCACAATCGGCCTTTGTTGCGTCACGCTTTCAACAATGCTCGCGGCGGGAGGAGGCTCGGAAGTGGGAAATGACGGTTGAGTGAACTTCGGTCACGGGGGAGCCTTCGCCCCCCAAAGGGGAATAATTGATAGAGAAAAGTTTGGTGCTTAATGCACGGGCTTGGTCGTTCGCCGAGGCAGGACGGTTTCAGCCCAATATCACGCGTGTGTTTGTGGGACCAGGACGGAAGTTTGAAAATTATTAAAGGGGCCCATAAGCGCCGACAGAATCTAGAATCTAGGGAGCGGACTAAGGGGTTGCGATGGATATTTCATAGAAACAGCACAACCGTCTATTCAGTCTCTTGCATAGGTCAACAATCTGTGGAGCGAAGAATGTCCATAACGGTAGAGAGGGGAAGACAGCGAGAGGACGAAGCAAAGCTGCGTGCTGCTGCAAACAGCTGCAGCCGCGTTTTCTCCTCCATGTACTCACTCTCCACCTGACGCGGTCCTTGGTCGAACCCCTCTCAAGTCACAACTTTTGCAGGGAGTAGCCTCGGCTAGTTCGTTGCTCCTTTTGACACAAGGTGTAGTGCAGGTGTAACCCGGTTCAAGCTGGTAAAAGGAAATGACGTTCAACCAACTAGACCGAAAGCGGTGTTCAAGCTCAGAAGATTCAGAAAATGCCTGCCTGCTGCTTTAAACGTTCATTTGATTAATTAGCTCGCACCACGTGACCATACACCACATATTGCACCGCTCTAGAACGTATCGAAAACGGTGCAGGCACCATATACACTACATGACACCAAATCAACAAAGTAGACGAGTCGGCAACGTTCTACCTTGTAGAAAGGTGGATCGAATCAATGGGGATGTATCCTATCCCCTAAATAATAAGACTGCCTAATGGGCCAGATGAGAGGCATCTAAACTAATAAGCAAGTAAATGACATGCCAGATGTTATAGTCCCAAACCTTCTGACTGAGAATGGCAGATTAAAGTCCACGCGTTTACTTCGTTAGCGTCGAAGAACTGAAGAAAGCCGCCGCCACGAACGTGGGTGGGGTTAAATAGCGGGCGAGTTGTTTCCGTCCAATCACACTCAACCTTCAGTCAATGGGCGCAGCTGTCATTCTGCTCGTCTACTCCACGTGGAGTCTCAGTCACATGACTGCGGATACGCTGTTGCCGTACTTTGCAACTTCAATGTGGAGACCGTGGGAAGGTTCTTGTGCGCGGAGGGACAAGGTGGCGTAGAGTAGATGTGTGGCAACACTTTGCGTTGAATGTGATTGTTGCAGCTGGTGGGCGAACTCCGTTGACCTCAAAGCCATCCGGTAGTTAACGTAGCTAGCGCGTCGACTATACAGGAGAAGGGATAACTTACCCCGTTCGGTACGAGCAAACTCTCCCCTAGCAGCGTTACTCCTCTCAGCGATGACAATCAAAAGTCCCGCCGCTTCCTCGATTCCCTCGTTTTGTTCATCTTGCTCCGACCTTCATAAATCTCGAAGCAGGTTCTGACAAGTATAGACAAGATTCTATTCGTACCGATGGGGTATGTTACGGAGTAACCAACTAGACGCGCGAGTGATGAGAAAGGAAGTAGCCGGAGCAGCTACTTAGTTTCGTTTACTTGCTCC